>NC_080571.1:108337884-108958278 GCF_030247185.1 Malaya genurostris
GTAAAAAAAGCAGGAACGAGTGTCGGAAGCTTATCCAGCGTATCAAGAGGCGAAATCACCTGACGACCTACAAGATGCAGAAAATTTCGAAGCAAAGTGTAGAACAGAAGAAGCGAGCAGCAACAAGGGCCCGGAAATTGTATTTGCGTCTTTTGCAGTGTCCGGATGCATGCGTTTTGATGGACGATGAGACTTATATAAAGGAAGACTCAAAAACCCTTCCAGGTCCACAATACTTTACTGTCGTCGTTGGGGAAGATGTGAGCGATGCGGACAGGTCGATACAAGTGGAGAAATTCGGTCGAAAGGTGCTGGTATGGCAAGCAATATGGCTTGCGGAAAAGAGTGTAAATTTCGTTGAGAAAAATATCAATCCACCAAATTGCCCTCAGCTACGACCCATCGAACGTTACTGGGCAATCGTGAAGAGTGTCTTCAAGAAGACTGGTAAGGCAGCTGGGAACATGCAGGAGTTGAAAAAAATTGGGCTCAAGCGTCCAAAAAATGCAATGCAACACTTGTCCGGAACTTGATGAAGAGCGTTCGATCAAAAGTTTGAAAGATCTTGAAGGAATAACTTAAATTTCATCCGGTTTTCATTATGCTCAAATTTAACCTCGTACAATAAAGGATCAATTTTTAGTTTGAAAAAAATATCGTTTTTATCATAATTTGATAGAAAAACTTGTGGATAGCTTATTTTCGATACACTCCTTACATCGTCGTAAATTTTAATAAAAGCAACAACCCCGAGGATAGTTACTCTTAAATTATAAGAGAAAAAGAGTAAGAAATTTAATTGAGGCAAGAGAGAAAACTAAGATGGTTATCGTGCCTCATGTTTTGAATTTTGAAACTCACAATTACACTTCTTAGTCACAATTTAATTTACTACTTTTCTATCACGTCGACATACTTTCATTAACTACAACAAACATTACAATAGAAATACGTACTTCGACCGCTATTTACAATTATCATCAGTGTATCAAAGTTATATTCAGAAATTAGTTTTGCTTATTTGATGATTTTAACCAGTTATGGCCATCCACTTATTTTGTCAAGTTAAATATATAAATTGTTTTAAAAGTTCAATAGAAGTAATAGTTGTTATACTTTCAACTAAACGTTTTGGTGGCGTGAATAAAGCTGTAGAATACCCCGGATGCTAACATTGCACAGGTGACCAATGACAGAAAAGACATATTTTGATGTAGATGGTATTAGAGTGGCTTTTATTATTAGGGAGGTCCAAAACTTATTATGCATCCTTCAGAAACATTGTAAAAAACTTTTACTAAACAGATTTGCCGATAACGCCATTTTGGTATCTCTAACGGTTTTACTGCTACAGCTATTTTTAGAGGGGTGGGGCCTAAATGATGAAAACAACCATCATTTTTGCGAATTTTTTTCAGAACTATCGTTAAACAAAAAATTCAAATGTTTTGTATAATGAAGAGCATCATTCGAACAACATTTTGTAATTTTTTCGTGGAAATATATTGAGAAATAAGTCGGTGAAGCGGCATTTTTGAGGACGCTTCTTAAAAGTCATGATTTGCGGTGTCCACTGTATCTCAGCGCAGACTAATCAGAAGTGAACAAATTAAAGAAGCATAGTTAGAGAAGAAGTTTTTCTAGACCCCAATGTTTCTGTTTCATTTTTTTTTAATTTTTGAAGTTTTGGTGGTTGTTCAAAGTAAAAACTTCGATTTTTCACGAAAAAATCCGCCATTTTTTAGCGGTAAAACCTTCCCAAAGTAACAAATAATTAAAAGTGAATCGTTGGAGTCTGGTTTTTTATATGTAGAAAGTGTGTTCAAAATTTGAAAAAATTGGTGCAGTAGTTTTTGAATGACGATGGACACGGACTTTCAAAACTTGCTTTCGAGCAAAACGTGTTTAAAGTTTATTGTCTATAAAATCGAAGGAAACAATTTATTACTCAAGGGAGCACGTAGGCTCTAACATTCTCAAAAAGTCATATTTTTTCTTTTGTATTTTGTAATAATAAAACATTTCGAGAATGTGTTGTCAAGTTTTTAAGTCAATCGAAGCAGAAATCTTGGACCTGTGTGCCGAGCTCTTATCTCTTCGCAGTATGAGATAAGCAAAGATAAAGGCCCGTAACTTGCTGAGTTTTGTTCTGATAGGTTTCAAAATTTCACAGAATATTCTTGAAATGTTTTACTATCAGAAAATAGAAAGAAAATAAAAAATGATTTTTCAAAAGTGTTGGACCCTACCCGCCCCTTAATAGAGTAACTTAGGGTGTTCCTGAAAAAATCAGAATTTTTGCTCCAGCATTTTTATTTTTCACTTCTCGTTTTTGGTGTCTTTGGATATCTGTTAAGAGTTTATTAAAACAATTTGTTTGATGACTGGTACATTCAGGTGACATTGTCTGAACCGAAATTACGAGCAAAATTGATTGACGAACATTTTATTTTTAAACCTCTATATTTACGATTGAAGTAAACGAAAAAATGCGTTTCTTGCATTTGATAGAAAATAGTCTCCAGCATATTTATAAAAAGAATTGAAAAGCAGATATTTTTTGTAGATTTTTTAAATTGTGTTCAAATATTGGTTTTTATCTTCGAAAAATGCTCTATCATGTAAGGCATGTATTAGATATATTTAAAAATAAAATATTTTTGTCTTCTAACGTGCAAAAACTGAATCAACTGCATAATAGTGAAGATGAAGCTCACTCACTTTGGTTGATACACTATTTGATAATGCTATTACAGGATCCGAAATTAAAAGCAAACATTTTAAAACATCCTTCTGATTCATAATCAATCGTTTATGGAAGTTTTTATTGGAATTCCCTATCTATGCGAATTGATTTATTTCTACTTTCTTGCGCTTTCTCGCTGTGCATTCCATTAGGAAGCAGAGCATGTTTTATACACAGCTCCACAAAACGAATTGTTCAGCAAACTCTTGATAATTAATGGTCCACTTTGATTTTTTAGTTACCTTGGTAACCTGGTTGATAGGTCGTCAAATGGTGAGATAACTAAGTCCTCACAAGTTCTTACAAGTTCTCATGCCTCCCCGTGTGTCCCTGATAACATTTGTTCAATAGAACGGCGTTGATCTGGGCCTTCTGAGTTAGTAGCAGAGTGAGAGTGTGCGAAATGGCTTATAAGTTAAAGCCCATCCAAAAGTGCAATACATATATAATAAATATTATTATTATTATTGTGATTATTATTATTGATAATAATATTTTTATTATTATTAAAAGAGAAATATTATATTTCCTGCAGTACTGCGAAGAAAGAAGAGCATAACTTACACTGCGAAATTAACTGTTATATATTGTATAACAGTATTTTATTTCATATTTTGTCGTCTTATATTATATTATGTTGTATTATTTTACATTATAACTTATTATATTTCATTATGTTATAGCGTACCATATTATGTTAGAACATGTTATATTATATTATATTATATTATATTATATTATATTATATTATATTATATTTTATTATATTATATTATATTATATTGTATTATATTATATTATATTATATTATATTATATTATATTATATCATATTATATTATATTGTATTGTGCTCAATCATATCGACAATGGGGAAGGGCAGCCCGGGTAGAAGTGATTTGCAAACCAATAACAAATTCTGCTATTAAAACCAAACATCTCAATGGTAGAAATTAACATTATTTAGTTTGAAATAAGAGTTAAAATATCAAAAATCATAACAAAACTAGCATGAAAAAATAGCAACAAAATTTGAAATTCTGTCATCGTAATATGAAACCAAGAACAAAATATTTATAGAAGACGAATTTCTCAATTATTTTATATTCTAGCATTCAAAATAGAGTAATATCATTAGTATTTCCGATATCTGATTCTGATGCAGTTTAATCAATAGTATTTTATTTGAAGATAGAACTACGGGATCAATTTACTTCATTAAATTAGAATAGCTCATCAATAACGAAATAAGATATTATAACTAATTTTGATGTTGAACAGATATTGTATAATATCTTGATTCCTTGGATGCAATATCACGAAAATATCAAGTATCGCTGTGATAACACAGAAACATCAAACCAAGATATGATGGTAAAAGTTGTTATTATTTTAATCTTTGTTTGCTATTTACACCTACCCGGGAGAGAGTGCGTCAGGGTATCTTACAATTGAATGACTGGATGATGGAGTGCATCGTCACCTGAGTCAAGTGGGGGAAGCTTTGTGTTTCTTCCTGAAGGTTTAAACTGAGTACGACGCACCCTTCTAACAAACAAGCCATCAGACAAGTTTAAGCTGTTCGTTTATTGAAGCCTCAGTGTAGCACTGCACCGGTGTAGTGCAAATTAAAAACGAAAACGCCATAAGAGGTCGAGATCTCAGAGATGGCTGGAACGCTTTTGATCAAACTAGTCGCAAATGAAAGGTCTCCCCGTCACCCTGAGCGCTATCGAATGGTTTTGAGATCGGATGTTTACTTTTTGAGTTATACGAAGTTCAAAATTTTCAGTTTTTTGACAGTATCTGTCACACTTGACCTTGAAAACAGAATATGATTTTAGACTTAGATTCCGCACGGTAATAGCTATCCAACAAGCCATAGATTGTTAAAATCCGTTCATTTTCAACGGAGATATCGACATTTTTGTGTAAGCGACTTTTTCCCCTATTCCAGCAGTACACGAAAATACCGAAATCAGCATTTTGGCGAATAAATTAGTTGATTTTCTGATTTTAGTTAGTTATTTTTTGAGACAACTAAAAAAATCTTACTTTTGCTAATTTAGATTTTCTGATTCTAGTTCCCTTAATAATAATAAAATATTTTTTGAAATGGCTATTTTTTTAGTTGTATTCACCAATTAAACGTGCTCTCATTTCTTAGCTAAGGCACACTTCATATCCATTCAACTAATTTTTCAGTTGAATTAGAGAAATAAAACGTTGTTTTCAACCAACATAAATGGTTGAATTGGTTTTTGCAATTTGCAGCTATATGGCGCTCTGTCACCCAAAAAACGTTAACACCGTAATGACTACTAGCCACTAGATGGCACACTACTACCGAAAAAAATTTCAGTCGCGGTTATCTTTTCTATATTGGCAGGTATAAATACGGTGTTGTATTGGAGAAAAAGACATAAGCGAAACATAAACTTCTTTTTGAACATTTTACTTCTAAATTGCTGTTTTCTTCGTTCGACTTCGCGAAATCGACTCTCTTACTGGAAATTTTGAGCACTCGGAAAACAAAAACCGAATACAAGTAGTACACCGGACGCTGTAGCCCGGAATGTTAGAAGATACAAAAAAACATCATTTGACGTGTACAATTAGAGTGCAACATTCGAAACTCACTTCACTGTTCCGCGTAAAAACATTATTACACACAATCGCTTCAAATGCGCACAAATTCTAAATAAATACACTTTCCACTAAGAGTTTACGTCATTTTTACAAATCGGTTTAAAAATTTATATATGTATATATCGTAACACATGCGAAAAACATCTAAACAATTTACAAGCAATTTCAACAAGACTGTCCCTTTTAGCTTTTTAATGGATTGTTTTGCTTTGACACTTCTCATGAGTTTTTGGCTAATAAACTTGTTGATAAAACCAATTTCATTTTTGTTTTCTTTGTGCTGTCCTTCAGTAATGACAGTGATAGATAAATAGAAACAAATTTTCTGTTTTTAATAACGAAATTAGTTGTCAATGAGAATTTCGTGTTGGATTGAAATACTAAACACCTTCTCTAAAAATAAGAGTTTTTTCAGCAAAGTAAATTCTCAATTTTAACTAATTTTATAGTTATTTTGAAAATTTTGTTGTTAAAATCAACTAATTCAAAAATTCAAAAAAATTTTTAATACTTTTACATACAATTGATTCTAAGTGCCAAAACGACTGTGTACATTTTGCACGGACCGATTTTAGCATGGTTCGTTTTTGGCAACATAGTCGTTCGAATATGGCATATGTAAATCAGATGATGGCAGAATTTTCGATTTGAAAGCAATTCCATAATTATATTGTTTTAAACTACTTGCTGGACGAACATAACACGAATATACCATTCGAATCAGTTCGTCGAGATCAGCAAAAGCGTGTGTGACCAATAATTTCACTAAATTTTTTTCGGAGATGACTCAACCGTTTTCTACAAACTCAGATTCATATGAAAAATCGTATGCTCCTAAATAAGGTTCCTGAATTATGTTTGGATCCGACTTCTGGTTCCGGAACTACAGGATGATATGTAAAACGAAATTAAAATTGTGTAGCTCATTTTTCTCGTAAATGGCTGAACCGATCTAAGATTCAATTGAAATCTAAGAATCATCTAAGATTCAAATGAAAAGTTTTAAGATTCTGTAAAACATCTTGCTTCTCAGTCAGATATAACTTCCGATTTCGGGGATACTGGGTGATTGGTATAAAAATGTCCATTTCACATAAATTAATCAGGTTTATCGGGTTAGCAGACTTGGATAGTTGATAACCAAATAAAATTATTTCAGATTTAGTGATATTCGGAAGGTATCCAAAAATTTGATTCGCACTACGATTTCTCAAAGATTTCTACACTGGTTTTCAAACATTTGGAAACAAATGTAAACTATACAGCTACTCAGGTGAATTTATCTGACTTCGGCTACACCCATTTTCGAACTTCGGTTCCAGTATCGAATCGTTTCTCATAGCTCAATCGTTTTCTCAAAAATAGCCAAATCGAATTTAAGAAACAAAAATTAAAATTAAAATAAACTTATAGTCCCGAAATTAATTAATGTTATCCAATTCTGACTTCCGATTCTGGAATTACAGGAAGATGATTATTTAAAATTCAAACCGATATGAAAGATTACAATCCCTAAAAGCAATAAAGTTGGACTCAAAACTATTGCAATTTATTCGTCAAGTCAATTCATGGCTTACGAATCGGTTTGGGCTATGCTGGTTCCTGAATACCGGATCTGGAAGTAATCCGGATCGTAAATAACCGTAAGCCCTAAAGCGGAACTTATTTCGACATCTCATGGAATATTCAATCGATTGTCACATTTCTAGATTCAAATTCGATCCGATTTGCAGTTTCGACATTACAGAGTAATGAGTGAATAAAATCTCAAATTGCAGCTTAAAACGACGCTCAATAAAATAATGTCATGAAAACTGAAACACCGAAGAATATTCATGCAAAAAACACATGCGAATTGAAATAAAAGGTATCATCTCACTGCTAGGTGGATTAGGCACGTTTTTCTACACTATTTTCGGTACTTCCGGAATAAGGGGCTGGGGTCCACTAGGAGATTGATAGTACCTATTAGCTCTCTCCGGACTGTACCAGCCTAGATGCCGTGTGGAATCCGGCGGAAAAAAATGAACCAAGAATAGATCCACTGGGTTCCTGCTTCCATGTCGTAAAAGGCGACAATTGCAGGAGTTTCTTTTTCCTTTCAGTTATCAGATATTTTCAATGTTTTACTTCTGATTACTCTATTTTACTAAATCATCTCTTTATTCAACCTATCAATTTCCGTCTAGCTTCGGAGAGAAGTTTTATTAGGAATGATTTCTCTTCCATGTTATTGATTGTCTTTCAGGTTTATAAAATGAATGATAAAAATCAACCATTACGCAAATCCGTTTATATTACAAAGTTGATAACAGAGATAACATATATCGGTATATTGAATACATAGTAAAAACACTTGATATTAATATTTCAAACAGTAAATTAATATTTTTCTCGGTAATAATTTCAATAAATAATTAAAATAATAAAGCAGAAATAATAAAGAATCAAGACGCGTGTGAAATCTTTTGACCTTTGTTTGGTGATTTAAAATAATTTAATAATAACTGTTTAGAATATTTCAATGCAATGAATCAACTTTTTTGTCTAAATCCTATTCGCTCGTTTATTTTGTATAACGTAGTTTCATTTATAAAAACGTGCTTAATCCACCTAGCAGTGAGATGATACCTTTTTTTTATCAATCCGCATGTGTTTTTTTGCATGACTAAAAAAAAACGCGAAAGGTAGATGCATAAACGAGTGACTGCATACTCCACAGCCGGCTGCCCGGAGTTTTGTCAATTTCGGAGATTGACTGTTTCGTGCATTATATTGCCAGCACAAAGTAACACATAAAACGATAATACTTTAAAACATTCTTGGTGGCCGGCTACCTAGAGCAATAAACACATGATAACATTATTAAAACATTTACTAACAAAGTATCCTCTCCTGTGATGCATGTGGGAATGCAGAGGATTCCTCGGTTCTTAGTAGCAACATGCATCGAACTAACAATCCTTTCCCTCCCAAGTAGATCTGCATTCGGACGTGGCCGGCGTCGGTATTGATCAGCATGCATGGTTCAATACAGTTTGCACAGTGTGAAACAATGTGTTATTCCCAAACATGTTACTTCAAAAAATCATTTTGCAATCTTAATTGGTCCAGATCAATAACGGAGTAGCAACACACGGGCGGTCTCTAATGCTAATGCTAATGCTAACTATTTTCGGTACTTCCGGAATAGGAAATGAGAGACCAGTAGTGCCGAATAAAAGTTTAAGAACACAAACTAACAAGTTCTGAAAACTAGAAGAATTTATCAGTAAGTTTTAGGGGATTTTGGTCCTTTATATGAGAAAAGCAAAATATACTAACTCAAACTTGTTTGCTCTGGACTAATTTGTAAAAAAAAAGAAGACTCCGTAAGCAAATAATTCGAGTGAATGTACGAATTTTGTTTCAATAACGCTGGTAGTTTGAACTAAAATATTAGTTGAAATCGACTGTGTGTCTTGACTATTTACCAGTGATTTTTTTTTCAACTAAAAATTCAGTTGTTTTAACCATCGTTTCAGCTAATTGAAAAACACAAATGACAGCTTAGAAAAAACAACTATCGATTAGTTGTTCCAAATTTCAATCAATTTAATTCCGAAAATCAACTAATATGTTGGTTGAATTGAGATCGCGGGTGGTTCCGTGCGTGTTCCAAAAACTCCAACCTTCTTCAGTTCTTATCTCAGAGGAAAACTTTTTAATTCTTTTCTATACCAACTCATCATCTAACATTTTTCTTTGGAAATTGATCGATAGCTAAGCGTCTTTCGTTGAAACGATATAAAAAGTCTTTAAAAGTCATCGTCGTTCTGCGACCCGGCAGATTTTTGGTAAGTCCGGCAGCCAATTATACACTTTTATCAGCCATTACCTAACTTTGGGTTAAAACCTACCCTAAATCAACTGAAGTGCATCTCCCCAATTTTAAGTAACGAGTGATGACCTCAAAATTTAGGTAAATGCAAGTTTAGCCAAAGTGTTATGGCATAACAAAGCACGCTACCCATTTTTTACGATCAAGTCAAAGTTTGAGTAGATAACGACCTAATTTTGGGTAGCTTATAGAAGAGTTCGACAATGAGTGATTTCTCCTCAAAAATAGGTAAACTTGATTTTCAGTGTAGGCCTATAATTGTCGGGCGAGTCTCGCGCAGGTGGTAGCCCTATTTTCTGGTATCTTCTAACTGTACGGTGTACAAATCTTCCGCCCACACGTAAATCAAACTGCACATGAACCTTGGCTTTCTACCGTTTTCCAGCTTGGAACTAGGCAAACATACAATTTGCGTTTCTATTTGGGATTCAAAAAATTGCAAAAAAAGTACACATACATTCATTGTCTGCTAACAAACAATGTAAACAAATTGACGAGGAGTCGTTAAAGTTTCTCTGATAACTGTGGCAATGACTGTTGAATTAATGTAGCAGTTCAACCCTGTATCTCGTAGAAGAATTTTCATTTGGAAAGTTTAACTGACATGAAATGCGGTCAATTATCGGATTTAATGCGGACAATTACATTCGGATGAAAATTTTCAGACGATTTTCAGAGTCAAAAATAAGATAAATCTAGTAAAACAAACTTTGAATATATATTAGGATAACTTAAAACGTAAACCGAGATTACCGTAAAAGGTGTTGGGGTTTGAAAGACTAAGATTTTCAGAATTAAATTAAGGGTAAAATGAACAACATACAACAACAATATAATAGCTCTATTGAACAATTTTCGAACTTTTTTTTCTGCGGTATTGCTTCTTAGAGCCGAAACAAAGATATTGTATTGTATAAGATTTTATCACAATTCGTTGATTGAAAGTCGTGTAGCTGGTAAAATAATATGACTAATGAAATGACTATTGGAGTAACAGCCATATAAATTCATACCAGATTTCATACTAACATTTTTATCGGAAAAATGAGATCCAGAACACTTGTAATGTTTTTCCGCCCGGAAACATATTAAAATTGCTCGTTTTCTAAGCTCGGTAGCATATGCTTGCTTTTCATCACAATGACCCTCCCTGCTGTCTGCTTCAATCATTGCTGTTTCCTAAGTTGGACTTCAGCATATACCGCTATCCTGCTGTAAGAGCCGCCGCACGACTTAGTTGCTATCATAAATTTTCCACTGCATTATTTATAGCAGCTGGCAAGCAGTAGTACGAGTAAAGCATTTTTTTCTAGGATTATACGTTCAAGAAACAGTCAGCTTACGAGAATAGTGAGAAGATGAAAGTTTTACACACATTTTCATTCCTGACACATCTCCCACGAACGCCTATGCATCACTTGACCGACGTCGGTGCCGAAGTCAGGAGAGTTCACCTACCGCCTACCCAGTTGCCAGACCGGATGAACCGTTTTCCGAAAGTGAATAATCGGAGCTGTTGCGGTGGGTTGGTTACGTAACACCGGTGCTGAACAGCCAGGTGAAGGCATATCCATATGCATGCACTTCGTGGTCTGGTCGGATAAAATATGCTACTGCCATTATCGGATCGCTGTTTCGGTACTGCATCCTGACTTGAAGGAATCGGCATTGCTTTCGTAGAGGATATTGTGCGGTGGAAAATGTTGTATGAGATTCTTTCCTTTTTTATGCATGCAAGCTTCCGATAGATGACTGGCAACGAGCGAATCTTGTGGAGTTTACACGTAGCAGAGATATGCATTTTTTAGCATCGATGGTAGATGACTTCGGTTTTTAAAGTGGATGTAGCATTACTCAACGTAAAAGATTCTCAGAAATACTCATATATCCTACCGCAAAATTCGCTTCATTCAGATGCTGACGTTACATCCTGTACAATTTAAGCTACCAAATGTCGAATAAATTTCCCCGCACACAAACCAAATCCACCACAGAAATCACTTTCCCTATTTGCACCGCATCACCTCCCGGATTGATCCACTTCGATGCCGACTGCATATTTGCCTCAATGTCTTGTTACTCGATTTGCATTTCTATTAGTCGTTTGCTTCTCGTTTTCCCCTCCCCTTTCCCTCCGTTTCTGTCAGACCACTGTTTTCTTCCGGGTCCTGACAAACGACGCCGATAATCTTGTTCCACACTTGCTTCCTCCGGCGACGATACCATCGCTGACTGCAACGCAAGCAGTCGGGATAAGAAGGTCGAGAAGAAAAACTCGGTTTGACAACTTTATTTGCATAATATTCGACTCTTTTCTCAGTCTGTTTTGGCATGATGTGCCACCAGCAGCTGGGTAGATTTTTCCGGATATGGCTCACCACCAGCAGCGTTTTGCAAATCCTGCGAGACTGTCGAACTCTGCTCAACTGGATGACAGTACAGGAAAGATACGAGTAAACAACCAATGACTGCTTGAATCTGTACAAGACCGGGCGATAAACCATTTCAGCTTGTTTTGTACAGTTAAATGGATTCAATTAACATGGAAAATTTGTTGACAACATCGTTCGTTCCACTTTGCAGTAGATATATGATGAACGATCCTGCATTGGCATTGCCTTTCCTGACCTATTGCGTTATATTGGCTACGTAGAGGAAGGGAAACCTTTGGCTTTCAGCATTTCTAATATATTGAAATCTGACCTTTCACTATTGCAGTACTGGGATATGATGCAAATTCGAAAGAAGTTTCTCCGAGGTATACATTTGCATTCAACAATTTAGCCATTTAGTCCAATGTAAAATGAAATGCTGGTTTCAGGGGAAGAATCTATCATTTAATCGTAATTCGAAAACCAATTGAAACCATTTCACAACATTTTTTCGAACTGAAACTTTATTACTTAAAGCTATTTGTTTGTATGAAGTAAACCAGCCATTAATTATTCCCATATTTTCATCGATACTATACATCAGAATCTTCACCCTTTTCTATTAGAAATTGGACTAAATAGTGATAAATCTTTTCAAATTCTTTCAGTTAGACGACTTCTTTATTTACTTTGTCAAGAAATGTAAAATGTAGTCTATAAATGAACAATATTTACTTATGTACTGTACTATTCAGTATAACGAGGACTCCTGGATAAGTTTTGAAATATGGGAACCCTTATTTCAATTCGTCAAATTTGGCATCAGTATCGTATAGTTGAGTGTTTTAACAAAATGCGTGCTCAGAACACGGTGTCATTCAAATCTAGATGTGTCATTTAAAGTGAGTCGTCAAATTCGGTTGGACGGTAAAGTTAATTAGCGTACGAGACCCGTTTTTCATGCCATGATTTATTACCACTTTTGCTGGCTTATCTCAACTCGCCTCGAGCTTTAGTGATGAACCAACTTCGCATGTCATTGTGTTTCAAAGTAGAAAGTATTTTAATTTTTTCTGTTTCGCATTTAAAACCGCATTGTATGTCAAATGATCGAAAAACAGCTCGAGTCGATTAGAGAAGCGAAATGCTGAAAAAATTCTATCGAGATGTTTCAAACTACGTCTATAAGTTCGTGACGGGAGACGAATTATGAATCTATTATATCTATTTTAACCCAAGATTATAGAACAGTAAAGACAGTTTCGAAACGGATGATCGCCTGGTTTTTCCTAAAAAACGTGCTTAATCCACTTAATAGTGAGATGATAACTTTTTTTATCCTTACGCATGTGTTTTTTGTTTTCAGTTTCCCTAAAATAATTTTAATGGCCGTCGCACAGTGGCTCAAAACTGGAAAAAGACGGTCAAAAGTCTGTACTGACTTTCCTCGATTTTTAAGAGCTAACGTGTCTTCGAAGAAGTTTTACAAAATTGTATTACGCTTCTTTTAAAATTGACACCTTAATTTTTGTTAAGGGGGTAGTACCAATTTCGAATAAAAACTTATTTTATTTTCACAAAAAACATTTTTTCTAACTCATTTTTAAGAAAAAAACATTTGAAATATTTTTTCTGAAGATATAAATAAGGAAAAAAAAATATTTTTTGAGATATATTCACTTTATTTTAAAAACAGTTTTTATTATTTATCTACGTAGAATCTACCTCTATTACCTAAGTATCTACTACAAAGTGCGCGTAAACACGCATAAACAAGCTCATGCTTGCACGCGCAACTTAAGCAAATTGTTGTGATTTTTATTTTGTTTACTTTTTGAAAATTAACAATATCAGAAAAAATCTAAGTGGAACTCGATGCAATTTTTTTAGGCCTTTTCAAAGTTAGTTTTAAATATTGAAAATCCGAAAAATTATCAAAAGTTCAACACATAAAAAAATGGAAAAATAAACATTTTAGGGAATATGAAAAAGTAATGTAAAAGTACAAACCTTTACGAAGAGATTTTATTTTTAAACGTGTAAATAAATTGAGTTATCGCGAAGTAACACGTTTTTTTAAAACGATATGTTGATCGTGCGATGCTCACTTAGAGATGTGCGAAACAGCTCATACCAGTGAGCAGCTCCGAACCGATCAGCTCACTAAAGGGAATCGATTCAATGTATCAGCTCATCAGTTCATTAATATTGAACTGAAGGTTTGTTTTGAGCGCCGTTTTTCTTACTCCGTTTTTCTTTCATATGCATGATCGAAATCATTGATGCACAAAGAACAATGCTATCCGAACTAACTTGTCTGCGAATTATTATTATGTCATATTTGGGAATATCTGCAAAAGTGGCATCCCTGAATATACCTTAGCCTACTGTGTGAGAGGTAAGATTTCTTATTGACAATAGCTCATTCAATCTGTTAAAGAAGGATAGATGCACATTTTGAAGAACTGACAAGAACTCATGCACACATTTCTTCTCATTTACAACGCTCTTCAAGAGCCGTAGATCCGTTCAGCTCGTAGCTTGTTTCCATCTTACCAGCAGGGATGCCAGGTCATTTATTCAAAAATCTGTGATCAATCCAAAAACCATAATACCTGATCGGGTAAGCAAAAAGAAGGTCTCACTATTTCCTAACGCTCTGTAATTTTTGGTGCTAAACTGACATCAATTTTAAAAATCTGTGATCGATTTCAGAATCTGTGTAAATCTGTGCCATTTTTTCAATCTGTGGAAAAAGTTGTAAATCTGTGAAACACAAATTAATCTGTGAACCTGGCATCCCTGCTTACCAGTGCGGTGAACTGGTGAGCTGTGGTTCTTTCAAAAGAGCTGTGAGCTATCAGCTCTTTTCAAAGATTCGATTCACTGGAATAGCTCAGGAGCGAATTTCCCATCTCTACGCTCACTGCAAAAGTGAGTTACAGAAATAGCAGACAATAATACAAGGTTTCCTAGGTAAAAATAGGTAAAATGATGTATAACTTTTCCAGAAAAGAATAAACCTATGCATTACATTCTACAAAATTATGGGATTTTATATTTTGTACAACTATTCAAAACAAAGTAAGGATTTAAAAATAACTTGAAGCAAGTTATGATTAGAAAACTAGTTTTAAGGGGGTTGTCATAATTCAATAACTAAAACTAACTTTGAAAAGGCCTAAAATAAGTTCCATCGAGTTCCACTTAGATTTTTTCATAGTATTGGACATACCTGTTTCGGTGTAAGGTTTTATCAAAGATAAAAAAAAGGTAAAATGTTGTATTACTTTGCCAGGAAACAACAAACCTATGCACTACCTTCAACAAAAATATGGGATTTTTTATTTTCTCCAACTATTCCGAAGAAAGTATGCATAAAAAAATAACTCGAAACAAGTTATGAATAAAAAACCGATTTTAAGGGGGTTGCCATAAAAACGCTTTGTATATCCGAAACGGTGCGACCTAGACTTTTGATATATTTGACAAAGTAAATTATTTTCAATAGTTCTAAAACTTTGTAGAAGAAAAAAAAATGTCTATCTCTTCAGAAAAAAAAGTTATGGTTATATTTTTTGTCAAAGTAGGCCATGAACAATTAGGGATAGAATCAAATCAAATTACGCGGTATATATTTGTAAATTATTTCTTAAAAGCAACTATATGCATTAAAAGAACGGTTTGACAGCTACTGATTCATGTCCACGTTTTTATTGATTCGAACCACTGTCCGTCGTTTTAAATGACAGTTTGAAATGTCCATCACTCATTACTCTGTAATTTCGGAATTGCAAGTCGGATCTTAAACTGAAATTGTATGAAACCCTAAAATTATTCCTTTGAATCTAAGTGTGTGACAATCGATTAAGCATTCCATGAGATGTCGAAGTGAGTTCCACTTTAGAGTTTTTAATTGCTATTTACGGTACTTCCAAAACCAGCATAACCCAAAACGATTCGCATGGCCATGAATGAATTTAACGAATAAATTGGAATAATTTTGAGCCCTACTTTGTAGATTTTTTGGTATCGAAATCATGGTTTAAATTTTAAAGACGCATCAGGTAGGAAACGAATAAAATTCAACGATTTCGTATGGGACCATAAGTCTTTTAATATGAATATTTGTGAACACTACTTACTTTGCAATGGGGCGCCTTTTGAAAAATTAACCCTGCACAAAAAAGGGTACAACTTAATCGTGAATGTATCTTGTTGTTTTTAAGGCAGTAATACAATTTCTTCTCCATACCATCACAAATATGTTCAGAAACTTATGATAAAATTTTCAGTAATATGAGATATCCAAAAATAACTCAAAGTTGAAGTTTCCTGAAATGTTTGGTAGGAACGAACATTAAGGTAAAACTCAGTGCAAAAATAAGGCGGGCAAAACTCCAACCACACGAATAGAGCGAATCATCACACAAAGCGTATCGTGCACAACCGATACATAGAAATACGGAAGATTTGCAGTGATTGAGTACTGTGGACTTACACCACGTTTCGTTCACTAGTAACAGATCGGTTGAAAAGTTCGTATCGTTTCTATGAGAGGGCGCCACTAGAATTAAATCCATACCATTTTCAGTTAGTACCAACCTTCAAAAGATACGTGTATAAATTTGACAGCTGTCTGATTATTAGTTTGTGAGATATTGCATTTTGAGTGAAGCTACTTTTGTTATTGTGAAAAAATGGAAAAAAAGGAATTTCGTGTGTTGATGAAACACTACTTTTTAATGAAAAAAAGTTCCGCCGATACCAAAAATGGCTTGATGAGTGTTATCCAGACTCTGCACCGGGCGAAGCAACAATTCGTAAGTGGTTTGCAAAATTTCGTACTGGTCATATGAGCACCGAAGACGATGAACGCAGTTGACGTCCAAAAGAGTCTGTTACCGATGAAAAACCAAGCTGAAATTGAACGAATTGGGCTTCGAATTGCTCCCTCATCCACCGTTTTCTCCAGATTTGGCTCCCAGTGATTTTTTCCTGTTCTCAGACCTCAAGAGAATGCTCGCTGGTAAAAAAATTAGAAGCAATGAAGAGGTAATCGCTGAAACTGAGGCCTATTTTGAGGCAAAGGACAAATCGTACTACAAAAATGGTATCGTAAAGTTGGAAGATCGCTATAATCGCTGTATCGCCTCTGATGGCAATTATGTTGAATAATGAAAACGAATTTTGGCAAAAAAATGTGTGTTTCTATTAAACGATACGAATTTTTCAGCCGAACTGTTAAAACAGACACTAACTATGGATGGTTATAAACGATGAGTATTTTTAATTAACTGATATGAGGGAGACATACTCGTGCATGTTGTTTTAGACGATCAATCAAGTTTGTAATCAAAATGCTTTTATGATTGATTTTCTCATCTTACTTACAGAAAAGATGATTTTTTGGAAAAAGATACGCTCAGAGACAGGACTCGAACCTGCGTTCTTATGCATTTTCTGCATACGCGCTACCATTTCGCAACCCAAAGCCTTGTGAGAGACACAGCTCTAAAACACGACTAGGCATGATAGAACATACATCGAACATGGAATGCATAAGAACGCAGGTTCGAGTTCTATCTCTGAGCGTATCTTTTTCCAAAAACTCATCTTTTCTGTAAGTTTTTCATTCATTTGGCATTCATTCTCCAATATATGCAAAAACTGATATTGTAATGGTTTTCAATTATTACCGTTGAATCGGAAGTCGCCATTTTGGATTTTGAAACGATCTCTAAGTTTAGGTTGTTTGGAATTTACTACTTTAAAAAATTTTACGTTTATTAGAGTTTGGCTTCTAAAAGAAGTAACGTAAATTGAATACTTTATAAAACTCGTAAATGGAGCTTTATGTTGAACATAATTGGCCAGTTGTGTTAACCTAGCGTTAATATCGTGACCGTACTGCGTCCAACAGTGCGACTATCTGCCGTTTGGTCTCAATTTTTTTTGGAGCATGAATCAGCAGTTATTTCCATCTTTGTTGCTAAATATGTAGCTGCCCGATTTCACCCGATTCTAAACGATTCTTTTGAATAAATATATACTATATACAATACTTTTGGTCCCTTTGAATTAGTGCACAGAAAGAATACCTCAAACTGCCTCAACACTGTGATAAATAAGACACCGCGATCCAACGAAAGGAAGTTCATTGGAATATTTATAATACTACTACCGAAAACCCAGACTCTTCTCTTGTGAAGCAGGAAGCGTTTACTAGTTTTAAATACTTGGATATAATTATTTGAGAATTGTCTTTCCGACGGTTTTCTTTTTTCGAAGAACTTTGAACTTTGAACTAATCATTGACCATTACTGTAGAAAATATGTACGTACGAAACACACTTCTCCGGAAAACTCACCGTTATTTGAAATGGAAAACTATATTTTCCAATCTCTTCTCCGGGCATCCAATTCGGAATGAAGTAAATCCAAAGCAAAGCCCTAAGAAAATCCTGCCGAGCTCGCAAAGGTCAAAACACCAAAGCTCGCACTAATCCTAAGCGCCCGGCATGGGCAAGTAATCAGTGCTTTTGCACCCCAGCTACCGTGACCGAGACGAAAGTGCATCCACTTGCACACGTCGTAGTGAATTGCAATGCTACATCTAGCAATTAAGCTGAACAAATAACCATCGTCGGTACGTTACTTTCGAGCCAGTGCTTTGCAGCGGCACCACTCAACTGACGAATGGTGAAGGGTGGAACGGTACAGGAAGGTTGATTCTTCCTCTGCTGGATATGTTCTAAAGGCCTGACCCAAGGAGCAAATGGACTTAGAACTACCGTTTCCAGTCCCTAGAGACGAAAGCTAGTTTCACCATCGCATTTGCTGGATACGAATACTTATTTTGATCTATTACTGCTAGCGATCCACAAGGGATGAAACACGCTTGAATGCATCATTCAGCTGCACACTGACTGTATGCACGAATGGAATGCCAGCTCCAACTGAGAGCCCAGGATGCGAAATACGACAGGAAGCAACGTGGAAGATGCAAACGGCGAATTAGGTTTTACTCATTCATAGCTCAGGGAACTGCCCGGTTGTTTGCAGCAACCAAATCAGTGTATGCACTCGGAATGCCGCGGAAGATGCACTACCAAGAAATTTCGCCGCCCATGTAGTGTGATGTTCCGTGTGCGAGCTTATGATGGCAAAAAGTTATCTCTTGGTTCTATTACTCAAGACTATGCAGTTGTAACAAATTATTACTCGAACGACGTAGTGCAGCTTATGGCAGTCAGGGGAGTAAACCGAAAAGTAGCAATTTTATTCATAATCCAAGGCTTTTAAAATTCATTGCTTTGAAATTGTTAGTGAAAAGAATATTTTCTGTGGTTGAATGTTCATAGAAACTGAAAGTGTTGCAGTTCACTGTTAGGAGTTCTTGGGAATTCAAATATAGTTGAAGAACCCGGGTTGGCGTTTCAATGCATGCGGCGCTGGTCTTACAAGCCAGTTGTCATATGTTCGAGCCCTGACCTGGAAGGATTTATAGTGTCAGTAGGATCGTAGTACTAGCCATGCAATGATTCTGTACGCTAAGAATCGGCTGCGAAGTCTGTTGAAACAGAAAGGACAAATTCCACAAAAGGAATGTTGTAAGGCCAAGACTTTGCTTTGAAGAACGCGGTCTGAAGATGAAAATGAAACTGAAGAAATGCAATGTTTTCATCAACATAAGTCCCAAAGATTCCGGTGAAAACCTTTAAGGCATGTGTGACCTGATGTTGCCGTGATGTAACACAACACCTTTTTTTTGGCAGATTTTGTGCGGTTCCAGTCGAATGAGAATTTTAAACGGTCCACTTGTTGACAGAAATGATTGGAATTTAGTTTTCGGATATACAGAAGCACTCAATACTAAATAATCCCTTCTCAGTTCATTCTAATGCATCTCAGAACCACACTATTCATTTCCGTTATTTCACAGCGTTTTGATAGCAAATGTTTTCACCCATTATTGTCGTACGTGACTTATGTTTTTTCCTCTCTAGCCATCAGCTCAAGAAATGGGTCTTTTGCATTCGACAACGCTTTGCAGATGAAAATACGATCCATAATCGTTTTAGAGTTTTAGTTGACGTAGCCCAGTGGAAAAAAACAGTTTTATGTTAACTACTAAAAGGCTTGTCAGTATCTCAATGATTTTTTTTACTTTAAGGACGACGGACTCACCTTGGCGAGGTGCATCTTATAAATCACAAATTCCTAGACGTATTTAAAACAAAAGTCGTTAAATTGTTGATACTTTTTTTCAGTGTAAATTTTGAATTATTTCACGGATCGCTGAAATGTTTCACTTATATGACAGCTTAAACTTTGTTTACATTCTTGTTCAGTAAAATGACATAGAATCAAGTGGAAGTGCACAAACACATTTTGAACGATCGGCAGAAAAATCAGAATTCATCGAAGATCGTTCCAAAAAAATGGAACATCCGAAAAGTATCATGTTTCGTGTTTGCGAATCATTTGACTAGCACTTGACTGTATACCGAAAGGTTGGAAGTGAACAAATCAAAAGGTACGCTTCCGGCGAATGGACAAGAAGGTATTAGTAATTATTGAGATAAATCTCTTTTTTTCCGCGCGAAATGGGACTTGCAAAGTAGGAAAATAAAAAAAAAAAACACAGTTCAAAAAAATCTTGTTATTTCACATCTTATAAGATGCAAATAAATGGAGCGTCGTATTTCACACAAATTTATATTCAAAAAAATGTTAAATAATGTGATTTGCAAATTACATGGCTTGAAATCGAATGAAATAGAAAATAAAAGATCGATATCAACAGCGCGACTTGAACCGAGAAACATTAGATCACAAAGCATGCCAGTTAATCGACTGAGCCACCGAAGCACATATCTTATTAATGAGAAATTGATACATATAAATCGACACAGCGGCACTTGGTAGCCGAGTGCAAATTACACTCGGAACCTGTGAAATTCTGTGCGAATGGATTATTGCATCATTTGATAAGTTAAGTAGTAGTGAATTGTATCGTTTGTAGAACTATGTCACCTGAAAAATTCATAATTTTTTCTGTGTACGTACAACAAGTTAAGCAGAGATAAGAATGAAGAGTATATAAAGTGGAAAAGGTGCCCAGCCGTGATGATAAGAATAGCACTGTAAAAAGTCGTGCTAAGAAGCTTAACATCATTTTTTGTTAAAATTTTCTTGTACCTAAATGTCCATTGACAGCAAACCCGTTTAAGTATTTTTGAATGCAAAAGTCGGCTAAAAACATTGAGAGCAAAAGCTGGACATGGATTTTATATCTTGAATTATAAAATCCATGTCCGGTTTTTGATCTCAATGAAGTTTTCACCGACTGTCGCTGTGGACGGAGCATGGTTTGTTTGTTTGTTACGGAAAACTTGATCTATGCTGCGTTCCCACAGTGGCAGTTTGTAAAAACTTTTAATGGAAAAGCCGGATAAATACATTTGTTATGGAAGAACCGGTTAAGTTTCTGTCCGAGTTTTGCTTTCAAAGTTATTTTGTGCGGTTCGTGCAGAAAAGATGTTTTCAAACGATTCTTGCATTGCAAAATCCATGTCCGGTTTTTGCTCTCAATGTTTTTATCCGATTTTTGCATTCAAAACCTATTTTAATCCACCTAGTGGTGTAATGATGCTTTTCCCATATTACTTATTACATCATAAATATAACCGTGAAATTCGCAAAAACAACTGTTTATTGAAAAGGAATAGGATAATTTGTTCGGATTTAATCTCACAAACTCTATAAATCCTTTTTAACCTGCAGTTCCGGAACCGAAAGTAGTATCCACAACAAATTAAGGAATTTCGTATGAAACTGTACCACTTTCCTTTTGAACCTATAAGTTTGTGAAAATCGATTTGGTCATCTCCAAGAAAAGTGAGTGAGATCCTTTTTGCAGTTTCTAATCACTATTTTCAATTCTCCCGAAACCGGATTCAGATGAACGGAATAGCCGAAGTTGGTTCGTTTGCTACCAACAAATATGACCGACAAATTGGAACAGTTTTGAACGTAGTTAAACTTATACTTACTATCTCATGCTCTATTTCGTTTAAACCAATTAAGCTAAATCTAACGAAACGAACCTACGTTTCTGTTACTACTGCGTGCTAAACAGCATGAAACATGTAGTAGGATTGTTATTACTATTATTGACATCACTACACAACGTGTACGAAATAGAACAAAGCACGCCTTGTTCGTTTTGTGTTATCTTCTTCTTTCGGTGTTGTACATATTGTCACTCTATATGGCGATTTGAAAACTTTGACACTCATCGCCCTGTAACTGCGGAACCGGAAGTCGGATCCGGATGAAATTTCACAGTAGGTTTAAAGACAGTATGAACTTTAATTCAAATCAAGATTTATGAAAATCGGTTCAAGCATCGCAGAGAAATCGAAGTGAATTTAATTTTAGGAGTTTTTCTTCTCCACTTTCGGTGCTCTCAGAACAGGAAAAGAGGGGATCAGTAGTGCCGAATTAAGTTTTCATGCCCACAAACTAACAAGCTCTGCAAACTAGAAGAATTTATCAGACAGTTTTATGGAATTTGTACCTGTTTTTAACCATCGTTCGTGGAAAAATAATAATAAAATTGGTAATTTTCCACCTATCACGCTTTAGTTCCGGAACTGGAAGTCGTGTCCAGATAAAATGCTCCACAAATGTTTAGGGTATTATAAGACCTTTCATTATAATCTAAGTTTGCGAAAAATGTTCTAGAGATAATTGAGTGTAAACTTTTTCCCAAATTTTCACATATTACCATATAACTCCGGAACCGGAAGTCACCTTCAAACGAAATTCAATAGCAAGCTATGGGACCATAATACCTTTTATTTGAATCTTAGTTTGTGAAAATCGGTTCAGCCATCTCTGAAAAAAGTGAGTGCATATTTTTTTCACTTTTTTGGTACATATCATCCTATATCTCCGGAACCGGAAGTCGGATCGGAATGAAATTCAATAGCAGGCGATGGGACTATGAGACCTTTCATTTGAATTTTTGTTTGTGAAAATCGGTTTGGCCATCTCTGAGAAAAGTGAGTGCATATTTTTGTTACATACACACACACACAGACATTTGCTCAGTTCGTCGAGCTGAGTCGAATGGTATATGACATTCGGCCCTCCGGGCCTCGGTTAAAAAGTCGATTTTCACAGTGATTGCATAGCCTTTCTATATGAGAAAGGCAAAACGGGTTTTTCAAACTATGTTGCATTTATCATTTTTGTTTTCAAACGTTCACATGTGCTCGAGGACCTTAAACAACTTCCAGTTCTGGATTTTTGTACCACAATGTGCAGGAACGCAATTGTTGAACATTTCCGAATTCACAAAGAAGTATTTGATTTGACAGGACATATGTAGCTGTGGTCGATATCTAAAAGTTTCTATTCTACCGACATTTTCGATAGTACCGGTTTAGATTTGTACGAAAAAGAATTCCTGCGAAAGCAGTTGCTACCATTTATCAGTATTCATTCCGAAATTCCGGGAATGATATAGGATACAAGAGGTCAAATACGTGCCAAGAACTGTCAAATGTGAGGTCAAGTACGTACCAATCCACTAAACCGTCCAGAACTTCACCCAATAGAAAAGTAATAGGCTTTAGTCAAGTGGAAACTCTTCGAAATTAGGAAAAAAGTAAATGGTTTTTAAATTTCGAAATAGTTTTAGGATCAGACTTGAAAATTACAGGGTTGTATGCAAGACATAATTGGGCACAATTGCATTAAAAACGAAACAATTCAAAGGTTTCCATAATAAAAACAAAAATAAAGATGATGGTGGATGCACTAAACTGAGAGCTTATTCATAGGACCAATTAGAAACTCAATCTAGTTTAAGCGCTTGGATTGTTAACGAATGATAAAATTGAGAATTGAATTCTTCCATAATAATTAGTTTTTTAACCCTTTCCACATTTTATTTGTATTGTGACTTGATGTTATACATGTCAGTTTCTAGTCATTAAGTTAAATTACATGATTATTGTTTGGATCAATAATAGCAGTTATATGTTAATGCTGAGTTGATGTAAAAAGATTAATATTTAATATACTCAAGCGAACACGGTGTACAACAGACAGCAGAAAATTGCACCGACACACGACACAATGTATAAGCTACAATCCAGCAAGCGAACGGATAAATTTTACAATCCAGTCAACAACTCGCTGGATGAGCTACTTGCTTTATTCACAGGCAAGCACCTACTAAGCAAAGCAATGTTATACAGCATATATTTATAGATGACATGATGGTATACTGTGATTGGTTCGTGACAACATAGGTCGATTCAAACCAATTTTTCAATAGTATGCTATTGAAATACTGAAACGACGTTGCCATACATGTTTAAGTTAAATGTTTCCAAATCGATTGATAGTTAAATAATTTTTTTTTTTTTTCATAAATACGTTTATTTCATAGGCAATATACATAAGTTTTTCTTCGCCGTGGCATCCACAATACATAGTAGTTTAAACCTAATACATTTCGAATATCATATTAGTATGTTGGTACTCATTAGTTAATCTAAACACTGTTTTTATCAAGCGAGTTGCTATTTTAAATTACATTAAATAAAATACATTTATTTTGTACATGATCTTATAACTATTTCAGGATTGTTTGTATCAGTTCACCACTTATATTCAATATCCTATAGTTGGCTATTGGTTGAACTCATGGAAGAGAAAACAGTTTAACATAAAATAAAATTTAAATTGGAACTCCAATGGATTTAATGAAATGATAAAGAAGTTTCATGTATGGAAGGTCACGACAAGCAAGAATGTCGCGAACTGGGACATTGGATAGTCTACCTTGGGTACGCAAGGAATTTATTAGTTGAGATCTGACATCACGAAACTCCACGCATGTCCAAACAACATGGTCAATATCGCGGTAACCTTCGCCGCAAGCACAATGATTAGTCTCGGAAAGTCCAATTCGAAGGAGATGTGCATCTAACGTGTAGTGATTGGACATGAGTGGTTAAATTATTTTTATCCATCAACAAATCACTGGGTTATTATCGTTCAAATAATGACAGAAAAAGGTTACGCGGCTATTTTTGAAACTTTTAATTAATACACGGTTCCGTATAGTGAAGAGGAAAGGCATTTTTATGCCAAAAAAGTTTCATAATTACTGGTTATCAAGATCAATGGGCCACCACTAAAAGTCTATGACCCTTTTAAGTATGTGGATTCATTGGTAATTACAAATCATTATTCTGACATGTACCCAAACATTAAGTTCGTAAACGCAAAAAGATTTATGAGGACAATTTGGAAGCTGCTTTTATAAGTATATTGTCATCGAAAGTTACTATTGTACAACAATAAAATCTAAATAAAAGTTCATTTATATTTTACTTAAATTTTTATCTATAAAAAAGCAACCACTTCAATATTTTCCCTCCCCTTAAAACACAGTAAAAAAGCTTAAAAAAATTGTGCACTAGCGTGTCCCTTAGATTAGAAAGTGACGAAAAAAGCCCCGCTGGAGTGTAATAGTGAATCCTGGTTTCAATCGACGCCGAAAGTTCACTCGATCTCGTATCTGTTTCGCTAAACACGCTTCTGAAGTTCGCTTGCGTCCGTATTTTTAATCCCAGGTCAGGATGCGAGAATTTCTTCGGCAAGATATATTTTTCATCTCCAGAATTCGACCCAAATCTACGCTTTCCGGTTTGCCATCAAAATTTCATGTATAGTTGCAAATTTTATATAGAATGGCCTTGTAATCACTGTGAAAACCGAGGCCTGCCGGTTTCAGAGTACCATTCGACTAAGCTCGTCGACATCGTAAAATATCTATGTATATTATTTTTAAGTTGATTGACTCGAAGATGATTAAGTCGAATTTCGTAAACATAGACTCAAAAATTTTAAATGCCTTCGGTGAAAACAGGTTAAAACCGGAGCTAAATAAATCTGCATAAAAATGTCTTAGACTAACATAGACCGTTTCGGAAATTGGACGGTTATGTGTGCTCAATTTTCTCAGAGATAGTTGAACTGATTTACAGAATTCAATAATCAAAAGAATTGCAGTAACATACAAAATTCCTGTGGAATTGAAAAAGATTCAAACGAAAAATCTTATGGATTCATAGACTGTTGTGCTATTTTGTTTAGATCCGACTTAAAAGTGTCGATGCAAAACACGTGACATAGTCCTTAAAACTGGACCCAAATTTGCTCCACTTTATGTGAAGCTTTCCATTTTTTTGACCGACGTAAGATAACAGCTATCGAGCCAGCTAACAGAAATCAGTTTGCTTCCACATTTCACAAAACAATCGATGAAACAAAACCGTTTACGTTATGTAGAAGCAGAGATGTCTATCTCCTCTGTCTGACGAAGAGCAAGCAAAATTTCTCCCCTCGCACTGACAACTTCAACGAGAGCTCTTCTCTTTCACATTTATACACCACTGTTGTGTAAAGTGTACACGCATCATGAGTGCGTTTGTTTATTTCCTTTTACCTCTTCCACTGAATCGCACCAAAGTGCTAGAGCATTAGCTAATAAATTCTCTGAGGTGGATGCAGATACTTTCACAGAGGTGTACACGCCGGTGAGCACTCTGCTGTATGGTTTTCGTAGATGAAGCGTGGACACGCAAAATCAGCAAAATAAAACAATTTATCGTAAAATTTTCGGTTTCCTTTGCAAATTTTTCATAGCAAGGCCAGATCTACTCTCTATTAATTGAAGTTCACAGAAGTGTTCGCTCACCATCACGCGCCAGTGGTCACTTGGGTGTATTTAGACGAGAGCGCGTGTGAGCGATTCATGCGAAGAGAATGTGTTTCACTCGCGCCAGCTGCTTTAACCACAAGCACACACTCAAATGCTGTCTATTCGACACTGAGAAGAAGTGCGTTTTCCTCTTTGTGCGGAGCTTCGTTTTTTTCATCCTCGGTGTGGCAAAAATCTGACTCTAGCGTGTATCTCTCTGGTGAAATGCCATCTCTGTGTAGAAGCAGTGTCGTAGTTAGGGTGAGGCGCAAACATTTAGGGGACACCAAAACACATGATTGCATTGGTAAAAATTTGTTGCACAATTAGTTCATCGAAAAAATTAATTTCTTTCGAATTTTTCCGGAAAGCTGATTTATATTAGGTTTAAAATTAGTGTTGTACTTATTATTATTTATTTACATGTAAGTGCAACTCTACAGTCATTTAGAAAACAGAACCGCCATTCAGCTACGCCCGTAACAATTATCTTTCATCCCGGTTCTCTGTTGGATAGTTGTGCTGCTGCTGGTGTCTACTGTTGTGAAATCAGACTGTCGCATCCACTTGGTGGTCACAATCTACACTTAAGCAGAGAATCTGTGGTAAGCGAATTTATTTTTGTTTCGACAGTCTGGCAGCTTTAAAGGCACTCAGTTCGAATGATTCATGGTCGAATCTAGTGATCGCATGTCGAACTCGAATCAAAGACCTCTGCATTTCAAATAGCGTTTACTTCTTATGGATACCCAGCCATTCTGGTATTACTGAAAATTAATGGGCTGATGTCGTAGCTTTCAAACTTTCGCTCAGACAATACCATTTTCACCAGATTTGAGTCCGAAAATGTCAGAACGTCTACTGCATTTTTGCAAGTGTTACTGCAGTACTCGGTTCAGACCGTGCTGATTATTATGTGTTTTGCATAAATGCGATTACGGTACTTCATAACATCTGATGTATAACTGTTCCACATTGACACAAGTACGTATTCGGGTTTTTGGTTCTCCATACATGGTTCAATCTGTGTATGGAGATCTTGAATTTAAGGATATTGTATCGTTTCTCACCCAATCTGTCAAGGAGCTATAGTCAGAGGGTTCATTGTTCTTTCTGAAATGACTAAATCCTTTCTGTATTAACCCTAAATGATTTTTTTGGGTGTCGAATTTACTTCTGTCCCTACATATTGCGACTCCTTCTGCATTTTTCCAGGAATGCAGAGTGGTGTAACTGCTGTAAAAAATCAAAATCCTCTTGAGAGCTGGAGATTTCTTTAAATGTGCATCTTGGCACCTGTAGATCGTTCAGCATCCTTTCGGGGAAGCTGAACAAATTGTTTGTTTTTGTTTTGTTCTGTTTTTCCATTTCACTCACTGCACAGTTCCGTTCCATGTTCTTTTTATCCTTGCCTTCCCAACAGGAAAATGATCAGGCAAGTCATAAATCTCCAAATAACTGAGGGAAACGTGCCACTTGAGCCAATGAGTTCTCAATCTCAGTTCTGAAAACAAGATGCAATTGGTGAAAATTTGTTATAACATTATACAGCCATTTAGAATAGAGAACTGTTATTCAGCGACGACCGTTAACATTATTTTTCTTGAGCAAGAATCGCCCCCTTCTCGATTGTGTATGTACATTTAGACCTAGCGAAAAGCAATTTCCCAAAGAGCAAACCTACGAACCACTTAAAGAGTGTTTTAACAATAAGTTTTTAAAAAAGAAAAAAAAATCCACAGTTTGAGCATCCTCCTCCACAGTGCGCATTTTCAAAGTTTATCTTGTATAAAAAGGACTTCTTTTGTGATTTTTTTTTTTTTTTTATAATAAAATTTTTATTGGGCTCATTTGCGTTAGCTTAACGTGGCCGATTATCTTGTTGTTAGGTGGATATGAGTGGAAGCCGTATTATGGGGCGACCTGCTCCCCTAAAGTTAGTAAAGGAGTGTCAGGAGGGTGGGACCTATACTGTATTGATTTTGAACATATTTTGGTATTACAAATCATTCATTAATAGCTTGCATCTTCTTAACACACTTTTCATTTCCGAGTTCTTGACGTTCTCCAGATTGTAACGAGGAAGAGACTGTACTAGACTCGGATGCTTTGTTGGTGTACTTTGATGTCGGTGTGTCATTTATGGATGGTTTCCAGCAATTCAGCTTGACCAGTGTTTAGTTCATTTGGGGTAGGACCACTGTAGAAGAAAGAAAGAGAAAGAGAGGGCACTAGATTTGCACGTTTATAGCTTTGAGGAAGTTATAGAGGTAGGTCATGTAAAGGAGATCTCGGGTTGCCAAAACGTCACGGACTGGAACATAAGGTGGTCTACCTCGGGCCCGAAGGGAATCAATTAGCTGGAGTCTGACGTCGCAATACTCGGAGCACACCCAAACAACATGCTCGATGTCATGATAACCGTCTCCGCAAACGCAATGATTACTCTCACTAAGGCCAACACGATGAAGATGCGCTTTGAGCAAAGAGTGGTTGGACATAAGTCTTGACATTGTGCGAATAAAGTCCCGGTTCACGTCCAACCCTCGGAACCAAGCTTTCGTCGATACCTGCGGTATAATGGAATGTAACCACCGTCCTAGATATCCATCATTCCAGGAGGTTTGCCAGCTGACGAGTGCCTCTTGACGAGAACGACTGAAAAATTCATTGAAGCAGATTGGTCTTTCATAGGTTTCACCTTGTAATGCGCCCACCTTGGCCAGTGAGTCCGCCATCTCATTGCCCCTTACGGAACAATGTGATGGGACCCAAACCAAGGTAATCCGATATGATTTTTCAGATAAAGCACTCAGTTGTTCCCGTATTTTCCCCAGGAAATACGGCGAGTACTTTCCAGGCTTCACTGAGCGAAGAGCCTCGATAGAGCTGAGACTGTCCGATACAATGAAGTAGTGGTCTGTGGGCAAAGTTTCAATGATCTCAAGGGTATACTGAATTGCAGCTAGTTCTGCGACGTAAACTGAAGCCGGATCACTGAGTTTATAGGAGGCGGTGAAATTTTCATTAAAAATACCGAAGCCAGTGGACCCGTCGAGATGTGATCCGTCAGTGTAAAACATTTTATTACAGTCGACTTCTCTAAATTTGTCATTAAAAATATTTGGGATCACTTGAGGGCATACGTGATCCGGGATTCCATAAATATCTTCTTTCATGGATGTGTCGAAAAACACCGTAGAATTAGAAGTATCATAGAAACGAACACTGTGAGGATTATATGAAGAAGAATAATTGTTACGTGACATGAAATCAAAGTACAATGTCATAAATCGGGTCTGAGAATTAAGCTCGACTAGCCGTTCAAAGTTATCGATAACCAACGGGTTTAAGACGCTACATCGAATGAGTTGTCGATATGAGAGATCCCACAAACGGTTTTTCAGCGGTAGAATTCCCGCTAGTACCTCGAGACTCCCCGTATGAGTCGACTGCATACAACCCAAGGCAATACGCAAGCAACGATACTGGACTCTCTCCAGCTTGATAAAGTGTATCTTCGCGGCTGAACGGAAACAGAAACATCCATACTCCATCACTGACAATATCGTTGTTTGGTACAGCCTTATAAGATCTGTTGGGTGAGCTCCCCACCAAGTCCCGGTCACTGTACGGAGAAAGTTGATTCTTTTTTGGCATTTTCGTTTCAGATACCTAATGTGACATCCCCAGGTACCTTTGGAATCGAACCAGACTCCGAGGTATTTGAATGTGAAGGCCTGAGCTATGGTTTGACCCATTAGTTGAAGCTGTAGTTGTGCAGGTTCACGCTTCCTGGAAAATACTACCAACTCAGTTTTCTCCGTGGAGAATTCGATACCTAGCTGTAGAGCCCATGTAGACAAAGCGTCTAAGGTAGTTTGTAATGGTCCTTGCAGGTCGGTAGACTTGGATCCTGTAATAGACACCACGCCATCATCTGCAAGTTGCCTTAACGTGCAAGAATTTTCAAGACATTCATCGATGTCATTGACGTAAAAGTTATAAAGAAGGGGGCTGAGGCATGAGCCCTGGGGAAGGCCCATGTAACTAATTCGTGAGGTCGTCAAGTCTTCATGTGTAAAAAACATGTGCTTTTCCGATAATAAGTTGTGCAAAAAATTGTTCAAATGTGGGGAAAGACCATGCTTGTGCAGCTTCTCCGAGAGAATTTTTATGGAAACTGAATCAAAAGCCCCCTTTATGTCCAAGAATACTGATGCCATTTGCTTCTTGTGAGCGAATGCCATTTGAATTTCTGTAGAAAGCAGCGCAAGGCAATCGTTCGTTCCTTTGCTTTTACGGAAGCCAAATTGTGTATCTGAAAGCAAGCCACTTGTTTCCATCCATTCATCGAGACGAAACAGAATCATTTTTTCCAGCAGTTTCCGAATACAGGAAAGCATTGAAATCGGCCGATACGAGTTGTGGTTGGAGGCTGGTTTGTCCGGTTTCTGAATAGCGATAACCCTCACTTGTCTCCAGTCTTGAGGAACAAAGTTCTGTTCGACGAACTTGTTGAACAAGTTTAACAGACGTTTTTTCGCGATATCGGGAAGATTTTTAAGCAAGTTGAATTTAATTTTATCACACCCTGGGGCATTGTTGTTGCACGATAAGAGGGCTAGAGAAAACTCCGTCATCGTAAAGGGGGAATCGTTTTCACTGTATCGAGAGGACGCGACGCGATAGACATTCGATTCGCGAACAAAATCCGGGCAAACTTTCTTGGCGAAGTCAAATATCCAGCGATTTGAATATTCTACGGATTCGTTATTAGTGGTTGCATTTCTCATACGACGGGCTGTATTCCACAGAGTGGTCATCGATGTTTCCCTAGATAGGCCATTGACGAACCGACGCCAGTAACCTTTTTTTTTTGCTTTAATCAGATTTTTCAGGGTCTTTTCTAGTGATGCATATTTCTCGTAGTCTTCGCGCTTGCCACTGTTCCCGAATTTTTTATACGCGGATGATTTTGTTTTATATATTTCCGAGCACTCTTTATCCCACCATGGGGTTGAGGGTCGCGTAGTGATTGTAGTTTTGGGTACTCGTTTGGTCTGGGCTTGAATCGCGGCGTTGAGGATCAAGTCAGCTAGGGATTTGTATTCTTCTTCTAGCGAATCTGGTTGTTTCGTTTCGAGAGCTTGGGATATCGCGGTCGAGTAGGAACTCCAGTCGATGTTTTTCGTGAGATCATATGTCATATCGACTGATGTCGGTGTTTGTGCACCAGTGGATATTGAAACCAAAATCGGCAAGTGATCACTACCGTGGGGATCAGGGATTACCTTCCACTTGCAATCTAGCTGTAGTGATGTCGAGCAAAGGGATAAGTCCAGCGCACTAGAGCGGCCTGGCGGTCTTGGATTGCGTGTCATTTCACCCGTATTTAAAATTGTCATATTGAAGTTGTCGCACAGATCATAAATTAACGAAGAACGGTTATCATCATATAGGCAGCCCCACCCCGTACCATGCGAGTTAAAGTCTCCTAAAACTAACCGCGGGGTGGGAAGAAGCTCAATGATGTCTGCCAGTCGTCGATGCCCTATCGAGACTCTGGGAGGTATGTAGATAGAAGCTATACAAAGATCTTTGCCTCTAATTCTGATTTGGCAAGCAACAACTTCAATGCCCGGGATCGAGGGGAGGTTAATTCTATAAAACGAATAGCACTTTTTGATCCCTAAAAGAACCCCTCCATAGGAGTCTCCTCGATCCAGGCGTATAATGTTGAAATTGTGGAAGTCAAAGTTTATATTTGAAGTGAGCCATGTTTCACACAATGAAAATACGTCGCAGTTACGCGAATTTATCAAAAATTTGAAAGAATCTAATTTTGGGATGATACTTCTGCAATTCCACTGCAGTATAGTGATCATATTCTCGATTTCTGTAGGTATTTCAGCCATCGATAGATACGATCGCTGCAAGGAGGGGCCATTGTTCTGTCAACTGTTTTAAAAATGTTCTTACTGTTGGTAATAAAGCCGTTAGAATACTTTTAAGAGGATCAGTTATATTGAAGGCTGTTAATATCCAGTCCACGATATCAGAGAATTTTAGTAATCCAGAGTTTGTCGGATTTTCTGGTTGTGTTTTGGGATCACCTGGGTTTTTCGGTGTCCCTGGAAGCGCAGGAAATTCCTGGTTGTATTTTAGAAATCCAGGCGGTATTGGCTTGGGTTCAACGGAATTTTTCTGGTTGAACTTTAATGTTTTATTTTCATTTTGATGTAGTACTTTTAGACCTTTGCGAGGAAGGTTAGGAGAGGACATAATTGGTCTTTTCCTATTTGTTCCTAGCTGAAGAGAAGAAGGTCCTACGCCGGGGTCATAAGAAGCATCAGCGTCAGTCGACAAAAGAGCAAACGGATTGTTAGGGGTAGGGGGAGTGGCTCGTTTGAGGATTTCCGCGTAAGATCGTTTAGAATGCTCCCTTACGGTTCGCTTAAGCTTTTCCTCGCGTTGTTTGTACTTGGAGCATTCAAAAAGATCATGCGGATTCTCGCCACAGTAAATACACTTTTCGGTCGTTTTCCTGCATGAGTCATCCCCGTGTCCCTCGCCACATTTACCACACCGTGGTTTGTTACAACAGTATGGTGCCGTATGTCCCATCTTTTTGCAGTTCGAACAGTGCATTACCCTCGGTACATACAACCGGACAGGTAGACGAACCCCTCCCACTAAAACGTAATTCGGAAGTGCAGAACCGGCGAAGGTCACACGAAAAGAGTCTGATGGGTAGTACTTCCCATCTTGTGCCGATTTAGAGTGCAATTGCTTGCACTCCAATATCTTCACTGGTTGAAGATCGACATTCTTGAAGCGGCCAATCCCATCCTTCATAAGATCTTCAACCGTTAAACTCTCCTCGCGAACCACACCGTCGATCTCCACCATCCGAGAAGGTACGTAGACGCGATACTCCCTCGTGAAGATCTCATTGCTAGCAATATCGTTTGCTTGTTTCAGATCAGTCACGACGACGCGCAGTCTATTTGGTGACACCTTGTCAATGTGTTTCACTGCCGAGTAGTACTTATACAGATCTCGAGCTATATTAAGGACTCTAAGAGATTTAGCTATGGGCCGGAAGTATACCACCCACGGGCCAACCGATCCGTCATCCTGATAGACCTTCCGACGGAGGGGTGGTTTTTCCAAAGGGGTTGCGGGGATATCCATGTAAGATGTGTCACCATAAGAGTATTCATCTAAATGTTCCACCTCTTCAGGTACATCATCATCTTCCCCGGGGTTCCCCCCATCGGAAGACATATCTCCCACAACAACAAGATAAATAGAGCAAATAGATAGGGTAGTAAGAAATAGAAAGATAAAAATAAGGAAAAAACTACTTCACCGGTATGGTTTGTTGAGCCGATAGATGAGTTCGCTTCGATTGTTTCCCTCGCGTGACCTTGATGAATCAACCACTGCTGGTGCCGATGCTATTCAAGCGACAGGTAGAAACGCTGAAGCACACAACTGTCTGCTGCCGGTGTGTATCACTGCCGATCACTTATTAGATCTAAGAAAGATCTCACAACAGAAATGTTTCCGCTAGCCCTTGCTAGGGAAACACCTTCGCACTCGAGATTTTGTAATTAATACCGTCCTGATACGGAGCAGAAAAAAAACAAGTGTATCGCGGACGACTGCTCGGATACGAATGATTCTTTTGTGATTGAATTGCTCATTGAGGAGGTTACCGTTTTTCCAAAAATTTAATTTTTCACAGGAATTGCCATTCCTGAAATGTCCATGTGCGTACTATATACTGCACTGATATCGCCACATTTTAAATCAAATTTACGATGAATCACAAAAAATAGTCTGCAGTCTTTTGCAAAAAGCGCCTTTAATTCAGTTTCAATGATTAGTAACAATTTTTATGTTTATCTATACATTTATGAGAAAAAATAAATCACATATATTTTATTAATATTCAGAGAAATGCTCAAATTCGTAAAAGAAATTCATACTATGAAATTCACTCGCATCAATTTAATATTGATGGTAAAGCCGGTTTTGGAACTTTCTTGAATTTGAAACATTTCGAAATAGATTTAACACAGGTAGATGCTGATTCTTCATTTCATTTTATGAGCCTTATGAAAAATTGTCCACTTGGCTGGAATATGATCTTAAAATGGTTCTCAGCAAACTTCTGTGGAGTTTACAGTTTCATTGTGAGATTTATGATGTGATACAAATATTTAATAAAATAAAAAAAATGTTACCTGGAATAACCTTACAGAAGAAAATAATGTCAGATCGTCTTTAAGGTGTTGGTTAAAAAATTGGTTGGGGCGAATATTATTGAGTTCGCCTCGGCTGCCAGGCTCTGTGTAGATGTAAAGTACAGTATTGTGTAGTGGGAAATAAGACGAGCAAACCAAATGAACAAAAGCTACCGACATCCACCTCGAACGAGTACAATTGTTTTTAACTCTGGTCAGTACAAAAGTCTATCAGTGTTGCAAAAATATCAAATAATCAAACAACACCGCTGAAAAAATATAATTACGCCTGATCTTAGGCATCGATCCGCACAATCAAGGATGCTTATGATCACTCGAAGATAGTATGGACAAAATCTCATTCCGTTCAACATCACTATAGTGATGTTCCATAAACTCACTCACACGTGATAATGAAATGATAGTCATTCAAAATCATTCTCACGATTATCACCCATGGAGCTATATTCACTTGAAATGGTGATATTCAATATGGTAGGTGATATATTGTAAATCAATTGAAAGTAATAGGAGCGCAAGAATTGACTAGAACGAACACAAACAAGCGTTCAAAGCGTTTTTTCGCTGTATTTGAATTGCATATTGCTATTGCGTATTGGACTTCTGACATCTCTTGCTGAATATCGTAATCGTAAGAATGATCATTCATAATCATGAGTGAATTTAAATAATATCACTGTAGTGATATTGAAAGGAATGAGAGGAATGAATGAGGACTGAGTATAGCTCAACGACGATATTTAACTAGGTGGTAATTGCGCAATACTGATCAGAAATGATAATAGAGACTATCATATTTAATTTGTCTTTACTTTAAATTAATTCCAGTTACGATATTAGGACAATTGATAGATTCCGCGAAATACCATTTCGGAAAAATGACCCTGACCCGAAGCAATACCGTACACGGAACGACCGAAATTAGCTCTGCGCCTAATTCGTATTACTGTTTTTGAATTAGTTGATTCTAACAACAAAATTTCCAAAATAACTATAAAATTAGTTAAAATGTAGAATTTACTGTGCTGAAAAAAACTCTTATTTTTAGAGAATGTGTTTAGTTGGCGAATATTCTGGACACAAACCAGCAATATTTCAATCCAACACGAAATTCTCATTGACAACTAATTTCGTTATTAAAATCAGAAACTTTGATTCTATTTATCTATCACCGTCATTACTGAAGGACAGCAGTGTCAAAGCAAAACAATCCATTAAAAAGCTAAAAGGGACAGTCTTGTTGAAACTGCTCGCAAATTGTTTAGATGTTTTTCGCATGTGTTACGTAAACTGTTAGTGGAAAGTGTATTTATTCAGAATTTGTGCGCACTTGAAGCGATTGTGCGTAATAATGTTTTTACGCGGAACAGTGATGTGAATTTCGAATGTTTCACTCTAATTGTGATGAAGGTTTTTTGTATCTTCAAACCTTCCGAGCTGCGCCGTCCGGTGTACTATTTGTATTCGGTTTTTGTTTTCCGAGTGCTCAAAGTTTTCAGTGAGAATGAAGAAACAGTGATTTAGAAGAAAAAAAATTCAAAAAGATGTTTACGTTTCGTTTATGTCTTTTTCTCCAACACAACATCGTATTTATACCTGCCAATATAGAAAAGACAACCGCGTCTGAATTTTTTTCGGCAGTAGTGTGCCATCTAGTGGCTAGTAGTCATTAAGGTGTTACCGTTTCGGTGACAGGGCGCCATATAGCTGCAGATTGCAGAAGCCAATTCAACCATTCATATTGGTTGAAAACAACATTATATTTCTTTAATTCAACTAAAAAATTAGTTGACTGGATATGAAGTGTGCCTTAGCTAAGAAATGACAGTACGTTTAATTTGTGAATTCAACTAAAAAAAATAGTCATTTCAACAAATATTTTATTATTATTAAGGGAATGAGAATAAAAAATCTAAATCAGCAAAAGTAAGATTTTTTTAGTTGTCTCAAAAAATAACTAACTAAAATCAGCAAATCAACTAAATTTTTCGCGAAAATGCTGATTTCGGTCGTTCCGTGTAGAAAAAATAGTTCGAAAATTGTTCAATACTGCAGTTATAGCGACGCGCAAACTCAAAGCGAAGGTCAATCTATAGAACGGAGACAGAAGATCTCACTCTAATTTATGGTTCTCGTATATCAGATGACTACTGTTGAACAATGTACACCTGGTCAAATGAAAGTAATAACGAGGTTATAGTCAATGACAGTGACAACGACCCAACAGATTCATTGAATAGCAATGGAATCCCCACTCTTATCTATATTCTTGATAACGCAATCCAGCTAAAATAAAAAAATACATCCTCTTTACATTTGTTAAATGTTTACGTTAAGCTAGAAGAGAAATAAACCGAAAATAAAACTTAATAAATAAAAATAAGTGAACAGAATACAAATATCAATTCTTGATCCGCGAGGCTACTTTATCTTTATATATGATAATTTCGATAACACTAAGATTTCCTAAATATTTGATTTAGTATTAAATTCGAAAAGACTTGGCAAAAAAACACTTTGTTAGACATTTGAAAACGTATTAGTCAACAGCAATTGATCACTAATGGCAGCTCCGAAACCGCTTATAGAACTTCATTTCGAACTTGCATATAATCATAATTTATGCATGCAAAACCTTACCCAACGGTGATTTGTGATGAAATTTTACTTGAATATTTTAACAAGCATTTTTGTCTAAAGAAAGTATCTTCCAACTTGGATATCTATTCTCGGTGGTAAAGGTGAAAACAGAACAAAGACTCTTTGGATTGAACTTCTTTCGTTCGATTGGTTGCCGGATGTCTGCAGTCTAATGACAACTTGCTGCAAAAGAACTGGATTGCAATCTAGGCGCAACTTTATTACACCGTAGAACACGGTCTTTGATGGTATCGCTTCTAGGTCTAGTTTCCGTGATACAAAAATCCATTAGCAGGAAGCATGCAATTTGGCTATTATGCACGATTGCACGTCGCCTTTGATGGCATTCTGGGCGTATCGAGCCTTGGTGCCTTTGGAAAGGATGAATGTGCAATGAAACGATAATGTCTAATATTGATCAGTTTCTAATTTATTTCACATTTGATACGCTTATTGTTCCGGTGTGACGTATGCGTGATTATTCCTCGTTTTATTCATATATGTACAAATCGATTGTTCCACGACTAAAGGGCCTATCTGCACATGACAGTTTCTCTTTGTTTACATTTTATGATAAGTGTTTTTGTATTTTACGCTGAATTTTCCGCATAATTTTCAACTCAAAAGCTTTGGATTTATATTGGAAACTTTGAAGCAATTTCAATAATAATAATCTTAACAAAAATAAGAGTTTATTTGCAGCTAGGCTCTTTTGTAGTGGAACGAATGAAATGATTCCGGATATGATCAAACATGTTGGGCTAGAGAAAATTGCAGTTGACTTTGCCGTTGAATATAATTCCGGAAAATTTACTTTGGTTTCTGAGTAATCAATTTTCCAATAAAGACTTGCTTGTTTCTGTTCATCATCGCTACTGTAAGAGTAATGAATAATCATTTAAATTGCCAGACTGTATTGTCAATTTAGTGAATCGTGTAAACGTAAGAAAAAAGATGTTTGGAATCGTTGATTACTGTTCATCTAGAAAGCTCAACTGGGAAATATGGTAAATTCGGCTCATTCCGTTGCATCATGCATTATGCAAATTGTTCATCGTATTGTAACAATATTTCCGGTGCGGTCAGTAATAATTTTGATAAATCAGTATAATTATTCATATCGTACTGAATGTTAACTGAAACGTAATTTTCGATAATGGATTTATCAGCGTTACAGTTCAGATGGTTTCCAATATAGTTTCTTACCCATTTGCGGTTGTGTGCGGAAAAGGGCAGCGTACTATCGGAAACTGATTGAATTTTGTTATCGGTGTATTCCTGGTAAATAATTAAGTCGGCTAATTTAGTAAATTCATAAATGTTCGTTATGAAGTGACAACACTTGCTCAAAAAATATTTGCAACTACTAATACTACTGTGGGAGTAAGCAAAGAATAGTAAAACTTTTGAAATAAATTTCGTGCGGAAACCTTATTCGTCGAAAAAACTTTTTTTTCTATGTTGGAATGACTGTCAGTGATATCTGTGCCAAGTTTCACGTCAAAATAGTCATTAGTGTTTAGTATACGTCTGTTTTTCTGATCAACCTGTAATTAATAATCACTTTTTTCTTTCTCATCAACCTGTTATTCCGGAACCGGGAGTCGGATCCGGACGCACTTTGAGATAATCGGATAAGCCATCTCGGAGGAAATTGAGTAAGCTCCATTGTGAAATTTTTGACCACTATTTCCGGTACTTCCTGAAGCGAATTCCGTGGATCGGTATATCCAATATGAGTTTGTGTGGTTACCAAATTACAAGATCTTCATGAGCTGGAGGAGCCTCAGTTCAAATGTTGATTTTCAAAGTTTCTTAATGGAAAAAGGTAAAAAAACGATATTTTCGTTACGTACGATTTTTTCGGTTCAACAAAAAAATTGGTGGAATAGTCATTCCGACAAAATAATCCGCTCTATGGTGGGATACAGTGACCTTTGGATGGTTAAACTAATCGAATGCTGTTCGTAAAATGCGAAACGATAAGCAGAGTGAATATTTCGCTTTGGTGTTTGTTTTGATAAGTTTGCCGAGATGGCATTATGTTAATAAGTATTTAAGATTATTACAATAAATACGATTTTTGCCTTTTTCATATAGAAAGGCTATGCCAGCGCTGTGAAAACCGACATTCGATTCAGTTTGTCGAGATCATAAAATGTCTGTGTGTATGTGTATGTGTGTATGTGACAAATAATGTCACTCAATTTTCTCAGAGATGGCTGAACTGATTTTCACAAATGGTCCCATACACTGCTGTTGAAGTTTACTTCGATCCGATTTCCGGTTCAGGGATTACAGGCTGATAGCACCAAAAAAAGGTAAAATAATAGTCACACATGTTTCTCAGAGATGGCGTGACTGTTTTATTACGTAGATTTTTTTTTAATTTCATTTGGATCCGATATCCGGTTCTGGAATTACAAGGAAATATGTGCAAATTTACGAAAAAATGCGCGCTAAATTTTCTCGGAAATTTCTTAACCGATTTTCACAAACAAAGAAGCAAATAAAAGGTCTTGAAATTCTTTAAAAAGTCCCCGAAAAGTTTATCCAGATCCGACTTCCGATTCCGGCATTACAATGCGATTGTTGAAAATTTTCAATTTAATGAGTATTTTTCACAAGCGATGGCGAAACGAGGTACACATTTTTCTAAAACTTACTGCTTAATTCATCTAGATGGCAGATTTTGTCAGTTGGTGAATATATAAAACTATTTTGGGACTAATAGACCCCGGTTTCCGCTTCCGAAAGCACCGATAATAATAAAGAAAAGCTCCAAAAATGGAACTAACTTCGATTTCTCAGCAACGGTTAAACCGATTTTCTTACTTTCCTTACCTAACAGCTATAGGCCTGGGGTGTCCTTTGCTGTATTAAGCATACGTCTCCACATAACTCGGTCCATGGCTGCTCGTCGCCAGTCACTCAAGGCACGGATGCTTCTGAGATCACCCTCCACTTGATCGATCCGCCTTGCTCGCTGCGCTCCTCTTCTTCTTGTACCAGTCGGATTAGATTCAAGAACCATTTTCACTGGGCTGTCGTCCGACATCCTTATGACATGCCCAGCCCATCGTAGACGTCCGATTTTAGCTGTCCGTACGATAGGTGGTTCTCCTAGCAGCTGTTGCAATTCGTGATTCATACGCCGTCTCCACGTTCCGTCTTCCATCTGCACTCCGCCATAGATGGTCCTCAGTACCTTTCTTTCGAAAACACTGAGGGCGCGTTGGTCCTCTGCCAACATAATCCAGGTCTTGTGGCCATAGAGAACAACTGGTCTAATTAGCGTTTTGTAGATGGTCAATTTCGTGAGTCCAAAGTACTCACGATTCCCTGCCAAAATACGTCTATGAATTTCTCTGCTGGTGTCATTATCGGGGGTCACCAGTGAGCCCAAATACACGAACTCGTCAACCTCCTCGATATCGTCATCGTCTATCAATATTCGTGGTGAAAGGCGTAGTGTTTCTTCTCCAGAACCTCTTCCTCTCATGTTTTCGACGCATTTATGGCCAGTCCGATACGCCTAGCTTCAGCTTTCAGTCCGATGTAGGCTTCCGTCATCTTCTTAAGGTTACGTGTCACAATATCAATATCGTCAGCGAAGCCAAAAAGTTGTACGGACTTTCGGAAGATCGTGCCACTCGTGTCGATACTCGCTCTTCGAATCACACCTTCCAGGGCAATATTGAACAAGATACAAGAAAGTCCATCACCTTGACGTAGCCCTCTCCGAGATTCGAAGGGACTCGAGAGCGTCCCAGATACTCGGACGTAGCACATCACTCTATCCATCGTTGCTTCGACCAATCCCGTCAGTTTATCCGGGAAACCGTATTCGCGCATGATCTACCATAGCTGTTCTCGATCGATTGTGTCGTATGCCGATTTGAAGTCAATGAATAGGTGATGCGTGGGTACGTTGTATTCACGACACTTCTGGAGTACTTGTCTTATCGCGAATATGTGATCCGTAGTGGCGCGGGCTCCAGTAAATCCCGCTTGGTACGGCCCTACGAATTCCTTAACTATTGGTGATAGACGACGGCAAAGGATTTGGGAGAGTACCTTGTAGGCGGCGTTCAGCAATGTGATTGCGCGGTAATTGCAACAGTCGAGCTTATCGCCCTTTTTGTAGACGGGACATACCACTCCATCCTGCGGTAGAATCTCCTCCTCCCAAATCCTAGAAATCATCCAGTGCAGCGCTCTAGCCAGTGGCTCTCCTCCATGTTTGATCAGCTCGCCTGGCAACTGGTCATTGCCCGCGGCTTTGTTGTTCCTCAGCTTGCCGATCTCCTCAATTATCTCCAACAGATCAGGGGCTGGGAATCTGTCGTCGGCTGAGCGTGCACCCAGATTGATTCCTGTACCGTTCTCTGTATCTTGTGCTTCGCCATTCAGATGCTCGTCATAGTACTGCTTCCATCTGTCTATCACCTCACGTTCGTTCGTAAGAAGGTTACCACTGGTATCTCTGCACATTTCGGTCTGTGGCGTGTAGCCTTAACGTGAGCGGTTCACCTTTTCATAGAACTTCCGTGAACCGATTTTCACGAATCATGATTCAAATTAAAGCTGTCATTGTCTTAAAAGAAACTGTTTAATTTCATCCAGATCCGACTTCCGGTTCCGAAATTATAGAGCGATAAGTGTCAAAACATTTAAATCGTCATTCAAAATGACGATGCAAAACTTGTACTCGTCGGTACATGCGGATTTACTGTGCTTTGTTCAATCGAGCTGAGCAATGTCTGTGTGTGTGTTTGTATTTGTTAAATAATGTCACTCATAAAATAAAAAATCTCATAGTCCCATAGGTTGCTGTTGAATTTCATCATGCTTTCAAAGGGTAAAGTGTGTTTAAAATAGCATACAGCGACGCACAGTGGGAAAGAATCTATGAAAACCCGCAAAGAATTCTGTAACTCATGAACTAATTGAGATAGGGCAACAAACTAAAGCGTTTCTTATGTAAAAATAATCAAGCAATTCAATGGAATAGTTTACAATAGCCGCACGAATCGAAATCCTGCTCGTTTTACCCCAAATGTACAGCAGTTTTGAGGTTTTCTTTAACACTCGCTCTGTAATTTGAAAAGAAGTCGAGTGCGGTATTGTGGAATAGCCTACTTTCATGTAGAAAAGTCTGGAGAATCGATTAGAAGAACCCACACTGGCCGCACGAAACGTTTTGATGACTATTTTACCGAGATTTAAGGACGATTTACAATGAGATATCATGAAATGAAGAAATGGGGTAAATAGTAACCAGAACGTTTCATGTGGCCAGTTTAGGTTCTTCCATTCGATTCTACAGACTTTTTTACATAATATAAGATAGTTTTCGTATGCTTGCAACGTGGTTCGCTTAAGACTTAAGGGTGATTTAGATGAAAATTTCACATATTGGAGGAATCGGGGTAAAAAAGCCACCACAACGTTTCGTGCGGACAGTATAAGTTCTGGCATTCGATTCTACAGACTTTTTTACATAAGATAAGCTAAATTTAGAAAACTTCCAATAAGTTTTACCGAGATTTAAGACATTTTTACATAAAATCAAGTCATTTCAGTAGACCGCACTGGATTTATTTTCAAGTCACAGAACAAATACTACAGAGAACCCTAAAACTGCTGGGCATTCGGGGTAAACCGAGCAGGATGGCGATTCGTGCAGCCATTAAAAACCATTCCATTGAATTTCTTGGATTTTTTTTACATAAGAAACACTCTTGTTTGTTGCCTTTTTCCATGGTTCCCGATTTCTTTGCGGGTTTCCTGGGTTTTTTTTGCGACGATGCAAAAAATTGTAAAATTCTTCTAGATTTGGCCCAAAGCTGATTTAATTTGTAGGCTATTTTGATTACTTACTAAACGAACCGATTTCGGCTATACTGGTTAAATGGTCCCGGTTCCAAAAGTGTCGGAAATAGAGGTCGAGAGCTCTAAAACGAGACTCACTCATCGATTTCCACGAACTTAAGCTCAAATAAAAGTTTCTATATTCTCATAGGTTACTGTTGAAGGTGTGTTTAATCATTTAGTGTGATGATGGAAAGTAAAGAAAATTTTTCATCAACTTGACATAACCGTGTACACATTGAAAAGGTTATGTTAGTTCATACCCAAAGAAAGTTTCTTATTCTATTCAAGATTGAAGAAATAATTTCTTGACAGAATCTTCCAGTGATATTTTTGGAAATATAAGTAATATGAGAAAGACATCATTACATTTGACTTCAACCCGAACGGCACGCAATGTCCAACCTTTTATATGAAATCTAATACTTTTAGGCGAAGGACAATGGTAACACCTGTCAAGCTCAAAGATGCAGTATGATAAATTAAATTCAATTTAGCATCGTGTTTTCGACTTTTAAAGTATGAAAAGTTTTATCTATCGCCAGCTATGCATGCATACTGTATATTTGCAGTGACTGAATCGCATAAATACTCACCCAAAGGTTATGTAAGATGCTACAGCAGTGTGTAACATAGTGGTTTGTTTCTGAACCGACATATTATTTAAAGTTAAATGGTTTATCAAGGAAACATAAAACGAAAACAAAACTTTTACATCGCATCTCGACGGGGTCTTCTTTGTTTACCACTTTCACAGTCTTGTCGAGGCTGTATTTTCGAGTCGGTTTCTAAGGAAGAAAGTCAACCTACACTTGTCATCGAATTGCAAAACTTGATACGAATGTTGGCAAATTCTCACTACCATAACAAAAAACAATTCCCCTCAGAATATTTACCTGACAGTTATTTACCATCAGTCTTGAAACTGTAGAAAAACAATTTTCCCGAGAAATGCAAATTGGCTCTCACTACCGAAGCTTGCTCGGGATTCAGTCCGCTTGCAGGAGGGACGGCTCCTACATTGAGTTGAAAATTCAATCTCTGCTGTTTTCGTTTTGTGTTACTTGATGACTTAGATGTGATTCTGTTTTTCAATTCTGTTGGTTAGATATTTGAGATAGATATGTTGTATCACGTGTCTGTTGTAACTGATATTGTCAATTAAAACGGGACAGAACAGACGCCAAGTAATTCCGTACTTTACCGAAACGCTTTCCAGAGTAGGAGGTAACTTCAAAACCATATAATAAAACCATTGAACAGAGAACAGAAAGCAATAGAAATAAAAACCATAAAATCCCGATGAAACCTTTACCGTATTAATCTCTGAACCAAACAGACTACATCTCAACTTACACATGATAAAAAAAAATGGGATAATACTTTCCATCGTGTTCTCCTAGACCGATGAAGCCATGAAATCCAACAGGAAGAAAGTTTCGATACGCTGCACTGGCTGCTAGCTGCTGGGAGTGATCGTGTGTGCAGTCACCGACCGTCTTCGCTTAGCATATTCTCTGCACTGCGCCGTATGTAGAGAACTGTATATGTTGAAAGGAGCATACTAGCAAGCAGCATTTTATGTCTGACACACCGATGTCTGTTCTCCCGACGGCAACATCGTGGACATTTTACTGCTTAGCTGTGAAAAGTTGGTTGCAGATAGCAGAGCAAAAAAAAGTGTTTTAAATGCAGAATAAGACTTTTAATGCTTCCTTAAAGTGCCCTCCGAGTGCCGTACTAAAAGAGCAGAAGACATACCGCATCAGTCGTCGACGTCTCACTTTCCGGCATTGAATTCCATCGTTGTATGTATGCTTGCTGCAAATAAGGACCTCTTTTTTTTGGTTAACTCACATCTTGATTGGGAATGAAAGGAAAAATTGTTTTCCAGTGTGACAGCATGAGAATGTTTCAGAATTTGTGATCCTCAAATCAGCTAGGCTCAAGATAGCCTCCCAAATAAAGTCTGTCATGACACAGGGTTTATATGCAAGATGCTATGAAAACGAAGACGGCGTGAGACATGTGCCCGAAGTACAATTGAGCAGAAAACACACAACCTAGTTATCGCAGCGAAGCAAACTGCAAGGAAGCAAGAACATAATTCGAACTACATATCGCAGGTAACGAAGTTAGAGCAGTCGCCATCGTCATCGTCGTTTTCTTGTTCATCCTGTCGTCGTCGTCCTCGTCGTCGTAGCCACCACAACCGCCATGTGCAAAAACCGAGTGGTATATCCGCAATCCGCATAAACTCGACTCAATGCAGAAGCGGTTCTGCTAGCAGTGCTTGCGACTGAAGATTTTCTCCGACAGCCTTCGAGCAACGGAATATGGCCAGTCAGTGTATTGAGCCACTTCCCGTGCCGGGATAAGAGCAGTGTTTGAGGAAGAGATTTTCTCGGATTGGAAACACGTGCTATGTCAAATGGTTCCGTAACTCTTGTCATCCTTGCCGTAGGCCGAGACTGGCGAGGAAGATTGAAATGGGCGGTAGCTAGATTTAGCTTTCAATTATACCTCTGATTTGCTCTCTGTAATCCACTGTCTGAGAGTGTGGAATAAAGCGTTCAAGTATGCAAATGGTTTTCGTCGTAGAACAAAAGTAAAATGTCAACCTTAAATTGGTTCTCTAGTGCTCAGGTGCCGTATTTGAGCAATTAGAAATAAGACTATGATTTTAGCTAGTTTTCTTGTTGATTTTAGACTCATATAAATATTTAATTTTATCTGACTATAAAAATATGATATAGCACTAATATTAATCAATGTCTTATTTAAAACTCAAGACGAAGAACTTTCATTGTCACAAAAAAAAAAGTTAGGATCACTTCCGTATAAGGCTCATGTGGCCGATTGAGTTATTTCGTTTGAAATCACATACACTGGAACCTCAATTTACGCGCAGAGTCGGGGGTGCGTAAATAAAATTTCGCGTTATTTCAAATTTTTCGCGTAGAAAAAGGTTATTCAAATTTCATTTGATTTTAGTGTAAATAACATGAACAATCCTACTACGTCCGATGCTTTAGCACTTGAGGACCTTTTGAGTATGTTTTGAGACTATGTAAATGCTTAAGAGAGGTTCCAATATTCAAGAACTACTTGGAGTAAGCCAAGGGATGAACGTGAGTCGTGATTTCGTTCGTGTTATGTCACGGCTCATGTCAAATCACTATAAGGAGTGTATCGATAAGTAGTTAGCAACATTCAACCAGTTATTACTCTGAAATGGCTTAATTTTTTGCAGTGTGTTTTGCGGTGACACGTTTGTTTACATGTCAATAACAGCTGCGCAATCGATTGGTTTCGGTACGGTTTATTGTTTCAATGACGAGTCGAATTGATCCCGAAAAGCAAAAGAAAATTTTGCACACTTTTTTTTTTCATAAATACGTTTATTTCTTAAGGCAGTTTACATAAGTTTTTCTTCGCCGTAGCATCACTTTTACATAATATTCTTATCCTAATTTAATTCTAACATAGTCACAACGTTTTGAATTTATTAAAACATATTCTCTTATAGCTTAAATATCATCTTAGGTAACTCGTCATTAATTATGAAATCTACTCGGAAATATTATTAGAACCAAACGATTACCTTCTATAAATTATAAAATAAGCTGTTTTTTTTGACATTTTGTTGATAATTTCATAAACTGTTTCGAGTTTGTTTGTATCATTACATAATTTTTATTCTAATTTAGCTATTGGTTGAACTCATGGACGCAGCTGGGATCAGAACTTCAAAGGGGCCTTTATTAAATTGAAACTCCAATTTTCTTTATGAAATGATAAATAAGTTTCATGTATGAAAGGTCACGACAAGCAAGAATGTCTCGAACTGGGATATTGGATAGTCTACCTTGGGTACGCAAAGAATTTATTAGTTGAGATCTGACATCACGATACTCCACGCATGTCCAAACGACATGATCAATATCCCGATAACCTTCTCCGCAAGCACAATGATTAGTCTCGGAGAGCCCAATTCGAAGGAGATGTGCATCTAACGTGTAGTGATTGGACATGAGTCTGGACATCACACGAATGAAATCCCTACTCACATCCAGTCCCCTGAACCATGCCTTTGTCGATATATTCGGAATAATTGAGTGCATCCACCGACCCAGATCATCTCTATCCCAAGAAGCTTGCCAGCTGGCAAGTGTTCTTCGGCGAGACGAGCTATAGAATTCGTTGAAAGCAATCGGTCGCTCATAAATTTCACCCTCAATAGCACCACATTTGGCTGAAATATCGGCTCTTTCATTGCCAGGAATGGAGCAATGAGACGGGACCCAGACTATAGTGATTAGATAATTATTGTTCAATATGTCGTTCAGGCACTGTTTTATTTTGCCCAGGAAAAACGGTTCAGTCTTGCCAGTCATGTTTGAGCGAATGGCTTCAATTGCACTCAGACTATCTGTGAAGAGGAAATAATGGTTTGGAGATAATGTGACGATTACACTCAAACTATAATGAACTGCTGCTAGCTCTGCTATATAAACAGATGCAGGTTCTTGAAGCCTAAATGAGGCCGAAACATTATTGTTGAACATACCAAACCCTGTCGCTTCTTCAATTCGCGATCCGTCCGTGTAAAACATTTTCTCAGAGTCAATATGCCTGAACTTACTTGAAAATATTTTTGGGATTTCCGTCGAGCGTAGGTGATCCGGGATTCCACGCACTTCGCGCTGCATGGATGTGTCGAAAAATAAAGTTGAGTCAGGGACATTTAGGAGGCTGACATGGATAGGAATATATCTTGAAGGGTTGATTTCCTGTGACATATGGTTAAAATATACTGTCATGAATTTTGTTTGAGATCGAAGCTCGACTAGTCGTTCGAAATTATTAATTACCATGGGATTCAGCACCTCACATCTTATTAGCAGGCGTGATGAAAGCTCCCAAAATCGATCTTTTAATGGAAGAACTCCCGCCAGAACTTCAAGACTCATTGTATGTGTTGAATGCATGCAGCCTAAGGCAATTCGCAAACAACGGTACTGAATTCGCTCAAGTTTGATAATATGAGAGTTTGCAGCGGAACGAAAACAAACGCATCCATATTCCATCACTGAAAGTATCGTTGTTTGATACAATTTTATTAGATCTTGCGGATGAGCACCCCACCAAGATCCTGTTATTGTTCGAAGAAAATTTACTCTTTGTTGGCATTTCGTTATCAGATACCTAATGTGTCCTCCCCACTTGCATTTGGAATCGAACCACACCCCGAGGTATTTAAAAGTTAAAACCTGTTGGATCATTCTTCCCATCATATGGAGCTGAAGCTGCGCGGGATCATGCTTTCTTGAAAAGACGACTAACTCTGTTTTCTCCGCAGAGAATTCGATACCAAGATGAACAGCCCAAACGGACAAGTTATCTAAGGTATCTTGCAATGGTTTATGCAGATCAATAGCTTTGGGTCCAGTAACTGAAACCACGCCATCATCTGCCAATTGTCTTAGTGTACATGGGGTTACAAGACAGCTGTCAATGTCATTCACGTAAAAATTATAAAGGAGCGGACTGAGGCATGAGCCTTGCGGTAGACCCATGTAGCTAATTCTGAATGTTGTCAAATCGCCATATGAAAAATGCATGCGTTTCTCTGACAAAAGGTTGTGCAAATAATTATTTATAACCGCTGGGAGTCCATGTTGGTGGAGCTTGTTTGAAAGAACATCAATGGAAACTGAATCAAATGCTCCTTTAATGTCTAAAAATACAGATGCCATTTGCTGCTTTTGAGCGAAGGCAATTTGGATGTCAGACGAAAGTAATGCAAGGCAATCATTCGTCCCTTTATTTCTACGGAAGCCAAACTGAGTATCTGACAACAAACCGTTCGTAGAATAATTTTTTCGAACAATTTTCTGATGCAGGACAACATCGCAATGGGTCTATATGAGTTGTGATTGGAAGCTGGTTTCTCCGGCTTTTGAATGGCGATAACTTTCACTTGCCTCCAGTCAGGTGGAACAATATTTTGCTCAAGAAGCTTGTTGAACAATTCCAACAAACGTCTTTTTGCGAGGTCGGGCAGATTCTTCACCAAGTTGAATTTAATTCTGTCCAACCCAGGAGCGTTATTGTTACAAGACAAGAGTGCTATAGAAAATTCCATCATTGAAAATGGGTTATTAATAAAACCATTATTTGGAGGAGATTCTCTTATAATGCTCTGCGTAGGAACAGAATCTGGGCAAACTTTCCTAGCAAAGTCAAATATCCATCGGTTCGAGTATTCATCACTCTCATTGCCCACGTTACGATTCCTCATTCGTCTGGCCGTGTTCCAAAGAGTGCTCATTGAGGTTTCTCTTGACAAACCTTCGACAAAATGTCTCCAATAGCTACATTTTTTGGCTCGAAGTATGCTCTTGTACTTGGTTTCTAAAGCCATAAGTTTTTCAAAATTCTGAGGAGTTCCTCCTCCCCGTTTTAGAAACGTCTTGCAAGCATTTTGTTTTGCGAGTTTAGCCTCTGAGCACTCTTTGTCCCACCAGGGGTTGGGAGGCCTTCTGTTAGTCGTTGGCCCAGGAAAGCGTTTAGTTTGGGAATGTTCTGCTGCCTCCAGAATCGAACAAATGAGGAAGTCATATTCTTCAAGTGGAGGGAGCTCTTCCATTGAATTCAAAATACTAGAGATACTACTTTGGTATTTAATCCAGTCGATATTTTTTGTCAAATCATATGGAATACTAGCTGAAGTAGCAATGCAATTGCTATTGCTAATTGAGATGATGATTGGTAAATGATCGCTACCGTGTAAATCAGGCAATATTTTCCAGGTGCAATCTAGTCGAATTGATGTTGAGCAAAGAGATAGATCTAATGCACTTGGGCGTGCAGGAGGTCTTGGGATCCGTGTCATGCTACCCATATTTAATACCGTCATGCTAAAATTGTCACAAATGTTTTGTATTAAAGATGATCTGCTATCATTGTAAACGGAACCCCACATCATTCCGTGCGAATTTAAATCCCCCAGAATCAATCGTGGAGCAGGAAGGGCTTCAACCATTTCATTAAGCTGTCGCTGTCCAACTTGTGCTTTTGGAGGAATATAAACCGAAGCTATGCAAATATCTTTGCCTTTAATGTTTATTTGGCAAGCAACAACTTCTATACTAGAAGTTGAAGGGATGTTTAATCTATAAAAGGAATAGCATTTCTTAATTCCCAAAAGCACTTCACCATACGGAGAGTCTCTATCGAGACGTATAATGTTAAAATCATTAAAATTTAAAGCTATGTTTGAAGTAAGCCATGTTTCGCATAAAGCAAATACATCACATTTTTGGCTATGCAATAAAATTTTAAATGAATCAAGTTTTGGCATGATACTTCGACAATTCCACTGCAGGACAGTGATTGTATCATTTGCGGCAGGTGATAAATTATCCATCAAAAGATACAAAACCTGAGACAATTGGCCATTGAGCTGATAACTGCTTCAAAAAATTTCTAGCTATTGGAAGGAATGCCATTATGAGGGTCTTTAAGGGTTCAGATATATTGAATGCTGAGAAAATCCATTCAACAATTTCCGAAAACTTCAGTAATCCTGTTGGTGGCTGTGAAATAGAGCCCACAGGATTATTACCTTTTTCTGTGCTAGATCCTGGATTGGTTTGTGAATTTGACAAACCAGGAGGCACAGTCTTTGGCTTTGACTTTTTTTGTTTAACACGGGGATGTTTTTTTGAAGATGAAATTTTAGGTGTCTTTTTTGGTAATTTGGAAGAAGACTTCTTTCTCTTAACTGACCCTTGGGTAGTGATAAACGAATTACCTTCACTATTTTCGTCAGAGTCAGAGTCCTCTGGTTCCTCTAGATTTGAAAACCCGTTTTCGGTTTCCAAAGGGGGGACATCAATGACCGTTTTAAGCATTTCTGCATATGTGCGCTTAGACCGTGCTTTTAAAGAAAGCTTAATTTTGTCTTTGTGTACTTTAAATGCAGTGCATACTGAAATATCCTCATGAGGACTTTCTCCACAATAAATACATTTTTCAATTTCCTTGTTGCAATCATTATCTTTATGAGGCCCTTCACACTTAATACATTTTGGTTTATTACTACAGTAAGTAGCTGTGTGGCCGAATTTTTTGCAGTTCGTACAATTCATTACATTTGGAACAAAAAGCCGAACAGGGAGGCGAATTTTATCGACATAGACATGGGACGGCAACGCAGACCCGGCAAATGTCACTCGAAACGAGTCTGATGGGCGATAAACTTTCTTTCCCTCTTCATGAACTACTGAGTACAGTTGTTTGCACTCCAGTATTTTCACACCCTCAAGCATAGAGCTCTTGAAACGACCAACACCATGCTTGAGTAAATCATCTACCGAAAGACTCGCTTCGGTAACAACACCGTCAATTTCGACATCTTTGGAGGGTATGTAAACTTTATACTCTTTGATGAAATGTTCCGAAGAGACAATATCATTCGCGTGTTTCAAATTATTTACCACAACACGAATTTTATCGTTATTTACTTTTATGATCTCTTTGATTGAAGAGTATCGTGATGTCAAACCTTTATTAATTTGAAAAATGTTTAATGGCTTTGATATACGTCTAAAAAAGACTATCCAAGGCCCAGAAGAGCTCTCCTGATATTTTTTCGTTCGTGGGGGTATCGGATTCATGCTAGGATTTACGTCCATGGATTCATCCATCACATTAAAATTTTTAATCAAACTTTAAATAAAAAATGAAACCAACACTACACAGTACTCAATCAAAAAGGAAAAGAAAAAACTTCTACCTTGAAATTGTTGTCTATCTCCGTTGCACTGCCGTGTAGATTCTCGTTGCTCTAGATGTTCTTGTTGGATGTGATGCTACTGCTACCTGACATCAAGCACCACTCGATTTCCGATTTACTTTTGTCTTCGCCAGCTGTAACCAGCGCAGGTCACCGGTGTATACCTGCGTGTTGTATGGCAGTGGAAAGACCGAGTTGTCTTGTCTCCTTCTTCCTTGTGCTCCGCACCGATATGCTTCTGCACCGAAGTGCCTTCGCACCGGTGTGCCTTTGCACTCTCCTGCTTCTATGTGCCTTTGCACTCTCCTTCTTCGATGTGCCTTTGCACTCTCTTGCTCAGCACTTGTGGCTGTGTATTGTGGCCTGGGTAGAGCTTGGGAAACGCCCTTTGTTGTTTCCTTCACCAGCTTGGCCCAGCACTAGGGCTCTCTTATGCAGCACGACTATACGTTTTAACGGCTGCTGCCAACAGGTCTCTACCTGTAGTTCAACCGTTGTCGTATTTAACGCGTGTAAACTAACCAGCGTTGTTAAACTGTACGCTTCTATACACAACCTTCTCGGTTGAACGGCTATTACTGAATGAATTTTGCACACTTGGTGCTCAGAAAGTGGTGTCACGTACAACGAAATTGCAAAACGGGTGAAAGTGCACCACACCATCCGGTAGGAAAACGGATCCCAGCCAGCCCGGCCGGGACTTAAAAGTGGTTGAGTACATCAGGAAAAACCCATCGGCGTCGACGCGGAATTTGGCCAAGCAGTTCAACACCAGTATCGGGTTGTTTCAACGGATCAAAGTTAGGAACTCCCTGGAAACGTACAAGAAACAGAAGGTGCCGAAAAAGTCCCTGGTACAGCAAGTTCAGGCCAAAACAAGAGCGCGAAAACTGTATAACCGGATTCTACAGAATAAAGACGGATGCATCCTGATCGACGACGAAACCTACGCCAAGGAAAACTCTCGAGGGCTGCCCGGACCGCAATATTATACGAAATCGGTGTACCAGGACCTGGACGACGCTGACACCACGGTGGCGATGGAAAAGTTTGGGCAGAAGGTGTTGGTCTGGCAAGCAATTTGTACCTGTGGTTTGCGGTCGTCGATTTTCTTCACGAAGGGCACAATTCACGCCAAGGTGTACGAGGAAGAATGTTTGAAGAAGAGAATGCTGCCACTGTACAATTCGTGGAAAAGGACATCAACCCACCGAACTGCCCGGATCTTCGGCCAATTGAAAGGTATTGGGCAATTGTCAAGCGGCACTTTCGGAAGGAAGGTATAGTGTCCCAAAACATGCAGGAGTTAAAAAAAACTGGACAGCTGCCACCAGGAAAGTCACAAAAGTAACTGTGCAGAATTTAATGAAGAATGTCAAGTCCAAAGTGCGAGCGTTTCACAGAAACTAAGATTTTCTTCAATATAATCAGTGAAATGCATAAAAATGTAATTTTTCTACAATATATTGAAAACTGATGTCAAAATATCTTTTTTTCGCTTTTTTATTCAATAATCAATGTTGCTAACTACTTTTCGATACACTCCTTACATTCAACGCACATCTCCGGCGTATTGGGGTCGTGGAGAGCGGGCTCTGCACCTGTGGCGACGGTTATCAGGACATCGACCATGTCGTGTGGTCGTGCGTAGAGTATCGCAACGCCAGGTCGGAATCCCTCAGGGCCCGAGGTAGATCGCCTGAGGTTCCGGTTCGGGATTTGTTGGCAAGTCGGGATAGTTCATATATGCTTCTCATATATCATTACCCTAAACACATGAACATACAAGTGTAATCTGTTACAGCTTGCTTAGAAAGTTCCTTCTATTTATCGACGTTGTTTCAACTGTGGCTAAAAATAATCTTCACCTGCATGTTCGACACTAACTTCCGCCGATTATCCCGATTCCTTATCAGGATCTTCATCGGAACTAACAAGATCTATTTGCTGTAACTAACCTTTTCGTTTCCCCCCTAACCGTCTCTTCACCATCTCGATGTTAACTAATTAGATTTCTGTCGTTATTAGTCATTTCGTTCCCATATCCCTTTTTTACTCCGTTTTCGTCAATATTTACTTCTCTGTATATTTTTTCTTATTCTCTTCCGTAACATCACCATCATCGCCCACGGAAGGCCGCTCTAGTCTATCAACAGCATGCGGGACACCCGTCGGGTATTCGTAGCCTGGGGGTGTTTCCCGCGGACCCACACGGACCGAAGGATGCGGCCAAGATAGATACATACAAACGTCATCTGGAAGACTCTCATTCAATCCACTGGCCGGTTCCAATCACCAGCTGAAGGCTGAATCTGCCAAAGTCGACCACTGCGACGACATTACCTAATGATACTACCGAGTCGACGACATTACCTAAGTTTTAAGTTAGTCGTTATTAAAAGTTAGAAAAAGTCCTTGGCATCTTAGAGCTTAAGCAGTGTGCCTTAAAAATTTTAATGTTGAATAAAAAAATACTACTTGGAGTATTGTCCTTAGGGACTACACTGTGTCACAGCAATAACTACAAAGGCTAACACATATCTTGTTTGTGGTTCATACTTTTAGAGCTACACATTGCTTACTGGTCTATTTATAGCTGTTCCAGGTAGGTTCCAAGTCGTCCAAGAACTTCAGTGAAAACAGGTCTTAAGATTTATACGAGCATTCAGTAGTCTCTGTATAGTTTTTCAATGATGCTCATAGTCGTAGGGCTACGTACTGCTTACTTGTGTATTTTGATCTTTTCTCGGAACATTCTCAGTCGTCCAAAATTTGCAGTGAAAAGAGGTCTTAAGATCTATACGTTCATTCAGCAGACCGAGAATGATAAGTTCGTTAATGCACTTTGTTACATAAATAGATCTGAAGGTCTTTGCCGAGGAGGTTTTGAATGAGCAAGTACTTCTACAGATCTTATCACAATATGTCATTTTTTTACGAGTACAAACCGCACTCAATAGTTATATATAAGCGATTATATACAATATTTGTGTTTCAGATAATTCTTGGATGCCCCCGCTCTAATTTATTCTTTGAAACTAAACAATTCATTTATGTACATTTCTCAATATTCCATTCCCTGGAGCATGTTAGATTCTTTTGTATATGTATATAAATTGAAATTTCCATCAATATGTAAAAAGCTTTTTTTACGCGATCATAGCTTAAAATAAATAAAAAATCGGGTTATTTCAAATAAAACGCGTAAAAAAGTCGCGTAAATTTAATTCGCGTAAATTAACTTCGTGTAAATTGAGGTTAGAGTGTATTGGATGTCGTTGTCACCCTTTTTTCTTGGGAAGAGGACCTTCCAATTCAATCCAGCAAGGCTCGGGGGACAATTTGTTCACAGCTGGTCTTTTCATCCATTGAAACATCGCTAGTGTTGTTTTTTACTTAGTAAACAAATGTATTCAAGTCTATTGGCGTAAGCGTGGCCGATTGAGACATTTTTTGTTAGTAAAAATGATTTTATTTTATTATCGGACCTCGTCACCCTTTTGGGGGAGAGGTTTTCTTTTTTGAAGGAGAGGAACTTTCATTTTCTTCCAACGAGGATTGAAGGACGCTTTGTTCCTAGCTCGTCTTATCAGCCATTGCTTCAACGTCGATCAGTGCGGTTAAAGTTCATTTTAATCAGATATTTTTTGATGAAAATGAAATTTATGGCCGTTCACTGTCAGCATACCTATTCTCATTTATTTGATTTTTTTTTTGCCTAAGCTCCCAGAATTCATCGTCAATTGAATAACCGTACCTAGTCACTTGAAGTTTTTCTTGCTCAGTTTGTACCTGTTTAATTAGTCTACCTGTTTCATTGTCTTCACTGTGGATAGTGAGCAAGTGCAAATGAATAGGCATAAACATCAACTCGATAATAGAAATTCTCTCTGATAAATATTCTCATTTGAGTTTTCAATTATCACCAACAAGTTCAAACCATTAATTTCGACTGTTTGAAATGTATTGAGATGTGTTCCGAAATATTAAAAATGATAACTGAAAGAGGGAACAATTGAATAATGTTTATTTTGTAATTGATATTTCAGTTATCGTGACTGGTTTACCTTTCATCAATTATCAGGAACCAATTCGAATGTTTACATAACCCTCACTTGAAGGCCGCTCTCTCATTCAATTATAAGAGATATTTTGTTACTTCAAGAGATAAAATGACGGTGGGTAAACTGAGCTTCGGTAGAAAGAGAATCGAATGAAGGTCGGGATGATGCCCATTCGGTGTGAATGTGAAGTTTACTGCAGTAGAGTGTTCGTCAGTGTGTGCACACTCTCGATTTCATTTGAATTGAATGAAGTTTCACAGCACTAACGTCGATTGTTGTTCGCCATCTTGGGGTCGTTGCCAATTGCTGCAGATGTACCTTGTTGTACATTGATTACCGACACTAGTTGGTTCAATGGTGACAGCTAAACGGTTGTCCTTTGTATGTGGTTGAAGATGTCCCATTCGCAGTTTCAGTGCAGAGTTCACCGTAGTTAGCAGGTAGCTGACATAACTGACATGTGATAAACCGATTTTCGTAACCTATCATGGATTTTTTAGGACGCCTTCCACCCTAATACGAAAGATGGAATTGATTTATGTAGTAACATACGTAACACTCGCACACCATTCCAGATACCGAGTAGAAAAATCTCGTTGTTAACCGAAGCGAATGCAATTGCCTTTCGTTCACGTCTGCACATGACATACACTGAGTTACAATCCTTGTTGGATTGTATTTCTCATACATTTTTCACGGCTAGATACAATCGTTCATTTAGCAAAATTTCAGTTTCGTTTGCTGCAGGTCTACCCGTTCAGATGGAAATAACAGAATTATAACAACTGGAGTAATTTATATCAGAATAGCAGACATTTATAACAATAGTGGTAATAAATTAGATAGCAAATTTAACACAGAAAAACCATATCACAGCCAACTTTTAGCATCGTTTCAATCCTAAATTGTTGAATGATTTTTTTATTAAATGAATAATATGTTTAGTGATTTGGTTTCTTCTTTTAGTTCTTTGAAATTCTGATCATTATATTTCGATATGAAGAAACGGAAAAACTCATTTTTTTTTCAATTAATGAACTTTATCAGGAGTCTTGCGAATGAAAATGAAACATCATAACCGATGTTGTTATCATATTGTTATCATAAGTTTTACCTTTCAACTGTTTTCATTTGTTAAATATCTCAAAATAACACAAATTGTTATACATATCAACTGTTGATATACTTGTGTTATGATTTTGTTATGTGCATCGGGTAACTTGCAGCGCTTGAAATCAATACAACATGAATTTGGTCGCGAAGCAAGTTTCAGGATTTTGTTCGCCATCAGCAACCTAAGCTTAGCATTTTTTTAGTTCCTTTGAGAGCCTAAAATGGATATCTAAAACTATTTGTAATTTTTTCTTCCGCGGAAATGCTAGCGTCAGTTTTAATTCAATTCGAACTGTGCGCAGTCTAGAGACCGAGAAAGATTTTTGCTAGAGTTCGCTCTGCCCTGTTTACTTGTTTTGTCGGAATATATTTATCCTGGATAAGTCGTACAATTCACACAATCAATCCGGTAAATGTGTTAGGTTCATATATTTTGACTAAAAATTGACTCCGTTGGTTCCGTACAATTTCAACACGTTTCGATAAAAAAGTAGAGAAAGGCATGAGTAAAAAAGAGTTGAACCTTTATGCTTCCTTATCACAGCTTCTTAAGGCACTCCTTCGTGTAAATCAGAGCGTTAAGAGTTCCGAAAGTGATGAAAGGAGCGTTTGTTCCACCATATCTGCAAACTTCTTTGCAAATTTCGGAAGTTTCTTCTTTCGAACAAATGGGAATATACTTAATCAGTTATTTAAATTGAGCTATACTTCAGATGTACGATTTTGAGTCAGGATAACGAAAGTTTAAAGTAGATATTTCATTTTTCTTTATTAAAAATCGGTTAGAATCGTCGGAGCGGCAGTGAACCATAAGGTTGGTGTCAGAGTGAATGCGATGCGAAAACAGTACATCGCATTGAATCGCTTCGCTTCGGTCCGCGTTCTGCGCTCACTCTGACATCAACCTAAGTCATCAATCAATCGGAAACGTTGGACTAACCCCAGTATCCTTTTGGTCACTTCATAGACGTTTAGTGGAAGCGTCGCTTCCAGGAAAGCTTACGTCATCGAAGAACTCTCTGTTAGTGTAGTCTAGATCCTCCGTCGAAGACTAGACGAATTAATCGCTACGTAACACCGGTTAGGATTATTGGAGCACCAGTGAACTGGAAGCCATCCTCCAACCGAATTCGCTTGATCGTCCTCGGAGAACTCTCAGCGGGCTAGATTAGATCCATAGTCGGGAATTAGAGAGAGTAGCTCGTGAAGTAGTACCAGCCTTGGGTCGTCGGGTCACAAGTGAACCAGGAGCCATGTTCCACCCATAATCGCCAAATACCTGAGGATAGCCTCTCCCAAAGTAATGACCTTCCCTTAGTTCCGGAGGAATAGAGTCAAGAATTATAGGCTGATTTAGTATATGGTAGGAATGTCAATCCCACACTCCGGTGAGAAAGTTTGACAACTACCAGAGTACGAGATAGTGCATTTCAGTAAAACGAATTATCAATTGGTACATAAAACTAGGAGTCTCCGGGGTTCCTATCAAGGGCCAATTTTTTCAACAAATCTGTATCCTTTCTATAGAAAAAGCCAATAGTAAAACTAGGTATTAGTTTTTATAAATTACAGATTCATGACAACGATAAAATAATAAGATCGTTGTTTTTACACGCCATAGTTCCTAATTATTTTAAGAATTGCACATGGCTTTACCGAGGTTGGGTAAGATTTGTGCCTCTTGATAGTGATAGGATGTCCCATGAGTAAGGATAAAGATGAAACCATTTTAACAAGATGTACACGTAAGGTGCTCTGTTCAATCTGGTAGCCTCTCGATATGTGATTCATCACATCTCCAAAGAAGTTTTATTGGATTTGAGAAAGCTAGGTTGGAGGAAAATGCAGGTTAGGGTCCTGCCTCGAGGGCATGTCAACTTGAACGTTTTGTATTGATACTTTATTCGTCTACACTTTTTGTTGTCATTCTATGTCATTACTATGTGTATTTATCAATAATTAAACTTGATGACAATTTTAAGCCACTTGGAACTCTCCCAAATAACACAGATAAAAATGTTTTGTGAATTTATATAATTTTTCATGTACAAATTTGAAGCAGAGAATTAAATGGATAGTTACTTTTCAGTTCATCATTTTTCGATCTACTTTCAAAGCAAAACTAAGCTGGTAAAGGTAGGTGCAACTGCATCTATTTTGTGCGTCCCTGTAACATAGGTATTGATTTTTTTCTAGTTCTCTTAACGTTTGCATTAAAAAAATGGATAAATTTCACCCGTACTGACGAAACTACCCATGCTGCATCAATCATAGTAGCCCATGAGTCAGCAGACAAAATTTTACAGCTCTATCAGTCGAACATGATGGCAAAAACAGTGAATCTACTAGGTTCAGAAGTGTGGGCATGCAAAGAACGGCACCCCGTCGAGTCGGACTGGCTCTTCTATCGCTCTAGACTGGCCGTGAAGGGGTAATTTTATAGTACAAAATGCCTGCCAAAAGCTGCGTCGTTCATCAAGAAATACCATTTGGGCGAAGAAGCGGTGTTATGGCTGGATTTGGCGTCGGTCCACTACTCGAAGCGATCATTGGAGGAGATGGAGCGGCTGAATATCGATGTCGGCGAATCCGTCCAACATTCCCCCACTGCGTCCCATCGAGAATTTCCGGGCCACTCTCAGGCGTAAGATCTACTCCATCAATTCTGTTACTAAAACCGAGGAGAAACTGATATAAAACGAAGAAAGAACTCAAAAACATGCCTAGGGGAAAGTCTTATAAAGCGCCCCTGCTAGCCAAAATGCCCCCTTTCCTTTCTTAAGCATTGAAGACTTTTCTGAACCTAAGTTTTATCACTAACACTATCTTTTCGTAGGATCTTTCTGCTATGCAAGTTTGGTGGTTGTCGTTTGCAGGAAAGTATGAAAAAACTAAAAATTTCATTTTGCAGCTTTTCGATGTAAGGTTTTGCTTCGACTAAATAGATGTTTTATCAGCCATTTCTTTGACATACTGATTATCTCAAAACAGTAACTTTGTGGACATTTCAAGAAGCATAATGCATCATTGTTGTGAGATAAAATGTCTTTTGTTGTGTGTCATGCCACTGATTTGTTGTGAGACATATTTTACGGCTGCTGGGGCATTATGTCTGAGGCGAGTGAAAAAAACTAAGAATGTGGCCGCTTTGGAAAATGTGTTTATATCAAACAATTCTCATCTTTTCTATTGGAGTCATTGAAAATTATGTTCCTCATCCGTATTGCAATGAAATACTTACATTTTCGAGGAAAATATATCAATACACTTGGAAATATCTCAATATTTTCTTAAGGGGGGCATATTATAACACTTTACTCTACATGCATGTTTTCGCCCGCCATGACGAATGTTTCGGTTAACTGCCGGAAAGGCCGCTAGCAAGGGCATAGAATGTTTTTGCGAGTGAGCCTAAATGATTACCTTCCATGGAAAATTTATCAAACGTAATTATCTGTCTTAGCTTTTTTATCATTATGCGGAAAGAAGTCCATTTTTCAACGTTAGACAAACATAGATTTTTGAAAAACCCTCCCGAATTCCTACTTTATCTACGTGGTCTATGGATGACCGCTGGAGCGATAAATTATTGAAGTTTATTGTTTCTGCTAAAACGTCGATAAAAATTTTACATCATTCAAGGTAGAAAGTTTCGTAATTAGTTTTACAAAGTATCGGGTAACGTTTGTTTCTTCTGCATTGTGATGAGAACATAATTTCAAAGTATGCAAGATTATTGCCGAACAGAACGAACTTTTTGCTTAACATGTATGGTATAAATTTAAGAGATTTTCTACATCATTCCCGTAGTCGTTTGGAGGCAGATATAAAATTGTTGTCTCTCATCGCCCTGTAATTCCGGAACCTGAAGTAGGATCTGAAAAATTTTCAACAGTGGTAGATTTTAACTTCAGAATTTTTACCGGAAATTAGGAATTGGTTCATTCGAAGTAAATTTACCAACAACTCAGAAGATCCTCCGATTGTAGCTGGTTTGGAGCAAATTATGCAGATTTTATTCCCTTTTTTTGAGTCTTTATTTTGTTTGAAATTTTATAATCTCAATAACTGTGTAATTTCGGAACAGGAAACGAAACCCAAGTTAAATTTAATTGTGGTCAATGGAAATATACAGTTTTAATTGGAGCCTGAGCGTGTGAAAATCACTTACATTATTTCCGAGAAATCGATTAAAAATTGTTATGGAGCACAAGCAGCTCAGTTTGAATTGTTTTGAACTGACGAATGAAAGATGAAACGCGAAGAAGAAAAATTGAAACTATTATGCGCTCTTACTAGTAAACAAATCACCAAATAATCAAAATATGTGGTCGAACAGTAAACCGCAGGATCTTTTAGTTTTGCGATGTCAGAATAGACATTTAAAATAGTGACACCCTTTACGAGTTGTACTTTACTGACATGGAGTACTAGTGGTTCAATTTGAACTACTTTGCACTAACGAGTCGAAAACGAAATGTAAGAAAAAATAGAAATGTTTCTGTGTCACGAAATCGAATACGCAGCTCCCGTTAAGCGATGCTGTGCTAGAACGCATAAGCTCAGGTTCCAGCGCATTCAAAGTAAGATCCTGAAGATGATTTTAAGTACATATGTGCCCTTGGGCAAGGACTATTGAAGTGCATGAAATTGTCTCACTAGATACCCCAGAATAAAAACTCGAACAATACACGAAGATTGGAGATCCTCGGGAACCCAAATAATTCATACTGTTAATACCTTTAAAAGCAATATTCTGATTGAACGTTTGAATGAAAAAAAGTAACTAAAATACATATTTGTCCAAAATAAAAAAATATTAATTAAAGGTTTAGTATTGAAAACTAACGGAGTCGTGTCGATTGAGATATCAAGAGTAGGAATAATTAACTAGTTTGAGTTATATTTGAGAAGAAATCGCTTATACCTTCAATATATTTGTTTCTTTAAAAAAAAAACATATCCCCACAGATTTGATATTCACCTCGTGTGCCGCAATAACTGTTTGTCACTCTATGTGTCTACAATCTCGAAACCCAATACGAGTGGTTGCAGATCGGGGTGTATCCGTCGAATGGTGCGATGACATCAGCATAATTTTCCACTATTTAACGTTCATTTTCACTTGGCATGTATGTGCGAAGGTCGGATGCGCTGAACACACATCAACAGATGACTACTTATAGTCTTCAGTCTGATAATCTGTATCTGGGGCAAAGCAACGAAAACAGTAGAGGTGGAAAAGCTTCTATGGAACTGATAGAGCATCCTGTTTCGTCTTGTGTAAATATTTGGTAGCAAATAATGCTTGGCAAAACATTCACCGACTCTAAGTGGGATTCTCTGCAGTAGATGCCGGAGAGTACCATATTGTGAACCGGAGTTGGAATTAGTTCGCTCGACATCGTCGAGTCCTAATGTTGTTAAAACTGTTAGACAGATTAAATCTACTTGAACTGAAATATTCTGGGATGTGGCTTCACTTTGTTAAAAACAATCATGTTGAAGTGGTTGCTTATAGTGTTCATTTACTATGTATTCCCATTTTATTGTTTGGTGATACAAATTAGAAGTGATGGCTAATTTGAGGTTTACACATATTATAGCTCAAGGATCAAAGCTGTGGTGCGATGCCTGGACTAATAAATATGAAATGAATTAGACAGATTTTTGTTTTTCATTGTATGTGAAAGGAAACGATATTTACCCGATCAGATGGTAATAACAGAATTATAACAACTGAAGTAATTTATTTCAGAAATATTTTGTAACAAATTTTAAAATATTTTTGACTGGTAAGCTGTTAGAAAGACTCTAGCGGGAACAAAATCTTAACCGATTTTAAAAAGTTTGTATCACAATTATTATTGAATTAGACATAACTACAGAAGTCCGAAAGCAGAAATTTATAACAATAATAGTAATAAATTAGATAGCAAATTTAACACAGAAAAACTATATTACAGCCAGCTTTTAGCATCGTTTCAATCCAAAATTGTTGAATGGTTTCTTTTATTAAATGAATAATTTATTTAGTGATCTGGTTTCTTCTTTTAGTTCTTTGAAATTCTGATCATTATATTTCGATATGAAGCAACGGAAGAACTCATTTTTCCAATTATTGAACTTTATCATGAGTCTTGCAAATGAAAATAAAACATCATAGCTGATTTTGTTATTATATTGTTATCATAAGTTTTATTTTTCAACTGTTTTTATTTGTGAAATATCTCAAAATAACACAAATTGTTATACATATCAACTGTTGATATACTTGTGTTATGGTTTTGTTATGTGCATCTGATCGGGTAATTTGACCATTTTGAAGCAATATGAAGATTGAAATCAACTCAATTGTCAGCTTCCTATAATAAAGAACTCATGGATTGTTGATTGAAAGTTATCAAACTAATCGATTCTGTTAGAAAAAATAGAGAATATTCGAACCACACACTCCAGCATATGCTTTTTATCATTGTTCTCCTAAGTGCAGTACGATCAGGTCCCGAGACTATAATCACATTTCCATCGAACAGCTTACCCTTGTTTGTATCTCTGATCTTTGAAAGACTTTAGAAAAGCCTACCCTTGCAGGCCTCTTTTCCTAATCTCATTCAAATCGAAAAACGTACCTGGAACGAAAGAGAGAGAGAGAGAAAAAAAAGACATAAAGTATTACAATCACATCATCCATCTGATAGCCTAAAATATTGATGCGAAAGTTTGCGTGACCAAGTACCGAAGGCTGCTGGCCGCAGAAGGTTTTTGGAGTTTCTATTTTGAAGTATTATCCAGCCGGTTGGGTAGCCGAAGTGGCTTACCGCAAAGCACGTGGAAAATGGCCGGATAATTCCTATTTTGCATCGAAGAATCAATTTTCCTTCGCTTCAGTTTCCGGTCGCCATCAGTAGCCAGCGACGAGGGTTGAAAGCGAAACGAATCAGTTTCAATTTCATGCCGCGGTGTCATTTTGATGAAGGTTTTTGGGCTCACCCCACCACACTTTTCCGGTTGGCTTTGGGCAGAAAGCTGTCCAATCCAGGGATTGGATACAGCTTTGTTTTTAGATGTTCTGCAGTAGATTGGACTTTCTATCTCGTCTCGCCGATTTGTCTTTTATTGAAGAATTGATAGCAGTCCCAAAATGATATAGTGACTCCATTCGACTACAAATCATATTCGTTGGCATTTGTTTTTGAATTTTTTCAATACTCAACGTGAAACGGATTGAAATAGATAGGTAAATGTGATATTGAATAATAAATTTGCGAAAACTTATCCCTCAGAAATAGAATTCGAACTAATAAACCTGTGCCAATGCATTGTTTTCAGTTCCGGAATTGTGTCTAATTTTCAGGTCTTGTTGGTTAACGGCGCTGGCCTTTGCGATCCCCGGAATCAGGTTCCGGAAAATCGAAACAGTCAAAGTTCGGTAAATCATCAAGGTAGTTATTTTGCTTCAGCTTAAAACTGAGTGACGTGAATGCAGTTTTTGAAAACTATTCCACTACAGTAAGGTTATTGAGTGGATTGCGATATAATTTTTTTAAATATTTAATGTTTCATTGAACCTTTGCTTTTTTGCGGCTGAATTTTAATTTTTCATCGTGTAACTTTGGGCATATTTTTATTACATTTAACGAATTTAAACTTTACTGGGAATGGCATGAATGCGTAATTTTTAACGGTCTCAATAATATCATTAAGTTAATAACAATATTAAGGAACTAACATGTTTATTTTATGTTTCAAATCTAGTTTTGATAAACAGCTGAAAATCTCGGCCAAAGCTTGCATGCATAAATTGCCTAATTCGTATTACTGTTTTTGAATTAGTTACCAAAATAAATATTAAATTAGTTGAAATTCAGAATTTAATTTGTAGAACTCTTGTTTTTAAAGAATATGTTCAGTTGGCGAATATCCTGAACACAAACCAACAATATTTCAATCCAACACGAAATTCTCATTTGTAACTAATTTTGTGATTGAAATCAGAAAATTTGACTCTATCTATCTGTAACCATCACTGTTGGAAGACAGCACAAAGAAAACAAAAATGAATTTGGTTTTATTAACAAGTTTATTAGCCAAAAACTCTTCCCAAAACTTTGAATTAACGTGTTTTGATGATTGTACACCAAATCCTGTGAAAACAACAGTCTATTATTTTAATGAGAATCATCGAAATGGTGTTCAAAATACGTGTATTCAAACATTCTTAAAATTTTGTTCCGGTTGTTCAACTCCCGGAAAATTTTTCCAACATTCGGAAAAAATCTAATTACCATTGGCAACATTGTCCGTGTCGATAACAATTTTAACGGTATGAAATAAAAATTAAATTTCTGAATATGTTCTGAAAACTGTTCTAATTTATACGACTTGTTGGAATCGGTAAATTAATTATGTTGTAATTATGTTGGCTGAAATTCAATTACATTTACCAAGATGATAACTTTTAAAGATTTTCATCGATTTTGAAAGGAAAATTTCTGAAATTTTTCATAAATTCAAATGTATCAAAATCGCAACATGTGACCGAGCGTTGTCCTTGAACCATTTCCATATTTTCATGGCAGTGCGGGAACGGATCAATTTGACCACGGATCGGTAACCTGCGGCTCGCAAGCCACGTGCGACTCTTTGGATACAAAGCTAAGGCTGTTATTTCGATACGCAAATATTGGTCATTGTAGAAAAATTCCTCAAAATTCTAAATCTATTAACGAGGATGAACTTTTTGAATGGTTCTTAAAAAAATGAATACTCAATTTTCCAAGCTACTCCTTCACAATAAAGAGCAATGATATTCAAAAAGTATGGTGTTGAAACGTTCTGCTTTGTGCTTGAATGAAATGAATACGTTTCTCAATGAAAAATGTAGGGGAAGACGAGGTAAAACGTACCTCCTGAGGAAATGTTACCATTTCTGTATAAAATGTTCAAAACGACGTATGTAACATTGAGAGATTCTCTTTGTTTACTTTCTCTTTCGATTATTGCGAAATATTCCTGCTTTTTTCGGTAATTCCTCCAGATCAGATTAAAAGATGATAGCTTTAGTTATTATTATCGGTAAATGATTGGAGAGAAGGATTGCTAAGAGTGCCGTAATAATCAAAAGAGAAAGTAAACAAAGAGAATCTCTCATTGTTACATACGTCGTTTAGAACATTTTATACAGATTTGTTTACGAAAGGAAAAAAAACTGAGAGTTTCATGCATGACTACCTTCAGTCTTCATTATTTCTCATAATTTCGAACAAATACTGACTGTATGCATAGGAAAAGACATGAAATATCTTATTTTTCGAATTCATCATAAATTTCATCGCTTCGTAGTCTTCGTTGGAGGAATCCCAACACCGTTTCAAACTATCAGGAATGCTGTAAACTGATCGATTTAGACCTGTTATCCGTTTGCATCAAATTGCACTGAATTGTTAGGCCAACTAATTTTAGACATCCATTCTCAAAATCGTCGATCTCATGAATTCCTGAGAATTTCATCCGCTCGCACTAATTACGGCTATGTTCTCATGTATTTGATTGTTTCCTCTCTCGCATCACGATAAAAGGTTTGTTTTAAACACAAACAGTTTTTCCAATTCTAGTACTCATATGCTGGGTTTAGAATTAGGGTTAGTTTTTGTAGTTCTTATAAGTACTTAAAACTATCAATCCACAAGTTTAATTTGGTGCTTCCTTAGATAATCTACTTGCGTCGATTTTTCAACCAACACTTAGAATAATATCCACCCCTAAGTATGTCTTTTACATCCACTCGACACTCTCAATCCCCAACATCTTCTGTCCAAAATCTTCTTTGGAACTTTCGATTTTTATGATGTAACTAATTATTTTGCTCCCTTCTGTCTCCATCTTTTCGCCATTTTTGTAGCCAATTAACAAGATCTTTTGCCACTTTTAACTTCCTTCGCCATGAATAATTTTAGGGGGGTTTCATATTTTCAAACAATGTGGAAAAGCTTAACATCTGAGTTTTTCTAAAAATAAATTAACAATCAACCAAGCGTCTCCATTGAAATCCTATCAGAAAAAAAAGGTGTATAAATACTTGAGCTAAGCATCATGCGTTTCCTTCTCACAGAGCTTCAATGGAAACGCACAGTTGATTGTTATTTTTTTTAGAAAAAAAGAAATATTGTGATCGTCCACATTTCAAAAAAATATGAAAACGAAGCATTCTATCAAGCTACAACACAACACAACACCAAAAAATATTAGTTTATTACTAAAAAAACCCAGTGTGGTACCGGAATTGGAAGTGTTACCTTTTAAACCTGCTCGACAATGCTCAAAATATTCTTTTTTTTTTCGAAACATTCGATGGAGCGGTTGCTTCAAAGTTCAAGTAAAATAAAAATCAATTCACCCTGGGTTGACATTTTGGAAAAACTGTCTCCAACCCCAGATCTTTCAAATGTGGTATAAAAATATGAGTTCTCTTCGGAGCAGAATTTACATGCTTACCCGGCCCTAGCATTTACAACGTGGCCAAAGTTTTATAGTAAATGGTCATCGATCGTCGAAATTAAAGAATTTCGGTGATTGTAATTTGATTACATATTTTATGTTGTATTTTTATCGTAATCAATGATTATCCAAATTTACCGTACAGCTTGAAAAGTATTGAAAAATTCCTCAAAACAACGTGTGAACAACTTAACGGTCTGGAAGAACTCGTATATTTCAGTACAAAATAATGATTTTTTTCATATTTTCCGAAAGTTTTGGTCAAAAAATTACCGAACAAAGAAATAAAATCAAAGTATGTCAGACGCTTGGAGATAACTGAAACTATTAAAATGTCAAGTAAATCTTATTAATACAAATAATAACGATGACCACTTTGAGATAATAAGTCTTCCATACAAGAAACTTCATTGAAGTACTATTTATTGTGGTTAAGAAAACAGTTTGTTGCTCTTTAAAAATTTTGAAATTTTGCAAACACTGTTTTTGCAAGTAAGCCATTTCGCGGATAATCGTATCATTGAATACATTATCATTTCTGGTCCTATGTGCGGTCCTATATGTTGGAAGTCGAAGTCTAATAGGCTGCGAGAAAAACTATAGTCCTACCGATCCCGCAGTACAACACAGGCTGTTGAGATTTCATACAACTTATTATTTGTACAATTAACAGTAGCCGAGTTGCAAAGATTTGAGAAAAGTGCATGCAGAAATACATTTGCCCTTTACGAAAATATGTTTTGAGCCGTATTGATTACTTTAATTGTACAAAACGAATGGTTTGTCATACTAAAGATATGGTCAAAGTTTAATCCAAATCGGAGAAAGTCAATCTCAATTTTGGTATCTGGAATTGCTCATGTTGTACTTCATGGAGTCAACTAAATAAATTTCAAGCAACAGATAACTCCATCTGAAAGTAAAATTATTGCGGTTCAAGCGTTTTAACAAAAAAAGTTATCTCCAAGGCAAAATCTCAGATGAGATTAGGTGTTCACGTAAAACTATATAGCCGAGTCAGGGATATTGCTTCTATTTCTTCTGTCACAGATTCTAATACCATAAAAAACTTCCATTCATCGTATTCTGAAACAGTTTGGGACTTCCCGAGCGTTTCTTCTTTTTAACATAAAAAATCACTTTTGTGTCGACACGCAGAATCTCCAATAGTTTCCTGGAACAAACGAAAGGTTTCATTAACAACTCTCCTCACTTTTCTGGCCTTTCGATATTGGTCAAATATGTTCATGAAATTTCAAGAAAAGGCACAAATCAAATAATGTTATCTTAATGACAGATGCCCAAATTTTCGAAATAACATATACATAGGGTTATTGTACCAATAGTCATCTCATAAGTATAGTCGTCGCGTTATTTTGCAGTTTACTCGACTTTCAATCAACGAATGTGTTTCTACTAGGATAGTGCACGTTTTATGAAACGCTGAAAACTGGGCATTTATTGAAGGATTCATAAAAATACATTCTGATATAGATGCATCCGTATTACAAAACTGATCTAGAAAATGCGATCACGTAAACTCGGAAAGAATGCGTAAATGTTAGTACTCCAAAAACCACCGAAATCACCTCTTTTGCGTAACTTTTAGCGTCACTGTACTTGTACTTCAAACCGTTTGTTACCTTTCTACTAAAAATAGGTAGCAAGTTTTCTTCCCATATTTCTTGCACCACAAATCTTCCCGGTAATCATTGCATCCTTTCCGTTCCACGATTCTAGTTCGTGACTTTTCTCCAACTTCGTGACTAACGGTTTGCTGAGCATGCTACCGTGAAACAAATGGCGAGTAAAAAATAAAAAATGTCAAACCATTTTTTGTGGGCTCCAGCTGTCTGAAGTCGGTAGCTCGTGGTTTGATAACTAATAGCAAACATTGTCGCGTTCAATGGCTGTAGCCCGATTTTATTACGTGAGTACACTGATGATGCATGAGTGGGAAGCTTGCTGCTCGAAGTTGACCGCATTACGTATGCTGCTTAGCGTGGTGCAATAAATTCATCCGAGAAATTGACACGTTAACTGTACAGACCATGTACAGGGTGCGATCGACATTCAATCGAATTAGCTAATTGTTGTCAGACAACGCTCACAGCTTTGTTGTATGACTTGTTTGATCGCATAGCTTTCGGCGCTAAGCCTAAGTTCATCTGATTAAATAGACATTCAAAACAAAAATTACTGTTTTGGTGAAAATTTTTGAATTCCATGTAGCATCTTACCGATTAAAAAGACAAACCTTTTACATCTTATGTATCGTTTGGTATTTTCTCCAATTAGTACATTTCATGGACGATGAGCGCCAGAATGTTACAGAAGAAACAAATTTTAACTCAAAATACAGTGTGTACACAGAATGAAATTATGAATTTTACAGGTGACAGAATTCTACAAACAATACAATTCATAAATACTTAACTTGTCAAATGATGCAATATTCCATTCGTATACAATTTTACAGGCTCCGAGTGTAATTTACACTCAACTACCAAGTGCCGTTGTTTGGATTTATATGCGTGTCAATTATTATTAATTAAACAGATATGTGCTTCTGTGGCACAGTCGATTAACTGGAGTGCTTTGTGATCTAATGTTTCTCGGTTCAAGTCGCGCTGTTGCTATCGATGCAAATAAATTAAGATACGAAAGCAATCTAATAGACAATCTTGTAAATACAAATTTAACCAATATTTTTTAGTAGCAGTCGATCCAATACATTATTTTACTTACTGTTCGGCCTATAGTCAAAAATTTTCAATCGAAGTTGAAGCGAAGACCCAAACGAAGGTGATTCTCCGGTGGATCCCAGTTTTTTGAAATAGGAAAAGTAAGTCATGAGAATGTTGATAAAAGAAGTCACAGTTTTTTCGGAAATTTTTGACTCCCGCTCTCCCCTTTGTCACAAATTGTCACAGCCATGGATGCAAACGGTAGCAGTAACATGCATTTATCCTAAATTCTACAGCCTACTACAACTACTTGATGGCACATTTACTACAGAGAGACTATCAGAACGGTACCGGTAAAAATAAATTTTGTTCTGCTTCATTCTACTTTTTCTTGATGGTACGGCCTTGTACTGCTCCTTGACACTCCCGTCGCTTTCAAAACTGTACTGTAACTTTCTGACGAAAAAATGTACACTCTACTGCGAACGAAAAAATGTATTCTACCGCTTTACTTTACGGTGTTCGCTCAGAAAGTGGGTAGTGAAAGGTTGATTAAATTGATCTTTCACATGCATAAGTATTATTTTGCGTATAAACGAATTATTTATCTATTTGAACAACTGATTATGATTTATCGAACTAGGAGTTCGTTGATATTTTTGATAATCTTTTCGAACGACGCAATTCGTTATCTTGTATCAAGACCTTTTTTAACATGAACAATTGCATTAGCATTAACGAAATGAATTTGAAAACACAAATCAAATTTTCTGAAGTGGGCAATATACAGGGTCCGGCACTCGAAGTGTAACCAATTAAAAAGGCCATAAATTCAGTTTGGAAAATTACTTTTACTTAATTCAAAGTACAAAATGCAGGCGCGTAGCCAGAGAAAATTTTCGGAGCAACTCCTTCGCTCTCTCAAGTCATCAAGTCAAGGCAAAAGGTGGTCATATCGAGCAAAAGTGAATTGATTCTGAATTTTGTATTATTTTTACACATTTTGTACTTTGAATTAAGTAAAAGTAATTTTCCAAACTGAATTTATGGCCTTTTTAATTGGTTACACTTCGAGTGCCGGACCCTGTAGTTTTTTCCTTGCATTCTTATTTCTAGTTATATCTTTATTTCAAACGTATGCTTTTCTAAGGGATTCTTCAAAGAACTTTTTTAAGTCTCTTCAACGGAAACACAGAAGCCTTTTCTTGTAATCTAGTCATACATACCATATGTTTAGGCTGTATTTACAACCCAATAGAAGCTAATATTAATAAAATAATAATAAAATAAGGACTAGATGGAATTTGATTTCCTCTTCGAACCTTTTGTCGATGTTACTATCTTTAAAGATTGCTTGTTCAACTTCCTCAAACCTAGAAAAATCCAATGTTGAATTTGAAGAAATCGTTGAGTATTTCGCTACTTTTGAATTTTAATGACTCGAAGTGTAAATTCTTTTTTTGCCAAAAAGATTTATTTTCGGTAAATCACAAGAAAAAATAATATATCGAGAAATTTAAATTCTTTTTTTGCCAAAAAGATTTATTTTCGGTAAATCACAAGAAAAAATAATTTTTCAAGAAATCTACGAAAGGTGCGTTGATGTTTATTTGACTCAGGTAAACATGAGAATAAAAAATACTCATAGTTTTCAAATGGTAAACTTTTGTTTTACTAATATACTTAGGATGCTTTCTAGCGATCATCTTCAGCACAAATAAAATTTTGGATTATTACATAATTTACTGAAATGGGAAAGTTAATAACGATTTCGGAAAGATATAGTCGTCGATATCTGATTATTTTCAGATCATATGTATCATTCAGATGAATTCGAAATTAGTCATCCAAGCAGATTGAATCGAATCCAAGTTGTTGGAATACAGACATAAAGATCCATTAAAAATATACTTCGGAATGAACTAATATGTATTTCAAAACTGCGCTTAATCCACCTAGTAGTTAAATGTTTTTTTTTATCAATAATAGTTTTTTTCTCAAAAACTGTGACTAGAAGGACTGATCATCGATTTTTTATTAAAATAAATAGGAAAAAATAGTTATTAAAATAATCAGGACAATTTCACTACATATATATATTTTTTAATATATCAGAGTAATATGAAAAAATCGTTTTTTCAGTGATTGTAGTTGAACACAGTTTAAATAGTTTGTAACTGTTATCAAAATATATGATTTATCACTTAAAAATCCAAAAAAAGCATATTTCCCAATATAAGGATTAACACGCCACAGTCGATTATGTTGCCAGAAAAGAACCGTGCTAAAAACAAATCGAGCCAAAATGCTATGCTGTAGAGTACTGTATTCAATATTTTAATCACTCAGAAATGATTGTGTTGACAATTGTGTCTAATTTTGATTTCAAGCGTCATTCCACCGTGCTTCGTTCAAAACCAAAACTTTTGAAATAAGGCGAAAAATCGATATCTGCGTGATTAGTTGACGGATTTTAACAATCTACAACTCGTTTGATTTGTATTATGATAAGGTATGTAAAATTGGAATTTTCATATATTTGGTCTTCAAGTTCGATTGTGACAGACATTGTGAAGCAACTGCAATTTTTGGCATACAAGTTTGCATAACACGGAAAGTAATAAGATCCAAAACCAATAGCGTATATACTTCGTGGAAGACCTTCCAATTGCAACTAGTTTGGACAAGATTCTCGCCTCTGAGATTTACGCCTCTTCATTTTGCATACACATACACACACAAACATTTGCTCAGTTTGAGCGAATTCTGAACCTATTTTTCATATTTATAAAAAAGATAAAAAGATAAAACAACATTTTGGGGCCTCTGGTAAACGATTATCCATATCTTGACACCAGTCTATTTTGAAGAGCTCATGTGTTCGGCATGTTTTCTTGTATTAATATGATCTACAACTTCTCCGAAAAAATGAACCCTCTATCACGCAACGTCAGCAAATTTTTTCTTTAACCTCACTTGTGGTGAGGTGGATTACTGACAATTTTAATTGTATCAAAAGAAGGGGACGATTCCAATCGAAAATTCAAAATAGTTTACTAGGCCAATTGTGACAGACATTGTAAAAAACCAGTTTTTTTTATATAAAAGTTGGCATAACTCGAAAAGTAATCATTAAATCTAAACTCAAAACCAGCGTAAATACTTCTTGGAAGTAGTGATGTCCGAGCTCAGTACACGAGCTGATCTATACCTGCTCGAGTGTGCCTATTAAACTCGTGTGCTGTGCGGACACTGTGTGCTTAAAAATTATATTGTATTAGTAAATAAAGAAAAAAAACCGACACTCAAGTCAGCACATGAGCTAGCACATGAGCCAGCTCACGAGCTAGCTCCCCATTCCAGCTCATGCGCCAGCATGCGACTCTCGATCTGGTAGCAACACGGCACATGAGCGTGTGCTTCAGACTTCGTGGGCGTGTGTTTGAAAGGGTACAGCAGACGGACTGACTCTTGTGCTGGGCCATCACTGCTTGAAAGACCTTTCCTTTGGAACCGGTTTGGTAAAAATTGGTCCAGTCCTCTCCGAGGAACACGCCTCTTAATTTTGCACACACATACATACACACAGACAGACGACATTTACTCAGTTCGTCAAGCTGAATCGATTGGTGTATTATATTCGGCCCTCCGAGCTTCGGTGAAGTTTTGAGCGAATGCTATACCTATTTTTGCTTTTCTCATATAGAAAGGTTATGCAATCACCGTGAAAGCCGACTTTTGAACCGAGGCCCGAGTGTCATATATCATCCGACTCGGTTCGTCGAGTACGCAAAATTGCTGTGTGTGTATGTAACTTTTTTGCACTAACTTTTCTCGGAGATAGTTGAACCGATTCTCATAAACTTAGATTCAAATGAAAGGTCTTGTGGTTCCATACAAAATTCCGGAATACTGTTTGGATCCGACTTCCGGTTTCGGAATTATGGTAAAATATGTAAAAACAAGTGAAAATAAGAGCACAAACTTTTCTCGGAAATGGTTACACTGTTTTTCGCAAACTTAGACTTTAATAAAAGTTCTTATGGTCCCATACAAAATTCCTGAATTTTGTTCGAATCTGGCTTCCGGTTTCGAAGTAATGGGGTATAATGTACTAAAACATGTGTACTAATTTTTCTCAGAGAGGGCGTGATCGATTTTTACAAACTTAGATTCGTATGAATGGTATTATGGTCCTATACAAAACTTCTGAATTTCAACTGGAGCGACGTCCGGTTCCGGAATTATAAGGTAAAGTGTTGTCAAAATTGCATAACATCACTTAAAGGGGTGAAATAGAACGGATTTTGTGGACTGGATTCCGGTAACTGTTATTATTTCTGATCCGCTTTAAACGATTTTATTTGCTTTTATGCCTCAAGTGATATCATATTGGCCTCACACATATTGAAGGAATTGAATTGTTCCTTCTCTCAGTGATCGAATTCTTCGATGTCTAATCCATCAAGCGAAGTCAAGGAGTTGATTAATATTAAAACAGTAACAGGTGGAATTGTAGAAGTGTCATTTCAAACAATACACTGAGGTCTTTTTTTATGCGGTCTTTTTTTATGCGGTTTTTTTTACGCGACTTTTTTTATGCGAATTTTCAGAGTTATGCGGTTTTTTTTTATGCGAAGTTTCAGAGTTATGCGGTTTTTTTTTATGCGAATTTTCAGAGTTATGCGGTTTGCCCTTCTGCGGTCTTTTTTATGCGAAGTTTCAGAGTTATGCGGTTTTTTTTTATGCGAATTTTCAGAGTTATGCGGTTTTTTTTTATGCGAATTTTCAGAGTTATGCGGTTTTTTTTTATGCGGTACGTAAATTCGCATAAAAAAAGACTTCAGTGTATTATTATTACTTAATATTAATATTGAACACTTCTGAATTTCGTTTGAAAAACTTTTACGATTTTAATATTATCGGGTTGGATTGGAGAATTCCATCTATCTAATTGATTCGCTCTCCTGTAATTGGATTGCAAGATATGGACCAATTTTTGAAGGCCCCGTTTGAGCTGTTTGGGAAATGTATATAGAAAATCTAACTAAAATCTTCTTTTTTTTCAAACGTGTCATGTCTTTGGCATCACTATGTTAGCTCAGTGTGTCGCAATAAATAATTACTAAGACTTGAGAATAGAGATGGCAGATCTCACTCTTACGAATGGTTTTGATATATGAAATGAATGTTGGAGCTGAAATGATTAAGGGTACGATTAACCTACTTATCGTTGGTAAACAGCAAATGTTTCAAGCACTTTGGAACCGATGGATTATATACAGCTCATTATTCATCCTCCAGTTCAGTTCCACTTCCTTGAAATACCCATAGGTGCTTTTTGCTTGTTGGTTGAAATTAATACTATTCGGGAAAACAGTGATTCGCAATTCAATGCATATATCAATCCCGTGCGTCGGTGCAAGTTTTGATACGCAAACCGTAAAATGTTCTTTGTTGTGCATAACGATAAAGCATAATTGATGACTCAGTGCAATGGTTGTTTTTTTTCGGGGGCGTCACGAAAAATAAAAATCGGAACGTTGGCAGAAAATTCCCATTTTTACCAATTATTTGTGTCGTCTGATGATTAATATTTCAACCCATCAGGTAACCGGTCAGTACTGTATATTTAATTTATTTCACAAATGATTACGTTCAATTTTATGTACAGAAATGCAAACAACGCAAGATTCTTGACATTACGAATGCAATATTTTAAATTTCAGTTTTTTTTCTTGCATGCTTCCAGGAACGTAACTTTTTCTAGAATTTTCTGCTTCGCTCAGTTGAAAGGCTTGGAAGCATGTTATTTACAACTTTTAAATTGTGTTATCAGTTCGATCTAAAATGATTTTTTTTCCATTTTCTCCGTTCTAAATGTTTTGATACAAAACCAACAGAATCCCATACCTGATTCGCACAGTGCTGACTTTTTACTTTTAAATTTCCAGAGCCACTTTTTGCTGTCACAATGAACTCATAATTCGCAGGTCAAAGTTGTTTCCAATTTGACCTTTTCCTTCGTTTGTTTACCATTACGTAAATTAACCTTCCTTTAGAACAATCTAGCATCTTACCGAGCTAATTAGTTTCTGTTTAACTTTGCTTCCGCTTCCGCCAAAAAAAAAGCGGAAAAGATGATTAGGCAGTAGAGTTCCAAAACAACGAGACTACCGTACGGACTGACAGTTTTGAAATTTTTCTTGTTTGTTTCTCATTACGGTAGGCTGCGAAGCATGATTGAGGAAACGTGTGTGCGCTGCAAAATGCTTTCGCACAGTGGGCCTACCGTGTGTGACATTCGGCGTATGTTCAAAATGATCATCTAATTTACTCATAAAAATTGCATACAATTATGATTGAGATAGCAGAATTCGCAAATCTATGGTACAGAATATTTTGTCCAACTTTATCCGATAAGAGCATGTTCAGGAGTATTCTAAGGTAAGCGTACAGCAAAATTTTGCCTTGGTTTATTCGTCAATATGAAGATGTAATCAACACTGTTCTTTATTTTTCAATACACCTTAGAAACAATTCTAAGCGTTAGTTCAAATATACAGTCTTGTTCATAGAAAAAATAAGGTATTCATATTGGATTTTACATCAACTGATGTCTATTTCATAGTAGGGTAAGGTGTTCGGTTGCCGTCACCCCACCGTAACTTTTGACAGAAAGCAGATAGCGTTATTCCGACAAATGTCATGTACGTGTGTAATAGCAGCACGTTCTTTTTGTGCCGAATACCAAAGCAAACAGAGGTTTGTACTTTTTGCTGCGCTCAAAACAAACTTTAATTGCGATTCATGTTGTCATGATTACAAAGTCGCTACCGTTTCCAGTATGCATGCCAATGCTATACTCAACAGGTTCCGGAATTGTAACCGGATTCCCTTTCGCTTGTCATCACAAAAGTTTTTTTTGGTATCATAAATTGAAGAACATCAATTGAAAGGGTGAATGGATTGAAAATGTATGAGATGAAATCGATCTATTTCGTGATTTACTACCGGATGCTATCAAAAGTAAGCCAAAGTTTTGGCTAAACATCTAGCTGCTCATACACCAGATGCTCCGGTTAAGGAAAAACGTGGAAGACTTTTGCAATTTTTTCGTCATATTAATTTATGGCCATACGAATCGTTTTCGTTTATGCTGGTTCCGGTTCTGGTAGTACCGTAAAATACCGTAAACTCTAAAGTGGAACTTACTACGACATCTCATGGAATGTTCAATCGATTGTCACACGTTTAGATTCAAATTCGATCCGATTTGCAGTTTCGACATTACAAAGTAATGAGTGATTAAAAAATTAAATTGCCGCCTAAAACGACGGTCATTAAAATTATGACATAAGAACTAAAACACCGAAGAATATTCATGCAAAAACACATGCGGATGAAAAAAAAGGTATCATCTCACTGCTAGGTGGATTAAGCACGTTTTTCTTTAAATAATTACAGTCTTTACTTATATTTATCCATTTTTAGCTAATTTTTTTGGGGTGCCGGTAACCTTCTTTGAAATGTTATATGCAGTGCTTTCATCATTCATTCATCAATGCGAGGAACGAGCAAAAAAAGCGTTCAGCGCAGCTATAGCACTCATACCAACAGACTGAGTAACCGGCTTCGATGCTGAAAATATACACGAGCAAACAAAGTGGAGAACGAACCATTCCATACATACTTGCCGACGAGCGTGCTCTATTACGTTTAATAGTATTGAACCTTCCTGAAAAACAGTATTAATAATTCTCTTTTCTCTCAAATATAGGCAACTCGTTCAAACAATTCCTCGGTAGTATAAGTGATTCAAGCACACTATCGTTGGTGAACCATTCATCATCAAAGAATACTGTTGAATTTGAATGTAAAAATAATTTAAATCATTAATGTATTCAAGCATAAAAAAAATAAATTCAGAAGGTTTCACGCTGCTGTAGATTTTCCACATCATTTTTTACTACCAGTAGCTATGATTAATGTTCATGTTTATGAGATCTTAACTGCAAGCAATGGCCAAACAGAGTGAAGAAGAAGAAGTAAGCTTCATCTGTGCTTAACGATTTCACTGCTCACTCGTTGGGCTAGTAACCACATGAAGAGATTCATGTATGTACAGCCGACGATGAAGAACCAACAATACTCTCTCGTTGTTTCGCTCACTAATGTAAAAGAGAATGAGCAACAAGTAATACTTCTATACGCTTACCTTCCAAGTACAGAAGAGCTTTGATTCACTAATACGTACCAATGTGAACCAACTCCGTCTGCTTAGAAGTGGCTGACGAATGGTTCAGTTGCTGGTGCATTCATGAACCATGAAGCGAATGAATGATGCTTACTTTTATTCAGTTCATTCATTTTCCAAGCACTGGTAATATGTCCACTAGGGTGGGAAAAAGTTGAAAACGCTTATTTTATCGCTCCACAAAAATTTTTCTGTTCTTTTAGGGGCCTATAAGATTCAGTGCATGTGTCATTTTTGTAGAAAATTGAACGAGAAAGAAAAGTTATTAAATCTAGCGCCACTGCTGCTAGCGGTGGTAATATGATTTTACTTTCTTTTATTATGCTATAACGGTTGTTTTTTTATGTCTTCACATAAGTTATTAAGCTTAGCATGAAGGTGTTTTTTTAAATTACAAGCCATGTTCCAGAACTCACAGTAAAGACACAAAAAAGCTTAACTTTAATTCTAATAAATAGGTTTTTGGAACCTTCCACAATATTGGAGAAAAACTTAAATCAAATAACTTTGCCGAAAATATAAACTCTCTATCATAGCAGCACAATAAATGTATATCATAGTTATAGCATTATAAATGGAAGCAAAATCATATTACCACCACTAGCAGCAGTGATGCTAGATATATTAAGGAATGAGCCATCGTTCGGACCTTGTGTCGGTTTTCCTTTAATAACTTTTTCTACAAATGTCGGATTGTTTTGCAGTCTTTGCAGCTTTTCCTCCTCGTTAAATTTTCTACAAAAATGATACATGCACTGAATTTTTAGAGTTCATAGGTTGACATCTGGCCGATTTTTTTTGTAAAAAGTGAATTTCTCCATACTAAATCCCATACAAAATTTAAACCTCTGGCACGAAAATATAGTTTCACCGATTGAGCCAAACTTTTGCATGGTGGTTATGGGACCCAAAAGGAACACGAAAAGTTTGGTGGAGCTGAATTCAATATTTTGTCCCACCCTAATGTCCACATAATGTGCACTTAGTCAGAAGTTATAAGCTTAAAATAAAAGAGTGCCGGTAACCGAACACTTTCCCCTACTATTGATTTACATGTCGTGTAAATTTCATTATTTTTTTTTGTGCAGGTTTTTTTTCGAAATTCATGTTCAATTAATTAAATTGGATTACCGATCTCAGCTGGTCAAACCTCGATAGCTTATTTTTTCAGTAAAAACATAATTTTATCTCAGTGGTACCTTAAGCTAGTGCTGTCAACAGTGCAGTAAAACTTCATTCAATTCAATTGAAACTGAATATGGAACACATTGAAGATCTCTCTACTGCAGTAAACTTCACTCTCTGACACACACAATGTTTGCTGACGGCCCGAACGGGCAGCATTCAGTTCATCAGTCGTTTCTCTTCGATCGAGGCTCAGTTTAACCACCGTAAGTTGATCTCTTGAAGTAACAAAATATCTCTTTCAATAGTGTGAGAGCGGCCTACAAATGAGGTTCATGTAAACATTCGAATTGGCTCAAGAAAATAGATGAAAGACCAGGCAGATAGCTGAAATATCAATCACAGAATACACATAAATTAATTGTTTCCTCCTTCAGTTTTCATTTTTAATACTTTACTCCATTCATAATTCTATTCGTTCGAATCTGCTTACTACCAAGAGCGAAGGCATTGAAGCAGGTAGACTACTTGGCGGCCATAAATTTCATTTTCATGTTATATTATTCGATTGAAAATGAAATTTTACCGCACTGGCTGTCAACAAATGTTTATTTGTGCTGATATACAGGGTGGGCCGTTTAAAGAGAAAGGGTTTGTTTCAGAGCAAAATATATGAAAAAATACTTTTATTTATTTTCACTTCGATTATAATTTATTTTGGTTCCAGGAGATATGTTACAGCTAATTTTTGAAAATGATATCGCGTAAATGGTCATCTTTGATCTTGATAGCCAAATGTGCCTTTTTTCGGCGTTTTCCATCGTTTTGGCTAATGTATCGGTCGATATGGCAGTGATTTCACATCGTACGTTGTCTTTGAGTTGAGCTATGGTTCTTGGCTTATTAGTGTATACTTCAAATAACCCCACAATTTATAACGTTTGATACACTTTCGGAAAAATATTGACTGTGAAAATAGTGACTTTGTGAGAGTGTAATGACGTGATATAGTGGAATTCAACGGTACAACAACAGTACTATTAGTGAGAATATTCTACTAACAGCTGAAACAGAAATTTAGTGACCCACAAAAAAGTCTGGTGAAGTCAAATTAGGTGATCTCGAGGGCCAGTCAAAATCACCGTTTCTCGATGACTCGTTCGGGAAACAATGGTCGCAACAAATCGATTGTTAGTCGAGCTGTATGGCATGTTGTACCAATCGGTAGCCATTCAAACCCTTTTCACGAACAATGGGCATCACAAACCCATTTATCATGACTCGATAACAGCGCGGTAATGGCGCAGTTTTCGTTGTTTCATCATCGTCTAAGGAAAAATAGTGACCAATCACCATATCCGCACAAACACCACACCAAACTGTAACTTTTTGTTTTTTTTTTACTAAATAATTTGAGGGTTTTCAGTGGCATAGAACCGACAATTTTGCTTATTAACGCATCCAATTAATGTGAAATGTGCCTCGTCGGACATGATGATTTTTCTCCAAAAGTTGGTCTTGCTTTGAATGTTTTCCTGTTCCATGGTAAAATTGTCTTGGAATGACGCTTCCAATACCGCGTATGTCATTAGTCGATCTCACAATTCTGTTAAAAGTTATTGGGTTGCCCGATGCCTGGACTTTAAATGACCCACCCTGTATCAGTAGAATGAGAATGATCGGTAGTTCAGCTGTTCTAAATTCGTCAAAAGATGAAAAAAATACCGAACGAAGTTTAGTGTGTAGTAAAGCAAATTGGAGTTGAGTAAATTAGAATAGGAGTCACAAAAGTCTGTCCCGGGTTGGCGGTTCAATGCATAGGACGCTGGTCTTACAAGCCAGCTCTCGTCTGTTCGAGCCCCGACCTGGAAGGATTCTTAGTGTCAGTAGGATCCATAGTACTAGCCATGCAATGATTCTGTACACTAAGAATCGGCTGCGAAGTCTGTTGAAACAGAAAGGCCAAATTCCACCACAGGAATGTAATGCCAAGACTTTGCTTTTTTGACTTTGCTTTGTCACAACAGTCAAGAGAAACTTCAGTGGTATCGGCAACATAGTGGATTTTATCCAGGAGAATTGGAACCCACCCAACTGAACATATTTCGCTAATCGAGAAATGATAATTAAACAGTTGAGTATTTTAGTTTACGAAGTTACGGTTGTATGCAAAATATATTTTATTTATTTAAATTTCCTTCAAATTTCGTCTTCCACTTATCAGAGTATAAGCTTGTCAAATTAAACTTCTAACTAAGTGGCAATTGCTGTTTTATACGCATCAGTTTTATACATTGACCTAAGCCAAATTCATTTTTCGAACGTAAACAATGTAGCCAAAAATTTCTAAATGTTCACAGTAGAAAAGCCACCACCAGTGTCAAATTGCAGCTACATAATAGTGCGACTAAAAAAAAACACGTGCAAAATCTTACTAATCAGTTTCCAGCAAGGAGATGGAAGGTGGATTGGTGCGTGTGTATGGAGTATTTCACTTTTCTACTATAGAAGATTTTGTAAAAAAAACTATTCATTTAATCTTGAATAAAATCTAGAAAGTTTATTTGTGCATATGCTAACATATTCTTTCCAAAATCGTAAACAGTTTTGAGCAAAATGTTTTATTTTTTCGTTTTATGCCTCGTCGCACTCAATGACGGTTTGAAATTTTAGACACACTTCAACCTGTAGTTCCGGAATCTAAAGTCGTAAAAAAAAAAATATTTCATTTGAGCCTAAATTTTTGGAAATCAATTCAGCCGTCTTTGAGAAAAGGAGAGGAGTTCTGTCTTTTTGAGTTTTTGACCTTTAACTATAGTGCTTCCGGAAACAGGAACTGCGAACCGGTATAGCCGAAATCGGTTCGATTGGTCAGCAAAATTTAGAAAAAACCGTCGCTCTAAACAACAGTTTACGATTTTTAATCAACTTCACCCTTCAGTTTCCGAACCGGAGGTCGGATCCAGCTAAAATGCAACAGCAGTTAATGGAAAAAAACTAGCCCTTTCATTTGAATCCGAATGAAATAAGGGCATATTTTTGTTACTTACACACACAGACTCACACACAGACATTTTTCGAACTCGACAAGCTGAGCCGATTGGTATATGATACTCGACCCTTCAGGAGTGAAAATAAAAAAAAATTCAAGTGAAATGAAAAGAATTCGAAATTGAATCTCATTTACCAAAGTGAAAATTAATTTAAGACTCTATTAGCCACAAACAAAAACCCCTCACCCCAATCTTAGGAAATCATAAACTGCAAGAACGGTCCCGTATATTGAACTCCAGTTAAAAGTTTGTTCAATTTGGATAACTATGATCATTTTACCAATCAATCTTAAAGGTCGCAATAATTATCGATTCATCCTTTATTCTAGCCTTTTGACGTTAACAGAAAATTCACCTTCCAGCACAGTGATAAGTTTTCGATTGTGTATATCTCCTGTTCTAGTGAACGTATTAACATCTTTCTTATAAAAAAATATATTTAGGATTTTTATTATAGAGTTACCAGTTGAATGGGATAGTGATAAATAAACTTATACGACTTAGGACGGTTTATCGTTAAGATATTTAATGATATATTCGTCTTGTTTAATTTATTTTTCATTCCATTTATTTTTTCACAGAACCGCATTACAATGGTTTGAGAACCATTTGTTATACATTAGTTGGAGAATCAAATTTAGTAGTTTCTTCTACAAAACGATTTTTGTTCGCTACAAGTAAGTTTTGGTCCACTATTGTTCATTTAAGGTCTAGGCCATTTCGTCGAAAAGGTCATTTTGCCGAATGACATTTCGCCGGAAAGGTCATTTCGCCAAATCTTTCAGTTGTCTTAATATCGTAATTGGAATTATTTCAAAATAAAGACAAATGAAAGATAATAGTGCTACTCCCGTGAACAGTTTTTTTTTCTCAAAATCTAAATAAATCGCTACAGTGCATTGTAAAACCTTCAAACCTTCAACATTACACTTTCAACTTCCTGAATAAAAGATTTATTGTCTATGCCATTAAGAAATAATCGACGATTGAGCCACAATTCCTGTTGTTAGACTTTTAATTGTTATAATTTTAGCCTTCTCTATAAAAAGGATATAGAATTTCTGGAATTTTGATTTATTTATTTATTTATTATTAAATTTATTCATCTGACAATAAAATGGTCTTGATGAATATGTTTAGTCAAGTTATAAAATTGTAGATCGCTGTACTTTCTGCGCGAATTTGTGTGATGGTTCATCAAATTCAAAAAGGTGTTCAACGGCGCCAAATGTCCTCAAGTATGATGTTATCGGTTCGTAATACCCGAACGTAGTTCGATGAAATCTCGGCTGAAATAAACTGGTAGAGCGCAGTGATCGTTGTGAAGCACGAAAATTGAGTTGAGACAAAATCTTCGGTGAGTCGATATCCCCGTTGATCAGTTTTGCCACGAAAGTAGTTTTCTGAATTTTCCTGCGTCGTTCCAATGAGTCGAGTCCGATCAGTCGACAGCGATCGTGGTATGGTGGAAGCTCAAGCGGGTTCTGCCAGGGAAGGTTTCTTAGATCAAGACGAACAAATCGTTTCTGAACGCGGTCAATCCGTAAGTTGCATGTAAGTTTATAAGGATTCCAAATTACGCTAGCATTTTCCAGTATTGGACGAACCAAAGAGCAATATAACGCCTTCGAACAATACGGATCTTCGAAGTCCCACCCGATCTTTGCAATAAAACCTAGTTTCCGTGTCGCTTTTGAAATTATAGATGAACGGTGCAGATTGAAGGTGAGTTTGGCATCTAACAAAACACCAAGATCATTAACATGGTCAACTCTCTGGAGCGTTTGTCCATCAATTGCATAGTCGAATCGAATTGGGTTCAGTAGTCGGTGAAACGTTATGACCTGGCATTTTGAAATGCTGACAATCAACCAGTTTCTACGACACCAGGCGACAAATGTATCTAGAAGTTTTTGAAGCCGGATGCAGTCGTCAATAGAGCGAACTTCAAGATTTAATTTCAAATCATTGGCATATACTAATCTGCAGCCAACTCCGAGCACCGAAACAGCATCGTTGTAGAACAGCAAAAACAAAAGTGGACCCATATTGCTACCTTGAGGAACTCCTGATAAATTTGAGAACGAAGATGATACACAAGAGCCGAGCTTAATTCGCAGGACTCTACCACATAAGTAAGAGCGTAGCCAGTCAGTAAACTTTTGTGTTGCACCCAGCCGCAACATCTTGCACAAGAGTATTCGGTGGTCAATTCGGTCGAAAGCTGCTTTCAGATCAGTGTATACTGTTTCAATTTGTACTTTATTCTCCAAACTCGAAAAACAACTGTAAGTGAAATCTAACAGATTCGTGCTGACTGAACGATCTGGCATAAATTCATGCTGATCAATAGAGATGTAATTTTTAGTACGAAAAAGTACCTCAATGCTCACAATTATTTCGAACAGTTTAGATGCAGCTGATAAATTGGTTATGTCTCGATAATTTCTAACATTTGTACGATCATCGCTCTTGTATACAGGAAACATAAAAGACTGCTTCCAAGTCATCGGAAAGATACCTTGCACAAATGATTTGTTAAATATAGTGCACAAAGGATCGGTTAAAGCAGAAGCGCAATGACTGTACACCGCTGCAGGTATGCCATCTGGTCCGGCCGAGAACGATCGTTTCAACTTCTTCGCTGCAATCATATCGGGAGTAACCAAAAATGTGTCAATGTGCACTAAATTCTCAGGAACATCCACCGCGGCGGTCTCCGCATCGATACCGGAGGCTGTTTTTACTGCAAACACCGAAGCAAAGAACTTTGCAAACAGATCACATGACTCCAAGGATGACCTGGATACAACACCATCGAGACAAACTTCTGAAGGAATTGATGAGCATTTACGTTTCGAGTTTACAAAAGCCCAGAAATGTTTGGAATTCCGACGAAGATCAGTTTGAACCCGCATAACGTAGGATTTGTACAACCCCGCGTTTAATTTGCGATAGTTTTCACTGGAGCTTTTGAACATTCGTTTTATTTCAGAGCTCTTCCAGCGACGATGTTTGCGCTGCCAAGCATTTCGAATTCGTTTCAATTTACGAAGCAAAACTGTGCTCCAAGGAGGACTTATTGGCCGTTTTACAAAAGGAAAATTTGAACTTAACCACTGAGTTATTTTGTTACAGAAGAGTCCATGTTCCGGGAATTGTTTTCGCAGTCAGCAGCCAACGAGATAACTAAAGGCGGATGATGCGGGTCGACAGGTAGTAGTGGAGTAACACTACAATCAACTATTAATTGATGCTCCGAAGAACAAAAGACCAAATCGAGCAATCGGCCAAGATGATTTCAAGGCTAGTTCGTAAGCTACTATTGATGGTTGAACCGTCGTCAACATGTTATGGCTTGTTTGATTATACTATTGAGTCATTGTTCAAATTTTAAGTTCAAACAACAACAGGCTCAAGAGATGGTATGAGTGACGCAACCGAAAAAACGAACTTTTTTCTCTCCGTTCAATTATCCTGGAGATGGTTGAACTGATTCAAACAAACTTAGGCTCGTTCGAAAGCTACAGTTACGCCATTGATCAGGTTCGTAGAACAATTGGCTATCACATCTGATTTCCGGAGATATAAAAGTATAAGTGACGTAACCGACAAAACTCATACTTTCCTTACCGCTCAATTTTCGCGGAGATAACTGAACTCATTTCAACAAGCTTAGACACGTTAGATAGCTACTTTTAAGTATGACAACGAAATTCAATAAACTTTGGTAACATTTCCGATTCGAGAGATGCAATCTTATATGTGACGTATGAGAAAAGTCGTAGAATTTGTCTATGTGTCAAAATTTCTCGGAGATGGCTCGATCGATTTTGAAAATCTTACACGTGTTTGGATATTATTATTAGATTATTTATTAAGCTCACAATACTAATGGCAGAAGACATAGTCTTATAAATTTTGGGGTGAAAGATTTTTAAACATTCTGTTGATATCATTACTCAAAGTTGTTTTTAGGGGCTGAGGCCAATAGGTCGCGTAAAACCACGTGGTTCACTGTGTGTATTAAATTTCTCTCCATGCTCTCTCGATGTGGCCGGGTGGCCAAGAAAGTTTTGATATTTTCGGTTACAAATTTGACTACATCACATAAAATCCAATAAAGCTACCGCTTGTTTGGCAGCCTTTCTAAGCCGATTTTATTGCTCTCTCAGAAAAAATTGTGCGTCTATAGAAATCGACTTACCTTCACAAAAATAACATTCACTTCATTTTTATCGCGACAACATATATGATTTTATGCACCAATCGTATCTAAATTAAATTATCTAGACATTGTCAGGATAGATTTTGCAATTCTTCCTTCAGAAAAAAAGACCTTCCCGACCGCTAAAGTCAATGAATCATTTTGGAATTTTCACAGAATAATCTAAACTAATTTTTTATGCGATTGTCAGTCGGGTTTTTTTATATTCGTTTCTGGTTCAGGTTTGAAGCGTGAAATAGCCCTCTGAATCACCCTAAACCACACTGACCTCAGCCCTTAAGTCTCGTATGATGATCGATAACTCGTATACAGTAAATACTTTGGATCTTTCGAACCACTCGGAAATTCTTAGTCACTTGAATTAGGCGACTGACACACGGCACCATCAACAATATTATACCGATCTATTTATGCTCCTACCTACATCAGCAGCATCAACAATTTAAAATATAGAAAACGTGTAATTGATTGGTCCTTTTTAGGACCAACCAATCGATTCGAAAGACTAATTACGGTATTTTCTTCCATTGAAATAATCTAATCAAGTCATTCCAGCTGTATCTCTGTCATTACCAGCTCGCCTTTTTTCAGATAATGTATGATTGTTGCTTCTAGATTTAGTGTAGACCGATTTCACAGATACCACCGTTTGAATTGAAAAAAAAAATCGGAATGAAACACAAAGCATAGTCCTTCTGCCATAACAGTGCGACGCCTTTCATACTTTCCTTAACCTAATATCTATTATATTTTGTCTCAAATTCCTATAGGCACCATTGTGCAGCGATTCCCACTGTTGCGAGCCTGAAGTGAAAGAAGATCTTCTGCTAGCTTGACTTCTCCCCTCGCGGGCAACTCGAGATTTCGCCACACTTGAAGACGTACACAACACTCGTCCTCGTCAGAATCGTGAGTCTACCTAGAAGTGTCTGTCTGCTTCTTCTAATGAGCGTGTAACGTATTCAGTGTATACACTCACAACGCAATGAGGCAGACTGCCTGCCAGAAACCAGAGTGCTCTACAGAAACCACCGCGGGGAACCCGAAAAACGATGCCGACAGGCTGGGCTGACGAGGACTCCACTCTTATTAGGATGATTAAACAGCGCAGCGAGCAGCGATATAATGGGAAATGCGAGAAAAACAACAATCATCATCGTTACTTCAACAACTCCAGTGGTCGGTGGGTGAGCCTCGGCGGAGGCAGAGGCGGAGACGGAAATGAGGCCACCATTTCCGACTCAGCTCCCCCGTCATCATTTGACAGGAATATTTTAATTTGAGCCAGTTTGTTTTATCCTGACAGTGAGTATTGTAGCCGTTTCTGTGGAGTATCGGAGTTCGCAACCATCGCATCGGACTGCTTCTGGATGTTCTGGGAATGGATACTTTTTCCCTGCAATAAATGACGTTGATATACAACTTATAGTCAATCAATAAAGTGATCCAATTAGCGATTGGATTGCCACAGCAACAACCGCTGGGAATTGGTAGCACTATGTAACACGACCGGTCGACTATACTGGCAAACTCAACTAATTAGCAAACAACTATGTTTGTTCGACATACATTCATCATTCTACAATTGGAATATGCGGGCGGGACAGCGCCCAATTTCACTGGGTGTCACCAGGGAGCCGATGGGTGGCATCGTGGGAACCGCATTTCTTAGGGAATGTTCCATTTGTGTAATGGTCACTGGTGCTAATTGTGCAGCGTGGATGAATGATGATTGAATTAGTCTGTTGATCGATAACAAATTGTTAAATCATGTAGTGTTTGATGATTTGATGAATTGCGCTCGAACATCACATCATTTGAAAGAGATGCAGGCGTATTTCAGCATGGGTGCTTTGTTTTGCATACATTTATCGTTAAATGTTTATTTATTAACCCTAGAATCTAGAATTAATAAAAATAAGGTGCGAGCCATGTTGAGTTGTCGTCGATTAAATCTTTCATGTCCATTTGAACATTTTTGGTGAGTCATTTAAGGTAGTGGCTGACGTATTTAAATGATGTTTTGAGGAATTATATCCTATCTCAACAGTTTAAGTATAACTTTCCAACTCAGAGAGAAAATTCAAGAACCGACTTAAATTTTAGAGATTTTGAGCCATCTTGCGTAATCATTTATAAAGGGTGATTTTTGCTGGTATCCTTTTGGTAATACTGTTTTCGACAGATCACGCCAGAATTGTGTCTTGTGCCATTGTCAAACTGGCTCAGTTTGGTCTATAATTTAATCATGAATGGACGCTGCAAAGTTGGAGGAAGATTCACTTTTTTATCTAAAAATTGTATCCAGCGACGAAGCTCATTTCTGGTTAAATGGATACGTCAAAAAGAAGAACCAGCCAGAAGCATAGCAAGAGCTACCCATGCATCTAAAAAAAGACACTGTTTTGCGCGGATTATGGGCCGATGGCTTTTTTCGTGAAAACAGACCAATATGTTGGAGAGAACGTGCCAGTATTGGACCTTGCGCATAGGCCATCTAAAGCGGAGCCGCGGCCAACATTTGCATGAGATAATCTTCAAGCATTAAATTATATTATTCGTTCTATCCAATAATGATTCCATAAACTTTCTTAATTTTTTGTGTTTATTTTTTTTAGAAAATCAAATACTATCCTTAAAAAATCACACCTTATTACGATTAGAAATTTTTAACACTGAAATCCCTATAATTTAGGAACCGGAAGTTAGATCCGGGTGAAATTCAAAAACAGTCAAGTACTATGGAACTCTTCAGTCGAAAGGAATCGAAATTCAACGGCCGGAAAATTGCAATCTGTTCGGGTATAGTAAGCAATCATATAGGACACTGAAACAGAATTTAGTGACTAAAGCATACCCGGAAGTTGTACAACAACGTTCTTAAGAATTACGAAGGAGCGAGAGTGAAGATGGATTATGAGTAGCTCCCCGGACAAAAATTCTTTAATGCCAATTGTCGAGATGATGTTCCTAGCAAGTTCATATTCGTTCTTTACGATAAATTCACAACAAATCTTATGTCCTGGCAAGGTATTTGCAACTGTGGACAAAACCTAGATTTTCGTGACAAACAAGGCAATGAATAATTAAAACTAAATTAATTTTTAATTTTTATCCAAAAATAACTTTTTTTATCCACCTAGTGGTGTAATGATGCCTTTCTCATATTACTTATATTTTCAGAAACGTCACTAGAAGATTCTGTCAAGATTTTTTTTCAAACTTGAATAAAATCAAAAACTTTCTTTGGTAGGAACTATCATCACCTTTTCAATTTGTAAACAGTTTTTTTTATTTAAAAGACATTTTTTATTCAGGCCTATTTGCGTACAAGCTTTGAGCCGATTTTTTAAATACAAATTTTTTTGTATTCGATCTCGTTGTCACCCTTTTTCTAGGGGGAGAGGAGCTTCCATTTCCCTTCTGCGAGGATTGAGGGGCACTTTGTGTGGCTTGTCTCGTCGTCCATTGAAGCATCGGTGGCATTGTTGATTTCCGTCTTCTTTTCGTTTTCCTTGTTATTCGCAGTCTTGATCTCGTTGCTAGTTACTGTAGAAGCGCCTTGTTGTACATTGGTTGCAGTTGATGTTTGGTTAGATGGTGAAGGTGTTTTTGAAACGGGAGCACTGCATTCACTAGTTTCCGTTGTTGAGCGGTTCTCCTTGTTTTTGTTTGTTTTGTTTGTTTTCGCAGTTTCAGTGCAAGGTTTGCCGTAGTGTGCAGGTTGTTCACAAAACTGACATGTAACCAGTTGATTTTCATACGTAATCAGCGTTTTACACGGATGTATTCCAACTTGACCACAAACGATGTAAGATGTCATTGATTTACGTAGTTGCATACAAACCACTCGTACGCCATTCCGGATACCGGTGAAAAAATTCCGCCATACTTCCCTTTCGATGGAAAGGAATTCACCGTACTGCGACATATGCTCCCGAACGTACTGATCGGTGGCCTGCGGGGGGAGGTCATGCACGCGTACTTCTATTGCATTATCCACCATGTACACAGGGATTTTATATTTAAAATTGTCATGATCAACACTATGCACCTCGTTGTTAACCGAAGCGAATGCAATTGCACCTCTTTCACGTTTGAACATAATGTACACACAGTTAGACGCCTTGTTGAATGGAATTTCACCTACATTATTAGCGTCTAGATGCATTCGTTCTTTAAGTAAGATTTCAATTTCATTTGCTGCTGGTCTAACTTCAAAGCGCTGTGAAGTTCAATATTCAATACAAATTGAATTTGGTCTTGTAGGCCAAGTTTCAGGCTTTGTTGAATCGTATTTGCCCATTTCGTACACTCTATTGTTCACTACACTGTATTGTCTTTGTTTCTGTTGTCTCGACCGTAAACAATTTGCGACTGTGTCTGATGAGATGCGAGCGCGAACTGATTTGTAAACAGTTATGTCAAGTTAATATAGATTTAAATGTGGCAACCCTGCACGCTATACGAAATTGAACAAAGAGGTGTTTTCTTCTTCCGTATCGATGCGTACCGACTTTGCATCATTTTGTATGACAGTTTGAAAGTTTTTATACTCATTGCCTTATAACTCCAGAACCAACGGATGAAACAGCACAGTATCTTTTAAGACACTAAGAGCATTATTTGAATCATGATTCGTGAATGGGTTTAACCGTTGCTGAGAAATAAAAGTGAGTTCCGTTTCTTAGCTTTTCTTCGCTTAGATTTACATATCCACTAACTAATAGGGTCGCCAATAAAATAAATTTACCAGTAAATTTTCTAAAAAAATGCACCTCGTTTCGCCATCATTTTTGAAATCTTCCTCATTAAATCGAAATTTTTTCACTTATCTCACTGTAATACCTTACCTTTCATTTGTACATTAGTTTGTAAAAATCAAATTTTGCACATATTGCCTTGTAATTCCGGAACCGGAAGTCGGATAAAGATAAAATTTAGTAACGAGCTATAGAACCATAAGACCTTTCGTTTGAATTTAAGTTGTGAAAATGGGTCACGCCATCTCTTAGAAAAGTGAATGAATTTTTTTTTCATTTTTTGATGCAAATCACCGGAACCGGAACCGAAAATCGGATTGAGATAAAATTCAATAGCAATCTATGGAACCATAAGACTTTTCATTTGAATCTGAGTTTCTGGGCCATTTCTGGGAAATTATTTGTCACATACACACATACATATCATACATACATACATACATACACACACATACACACATACACACATACACACATACACACATACACACATACACACATACACACATACACTTATACACACACAAACATTTGCTCATTTCGTCGAACTGAGTCGAATGGTATATGATACCGAAGCTTTTTTGTTTTTTTACTTTCAGACGTTTCGTTTTCAAATACATATTACACCCACAAAAAAATGGGACGAGTTTGAGCAGCTGTTTTCAGAGCCGCCAAATTGAAAAAAAAAACAGAATTTTAAGATACTTTCTAAACAATAAATAGAATTGAGAAATCTCGTTCTTTGAAAGAACCTGGCCTTAGAGCTTAAAATGGACTTAAAATTTCTGGCCAGATTTAGAAAGCTGTCACTACAACGAAGAAATGCTAACAGTGGTGTGGAGAAATCGGGGTGGATTTTTCGAAAAAGACGTCAATCCACTCAACTGTCCTCAATTCCGTCAAATTGAGAAATATTGAACAGTAGGCAAACAGAAGTGGAAGAAGAGTAGAAAGGTGACTCGGAATCTTGAGAAAAGTTCTCCAGTTCCTGCACAATGCTTTCTACGCAAAGCGCCATGGACCTGACCCTACCATCCGGAAGTATCAATACTGCCAAGCCTGTGTTCACTGCAGCACACCTATGAGCTGTTTGCCATCAGCCTCGAAAGTGCTCCGATCGCTTTCAAGTTTTTTCTATTAACGTTTTTGATGAGGCTACTGAAGCAGAGCTTATCAACGACTTCAACTTCAAGTTGCTCGTTTTAAAGATATTTTGAACAAGCTATTGAACAAGTTTGAAAATCAAATGTCACTTTTTGTTCCGAAGATATAATGGTATAAGTTACGAAACTGACAAAATTAATTTTTACTGTTTAATTTCCTCGGAGATCGCTAAAGTGAGTTCAACAAGCTCATACTCTTTGCAAAAATGAAAATTACGCTTGGCGTAAATTGGAGCATGCAGTTTTCATTTGGGTGATAACAGAATGTTACATTTATCAACATGTATACTTCAGTTTTGTGTCTCATTGGCTGTTCTACTGCTTTTGACAGCCAATGAGACACAAAACTGAAGGGCGAATGATTAATATTTAAATGTTTTTGGAAGTAAATGTCGGTAAACTACGACACTTCAGTTATATGCATCTATAGAAATGCAAATTTACATGATTTTTTCGTTGTGCGTATGCTTGTTCAGAGTTAAAATGACAATTTCTTCTGGAGGCATATAGGTGCAAATGTTGTAACCAACAAAACGCACTTTTTTAACTGCTCAATTTTCTTATAGATTATTGATCAAATTTCGAATTACTTAAACTCTCTTAAAAGCTATTATAAGGTCATTGATCAGGTTTGCCAAATTGCCAAAATAACAACTGATGATTTGGCAAAAAAACAACTGATGATTTGGCAAGGGATATGCAGCTGCGGAGCAAATACCAAAGTATTGGTGACGAATAAGACGATGGATTGGAAGCTGTACAAGGAAGAATACCTCAAAAAACCGCGCACTACCTTTCACTAAAGCCCATAAAGAACCCATGAAGTTTTGGCGAGATTTGGCGAGTTGCCACTACAGCCGGGAAGTCATTTATCGATAAAAATATAACATTCAATTCAAGAATCAAGAAGAAGAATTTTCATTAGAAAAGATTATTTGTATTGATATGTTTTTCTTAAAGAACAGTGGGTTATCTTTGTTTTGGTTTTTGTAACCTTATTAGTTCGTCAATTCGTTATTAACATACAGGTGATTTTATTATTCCGGATTCTGAATGGACATAGCTTTAGGTGACGTAATCGACAATTCGCAGTAATTTTTCGTGCATCGAAATTTCTCGGCGATTCCGAAATAGATATCTAAAATTTTAAACGCGTGTGAAAGTTACTAAAGGGAAAACTGTCATTTTGGTCATCCAACTGTCAAAGTCACTTGTGATGTTTTGTTCAGCATTTTTTAGCAATTCATCACGAATAGAATGACACCAGAACAACACTTCCAAATTGTGCAATTTTATTTCGAGAATAATGTCTCGATTCGTGAATCTACCAGAAAATTGCGTGATATTTTTAGCGTTTCATGGGCCACTGAAAGGCCGAATGATGGATAAATTTTCACACGGATTACACTTTTTTGGACCTGAACTATTGTCTCGTGATAAAAATTTGCGTAATTAAGCCATAATCGCTGCTATTAATAAGGTAGTCTCGGAACACCAGAATTTATCGATTAGCCGGCGCGAGGCACAATTTTATTTCTTCCCTTCGAACACATGGAAAATTTTGCGAAAATACCTTGGTCTACATTCGTACAAGATCCAGTTGGGTCCGGAATTGAGTCGCTTGACCATGGTAAGCTTCGAACACTCGCTCGGTGGGTACTGGTATTCCCGCAAAAATGGTATTCTTGAGTGAGCACATTTTTGGTTCAATGGGTTCAAAAATGCTGTTTTTGGAGTGAGAGCAATCTTCGCGAAGCTCTCGAGACACCATTACACCCAAAAAAGCTCACTGTTTGGTGTGGAATTCACGCTGGTGGCATCATCAGTGGACAAAATTTATGCCAGAATTCATATTCAAAAACTAATAACATCATTTATTAGCTTATTTGTATGCTAACATTACTAATTACGAACCCTTTTTGTTCCGAGAATATAATCATATAAAAGTATTATTGATACTAAGGTATTATGACACCACTAGGTGAATTAAGAAAATCTTTTTCCTTAAAAGTATTGGAACAGGGAGTGGATAGGGCCAAAATAAACTATGAACGAAAACGAAACAAACTAAAAGTGCTGGATATAACATAAGAATATTACATAAGCAATAATACCTCCTTACACCTACGATGGTATGAACTTCAGAAGCTCACATCCAATCGTTTCATTAGAGTCAATGCTTCGTGTGGAAATTTGCATTTTCCAAACATACACTGGAAACAATGGCATCGACCAAAGACCGAAGACCAAGCAAAGCAATTAACTTCTCCTTCAAAGTGAAACACATTGACGAGCAATTATTCTGTTTACCAGCAGCAGGGTTTCTATGTCAGCTTTTGGGTAACTTTCGACAGCATCAACCCACAAAACGGTCAAGATTCTGTGCTGGAACGTTCATTGCCCGTTCCCAGCTATAAGCCATTAATGCATACCGTTTTTCCATTCTCATCTCATTTGGCTAGTCCTGCAGCAAAAGTGTCAATTGCCATCCGAAAGTTTCCCGGCAACGCCCACCTCTTTGACCAACAGGACGAACAACACACGCAGCGTTTGGGAAACGGATTGCCAAAATGAGTTTGTTGAAAATGTTGACCAAATGAAACGTGCAGTTTATATACTGCCTCCGGTGGCACCGGAAGCGTGGATCAGCATGAAACCAGAGTCAGTTTCCAGTTACTTCTGTACAAAACCAGATATGAGTGAGCCACTAATCGTCAACATGAAGCTTTTCAGTGTATTGAAAGTACACGGAAAAGCCAGTGATCGCGAAAAAACTAAAATATCAACTGTTTTTCTGAGTTTTATTGGTTAAAATTTGGTAAAACTAATTGATTGTTGTTTTAGCTAAACTGTCATTTTTGATTTATCGTACTGGAAGTTTAACAATGACAATCCAGCAAAGTCACGCACCACAAACAAATAATGAAACGTTAGAGTTGAGCAAAGACATAAACCCTAAACGGAACATGAAACGTTTCAATGAGGTATCAATCGTGCAACTGAGCAATGACACAATTCCAGCAAAATTACCTGTATGTATGTAAGTAAAAACTGTCTCAGTCGTTTTAATCAATTATTCAGTTATTTGAACTTAAAACGGCTATTGCAATGAACATTTTTTACTTCTAGTTTTTTTTCGGGGGCAGCTAATCGTTCAACGCTTGAACAACGGAATTTTGCTTAGGTAGTTGCTTATAGCTTTAACACTAAACTGATAGATGGTATAGAAATGCAACGAAAGATTAAAATTCTCAAGAGAGAATTCACCAGCAAAATGTTCACAGGGCTTTAAGAAATTTTCCCTCCACATGCAGATTGGCTTACTGAAATAGCTTCCTTGATTCCGTTTTCAAAAATGAAGCCTAATGCTACAGATGTACTTTCAAGAAAATACAAATAGTACCACTTCACTTTAGCAGCAAATTTTTAAGCATTAAGTGTTTGTATTAACACTGGCATAAACTGTCCGAAAATATATTACTCGCAGATGAAATTAAAACATTGATACTGTAGGAATATCTATTTAATATATGGAAAACTTGTTTTTAAAATTCTTCTGCATACTTTCTCTTACATGAAACGGCCACTACGTAACTTGTGATAAGTGCAAGTTTTTATGGCCTTGAATTCACAGATGGCATAGCCATCAATATATCAATATCCGAAAGGATGAATTTCACTCACATGCAATCCCGCAACCAGGATACATCAGTGTGGGTTTCCTTAATAGTAGACGCTGTAAGCATGTGTGAATAAAACCGATGAACCATAATAAAGGACACCTGGAATGGAGGAGATTCGGAAATGTTTTTTTTTTAATTAAAAGATATTTTATTCAGCCCTTTTTGCGTACAAGCTTTACGTGGCCGATTTAGCTGAGTTTTTAGATAATTTTTTTTTGTATTGGATCTCGTTGTCACTATTTTTCTAAGGGGAGAGGATCCTCCTGCGAGGATTGAGGGGCAGTTTGTTCGCGGTTCGTCTCGTCATTCATTGCTGCATCGGTGGTATTGTTGTTGATTTCGTTGCTAGTTGCTGTAGATGTGCTTTGTTGTACATTGTTGGCAGTTGCTGGTTGGTTGGATGGTAAGTTGTTAACTGCAGCTAATGTACTTTGTTCTATAGGGGATACGTTGGATGGTTTCGTTGTTTCACTGTTGTTGGTGACAGTCACAGGTGTACTGGGGTTGCTTGGGGTTGGTGTGAAGAAAGCACCGTTGTCCTTTGGTGTAGTTGCCTCCTTGTTCCAGTTTATCACATGGCTTACCATAGTGAACAGCTTTTTGGCAATATTGACATGTGGCCATCTGATTGTCATAGGTAACAAGTGATTTGCACGGGATTCTTGTATTCTGACCGAATGTCACATAAGAAGGTATAGGCCTCCTCAAGCGCATGCGTAACAAACGTACGCCATTTAGAATACCGGGGAAAAATTATTCCACTTTTCTTTTTCGATAGAGAGAATCTCTCCGTACTGGGACATAGTTTTGCGAATATAAGGATCGATGACGCTTGAGGGAAGATCATGCACACGCACTTCTATAGCACTATCTTCCATATATACTGGAATGTTGTACTTGATATTTTCATGCTCCACATAGTGCACATTATTATTGTCTTTAGCGAATTGAATTGCATCCAACTCTTTATAGAACTGGATATAAACAATATTATTTGTCTTATTGCATTGAAGTAAATGCACACGTTTAATGTCAAGATGCATTTGTTCTTTAAGCAAAACTTCAAGTTCTCGTATCGAAGGTCGAATTTTGCACTGTCTGAAGTCAACAACAATTGTATTCTTTCGTGTCGGCGGTAGCTTTTGTTCGTTTGGTTCACTCATTTCGAGGTCGTTCTATTGTTCACTACACAATACTGTACTTGGTTTCTTCTGTCCCGAACGTAAGCGGTTTTGTTTTATCGACTGACTTGGATGAGATGTGAATGCGAACTGGTTCGAAAATGTTTTGAAATAATTTCATTTCAAATTTGTATGTAGGAGTTAGGTCATGTATCTGGCAGTTCCAATATAAAATAACTTTACAAAGGCATGAATATATAGGTATATCCTCGAGCTGATGTGATCTTGGTCTTAGGTTGTGGATTCAATTCAGAGATTGAAGACCAAATACATGACAAAGCTTAACGAATTCGAATTGATGAGTAAGTAAGTAAGTAAGTAAGTAAGTAAGTAAGTAAGTAAGTAAGTAAGTAAGTAAGTAAGTAAGTAAGTAAGTAAATAAGTAAGCAAGTAAGTAAGTAAGTAAGTAAGTAAGTAAGTAAGTAAGTAAGTAAGTAAGTAAGTAAGTAAGTAAGTAAGTAAGTAAGTAAGTAAGTAAGTAAGTAAGTAAGTAAGTAAGTAAGTAAGTAAGTAAGTAAGTAAGTAAGTAAGTAAGTAAGTAAGTAAGTAAGTAAGTAAGTAAGTAAGTAAGTAAGTAAGTAAGTAAGTAAGTAAGTAAGTTAGTAAGTAAGTAAGTAAGTAAGTAAGTAAGTAAGTAAGTAAGTAAGTAAGTAAGTAAGTAAGTAAGTAAGTAAGTAAGTAAGTAAGTAAGTAAGTAAGTAAGTAAGTAAGTAAGTAAGTAAGTAAGTAAGTAAGTAAGTAAGTAAGTAAGTAAGTAAGTAAGTAAGTAAGTAAGTAAGTAAGTAAGTAAGTAAGTAAGTAAGTAAGTAAGTAAGTAAGTAAGTAAGTAAGTAAGTAAGTCAGTAAGTAAGTAAGTAAGTAAGTAAGTAAGTAAGTAAGTAAGTAAGTAAGTAAGTAAGTAAGTAAGTAAGTAAGTAAGTAAGTAAGTAAGTAAGTAAGTAAGTAAGTAAGTAAGTAAGTAAGTAAGTAAGTAAGTAAGTAAGTAAGTAAGTAAGTAAGTAAGTAAGTAAGTAAGTAAGTAAGTAAGTAAGTAAGTAAGTAAGTAAGTAAGTAAGTAAGTAAGTAAGTAAGTAAGTAAGTAAGTAAGTAAGTAAGTAAGTAAGTAAGTAAGTAAGTAAGTAAGTAAGTAAGTAAGTAAGTAAGTAAGTAAGTAAGTAAGTAAGTAAGTAAGTAAGTAAGTAAGTAAGTAAGTAAGTAAGTAAGTAAGTAAGTAAGTAAGTAAGTAAGTAAGTAAGTAAGTAAGTAAGTAAATAAGTAAGTAAGTAAGTAAGTAAGTAAGTAAGTAAGTAAGTAAGTAAGTAAGTAAATAAGTAAGTAAGTAAGTAAGTAAGTAAGTAAGTAAGTAAGTAAGTAAGTAAGTAAGTAAGTAAGTAAGTAAGTAAGTAAGTAAGTAAGTAAGTAAGTAAGTAAGTAAGTAAGTAAGTAAGTAAGTAAGTAAGTAAGTAAGTAAGTAAGTAAGTAAGTAAGTAAGTAAGTAAGTAAGTAAGTAAGTAAGTAAGTAAGTAAGTAAGTAAGTAAGTAAGTAAGTAAGTAAGTAAGTAAGTAAGTAAGTAAGTAAGTAAGTAAGTAAGTAAGTAAGAAAGTAAGTAAGTAAATAAGTAAGTAAGTAAGTAAGTAAGTAAGTAAGTAAGTAAGTATGTAAGTAATTAAGTAAGTAAGTAAGTAAGTAAGTAAGTAAGTAAGTAAGTAAGTAAGTAAGTAAGTAAGTAAGTAAGTAAGTAAGTAAGTAAGTAAGTAAGTAAGTAAGTAAGTAAGTAAGTAAGTAAGTAAGTAAGTAAGTAAGTAAGTAAGTAAGTAAGTAAGTAAGTAAATAGATAAGTAAGTAAATAAGTATGTTAGTTAGTTAGAAGTTAGGTAAAAGTAAATTAGTACGTAAATTAGTAAGCAAGCAAACTAGTAAATACCATTGCACATGAACAATAGGGAGAAAATCCGAAACTATAATGGTATTTCGATACGAGTTGCGTTTGGCACAAGGATTCATGTTGATTCCGTTTTGCATCACAAAATTTCTATCAAATAGATGCAAGTGGTTATTTGTGATCTTGATTGATGATTTAGGAGACCTAACTAGTAATTAATTGGTTAAAATCCGGAAAATAAAAAATGGTTCGCTATTTTTTTATGTAAATTTTTACTATTTTCGAGTAAGCTTAACGAATGAAGTGTATATTTACTAAAGAGCAATTCCAGGGATGGGTAACAAATCATCAGACTTTGCATACAATCGATATAATTGTTTTATATAAAATATTGATATTTTAACAACTATCTATAGTAAACTAATATTAAATTCCGATAGGTTTTGTGTTATTTATATTATCAAAATTTGATACAATTTTGGTAATCACATCTGACCGGATAAGCAGACGCAAAGTTAACATTATCCATAAAGTATTACATAGAAAGTGTAAACTTTTCGTCGGCTTAGCAGCTTAAATTGAACTGCTAGGCGGAGAGGGCAGTTCAGTGTAAACTGTTTTAAGCACTGATGAGCTGAAGGCGAGACGAGGAGAATTCAAAGTTTTTGTAACTAAAAATTTTTATTGTCCAGAATTTGTACTTTTTGCATATATCTACTCACGATTAGTTAGTAGATATATGCAAATTCCATTGAATTTGTGGATGGTTTAGACTTGACTTTTAGTTAATTTTAGTTTTTGATAAAACGACTCTGGAAAAAAATCAGTTTGGACTAGAGAATTTTTTTTAACTTAAACTTGCTTCTTGATGGGAAAAATACCGTTCAAGCGAAGCAATGGCTATGAAGTGTTTAGGAGACTCCGCTCCATCAACTCCATGCAGAACGCAGTAGACGTCCAAATTAGGTGGTAACACCAGAAAACATTTAAAAAATCCACAAAATCGTATTGAATGATCGAAAAGTTATGTTGCGTGAGTTAGCTGACATCGAAAAGGCATGAAAAGAACGTGTTGGCTTTATATTGCATGAGCATTTGACTGTGAGAAAGCTCTGTTCAAAGTGGGTACAGCGTTTGTGCACTGTTTCCCAAAATCGAGAACGTGTTGATGTACCTGAGCAGTGGTTGGTCATGTTTAAATGTAACAAACCGGAATTTTTACTTTGATATGTAACAATGGATGAAACATGGACTCATCACTTCACTCCGGAATCAAAACGATCGCCATCTGAGTGGACAGGAACTGGTGAATTTCGTCCAAAGCACTCAAAAGCACAACAATCGGCAGGAAAGCTTACGGCCTCGGTGTTTTGGGATGTGCGTGGTGTAATATTTATCGACTATCTACCATTAGATACAATTAACAGTGAATATTATACAGCGTTATTGGAGCGTTTGAAGGCTGAAATTGCAAAGAAACGTTCGCATATGGCAAAGAACAAAATGTTTCATTATGACAATGCACCGTGTCACAGGTCAATCAAAACAATAGCAAAACTACATGAGTTGAACTTCGAATTGCTCCCACATCCACCGTATTCATCAGATTTGGCTCCCAGCGATTATTGGATGTTCGCAGACTTAAAAAAAGCTCGCCTGTTAGATTTCGCACGAATGAAGAGGTTATCGCTGAAACTGAGGCTTGTTTTGAGGCAAAAGATAAATTGCTCTACAAAAGTTGTATCAAAATGTTAGAACGACGCTGGAATGATTGCGTTGCTTTTGATGGAAATTACGTTGATGAATAAAGTTACTTTTGAACCAAAAAAAGTACAGGTGTGTAATGTCAGAGACATAATTTTATGTCGTGAATACGAATAAAACTGACACTCTTCCTTTATACTTCCGAATATAAATTAGTTCATCGATAGTGTGAATTGTGCAAGTTTTGCCCTTTTACACTACTAGAATTTAAAACGATACACCTAAACTACAGTACAGATTAGTTACATTAAACATTCTGACACACAAATATTTCGAAATAACCAGTATAACAGATCGGCTGAAAAGTTCGTATCGTTTCTATGAGAGGGCGCCACTAGAATTAAATCCATACCATTTTCAGTTAGTACCAACCTTCAAAAGATACGTGTATAAATTTGACAGCTGTCTGATTATTAGTTTGTTAGATATTGCATTTTGAGTGAAGCTACTTTTGTTATTGTGAAAAAAATGGAAAAAAAGGAATTTCGTGTGTTGATGAAACACTACTTTTTGATGAAAAAAAGTGCCGCCGATACCAAAAAATGGCTTGATGAGTGTTATCCAGACTCTGCACCGGGCGAAGCAACAATTCGTAAGTGGTTTGCAAAATTTCGTACTGGTCATATGAGCACCGAAGACGATGAACGCAGTGGACGTCCAAAAGAGGCTGTTACCGATGAAAACGTGAAAAAAATCCACAAAATGATTTTCAATTACCGTAAAGTGATCATATCAAAGGAACGTGTTGGACATATTATTCGCGAATACTTGGATATGAGAAAGCTTTATGCAAAATGGGTGTCGCGTGAGCTCACAATCGATCAAAAACAACAACGAATTGATGATTCTGAGCAGTTTTTGGAGCTGTTATATCGAAATAAAACCGATTTTTTTCGTCGATATATAACAATGGACGAAACATGGCTCCATCACTTCACTCCGGAGTCCAATCCACAGTCAGCTGAGTGGACTGCACGCGATGAACCGAACCCAAAGCGTGGAAAGACTCAACAATCGGCCGGTAAGGTTATGGCGTCTGTATTTTGGGATTCGCATGGTATAATTTTCATCGACTACCTTGAAAAGGGAAAAACCATCAACAGTGACTATTATTATTTATGAAGGCGTTCGTGACAGGGCCGGTGAAACAGGTGGGTATGGTGGGTAGAACTACCCACCCGAAAATTTCAAAGGTGGGTAATTACCCACCTGAATATTCGAACGAAAAACAATAGTAATATTGTTATTATTTATAAGATCAAGAATATTTTTATTGTAATTAGGAATAATAAATAAAATTAAAATTATCGATTGCTTGTACTCAAGGTAGAGCAAGGATGTGAAGATATACAACAGAAAGGTTAGACGTGACAAGGGTTATTCGAGCAAGCAAAAATCTCTCTAGCAACCTTCAACCAGAGGAGTCTAGCTTAAGCATCACATCAATGGAAATCACTCGAGTCTCGGGTATGCCGGAAAGTAGTTACCAGAAGTTGTTACTTTCTACTTGCGGCAGCTTTCTCATACACAGTGAGTTCTTCACAATCTCTAATAAAAAAAAACTGTCTATATTGACTATAGACTTGGTCGTGAGCGAACGAGACATCAATTTGAACAAGATTTTCATGCCCAGATATTCGCGAAAGTCTATTCATCTTAGCTCATCTAATCTCATGAACTTTGATTTGGCGTTCATCTATCATGATCATTTGTTTTTAACGGATCCGGGTAACATTTATTAAACCTTGCGCAGGTTTCTCCTTTAAAAAGCAATGTTTTATCAACACACGGAGTTCGTAATCTCCGTTTTTGTTTTCAAAAATGAATAAGTAACGTTACTTATATGTCGGTAGGTTTAGTGTTTGTTGTGCGATTGACGATAAAATTTGACGTATGTCATCTGGAGGTTGGTACTTTCGAAAAATGAAGTTAGTTTGACATTACAAACGTCATCTCTGGATCAGTCTCGGGACTTTTTGAACAATCTGTTATGGACTTCAGCGGTTGGACTGTTTGTGGATTTGGTGTGCCGTTCAATTCTCGCGAGACGCATTTTGATCGAAAATCGGCTGTTTCTTCATATTCGAGAAAAGGCAGGATGATCTTGATCATAGAGTACTGGATGAACGAGTTCAGCACCTTTCATCATCAAGCCCAACAAACTGAACGGTCAGGATAACCATATTTTTCAAAATTCGCAGACACAAATAAGTTCCCCTTCCCTTGGTACGAAAAATTACCCACCTGGGCATAACATGTTTCACCGGCCCTGGTTCGTGATGGAGAGTGACGAGTTGAGTTCAAATTCCGATGGATACCATTGACTTCCGATGGATACCGCTGACTTCCGTCTTCTATTTCCAGGATGACCTGTTGTCCGTGAATGCGAAACTGATATGTGTTCTGTTGGAGTCTCCTGCTTCTTCCGCTTGCGGTAACAAGCTTTGTATTTCGCTTGGAGATTCATCGATCGCACCATAATAAACACGATGACAACGACAACCAAATTCGAAATGAATGGCTTCTGAACCGGTGCTATGCATTTTATATAACAAATCTGCAGAAAGTTTACTACAAACTACAACCGGTGGAAAAATGGGCAGTACAGTAAAGTAAAATTTCGCACAATTCTTTATGGTTCTAAATGGCACCTCAGAGAATTTTGATGTCTATTATTTCATTTCGGATTTCAATATTTTAGTAAAAGATACTATTAAAATGCTGTAAGGGATTAATTTTTGGCATCCCAGAAGAGCCAAATTGTATAATTTTCTTAAATATTAAACACTGATTGGATATAAACGATTTTGAACACTGTGGGGAATTTGGAACTATGAAAATTGCAAAAAACTGATCAAATTATCTTAGATTTGCACTACACTGATAATTTTAATTTCCGATTTACAAAGAAGCAGTCTTTATATTTCTTTAGGTAACATTTGGAGCCATTAAAAGGGCTGATTTTTCATAATGATCCACATTATTGTCCATTTTCCGTTGTATTTGGCTCCAATGCAAACGACCACCAACAGGATGATGTAATCGATCTTCTTCGAAGGAAAACTGGCTCTGCAAATTGAGCGTTTGAGGTTTTGTATAACGCTAAAGGTCTGCTCTTATTACTAGCGACTGCTCCACCTGACGACCGAAGTCCAAATGAAAGCATTGACGACTGCTCCACCTGACGACCGAAGTCCAAATGACAGCATGACCTGAGCGTTTGAGGTTTCAACCACGCAGAAGGTGCACTCTGCGAAGCTGCTGGTTGATTAAATCATTCCCACGACGTCAGCTTCCATCCAACGTACAAGAAAAAATGATCAATTTTCGACCACGATTCCCCTTTTATAAGCAGTCAGTTGAATATATGTGCCTGACTACCTCAAAGTTTTCGGCGTTGTTTTCAAATTTTGAGAAAACTTAATTTTTGAGTTGTTTGTGATTATCTCACACTGTTCAAAATTTCATCCTAAATTCCTGATCATATTTTTGATGAAATAGTGAAAAATTTATGTTGCTGCCATTAATACAAGTCGAGATATTCACGATTAAGTTTTGCCCATTCTTCATTATGGCTAATTTTGAAAAGGCACCCCATAGTAAAGTAAGTCGTATTCATGACAAAATCGTGTGTTCTTTGTTAGACCCGGGACGTTTCAGTCCATGTGCTATATTGATAAATAATTTCGCTGGAAATTTTTCTAACTCTGCTTCAAGCGAATGATAAAAATACTAGTAATATAATTTACTGCTTGGTATTACTTAAATTGATACCTACACTCAGCTGAATAATATAAACATAGATCACAAAAACCTCACAAATTCCAACAAAATCAGACAATAACATACAAAAACCAAGAACAGTAACGACGAACGAATTAAGGGGGTTATCTTGTGAGACGGCCATTTTCTAATAATATTCCAGGATTTTTTTTAGAGAAAAAGCTTAAGCAAAACACTCAGTGCATACATCCATCCATTTTTTTAATACTTTTGAAGGATTTTTATAACTTTGTTCAAGTCATCACACAGAATATTTTCGAAGATACAGCGCTCAACAAAGAACAGACGTAAAAAAGAGGTATTCCACCATGCCATGCCATGATTTCTGATGTTCTGGTTATCTGAAACCAAAGAACCCTACGCATTGAGCTAAAATAAACAAAAAACTTGAAAAATATTTTTACCTGCTTTCCTCCTTATTTTGAAGTCTATATAAATTTTATACCAAAAACTAACGAAGAAATCTTAATTCTTTCAATTCAACTTTCAATTATATATGAATTGATGATTATGTTTAAAGTGCAGAAACAATCATGAAGTTTTCGATTTTTCGATTGGTCACAATTTGAAAAAAATGCAGTTTTGACAAAAACACGTTCAAAAGTTGACCTGTCCCAACACAATCCGTACAACCGCCCTAATTGTACTCGTGAGTGTAATTGTTCATCGTCTTCATATCGTGAAAAATTTCACCCATGGCTTGGATACATATTTTAGACTTAATTTATGAAAGTAAAAATAAATCGATTTCTTTATTTGACACACTTGAAAACCCTACAATAGCAGGAAGAAAATCGGTTGCGTCTTGACGGACCCGAGGCGTGTCAAATAATTAAATAAAAATGAGACGAATGAGCGCAATATCTGCATCCCACTAAAAATAACGATTTGATCAAAATCTTATATCGGATTATATCAACATTATTGCGAACAAACAACCAAATTGTGTGAGAAAGTAATCACTAACTTGCTTCATATACCGCCCGTTTTGGTATTTATTTTCGTATTATTAATCAACACCCATTGAGATTGTTTTCCTTTAAATGCCATTACGTGTGTTGTACTTCTGCCCTTTGCCATTGTCGTTTCCAGTTACAAGAAGTTTGTTCACAGAACACAACACTTTTCAAGCAACAATCACAGCATGGCACACGACATTGAACGAACTGAAACGACTCTTTCAGAAAGCAGTTCCTTGTTATCCTTCCGATTCCGCTTGGATTTTTTCACATCTTCTATTCGCGAAAGAAAAGTTCATTCACTGTAACCTAATTGAACTAATAATGTCAGTCTCCGAATAAGCTAACATCTCAGTTTAAAATTCCGCACAACCGTTCGTCCGTCGTCAGACCGTTGATCGTTTTCAGTCCGGAAAATTCTTCGAATTCCACTTCACGGCTCTGGCTTAGACAGCAGCAGTAGCACCGTGTCCCACCGATCCACCACAGTGGCGCGGTGATACATACCATACCGAGCAGTATCCACATCTCCGGGCTTGTTTTGCTTGTCGTAATAGACGAGGGTGGTCCGGATGGTTTCCATAAAAACGAAACATCCCGGCGAGCTGACAGGAACTACCCTGCAGTGCGTCCTAGCAATAGGTACTAACAGCCGGAACGTGTTAAGTCAGTGGAAAACTGCGGAATTTCCGGCAGCCATCCTGAGGGCCAACGTTTTTTTTTTGTTTTGTTTTGTTTTGTACTTGCCAGCTCCTTCTGGCGGTACCTAGGTTAGAGGAGATGCGGCCACAGTGAAATGGTGTAAAATTGTTGCCTTTTGGCGAACGGCGTGAATAACAGACTCGTTATCCACGAGTGATGGCTCGGTTTACCAAGTTGTAGACAAATCATTCGGGACAGATGCTGAGTGTGGGATGGTGCCTTTCGGGAACTCGGTTGGTAACTGCAACCCTGCCAAATAGTAATTGCAGTTTGGCTCCAGGAGCAGTTCGAAAGCGAATTACCAAATTAACATGTTCAAATGCCAATCGGGGTTCAGCGTTTGATTTTTTGCTGGTAGGGATCATAGAGTTGAATATGGTGAATTTTATGAAGACGAGCAAGAGTAGATGATGTGATTCGATCAAGCGAAGGAAACTTTATGGTTTGCGGAGCTGTTTTGCAATACCAAAATTTATAACAAAACAAAACATGTGGAATAAGCGATGGATTGAAACAGAGATCTTTTTCACGCAATTCTTAACTAATGGGTTTTTTATGTCTCAGAAAAATATAACCTAATTTCAACAAAATTGTTATTATAATTAGTTTTGCGGTACATGTCCCCTTGCGAACTGATTTCATCCCTAAAAAGGTCGAATATTTTTAAAATTCCTGCTCTAGTAACTTGTACAATTTACAATTAACAATACAATATGCGGCAACTATGAGTGAGTTTGCCCCCTCCCCCCTCCTCAATATTAATCTTGATTTTGAACCATGTATGTATGAATGTATGAAAATTACCCACAATTTACGAACATAAAACTTTCGTCGGTGTTGAGATTCAAACATAAAAACCTGTTTTTATCCACCTAGTGGTGTAATGGTGCCTTTCTCATTTTACTCATGCCCTCATTAATATTACTGTGACATTTTTCAATAAACTTTCCGTTCAATCATGAATTGAAATAACAAAGTTTGCTTTTGCGTAATCTATCAAATTTAGAAGAATTTCTTCCGTTTTGTTCATTGTCGCTTTAAATGATGGTTAGAAAGTTCGAACAAACTTTCGTGTAGATCCGGAACTGTAAGCAGGATCCGGATTAAATTCAACAGCAGTATTTAGAGTCATAAGACCAAGGATGGCTTTTATAGTATCAAAGAACGCTCACTAGCAACTCTTCACACGATTCAATCAGTGCCATCAAAGAGAGACGGATATCATCGCAGCAACAAAAAACCGGCATGGCTCATTTAACATATAATGGACACCATTGCGAGAGCGAATTTCTCTCGATGGCATGTCTGAGCATCACGGGTTAGCACGCTGCTATGGGGATTTTCTCTGAAGCAAAAAACGGTCGCTTATTCTCGTTTTGCGATCCCATTCTATACGGGCAGCGGAACCTGCTGTTGTTGAACAGCTTGTCAATTGACATAGTCGTAAAGTGACGGAAAATGCTAGCAGGGTTGTGCTTTACTGACAATTATATCATGTTATTTCGGGAAAACATGTTTTGATGTGACGTTTCCGAATATGAAATAACGCAGAAGTAAAACATGTTATTTCGCTTAAAACATGAAATCAGAGTTAAAACTTGTTTTAACTCATAGTGTGAACATAGTATTACCTCTTTTTACGTAACTCTTTTTACGACAAAAATCCCAAATAACGTAATCTTTTTTTACGTTGAAAATTCCAAATACCATAAACTTTTTTTACGAACCTACTTCGTAAAAAGAGGTTTTTGCATACAATGAAAATCGTTTCCGGCTCATTTATATTCCATGGAAATTACTACAATAACGGAACGGGTTTGATAAGTGAATGTCGGAAAACGATGTTTGAGGTGGTTCTGAGTTCCAAGATGGCAACTTCCGGTTTATTGATATTCCTTGAAAACCCTTACAATATGGGTATTTTCGGAACGGGTGTGATGAGTAAATGTCGGAAAACGATGTTTGAGGTGGTTCTGAATTCAAAGATGGCAACTTCCGGTTCATTGATATTCCTTGAAAACTCTTACAATATGGGTATTTTCGGAGCTGGTTTAGTGCATATTGCGTAGAAAATAATGTTTGAATATTACTGGATTGCTGATCGTATCCTATATAGTATTAGTATTTTCAAAATCGGAAGAGTCGCTTACAACAAACTATGTTGTGCCTCTAAAAATCACGTGATATACTGTGAGTCCAAGTGTTCCACTCTGTACTCCAGCTGCTTGTCAAAAGTGAGCCTGTGTGTGCCACAATCTGTGCAACTTCATGAAGACGGAAGTGTCAATAGTAACTTAATGAATTAAAACATTTATTGTAAACCGTCCAATGTTTTATGTAATGTAAAATTATATTGGCTATATTTTGCAAATATTATTTAATTTAATTCTCAATTTATTGAGTAACTCAGGTTAAACCAGAAGTCGCCATCTTGGAATTCAGAACAACCTAAAACATCATTTTCCGACTCATCAAACCCGTTCCGAAAATACTAATATTGTAAGGGTTTTCAAGGAATATCAATACACCGGAAGTCGCCATCTTGGAATTCAGAACCACCTCAAACATTGTTTTCCGACATCTACTCATCAAACCCGTTCCGAAAATACCCATATTGTAAAGGTTTTCAAGGAATATCAATGAGCCGGAAGTTGCCATCTTTGAAATTGATGCTGCTTAGAACATCCTTTTCCTGTAAATACTCATAATTTTCGTTCCATAACTATTCAATACATATCTTTATATAATATGTATAAGTATAAGGAAAACTTTTTTTTACGTTGAAAAATCCAAATAACGCAAACTTTTTTTACGTCATAATTCGATTTACGTAGTCCCGATTATTACGTAAATGGAGGTTTGGGTGTATTAGAATCATCAAGTCAAATCATCGATTCGATTTTCTGTGATAATTGTCAACTTGCGATTCTCTCTTGGTGAATTCCATACAGCACCGACCATTATCAGGCTGTAAATTTTTTTAAGGGCCGTGAAATACTCAGGAGTGGAGCGAAGAAGCGTAGAAAAATTCTCTCACGGTTCATGCATTGAGAGACACGAGTTCTTGTAACATCTTCTACCGGATTGAAAATGTTGTATACAATTTAGAGAAATATCGAGCAGCTTCTGTCAAATTATCGGCAATCACCAACGCTGCATTAGACCTTTTATTTGAACCTAAATTTATTGAATTCGATTCCGTCATCACTGGAAAAATGAAATGAGTTTTGTTTTGAAATTCTTGACTTGGTATTTTCGGAACTGGGAAATGGAAGCGGGTATAGCCGAAAACGGTATGTTTGGCCAGTAACTGATGTAACACTTAAATAGAAAAGTTTCCAGACACATTTAGAAGAAATTTCTCCTATTTTTCATTGTCGCTCCGAAAGATGGAGGTTTTTGACTATAGTGTCGATACTTCAGGAACCGGGAACTAATAGAGGATATATTCTAAATCAAATTTTGCCAATAGCTAACAAGACGTACACAACATAAGTTTTATATCCTCCAGGCGAACCACCAGCATAGCCCTTTCATAAGAGAAATGCAAAAAAGTGGGTGCCGCATTTGCTCACTGTTGACCAAAAACGAAAACGTGTTGAAGATTCTGAGCAGTGTTTGACCATGTATAAACGTAACAAACCGAAATTTTTGCGTCGATATGTCACAATGGATGGAACGTGGATTCATCACTTTCCTCCGGAAACAAAACTATCGTAATCTGAGTGGACAGCAACTGGTGAACCCGAAAGCCCGAAAGCACAATAATCGGCTAGAAATAATATGGCATGTATATTTTGGGATGTGCGTGGTGTAATATTTATCGTCTATTTTGAGGAAGGAAATGCCATTAACAATGAATATTATATAGCGTTATTGGAGCGTTGTCACAAATCAATCAAAACAATGGCAATACTACATGAATTGAACTTCGAATTGCTCCCACATCCACCGTATTCGCCAGATGTGGCTCCCAGCGACTACTGACTGTTCGCAGACCTGAAGAAATGCTCGCCGGTAATCCGAATCAAGACTGAGATGCATTTTCTTCAGATCGTTGTAACTCGGAAACTATTATTTATTCATAAACGGTGTCCAATAAGAAGTTTTAAAAAAATCGATTGGACACTCCATAAAAATTAAATCCACACTAAAATAATGTTGAATGCTTTTTCAATATTTATAACTCTCGAAAACGCATTTAATTTTCAATACCAAGCGTATCTTTATTTTTTTTCGTGTGATATATTTATTTTAAAGTTGCTGCAATAACAAACTAAAAATGTATGGTTTGGATTTGGTTTTCCAGGATCTACAAATAAATCATAAATCATAACTCTTATGGGAAATTTTTGACAAGTGAACACATACGCCGACTCCAACTAATCCGGGAAGCCGAACACAATTTTACAAGGCCGAATTTTCGGAAATAACGACGCCCTCTGACGAAGGAATAGAAACAGGAATTAGTAATGTAAGTATTTCAGAATTCTCAAAAACTTCTTCGCTTCATAGACAAAATGTGACTGAAATTTTGGTCTATTGCCAAAATTTCAACCGCATGAAAAGCCCGGCCAAAATGAAAGAAATTCATCAAAATTTAATAACCTCCTCTTTCGACGTAATCCTTGGAACTGAAAGCAGCTGGGATGAAAGTGTTAGAAGCGAAGAAGTATTTGGAAATAATTTTAACGTATTCCGGCACGACCGAAATTTATCTCTCTGTCAGAAAAAATCTGGAGGTGGAGTCCTCATAGCCATAAACTCTTGCTTTACTTCTGAAGAAATTATTACTCCTAAATATAAAGAATTTGAGCATGTATGGGCAAAAGTCTCAATATTGGGAGAAGAACATATTTACTGCTCTGTCTACTTCCCACCAGAAAATGCGAACAAATTCTCTTTTGAATTATTCTTTCAATCTTTAGACACAATTATTTCGAATATGGAACCCGAAGTAAAGCTACATATTTTTGGCGACTTCAATCAACGTAATGCGGACTTCATTTCTGACATTGAAAATGAATCAATCTTACTCCCAGTCGTTGGAGAAAACGAAACATTGCACTACTTTTTCGACAAAATTTCTAATTTTGGCCTACATCAAGTAAACTCCGTAAAAAATCAACAAAATGCATATTTAGACCTTCTTTTCACAAATTGCACAGAAGACTTTTGTGTGAATGCATCAAACCTGCCATTATGGAAAAATGAAGCATTTCACACCGCAATTGAATATTCATTATTTACACACAATGCATCCCTTCCCTACGACTTGGAATATGAGGAAATGCCGGAATACAATAAAATTGACTTTGAAGAAGTCAAGTGTAGACTAAATATAATAAATTGGCGGAACATACTGAGTACAGAAGGAAATGTCGACGTCGAAGTAAACAAATTCTATCACATTATAAACAAAATATTATCCGAAACTTTGCCCATGAAAAGAAGAAGAAAAAATCATAACAGCAAATTACCTGTATGGTTCAATTCACAACTAAAACATTTGAAAAATAGGAAACAAAAAGCACACAAAACTTACAAACAAGAAAAAAGTGACGCTCATCTTCAAAATTACTTAAATCTATGCAATCAACTCAAAATAGCCATTAACACAGCACACGAAGAATACAACCGCAAAATTGAAAACGAAATAAAGACTTGCCCTAAGAACTTTTTTAACTACACAAAAACTAAACTAAAAAGCAACAATTTTCCATTTCAAATGCACCTCGACGAACATGTAGGGAAAAATAGTACAGAAATCTGCAATCAATTTGCAAATTTTTTCCAAGAAGTATATACATCTTATTCAGAAACTGACCGTGACCGTGAATACTTCTCTTTCATACCTGCATTTTCTAGCTCCATCTCTGTAAACTATCTATCAGAACATGACATTTCGACAGCACTGAAAAACTTAGACGCCTCAAAAGGGCCTGGACCTGACAGTATACCACCAATATTTTTAAAAAATCTTGCTGAAGAACTTACACTACCACTACAACTACTTTTTAACTTATCACTTAATAAATGTACTTTTCCTAAAGCATGGAAATCTTCCTTTCTTGTACCAATATTTAAATCTGGTGCAAAATCTAACATTCGGAACTACCGTGGAATAGCCATTATCTCATGCATTCCAAAATTATTTGAAAAAATTGTAAACGAAAAACTTTTTCATCAACTTAAAAATGTAATAGCAAACAAACAACATGGCTTTTTTAAAGGCCGCTCAACTACAACAAATCTTTTAGAATTTATGACATTCACTCTGAATGCAATGGACGCCGGCAACTACGTAGAAACTCTTTACACTGACTTTAGCAAAGCCTTCGACCGTATTGACATACCTTTACTTCTACACAAACTACAAAAATATGGCATAAAACATACTCTTCTTGAATGGCTCAAATCATACTTAACGAATCGTGTACAGGTAGTCCGCTTCCAAAACATTCTGTCTGAACCAATTAATGTAACATCTGGCGTACCTCAGGGTTCTCACTTAGGGCCTCTCCTTTTCATTTTACATATAAACGACATTTCCTTCATACTCAAAAATCTGAAAGTGCTTATATATGCAGACGACATGAAACTCTTCATGGAAATAAAAAATATCAACGACGCTGTAATATTCCAGAACGAAATCAATCTATTCTACATTTGGTGCTGCAAAAGTCTACTCCAACTTAATGTAAAAAAATGTAGCTCAATAACTTTCAGTAGGAAAAATGAAACTATACCCACAAACATACATCTAGGAAATCAACTTGTAGAAAAATGTAAAATTGTAAGAGATTTAGGCGTAATCTTAGACTCCAAGCTCACTTTTGTGGAACACTACAATACCATAATCAATAAAGCAAATAGCATGCTGGGCTTTATTAAACGCTTCAGTCATAACTTTCAGGACCCATACACAATAAAATTATTATACATTACATATGTCAGACCTATTTTGGAATATTGCAGCCTAGTATGGAATCCATATAATATTATTCACGAAGAACGCATCGAATCTATTCAAAAACAATTTCTTTTATATGCACTTCGTAAATTAAACTGGACAGCATTTCCTCTACCATCATATGAAGCACGCTGCATGCTCATCAATATACAAACACTTAAAGAACGCCGCGACCTTGCAATGCTTTATTTTATCAGCGACATTATTTCTCAACGCATTCAATCACCTTCTTTATTATCGCAACTAAATTTTTATACACCTAGCCGTCAATTACGAACCAGGAAATTATTTTTAGAAAGAAACACTAGAACAAATTATGCAAAATACAGTCCAGTCAATCGAATAATGCGCCATTACAATCAATACTGCGAACATCTTGACCTTACTATGTCAAAAAATCAAATCAAATCTCAGCTTTGTCGTAGAAATAATGCGTAGTATGTAAGTGAACATTGTAAACAATTTATATGTAGTCTACATTTGCTTGACGAAATAAATAAAAAAAATAAATAAAAAATAAATAAATAATTTGAGAAATACGGAATATATTGGACAAACGAAGAGGTTGTTGGAAATTCGATTCAAAGAACACCTCGCAGGAATGGCGAAGGTCCCTAAAGAATTTGAAAAGGGTTCACCATTCCATTTCAAATCAAAGTTAGCAGAACAGGTATTTATCGATGATCATGAACTATCTACAAATGACACAAAAATTTTATGACAATTTTCCAACCCTTGAAAATTAGACGTATCTGAAAGTTTAGAAATATTTAAAAACAATTTATTTTCTTTATTACATCATGATTAAGGAAACAAATATTCCAAGCTCTTCAAGTTGCTACCTATACACATGAAAAACAAATAAGCATTGGAAGTACATAAACAATTACTAACCTAGTTAATCTACTTGAACCGAATTTTCTTCAAACAGATTTCTAAACTGACACACAGAAGATGAATGCAAATAGCATTCGAAATACTTTTATCTGTCTGTCGAATTAGTTAAAAATTCTTCATAGAGAAAATTAAAGGAACTTTCTTTTTTCCAAAATGGTTCTACTAACCGCTCAAACCTCCAACATTAGTAAATTTTTTCAAGGTGATATTTCTCCTAGACGAGATATTTGTAACTGAGCGATTCCACCGGTCTTAAATTTAGTTTACTTTTATTTGGCACATCTGATATTTTCCAGCATATAACTGATAAAGTTTATTTAATTATAGCTAAATATAGACGAAATTTTCATAAAAATCGACGTTTTTCATGTTGTTTGATTTTGAAGAAGTCACTTTCAATGACCGTCAATTCGAAACGTGTTCGAAATGCATTACGAATTCCGATTGAACACCGAATCAAATGCAGTCGAATTTTGAAAATTTTATAATGCTACTTTTGTGGAATTTGACCATTCTGCTTCAGCAGACTGAACAGCCACTTCTTAGCGTACAGAAGAATTATTGTATGGCTAGTGCTACAAGCCTACTGAAACTATGAACCTTTACAGCTCGAGGCTCGAACATACGGCAATAGGCCTTGTAAAACCAGTGCCCTATGCAAAACTGTGAACTGACTACCAATTGCATCCTTCACGTGGAGCGTACAGGCTCCAAGATTCGTCATCCGAAGCCCAGTTAGCTTCTAATGGCTGATAAAATATGGTGAGTTATAATGAAAATTTATCGAAGGCTTCGCAGTAACCGTGTTCAAATCCGCTGATTTTATGAAATGAAATCACCAAATTCCATCGATCAATCAATATTGCCATCGAAAGCCTACTGCTTATGGTACAAAGCATTTTCATAAAGTCTTCACCAAAACCCATCCTGTATTGTCAACACTTATAGTTGAACGGCGTGTTGGTGTCTCGAAGCAGTCCAAAAAGATTAGCATAAAAAATTAGTAAGATTGACATCGGACAGCCAGGCGCCTTCTGCAACAAGTTTGAAATTTCTGCTCCGTTCTACCTCGAGGCTATGCTGGCGACGGACGGTCGAAAACGAAGATGACTTTTTATTGCCACCATCACCATCACGAGCAGATATTAAAGAGTATAACAACAGGAAAATTGGAAATATAAATTTTATTAGGTTCGTAAATAAGCCAAGTGGAAGTCAAGAAGCTTTCTTTTATTCACTTGTTCATTCAGCAGTGCTGTGTTTATGCTGGCATTTGGGGAGCAATTTGAACACGTAGCTACTCCTCATTCTCTGAAGTGTGCTTGCAAAATGCAAGCGAAATACTGATAGGTTACGCTCCCCTCACCTCTTTAAACTGAGTGTGATATGATAACAGGAAGGAGACCGTTCAGAGGAGCCAAAGGCGGTCGGTCTGGCGGTCCACAGGATCTTGGTAGCTGTAGGTAGCAAGCTTGCACGTACCAAAAGGAAGCGTTTTATTGCCCGCGTGCTTCGTAATTACGCCAATTTAGTCTGATAGTCTGATAGGATTGCGGAAGGGTGGGAACAGCTTTAGAGCAGTTTTAATTAGTCGCTCGTAGTCTCACAAATATTCGAACGATGGTGGGGACGGGTGGGCGTCTCCGACCGGAATGGGTTCTCTACAAGTAATGCTCTTGTCGCGACAGTGATTGATTTTGGTTATTAGTCAGTGAATTTAATTAAAGAAAATTCGTTTGGTACTCACAATGATGCAGTGTTTGGCAAAATTTACTAACCTGTAAAAAATAAGAAAAAACATCTGTTAATGTTTGCAAGTCATGGAGCTCAACTTAATTATACTGTGTTAAGTTAAAGTATCGCTCTTAAGTTTCTGGCGTGACGTCTTCGGTATAGAAAAGGATTTTACCAGATGTTATACCACAATAGAGCCCATCTATAGAACACAAATACCTCTACCACATCTTTAGGTTGAAATTAGCTGAGCTCTGATTGGTTTATGATGCTTCCATTGAATTGAATAGGTGTTGGATTGCAGCAGACCGGCACCGCTGGACAATTATTAGAAATCTAAATCTGCAATTTGCACCCAGTTCTTAGAATACGTCATGCCGTACGAAGATATTTTCTTATAGAGTAGTAGCAAGATAAACAAGGACGAACAGACCGACCTAATCCTACTCGACTGGGAATATCTTCATGGCAGTACAAGCAGTACTCGATTTCAAACTGCCTTCTCTGTTATGAGCACACTCTGTTGAAATGCATCCCGTAACGTTAAAACGGGATCTTTACCATCAATTCTGATACTACGCAGCCGAAAGCTAATTTGCACTAAAATTCGAACCTGTGTGTGTTACGTGCGGTATTATCCTTCTCGCTCTGTTCGCACCGGTTTGAAGCGGAATAATTAATGCAAAATTGAATTATAACAATTAACATAGTTTGCACGCGGTAACTGCAGCCATAATGAGAAACGATCTGCGTAGAATATTATGCTATTAGGACACGATATGCAGTGAAGTGTTCAATTTACGCTTGCTTTCCGCATGATCGATTTCAATCAATGGATGGATGACTGACTGACTGAGTACGGAGCTGAAATATGTAATATTCTTTTCATTTGCATTTGGTGAAGAAATGCTAGTACGCCCTAACATCCGTTTACGTAAGCTTTTTTACGTTCCCTCTATTTACGTAACTCTTTTTACGAAGTGAATCCCAAAAAACTTAAGCTATTTTTACGAATCGACTTCGTAAAAACAGGTTATCGTATAATTTGAAAACTTATGCTCTGATAACATACGTATTGTATATTCTGAGAACAGATTTGAAGTAAAAATCCCGAAAAGAATGTTTAAAATTATTTTTAAATTCAAAATGGCGATTTTACGATATTCCTTACCAACCATGGGCATTTTTGGAACGGGTTTTGATGAGTAGGTGTCAAAAAAAAGATGCTCGAAGTCAATTTTAATTTCGTCAGGTCATGGCGAATTCTGGTACATCGATATTCAATTCAAATCTTCACAATATGGATGAGTTGATGAATAGTGATGAGTGACAGTCTCGGGTGCTTGTTTAACAAAACGAAGAAGAACCTATCTGCATCTTCTTTCCCGTTTTATTTATTATATTTAGTATAACAAAAGTGTTCAAAGAAAACTAATAAATCGAAAGTTATCAACGTTGATTTGAAATATCTTTAAACATCCTTTCTATCGTTTGCTTTTGGAACCCATTTCGAAAGTACTGATTTTGTACAAGATTCATACGGCAATCCAATTTTCAAACGTTCGTTCACTAACAACTAAGGAGTGTATCGAAAATAAGCTATCCACAAATTTTTCTTTCAAATTATGATAAAAAAACATGTTTTATTCAAACTAAAAATTGATCCTTTATTGCACGAGGGTAAAATTTGAGCATAATGAAAACCGGATGAAATTTAAGTTATTCCTTCACGAATTTCCGAACTTTTGGTCGAACGCTCTTCATCAAGTTCCGGACAAGTGTTGCATCGCTTTTTTTGGACGCTTGAGCCCAATTTTTTTTAACTCCTGCATGTTCCCAGCTGCCTTACCAGTCTTCTTGAAGACCCTTTTCACGATTGCCCAGTAACCTTCGCTGGGTCGAAACTGAGGGCAAATTGGTGGATTGATATTTTTCTCAACGAAATTTATACCCTTTTCCGCAAGCCAATTGAGAGTGGTTTTGGCGTAGTGAGCCGATACTAAATCCGACCAAATCAGTGAAGGTGTACTATGCTTCTTATACAAGGGTAGCAATCTCTTTTGGAGACACTCAGATCGATAGATTTCTGCATTTATAGTTCTGGTTGTGTAAAAAATGGTTGACTTCAAACCACTGGAACATATTGTCTGCCATACCAGTACCTTTCGACCGAATTTCTCTACTTGAATTGATCTGTTCGCATCGCTCACACCCTTTCCAACGACGACAGTAAAGTATTGTGGACCTGGAAGGGTTTTGGAGTCCTCCTTTACATAAGTCTTATCGTCCATCAAAACGCATGCATCCGGACACTGCAAAAGACCCGAATACAGTTTCCGGGCCCTTGTTTCTTCTGTTCTATACTTTTATTCGAGATTTTCTGCTTCTTGTAGGTCTCCAGGTGATTTCGCCTCTTGATTCGTTGGATCATTCCGATATTTGCGACTGGTTTTTGGGCCAAATCTAGTATTGACATTGATTTGTTCTTAATGATTAGAGATACCACTTTCTGGTCCAGTTTTGGGTTGGAGAACCGAGTTTTCTGCCTCTTCATGGTTACGTAACTCTTTTTACGAAGTGAATCCCAAAAAACTTAAGCTATTTTTACGAATCGACTTCGTAAAAACAGGTTATCGTATAATTTGAAAACTTATGCTCTGATAACATACGTATTGTATATTCTGAGAACAGATTTGAAGTAAAAATCCCGAAAAGAATGTTTAAAATTATTTTTAAATTCAAAATGGCGATTTTACGATATTCCTTACCAACCATGGGCATTTTTGGAACGGGTTTTGATGAGTAGGTGTCAAAAAAAAGATGCTCGAAGTCAATTTTAATTTCGTCAGGTCATGGCGAATTCTGGTACATCGATATTCAATTCAAATCTTCACAATATGGATGAGTTGATGAATAGTGATGAGTGACAGTCTCGGGTGCTTGTTTAACAAAACGAAGAAGAACCTATCTGCATCTTCTTTCCCGTTTTATTTATTATATTTAGTATAACAAAAGTGTTCAAAGAAAACTAATAAATCGAAAGTTATCAACGTTGATTTGAAATATCTTTAAACATCCTTTCTATCGTTTGCTTTTGGAACCCATTTCGAAAGTACTGATTTTGTACAAGATTCATACGGCAATCCAATTTTCAAACGTTCGTTCACTAACAACTAAGGAGTGTATCGAAAATAAGCTATCCACAAATTTTTCTTTCAAATTATGATAAAAAAACATGTTTTATTCAAACTAAAAATTGATCCTTTATTGCACGAGGGTAAAATTTGAGCATAATGAAAACCGGATGAAATTTAAGTTATTCCTTCACGAATTTCCGAACTTTTGGTCGAACGCTCTTCATCAAGTTCCGGACAAGTGTTGCATCGCTTTTTTTGGACGCTTGAGCCCAATTTTTTTTAACTCCTGCATGTTCCCAGCTGCCTTACCAGTCTTCTTGAAGACCCTTTTCACGATTGCCCAGTAACCTTCGCTGGGTCGAAACTGAGGGCAAATTGGTGGATTGATATTTTTCTCAACGAAATTTATACCCTTTTCCGCAAGCCAATTGAGAGTGGTTTTGGCGTAGTGAGCCGATACTAAATCCGACCAAATCAGTGAAGGTGTACTATGCTTCTTATACAAGGGTAGCAATCTCTTTTGGAGACACTCAGATCGATAGATTTCTGCATTTATAGTTCTGGTTGTGTAAAAAATGGTTGACTTCAAACCACTGGAACATATTGTCTGCCATACCAGTACCTTTCGACCGAATTTCTCTACTTGAATTGATCTGTTCGCATCGCTCACACCCTTTCCAACGACGACAGTAAAGTATTGTGGACCTGGAAGGGTTTTGGAGTCCTCCTTTACATAAGTCTTATCGTCCATCAAAACGCATGCATCCGGACACTGCAAAAGACCCGAATACAGTTTCCGGGCCCTTGTTTCTTCTGTTCTATACTTTTATTCGAGATTTTCTGCGTCTTGTAGGTCTCCAGGTGATTTCGCCTCTTGATTCGTTGGATCATTCCGATATTTGCGACTGGTTTTTGGGCCAAATCTAGTATTGACATTGATTTGTTCTTAATGATTAGAGATACCACTTTCTGGTCCAGTTTTGGGTTGGAGAACCGAGTTTTCTGCCTCTTCATGGTTACGTAACTCTTTTTACGAAGTGAATCCCAAAAAACTTAAGCTATTTTTACGAATCGACTTCGTAAAAACAGGTTATCGTATAATTTGAAAACTTATGCTCTGATAACATACGTATTGTATATTCTGAGAACAGATTTGAAGTAAAAATCCCGAAAAGAATGTTTAAAATTATTTTTAAATTCAAAATGGCGATTTTACGATATTCCTTACCAACCATGGGCATTTTTGGAACGGGTTTTGATGAGTAGGTGTCAAAAAAAAGATGCTCGAAGTCAATTTTAATTTCGTCCAAAGAATAGTGTTCCCCAAACTTTTTAATGATGGTTTTAACACTGGCATGATGAATTCCAAACCGCTTCGCCAATTTTCGCATTGTAATACCCTTCTCACTTAGCACTGTGTCCAATACCTTAATTTTCACTTCTTTTTCAATACGCGACATTTTGAAAACGCAGAGTTTTAACCGCACAAACATATAAACAAACGAAAGCTGACAGCCAAACGCACAGCATCTTATGATCTGAGCATAAAAAACCATCACAAATACATGCATTCAACACAAATGTATGTGGATAGCTTATTTTCGATACACTCCTTATTCATCAACCCCGTTCCGAAAATATCCATTTTGTTACTTACTTAGTGAGTTATCGATGAATCAAAGATCGCCATCTTGGATTTTGGAACGACTTAAAACATCGTTTCGTGACAACCCGTTCCAGAAGTGCCAATATTGTTCCCCTAGTTATTTGAAGATTTGTGCCTTACCGTGTCTTCTCATTAATTTCCTGATGCGAAGGGAAGGATAAAAGGAACATGGAAGGGTATTGTGAAGTGAGAGAGATAGCAAAACAGAAACAAATCGTTTTGCATTCCCGAAAGGATGCTGAACGATCTGCAGGTGCCAAAACGCACAGTTTATAAGGGAGCGGGTCATTGCGCCGAAAGCCATTTCACCGAAAGTCGTTTCGCCGATTGCCATTTCGCCGAAAGTCGTTTCGCCGAATAGGTCATTTCGCCGAAAGGGTCATTTCGCCGAAAGGGTCATTTCGCCGAAAGGGTCATTTCGCCGAAAGGGTAATTTCGAATACATCGAATTATTTTTTTGTGTTATTACTCCGTTCAGAGGTTAATGAATCAATCTTTATTCAAGAAATACAATTGTAGGTCAACAAAACGGGCGTTAACGTTATCATCTTTAATTTGTCTTTATTTTAAATCAATTCCCATTACAATTTAAAGACAATTGCAGGAATCGGCGAAATGGCAATCGGCGAAATGACATTCGGCGAAGTGGCCCATTCGGCGAAATGACATTGGGCGAAATGACCCTTTCGGCGAAATGACTTTCAGCGAAACGGCTTTCGGCGACATGACACTGATCCGTTTATAAAACCTACAAGCCCCCCAGAGGAACTGAAGATTTTACAAAGGCGACACCATTCTGCATTCCCGGAAGAATGCAGAACGATTCGCAATATGTGTGAGCAGAAGTAAATTCAGCACCCCATAAGAGATGCTAAACAATCTGCTAAAACCCATTAAGGTCAATACAGAAAGGATTCATTCACTCCAAGAAGAACGATGAGCCCCTCTGACTATAGCTCCTTCCCACATTGGGTGAGAAACGATAGAATACCCTTTAGTTTTAGCTCCCCATACACAGACTCAATCATGTAGGGAGAGCCAAAAACCCGTTCCGAAAACATAAAAAATGACTCAATTTTACAGTTTGTTCAACACATGTTTCATGCATTTGGACATAGTTTTGAGCATTGAATCACATTAAATCATGACACATAAGGCTGGATCGTGACAAAATCTGGACAGATTAAATTTGAAATGAAACAAATTTGCTATTAGTTGAATCGAAGATGCATTTTTTATTAATTTAATTTTGCATTACTAGTAATCTTCAAACTAACTACACACTTTAAGAAAAAATAAAATTTACGCTTGACGTATATCAAGAATGCCGTAATTTTTTCGACGATGACACAATATTTTATTTTGTTTATTTTGTTTATTTTGGGAGCAGGGAAAAGCCCGATGGAGATGAAATTTGGCTATCACTCTCTCCAGCAGGCATAAAACCTCCTCATCTTTGGTATCAACAGATTACAATGATCCAACAGATACAAAAAGGCTTAACACTAACAATAAAGACTAGTAATTAAAACCAAGCCTATAACCCTATATCTAGTTGATGACACCAAGCATTACAGGGCAGCAATAGTGTTTTTTCTTGAACGGCCAGAGAGAGAAAAGAGAAAAATGGCTGATGAACGTAGATGGAGTGAGTGGAAAGAAAGCGTGGGCGAACAACGGGTTTAGAATCGGTGATTAGTGATCGAAAAGATGGTGGGAGACGGAGAAAAAAAGGAAGTGTGAGCGAGTTAGTATTTGAAAGCGAATCTAATTAGTTTACAATAGAAATACAGAAGACGAAGAAAATGAGAGGGGAAGCGAAAGGGTTAGTGTCAGCGAGCGAATTTAATTAGTTTCCAACAGTGATGGGGGAAAGACCTAGTGATGGTTGAACAAAAATACAAACGGTTACAAAAAATTCCTGATCCAAGGTTTATCTAACAAGTGACAATGAAACAATCGTTTGATCATATTTCGAGATAGATGAAAGTCGAAAACATTGGAGCAGCTATTGAATGTTCTGCACATACTGAAAAATGGTTCTTATTACATCTATAAACATGTAAAAAAAATGTTTATTCTGTATTGATGAAAACTTGTGCTGAATTTACTGTGAAGTTAATGATATGGCTTATCTTTACATGCTTTGAATTGTAAATTTGAGTGAACTACGACGCTCCTTTTATATGCATCCATAAAGACGTAAATTTACACGATTTTTTATAAGTGTGCAATTACTTAATTAGGCTGCATGAAAAAACTACGAACTTTTAAGTTTACTTACTCCAGTCATTAGGGTATATGCAAACTTCTCTGCAACCAATTTAGCTGCTTTTGTTTCAAAAATTTCTCTATGGTTGTAGTTTGTTGAGAGATTTCTTTGACCACAAGAGCGAAATACCGATCTACAGGTCGCAACTCCGGACAGTTAGGTGGATTTGCCTCTTTCGGTACAACATGGACTCTATTCGCTTTATACCCTTCCAAAACATCTTAAACGTAATGATAAGATACTAAATTAGACCAGAGTAGCGATGGAGCGTCTTAGCTACGTATAAATGGTAACAATCGCTTCTTTAGACATTCTTCAGAGTATATTTCAATGTTTACCATTTCGGTTGTTATGAAGCTTTGGCTTGCTCAACCACAGCTGCATATTGCCAAATATTTTTTGCAAAACTTGGTTTTTTTCTTCGTCTTGAAATGCTTTTCTATGCCGTTCCGTTGCATGACAGTATAGAAAGACATTCCCGGGAAGCTGCTTAAAATCTTCCAGCACATAAATTCGATCGTCCAGTACCAAGCAGGAAAACTTTTTCAATTATGCAATATTCCATTCGTACAGAATTTTACAGGCTCCGAGTGTAATTTTCTCTTGACTGCCAATTGCCGCTGTATGGATTTATATGTATCAATTATTCAATACGCAGATATGTGCTTCTGTGGTTCAGTCAATTAATTGGCGTGCTTTGTAATCTAATGTTTCTCGGTTCAAGTCGCAGAGTTGCTATCGATCTCTTTTGCTTTTTATTTCGTCCAATTTAAAGTAACGTGTTATTTAAATTACACGATTTTCACACATTCCTGAATATAAATTTGTGTGAAATACAACGCTCCATTTATGTGCATCCTATTAGATGTAAAATCACAAGATTTTTCCGAACTGTGTACTATAATCAGTGTAAAAAAAATTATAATTTTACTTCAATTCTCATACACAAAATCTCACGTATCGTTACCCAGCGAGAGATAGCAGTGAAATTAAATTGATGGTGCAAGACAGAATATAGAACCAGATCAACCGAATGAAGTCCGGACATGAATGAAGTTCTGTTCAGACGGGTTGTTTACTGAGTAGTGTTTCTTCACATCTGTAGTATTTCAATCGGCAGAAAGGTTGTGAAAGGTATTGTATTATTTGTTTTTGTTAGTTGGAATTTAAATCATTTGCAAGTCTGTTTGTTTAATATCGTGAACAAAAATTCGATTTACATGTTGCATAATTTGCTTCTATTCTTTCTATGCATCTTTAATATAATTCCTATCTCTTTCTATCGCCACAGTAGCACGCCATGACTTTTTACTCTTTCACATAGTTGCAGTCGACTTCCACGGCATTTGTGTCGAGGTCACCAAATTGCCACCATCCTGTGCTAGCTGATCAAGACACACGAAAGCACAGAAGCCGATCACCCCGTCAGCGCAGAACGGCCTTATATTAATATTCAAGAGTACATTTATATTCATTACAGCATTAAACATTGAAATATCTCTGAACTTTAAGCACTCGCTGTTATCAGGCCCGGAAGAGGGACTAAACTGTTTGTTCGGTGGCGAACGACTGTGTTCCAGGCGACCGTCAAGCTTACACATCCTCTCTGCTTCAATGGAATCAGAGCCGGAAAGAGCCTCAAGCCTTGATAAACTCAAAAGGCGAGAAACAGTACTAACTATTCATTATTTCATTTTACCATTGAATGAATTGCGTTCGGAGCACTCGGCAAAGCGGCATGAATGGATCCCCTGCTGAGGTGGAGAAATGTATGAGCCGTTGTAAATGCTGAGTGGCTACATTTCAGTTGTAACTGTAAACCGCGATTCTGAAAACCATTCGGGGCGTGAGGATAACTGGTTACCGTGCGTTTTCGTCGTGAGCTCTTTTTCGGTGGAGAAGCAAGGTAATCCGTTAGGCAAGGCAAACTTAACAAACAATCAAAGTCATTTGCAAAAGAGTCCAACTTTCCTTTTGTGGAATTCGATCATTCCGTTTCAATAGACTACTCAGCCGGTTGTTGGCGTACTGAATATGACTGATGCTACAAGTCTATTGACACTGAGAATCGTTTCTTTTTGGAACTATGCATTGAACCGCCAACCTGGGACCAAATATTTGCTATTGGATTAATTCCTCACAATGGATTTCTGACACATCCAATCCAACATAGCCGTTAGCGTATTAGAATTTGTTTTCAAGTTGAATTGTGTAAGCGTATGTTTTGACATGAATTTAGTTCCAGATTAACAGGTCCCGGTTTGAAAACTATGACTCAGGAACTGAATCCTTTTTCTTACTTCTGGAACTGGTTTTTTTTACTTGATTATGGAACTGATTTTAGTTCTTTGAGTTAAGTTCGGAATTTGAATTCAGAATTCTGTTTTTGGACAAAATTTAGGATATGAATGTTCGATCTGGACTCCGAATTTTTTTCAAAATTTTAGAATGGGCTCTTAATCAGAAATTATTTCTTGCATTCAGTTTCAGAATTCAATTTCTAAAATCAGTTTCAGAACTCATTTTTAGAATGCAGTGCCTGCATGCTAGAACTAAATTCGGAACGTTGGTTCTGGAGTTGGATTTTGGAACTTCAATTCAATTCCTTTATTACGGTTCAGAATTAAAGGTTTGAAATTCAATTCTACAGCAAAATTCGCATTCTGAAAATGAGTTCAGTTCCAAATTCTAGAAATATTTCAGATATCTAGATCGGGATACCGAACCTGAATTTTTCAACTGAATTTTGAACCAGTTCCAGAATTCAAAAATTAAATTAAATAATGGCAAAAGAGTATGAAGGCAAAGGATTAAATCCGCAAACTGGTTCTTTTTAGAACCATTAAAATATTCCCAAAAGTTTATGCCAAGTTTATACCTCTGCTATCTAAATCTACAAAAATGTTCGTCATCAATAAGTCATTCTTTAGAATAGATGCACCGTTACAATTCTGGAAGCGAAGCAATAATAGTTGAGAAATTGACACAATCTACTAGTACAAACGATTATATATGTTCGGAAACGTGAAAGAAGCATGTTAGTTTTATTCGTATTCACGTCCTCCAGTTATGTCTTTGACATTACCCACTCGTCATTTTCTTGGTTTTAGTCTTTTCATCAAGTGAAGTGCGGACTCATGTACATCCGACATAAAAAAAAGTATTTTAGCGTAATGGTCAAACATTTGTTTTCGATGTATATCCAGTGAGACACATTACGTCAGTTCTACGATGCCAATATAAATTAAACGACACGTGAAAATCAAGATATAAAAACGAAATAACAAACAAAACAAACCCGAAACTGTAATAAATAGAATAAATATGTTAGTGTAGAATCATTTGAAATGTAAATCTTACAGAGATGTAAGTAGTAAAGAAAATAAATATGAATTTAAATGGAAAAATGGAATTCTTAAAACTACTTAAGACTAGCATTATTTCATATTTAATTACATTCCTCGTTGAATTTGGTGAACAACTTTCTGGCCTCCAGTTGGTGGCCGGCAGTGATTGGTAAATGGCACCTTGCAAGAGGAACTGTCCAGGTGACGTTGATAGGTGTCGATGGTGACCGCATGCTTCTTTCCGTGTGGGTCTGCGGGAAACATCCCGGGCTACAAAGACCCGTAGGGTGGTCCGCATGTTGGTTATCAGATGGAGCACTTATAATATGAGTCAAGTGCATGCAATCTAGGGCAATACGCAAACAATTTCGCGGATTGGAAGAAGAAGCATCCATGTTCCATCACGGACAGTGGCCCTTATTACCATTCTCACTTCCACTTCCACTTTCACTTCACTCACATATCACTTGATTTTTCCTATTATCAATCTCACGCATAGTGAAATGATCATTGTAGTGGAAAAAAATCATCTTTTCAACAAAATGTTGGTGGCGGGATGTTTATAATGACATCTAGTTAATCCAAATAATTACTTTTGTCTCTGAAGCGACTTCCTTAGTAAGGACCTAAATTCACTTCACTCAATTTTCACCGCGAAGTGAAACCGATAATAAGGGTCACAATGGTTTGTGTAATGATACCGGTAATAAGGGCCAGTATCGTTGATTAGGAATGATTTTACCTCTTAGTTAAATTTGTAGTTGTCCTGGCTCTCACTTTCCTGAAAATACAACCAGCTCAGTATTCTCCGTTGAGAACTCGATAACCATTTAAAGAGCTCAGGTAAACAAAATGTCCAAAGTATCTTGTAATGGTAATTGAAGATCGACTGATTTGGGTGCTATATTAGAGGGGCTGTGGTCCAATAGGAGATTGATTGTACCTATTATCTTTCTTAGGACAGAAACCTAGAGAACCGTGTAGAATTACGCGGCAAAAAATGTAGCCAAGAATAAATATACTAGGTTCCTGCTTCCATGTCGTAAAAGGCCACAGTTGCAGGAGTTTCTATTTTCCTATTTTCAGTTACCAGATCTTTTTTTATACTAAATTATCACTTGGTTGAACGAAGCGTTTGTATTTATTCTCAATTTGTCAATCTAAGCTCGAGAAAAAAAATCATCTTTCTCGTTCTTCAACACTATAGGTTGTGGTGAGCTCAATTCATTCTCATCTTTTTCCTCATAGCGTGATTCATAAGCTATTATTGAAAGTGTTCCACTTAGTTATTGTTTGTAATTCTAACAAACTTAGAGACTTACTTGAATTAAATTTTGAATTTAGGATTTCAATGCATATTCTAGGCTGTCTAGAATAACCAAAGATAAATAATAAAGACATGTACGTGCTTATGAATATTTTAAAAAAATGTGGTTCGTTCCAGGTACCTTCTGAAATGACCACACTCACCGCTTGGTGGAGTGCGTGATTAATTGCATTGTTATCATATCAACCAGAGTGTGCCATAAAATCTCAATATATACAAATGAGCTACCGAATCGAAAGGGTTCTCACGGTTTGACATTTGCATTATGAATGTATGATGGGAACTCAGCAGTGCAACCAATTTATCACCATTGGTGCCAGTTTCACGGAGGACCGTAGATGTGCACCAAAAAAAGATCGTGACTGTCATGTCTGGAAATTCGTTTGTGGAATAACTTAGTGTTTTTGACCAACAAGGAATCTGTCAGAGAGATTTACTATTTATATAGTTTAAGTAGGTTTCGGATCTTTCGAATAGCCAAATATGCATTCATTTTGGCTCAGATGTCTTGGTTCTCTTAGATATTTTTAGGTTGAAATAGTTGAAGCGTCTGGGTGTTTACTGTGATAGCCAGGTATGAGGTAAAAGATCAGGACAAGACTATCTAAAAATTAAAGTTTCATTGTGAGACAAACCAAGGATCTCAAAACTAAAGTGATAGTTTTTTTTTAGTAAAATCGGTTCATTCGAAAATAAATAAAAAATAAAAAAAAATGAAATAAGTTAACTATCGTCTTCTTTTATCATTATTATAACACCTCAATGTTGAAAGAATTAACTAATCAAAATAACTCCATATTTTTCTCTCGGTAACCAGCTGCCTAGAGGTTGAGAAAAAAACTACAAGTTTGAAAACAAACATTTCGTTAGAAATTTACTAACGTATTTGGACTATTATTAATAGGATATCATTTCAATTTTTTTAGATTGTTCTTGTAAAATAATTGTCCTCGATAAAGTGTTTAGAGGTACGATTGAGGATTTTGTTGGTTTCAAATCGATTGACTACCGTTCTAAGAATTTCAACCCGCATGTCACTTCTAAATGGAAATATACTCTTAACTCTTTTCCACCGATAACACGAACGATGTCTGATGATGATCAACACTTATAGAGTTTATTCGAATGGAGTGTATTTTGAGCCATCTATGACTAAACCATAGATGGTTCTCAGCACCTTTCTTTCAAAAACACTGAGAGCGCGATGGTCCTCTGCCAACATAGTTTATCTGACAAACTTTCTCACCAACAGGCATAAAACCTCCTCATCTTTTGTTTCAACAGATTACAATGATTCAAATCATACATAATACATAATAACTTAAAACTAAAACTTAGAATTTATACAATGATGAGAGAAAACTAATACTACATAAATTATTCTAGTTACTATAACCTATCGAGACAGATAACTGAGAAACAGCTTTTTTAAAACATTACGAGAATGATGAAGGTCGAATAATTTGGAGCATTTATTAAATAGGCAGCGCATACTAGTCAAAGGTTCGTAATAACCATAGTTAGTTCTAGATGAGGGTATTCTTAAAAATGGTTGGAAACGAAGAGTACAGCGATGAATATCTAAGTGTAACAATTGTAGAAGATCTGAACAGTCTATACGAGCTTGTAGTAAATCAGCGACAAAAATGGCCTCTCAGACGTCACTTCGAACAGAGAGCAAATCTCCGTCAATCAGCTTGCAGCGACCTTCGTAGCTCGAAAGGTTTAATGGGTCTTTCCAAGGAAGACAACGAAGTGCAAAACGAACGAATTTGCATTGGATTGATTCAAGCCGTTGAATGTCTCGAAGGTAAAAAGGTGACCATACGACAGATGCATACTCTAGAGTCGAGCGTGTCAAGCTGCAGTTAATTAATTTTGTCTTTGTCGATTTGGCTTTCTTTGAGAAAACGATTGAGCTTTGAGAAACGATTCGATACTGTAACCGGAATTCAAAAATCGGTGTAGTCGAAGTCAGATAAATTCACCTGAGTAGAGGTATAGTTTACATTTGTTTCATAATCTTTGAAAATCAGTGTAGACATCTTTGAGAAATCGTACTGCGAATTTAATTTTTGGGTGCCTTCCGAAACGAAAACTGAATACAACCAAAAATGAAATAAGTTTATTTGGTTATCGACTATATAATCTGCTAACCCGATAAACCTGATTAATTTATGTGAAATAGACATTTTAATACTAATCACCCTGTATCTCTGAAACCGGAAGTTGGATTTGACTGAAAAGCAAGATGTTTTATAGAATCTTAAGACTTTTCATTTGAATCTTAGATGATTTTTAGATTTCATTTATATCTTAGATCGGTTCAGCCATCTACGAGGAAAATGAGTTACACAATTTTAATTTCGCTTCACATATCATCCTGTAGTTTCGGAACCAGAAGTCGGATCCAAAGATAATTCAGAAACCTTGTTTGGGAGCATACAACTTGTCATATGAATCTGAATTTGTAGAAAGCGATTGAGTTAACTACGAGAAAATTGAGTGAAATTATTTGTCACACACGCATTTGCTGGTATCGACGAACTGATTCGAATGGCATATAGGTTTTATTTTCTTCCAGCATTTATTGCTATAAGTAATTTAAATCAATATAATTATGGAATCGCTTTCATCTCGAAAATGCTGCCATCATCTGGTTTACATATGTCCTTTCGAACGATTATGTTGCCAAAAACGAACCGTGCTAAAATCAGTCCGAGGAAAAATGTCATGAAAAAGGATGTTGTACACAGTCTTTTTGGTTCTAGAAACATTTGTATGTAACAGTATAAGAAATCGTGTTTCACGTTGCTCCCAAGCATTGTCATTTGTCATACAGCGCTCAAAACTCCTACTTCTGGAATAAGACGAAAAGTCTCTTACACAAAAATAATTTTAACAATCTATGGCTTGTTGGATAGCTATTTTCGAGCTAAGTTTAAAGCTAAAAACATTTTCTGTTTTCAAGGTCAAGTGTGACAGATATTGTCGAAAAAACTGAAATTTTTGACATAAAACTTCGTTTAGCTCAAAAAGTAAACATCCCATCTCAAAACCATTCAATTCATTCAAAATCGGTCCAGCCATCTCTAAGATACCTCTTTGTTGACAACACACATACAGACACACACGGACATTTGCTCAGTTCGTCGAGCTGAATTGATTGGTATATGACATTTTTAAAACATAAAAAAGGTTATAATGTGCACACTTCGCATATATCAATTACGTTTGTAATCCTCCATCATGTAATAGGCGAAGAATGCAGTTTAAAGAGAATGTCTCAATTGTGTCATTGATTGTTATTAATTTTTCCAAAAATACTGCAAATGTTGAATTTAATTTTTACTTCCCGAAAACAAACAGAAAGAATAATAGAATAACAAATTGTAGTTCTTTTAGTGATCGTATTTATTTTAGTATATTACAATAATGTGCACTCAATTTTGATGAAAATGGTTGAACCGAATTTAACAAACACAAAGATAAATGAAAGAGGACTCTCTTTTAATAGACAATTATAGATTTTTCTCTGGGTCTGACTTCCTGTTTCAGTGCTACATGCTGTAGAATGCGGTAGGTAAGATGATGCCCATTGGGGTGGGACAAAATGTTGATTTCAGCTCCCCCAAACTTTTCCTGTTCCTTTTGAATCCCATAAGCACCATGCAAAATTTTAGCTCGATCGGAGAAACTATATTTTCGCGCCGAGGTTTAAAGTTTGTATGGGATTTAGTATGGAGAAATTCGCTTTTTACAAAAAAATCGGATAGAGATCAACCTATGAACTCTAAAAATCAGTGCATGTGTTATTTTCGTAGGAAATTCAACGAGGAAGAAAACTTTAGAAGACCGCAAAACAATCCGACGTTTGTAGAAAAAGTTATTAAGGGAAAACCGGCACAAGGTCCGAACAATGGCTCATTCCTTAATACATCTAGCACCACTGCTGCTAATGGTGGCAATATGATTTTGCTTTTTTTTATTATGCTATAACGGTTGATTTTAGTTGTTTGATGTTTTCACAAAAGTTTCTCGGCTGAGTATGAGGATTATTTTTAAGTGACAAGCCATGTTCCAAACTCAAAACCGAAGAAAAAAAAACTTGTTGATGCCGTATATCTTAGAAATGCATGAAACGTCCAGATCTGATGTAATCTGAACATTTTTTTTATATCGAAAATTTTCTTACTTAAAAATTTTTCGAGAGAGCGCCAGATCTCGACGTTTCATGCATTTCTAAGACAAAACAAGAAAACCGCGTGACTTGGGAAATCCGCGTAAGAAATCCACTTAAAAAGAAACCGCACAGAAAAACCACGTACAAAATGACCTCAGTGTATAAATAATCGGTTAGGGAAAAAGTGTGAAATTTGAAATCAAATGCTCTCAAATGCTTCAATTTGCGATTGAAACTAACGGCCAAAGAAATACACACCATAGAAATGAAGCTCACATCAATTGCTTTGGTATGGCTAGAAAAATTTATGTAAAGCCCCATTGCAATTGAATCTTATCCGGTTCTACAGTAATGTGTTGATAACCAAGACTGAATTTAAAACTCTATTTGAGTTATGACAAAAACAACCTGCAGAAAATTGTATAGAAGAACCATCAACCAGAGAAAATTTACAACATTATTAAAATAATGCAATGTCACCGAAAGAATCGCTTAGTCGAATTTCCGTTTTTCATTAGGAATCATTAAGCCCCTGGAAGGATTCTTAGTGTCAGTAGGATCCATAGTACTAGCCATGCAATGATTCTGTACGCTAAGAATTGGCTTCGAAGTCTGTTGAAACAGAAAGGCCAAATTTCACGAAAGGAATGTAATGCCAAGACTTTGCTTTGACTTTGCTTTCAGTTTGACTCGGAGGATACTAATTTTGAGTCGATTGTAAAACCAATGCCTCGATTAAAGATTCACAATTTTAGAAACTGGTTCTGAAAAAAGAAAAAAAGTGTCCAATTTTGTTGGGATGGTTATGTGGAATTCATTTTCAATGTAGAATTTTAACATGCTAGGAGAATTATCGACTGTAGCATAGACTGTTCAGGCTCGTCGTACTTCACCTTCCTGGAATGCCAAGCTCGATTTTCAAGGTATAAAATGAATTAATTCCATCTAAGCTGTAAATTTCCGACAGGAAAAATACGTGAAACCCGTCAAAATTGTTGAATACAGTGAAAAAAAACACATGGAGAACTTGTGTGTAGCCGTAATCAGCTTTGCCCCGCAGTGTTCTCCATCATTAGCACCGGCTGCAGTGAAAAATTAGTACTCCCCAACCCGCTCTTCTAATTGATGCTGTAAAAATATCAAATAGGATTCGGTCCCATCACGATGTGCACCCAGTTCAGTTTTCACACCATTCGAATACGGCACCCCTAGCAAAAAACGTCGGAAGTCCATTTGATGCTTGACTTGGTACATAATTGCAACCTCCGGTTTTGCACACCCGACGATCCATTCTCTCTGCTTCACTGTATGAGGTGTCAGCGTTTTTTTATTCTTCCTTTTTCCCGGGTCGGGTTCAGCGATACCATCGTGTCGGAAGCTTGGATAAAAGGCCTACCTGATTATTCAGATGAAAGCACGCAAAAATTCCATCGCGGCCGGTTTCTTTTTCCTTCTCTGGTTTGGAAGCTGGGATGTGTGCCCTCCGCTTCCGGTCCCGGATGAAGGCGAACGGAGAAAAATTACTCGCGTGGCATAAACCGCAGACCGTGCTCAAAATGGTTCCGCTTGATCTATAAATCTTTTCGGGGTATGTACACTGATTTTTGAATACGACACGCCATCCCAGAAAACGGTGAGAAAGCGCAGCATGGCATGCTGCAAGGGATATTAAACCCGGGAAGCAGTTGGTAATTTTAAATATAATCCTATTTTGTGCTGAAATTCAATGAATGAAGTTAAATTTTTAACGACATGTCATGTAGTGACTAAGATGTTGTCGTTTTCTACCTTTACCAGAGATGTCGCAGTAACGTAAATCGAGTAACCCCAATTTTCACACCAAAATGAAAATCTAGAACTTTACACATTAATTTGCTTTCGTCACTTAGAAATAGCTGTTATTCGGAATCCTTCGCATAAAGTATCCGTCTTTAAATTAGTTCATACAAAATTTATCACTCATAGGGAAAACATAACTCATTTTTATACATAAAATAACACATGAAAACCAGTTCGCATAAAGGCAAAGTTTTGATTAAGCTAATCAACGCCTAATCGAAATTGATGCACATCGACAGCGATTGTCTTTCCGAAAATTCTCACCAAAAAAGGTCCATTTATGATTTGTCCGGCACCACGCAATCGTAAAACTTACAACTTGTAATAAATATTAATGAGCTTGACACAAACCGTTCTGAACAAAGCCTAATCAACATTCCATGTAAGATCAATTAGTAAACCATTGGAGACTGGACCCATTTTGGTGCGAATGATTGCTTAGATATTACCCACTACAGCCCACAATCCCTTTCAACACTGGCATCGAATCATCCGACAGAAATGTCCTTCGACTGATAGGGATCAGGATAAAGTATGAATATCATTACTATTTCAGTTGCTAGCCACTCGACCAAATGCGAAATAGTGCGTATGAAAACTAGAGCCATTGGGGACTCATTAAATCTGGGACGGGTGTCGTGTGGCTAGATTTATTCTTCTTCTTATACCATAAATGATAAATGGATTTAGCATGCTCTTCTACACATTAGCCTCTGAAAAAAATGGTAACTATCTCAACGCAGTTCAATTTTCAAAGAAGCAATGTGCATCATGGAGACAATAACAAAAACGCAAAGGGCCTCTCTTACCAGTGTACGCATTTGTAAATGTTCAAAGTCATGCGGTTAATTTCGAAAAAAAAACGGATGGGTAATGTTAGAGACATAACTGGATGACGTGAATACGAATAAAACTGGCACGCTTCCTTCACACTTTCGAATATCAGTTATTTAATCGAGCGTGTGCATTGTGCAAGCTTTTCCCTTCTTCACTACTAGAATTTGAAACGATGGACCTACACTAAAGTACGGATTAGTTACATAAAATTTGTACAGTTCTTTATAATGGAAAGGAAGACAAAAACACGTTAAAAGCCTGTTTTAATCCACCTGATACCTTTCTCAAATCTCTCATATTCTCATATTATGTAATGAAGCCTTTCCCATATCTCTCATATTCTCATATATAAATGTGTGGTATTCTTCAAAATTCTTGGAAAACAGAAAGGTTTGTCCCTAAACTAGTGTAACCTACAGAGTAAAACAATAGTCGGGTCGAGGTGAGTTCCACTATTGCACTATTGTCCCGGGTTGGCGGTTCAATGCATAGGACGCTGGTCTCACAAGACAGTTGTCGTATGTTCGAACCCCGACCTGGAAGGATTCTTAGTGTCAGTGGGATCCATAGCACTAGCCATGCAATGATTCTGTACACTAAGAATCGGCTGCGAAGTCTGTTGAAATAGAAAGGTCATTTCATAAAAGGAATGTAATGCCAGGACTTTACACTATTGCAGGTACATCTGAAACCGGAATCCAGGAGCCGGTATAATCGAAATCGGTTCGACAAAAGTGACTGGGATCCATTTTTGAGTCTATGACTACAATCTGGCTTGCTTCATTTAGAATTGGAACAAACGTTTGTTCATATTGCGGCGCTCCTGGTGGACGGATTTGGAAGTTCTTGGCGCCCACGTGTCGGGAATTTTATCAGCTTCACGTATGATTTTTGACATTCCGCAAATCGACTGTACTTTGTAAACAATCAACATGAAAGCCGAAAGAAGGGAAAAAAGCATCTAGGCTAGCTAAACAGCAGAAATTGCCCAGAAATACCGTATGGCGCGTTATCAAACGGTATAAGGAAACATTGACGACGATTCGGAAGCCTCAAGCCAATCGTCGGAGTGGAACTGTCGACCGGAAACTGCGTGGTAAGATTATGAAGACGATTATGAGGAATCCTAATATGTCGGACCGTGATGTGGCCAGAAAATTCGGTGCTGCCCATACGATCGTGAGGAGAACTCGACTCCGGGAAGGAATCAAGTCGTATTGAGCTAGCAAACAGCCAAATCGGACCATAAAACAGAATAGTGTGGTCAAAATTCGTGCTCGGAAACTATATGACCAGGTGCTGACAAAGTTTGACGGATGTCTTCTGATGGACGATGAAACATATGTCAAGGCTGACTTCGGGCAAATCCCAGGTCAAAAATTTTACTTGGCAACTTTTACTTTTGCCGACAAATTTGCAAGAAAATTTATGATTTGGCAGGGCATTTGCAGTTGTGGCAAAAAAACGAAAGTTTTCGTTACAAATAAGACAATGACATCGGAACTATACCAAAAAGAGTGTCTTTAAAAACGAATTTGCCGTTCATTCGATCCCACGACCATCCCGTAATGTTTTGGCCAGATTTGGCAAGCTGTCAATACAGCATAGTCGTGCAAGAATGGTATGCAGAGAAAGGGGTCCAGTTTGTTCCGAAAAACCTTAACCCACCCAACTACCCGCAGTTCCGCCCTATTGAGAAATACTGGGCAATCATGAAGAGCAGACTCAAGGCAAAGGGAAAGTTTGTCAAATACATCAATCAGATGACGACATGGTGGAATAAGATAGCTAAAACGATGGACGAAGAAGGTGTGCGCCACCTAATGAGCCGTGTTACAGGAAAAAATCGAGAATTCCTTCGAAACCATGACGAATAATTTTATCCGTATTTTTTCTTAAAAGTATGAAGAAAACGCTACATTTGTGTACAAAAGGTTTTGAATTCAATAATAAATAACTGAAATACAGGCAATTGCCTTTGTTCCAATTCTATCTGAAGCAAGCTTTACTAAGGCAAGTTTAGAAATTATTTTAAATGTTACTTCCGGTACTTTCGGATTCGGGAATCGAGAACCAGCAAGACAGGAATCGTTTTGCTTGGTTGTCCATTGACAATAACTACCAATTGGAATAATTTTGGGGCCAGTTTAGAAATTTTTGCACGTTTTTTGTTTCGCCGCTTTAAGTGACGGTATCACATTTTTAACACACCTCATCCTATAATTCCAGAACCGGAAGTCGAATCCGAATAAAATTTGGAAGTGTGTGGGGTTACAAGACCTCTTGTTTGAATTTAAGTTCATGAAAATCGGATAAGCCATCTCCGAGAAAAGTGAGTACTGGAGGAACTAAGTCAAATGGTATATGACACTAACCCATCCGGGCCTCAGTTAAAAAATCGGTTTTTACAGTGATTGCATAACCTTTTCTTTAATTTAATGCAAATACAATGGACAATAAAATATCTGACACCACTTGCACATTCTTGCACAGTTGTCCCGGGTTGGCGGTTAAAGGCATAGGACGGTGGTCCTATGGCTTGTAACAGTTGTCGTATGTTCGAGCCCCGACCTGGAAGGGTTCTTAGTGTCAGTAGAATCCATAGCACTAGCCATGCAATGATTCTGTACACTAAGAATCGGCTGCGAAGTCTGTTGAAACAGAAAGGCCAAATTCCACAGAAGGAATGTAATGCCACGGCTTTGCCTTTTTTTTTTTTGCACATTCTAAAGTCAACAATTTTCTAATTAGAATCTGTCAGACTGTAAACCTTAACTAAATAAATTATAGGCTCTTCCGATTTACATATTTCAACAGATAAGTAACTCTAATCATTCTTTAGACAACATTTGGAGCCATTAGAAGGGCTGATTTTGCATAATGTTCCCCATCGTTGTCCATTTTTCGTTGCATTTTTCTCCTATGCAAACGACCAGCAGCAGGATGTTGCAATCGCTCTTTTTTTAAGCGAAACTGGCTCTGCAAATGTTCCGCAGCTTCTTGTGCGAATTGATTCAATACCATGCGGCCAACATGAATATTCTCCAACGCCATATGGGAGACTCTCATGAAATATTCAATTCACCGGCCACTGTCGAGCACCAGCTGAAGGCTGGATCTGCCAAAGTCAACCACTGCGACCCAAATACCCAATGATACAACCCTAGTTTTAAGCTAGTCGTTAATTAAAATTAGTAAAAGCCCTTGGCATCTTAGAGCTTAAGCAGTGTGCCTTAAACATTATATTCTTGAATAAAAAAAAAAATTAGAGGGTTGTATTCAAGACACGACCGAGCACAATAACATTAAAAATGAATCGATTCTAGGGTCTTCATAATAAATACAAAAATAAAGATGATAATAATGATGATACACTAAACTTCACTACACTTCAAAGTTACTTGAAAGCTCAATTTTAGATACAAACAACCTAAAGATTTAAACCTGAACAAATGAAATTACTTTATTTTATGATGATAGTTTTCGATAAACGTACAAACTTATTAATTTGATTTGATTTATATCGTTTATTTACCCCCAGTTTTAACCTAATAATGGTCGTTCACTGGGTGAACTTATTAATTTTATAAACAGTTAATCGATCCAAGAGAATGTTATACCAGTAATCTCAGTAATGGTGTAATTTTATTAATCCTTCAAAATCGTTGATAATCTTCGGAAAGTGTCGGTAAATAATATGGTAACAATACGAGGAAGAAAACACGTGAAACAGTCCGCATAAAATATTTAGTTACTTACATTGATTTTCGCTTTGGCATATTAGGAATATACGAAATGGATACGCAACAAAATTCCGAAATTTTGTTTATATTTTAACTTGATGTTATTAACACATGAATGAACATTGTCATAGATACAACGCGTGTAGCCATCAGACGCTTATTGTTTTGAAGCAAATAATAATTGAACTGAAACTGGCGGTTAACCAAATTTTACGAGGGTTCCTATTCAAACGATACATGTAAAATCGCAGGTAAACTTACCTTGAGTTTATCTTTGATACCATATGATATTGCATCTAATTGTACTGTATATGTGAGCCTGTGGAATTCATTTATACTACTAAACCGAAGGGGCCGCTTTAAGATAAGTTTTAGAATTTAATTTTGAATCTTTTGAAGCGTTTAATTCCTGGTGGGACAGCAACTTGTTCAGTCACATTGTCACGTTTTGTTCGTATGGGAATGGAGATTTAAGTATGCAAACCGATCCGTTGACAAATTAAAACATTTTTAAGCTTACAATATTGAAGCTTTGGAATCATTTAAGTTAGGAAAATCCATTAACAAATCATCGAGGAACAAGCGCTGCAAATTAGATCCGAAAAATCTATCGCCGATAATTCTAAATTGGCCTGATAGTTACCAGAGAACCAAAATAAAATACTCAATTCAAACCAATTTTTCAATGGTATGCAATTGAAGTATTCAAATGACGTTATATCATAAGTTTAAGTTAAATGTTTCCGAATCGATTAGTTGTTGAATTAAATAAATCCATCAACAAATGACTGAGTAATAAGCGTTCAAAATTATGACAGAAAAATATTACGCGATTAGTTTTGCATGTTTTCAATTGACACCCAGCCTCGGGAAGCGAAGTGTAAGGCATTTTTAATGGCAAAATCGACCAAAAATTTGCTAAATACAAGGGATATTTCAAAAGAATCGGTAACCCCGCTGATTCGGTTCTTCAATAGCTAGATGTTATATAAAATACTCAAGCGAATGCAAAAGCGACAATCCAGCAAGTGAACGCATATACAATCCAGTCATCAGCTCACTGAACAAGCTACTTGTTTCATTCACAGTCTAACATCAACTAGGCAAAGAAATATTGTGCAGCCTATATTTATAGATTTCTCTTCATACTACGCAGAACGATACGGTGTTTCTTATGCATGACGCAAAGCCTCCTATGCCTAACAAGAAGTTGACGTCATTTTGTACAACAGGGATTGGTGGATGAAAACATAGGTCTATTCCAACCATTTTTTCAATAGTATACTATTGAAATACTGAAACGACGTCGTCATACATGTTTAAGTTAAAAGTTTCCGAATCGATTGGTTGTTAAATTATAACAATCCATCAACAAATGACCGCGTTATTAACGTTCAAAATTATGACACAAAAAGGTTACGCGACTATTTTTGAAACTTTAAATTGACACCCGGCCCCATATAGTGAAGAGTAAGGCATTTTTAATGCCAAAAAATACTAAAGCTATTTTGGTTTAGTTTTTACGAGATTTCTTTTGTAGCTTTTTCCCGTATGGGCGATCCCGACGACTACAAAAATAGCAACATACAGAATTTAACTGTCGATTTTTGCATTTCAGATTCAGTGAAAGAAACTATCGAAATCATGAACGAGATTCATTTCTGGCATTGAGAAGGGCCAAATTATGGAATCCTCTACGATATTAAACACTGTTTGGAGCATTTTCCTCGAACGCGAAGCATTCAAATGTTGGCTTTATTTGCACTCGTTTGATGCAAATTTCGCACTGCGAAAAGTGCATCAAGTCAATATAATTATTCTAGATTTGTAATTAATTGATGATTTTTTTCTCCAATTTGCACACGGAACGACCGAAATTAGCTTTGAGAAGTGTCAAAGCAAAACAATCTATCAAAAAGCTAAAGAGGACAGTCATGTTAAAACTGCTTGCAAATTGTTTTGATGTTTTTCGCATGTGTTACAATATATCCACATTTAAATTTCTAAACCGATATGTAAAAATGCCGTAAACTCTTAGTGGAAAGTGTATTTATTCAGAATTGGTGCGCATTTGAAGCAATTGGGCGTAATAATGTTTTTACGTTTAACAGTGAAGTGAGTTTCGAATGTTGCACTCTATTTGTATATGTAAAATGATGTTTTTTGTATCTTCTAACCTTCCGGGTTACGTCGTCCGGTGTACTACTTGTATTCGGTTTTTGTTTTCCGAGTGCTAAAAGTTTTGAGGGAGAGAATCGATTTCGTGAAGTCGAATAAAGAAAACAACGATTTAGTAGAAAACATTTTAAACAGAAGTTTATGTTTCGTTTATGCCTTTTTCTCCAATACAACATCGTATTTATACCTGCCAATATATAAAAGACAACCGCGACGGCAAAATTCTTTTCAAGTGTGCCATCTATTGGCTAGTAGTCATTACGATGTTAACGTTTTTTCGGTGACAGTGCGCCATATAGCTGCAAATTGCTGAAGCCAATTCTACCATTTATGTTGGTAGAAAACATCGATTTCTTTCACTAATTCGACTAAAAAAATAGTTGAAAGGAAATGAAGTGTGCCTTAGCTAAGAAATTGCACGTTTAATTGGTGAATTCAACTAAAAAATAGCCATTTCAACAAATATTTTATTAATATTCAGAGAATGAGAATTAAAAAATCTAAATTTGCAAAAGTAAGATTTTTTTAATTGTCTCAAAAAATAAATAACAAAAATCAGAAAATCAAATAATTTTTTCGTCAAAATGCTGATTTCGGTCTTTCCGTGCAATTGACGCAATTGATTTCCTTGGCAGAGAAACTGGCTCTTCGAACGTCCCACAATTGATTCAATACTAAAACTGGAACTGAGCTCTGGACCTGAACCAAACGTAATGATGCACTTGCTTTACTTCCTGCTCAGTCAACTGCGCAGCTTAGAATAAACGAAATATTTTATTTCCGTTTAATGTAATCTTTATTTTAATTTTTTCGTAGTTTTACAATAGTTTACAAATTAAGTGACACGGTGTTTCTTTTCATCTTTGTTCCAGTTTGTGACATTCGTTCTAATTTATTTATTTTGCATACGCTGTAATAGTTTTGCTAGAAAGCAAGTGTTGATTTTGTATAAACGAAATATATCAAGTGTTAACCTTTTATACTCACCGAGGTACGAAAAAGACTACTTTAGCTGAGTTATCACTCTCTCAGAGAGTAAAGTAAATCGTGTTCACGAAAAAAGTGGTCAGTTGACGCTGAAGGGACGCTGCCAAAATCAAACTTCAGATGATATAGTGTGAACGAGTAGACGACTATTTTTAAATTATCAGGTGTACAACTTTGCTTCCGCCGATTTCCGATAGGTGACTGTACTGGCTGAGGCTGGTTAAAATACATAGATGATAATGCCTTTAAAGTGAGTATGTACAGTGCCTAACGAATCGTTGTCATCGTTGTTTCAGTGACAGTTGTTCTTGTTTTCGTCATATTCACGCTCGAAAATGTCTGTTTATGTGCCCAATTCTCGCCATTTGCGGGAAGTTTTACTTTTCTGTTACAATTCGAAAAAAATGCAGCTGAAGCACATCGAATGCTCTCAGAAACTTACGGTGATGCTGCTCTGAGTAAAAGAACGTGTCGGAAGTGGTTTCAACGTTTTAAAAATGGTGATTTCGATGTCGAAGACAAACATGGTGGTGGAAGAGAAAAAATCTTCAAAGATGAACAACTAGAAGCATTACTTGATGAAGATTCGTGCCAAACCCAAGAAGAGCTTGTCGAATCGTTGGGAGTGAGTCAGCAAGCCATTTCAAAACGTCTCAAGGCCCTGGGCATGATTCAGAAAGAAGGAAACTGGATGCCGTACGAGTTGAAACCGAGGGACATCGAGCGCCGTCTATTTGTATGTGAGCAACTGCCTCAAATACAAAATCGTAAGGGGTTTTTACATCGAATCGTAACCGGTGATGAAAAGTGGGTTCGATACGATAATCCTAAACGCAGAAAATCATGGGGAAAGCCTGGGCATGCTACTTCGGCGAAGGCAAAACCGAATATTCACGGCACCAAGGTTATGATTTGTATTTGGTGGGATCAGCTCGGTGTGATTTACTACAAGCTCTTAAAACCGAGTGAAACCATCACAGGAGATCGCTACCGAACGCAACTGATGCGCCTTAGTCGCACGCTAAAAGCGGTCACAATATCAAGAGCGACATGGCAAAGTCATCCTCCAACACGACAATGCTCGGCCTCACGTCGCAAAAGTGGTCAAAAAGTATCTGGAAACGCTGAAATGGGAAGTCTTGCCCCACCCGCCGTATTCCCCAGATGTCGCCCCTTCTGACTTCCTTCTATTCCGTTCGATGGCACACGGCCTGGCAGATCAACATTTTCAATCCTTCGAAGAGTTGGAAAAATGGATTGCTTCATGGATAGCGTCAAACGAGGACTCCTTTTTTTGAGCCGGGATCCGAAAATTGCCGGAAATATGGGAGAAAGTTGTCGCTAGCGACGGACAATACTTTGAATAATACATTTGTAAGCACTTTTTCGCAATAATTTTGGAAAAAACGGCGGAAGCAAAGTTGTACACCTGATAGCTTCGGGAAATTCTTGTTATGTCTTCCGTTTTAATTTTTTCTGGATAAAAACTGTTTCTATTGTCTTTAAACGTTTTTTTTTTCTACCTTCAAAAGTAGATAGATACTTCAGAAGGAATATTTACGCTTTTTCTGTTTCTGTATAACAAAATAAAGAAAATAAGTTATTTATTCTACCGTTTTATTGAGTGGCCTCCTTAAACGAGTGTTCAAATTTAGATGGGACACAACGGCGTGCACAGGTTTAACGTTTTGCATAAAATAAATAACTGTTAATTCTGTGTAAAAATTTTAAACAATAATTTTTCGAACATTCTGAGTAAAGAGTAACTTCACTTTTGTTTTTTTTAAAACAATGGATCAAAAACAATTTCGTATTTCAATTTTACACTGCTTCTTGATAAGAAAAAATTCCGTTGCAATGGCTTGAAAATAGTTAACAATAAAACGTTGGTTTGCTGACGATAATGCAGAACGCTGTGGACGCCCAAATGAGGCGAAAACACTAGAAAATTATAAAAAAAATCCACAAAATCGTTTTGAATGATCGAAAGAGAAGTTGCGTGAGTTAGCTGACATCGTAAAGATATCAAAAGAACGTGTTGGCTTTATATTGCAAGAGGATTTGACAATGAGAGAGCTCTGTTCAAAGTGGGTGCCGCGATTGCTCACTGTTGACCAAAAACGAGAACGTGTTGATAATTCTGAGCAGTCTTTGGCCATGTTTAAACGTAACAAACCTGATTTTTTGCGTCTATATGTGACAATGGATGAAACATGGATTCATCTCTTTACTCCGGAATCAAAACGAACATCTGAGTGGACCTCGTCCAAAGCGCCCGAGAGCACAACAATTGGCGGGAAAGGTTATAGCTCCGGTGTTTTGAGTTGTGCGTGGTGTAATATTTATCGACTATCTTGAGAAAGATAATTCCATTAACAGTGAGTTTTATATAGCATTATTTGAACGTTTGAAGGCTGAAATCGCGAAAAAACGACCGCATATGGCCAAGAAAAAAAATTATATTATCAAAACAACTCATCGTGTCACAAGTCAATCAAAACAATAGCAAAACTAAATGAATTCCACTTCGAATTGCTCCCACATCCACCGTATTCGCCAGATTTGGCTCCCAGCGACTACTAGCTGTTCGCAGACCTGAAAAAAATGCTCGCCGGTAAGAAATTTCGCACGAATGAAGTGGTTATCACTTAACCTGAGACCTATTTTGAGACAAAACATAAATCGTTCTACAAAAGTGGTATTGAAATGTTAGAGCGGCATTGGAATGATTGCGTTGCTCTTGATGCAGATTACGTTGATGAATAAAGTTAATTTTGAACCAACTTGTTAGGTCCGGAACTTTTTTCGGCCACGGTGTTATTTATTACCACATTTTAGATATTAGCTGTGCGAAAAACTGAAGTAGTTGGTTGTAGATATTTTCTATCGAGAGCAATTTCTGATATCATCAAAAGAATATACAGTCTGTTAAGTAAGAGCGTGTTCATCATATATTGCGGTCGGTAATTAATAAAGACTTAAATTTTTTTATCGGTAGAGGTAGAAATAGAAGCACTGAAATCGCGCTAAATGTTATTTACGCAAAGGGTTGCGAGGCCGTGTTCCTTTGCACAAAGCCTATAGGACCAAAATTGAACTATGGAGTGGCGGTTAAAGACATTAAAAAGTCATTATCATTTGTCAAGCAATGTGTTGAATGATTTAAAGAGTCAAAAATCGTCGATGATCTTCCAAATCGTGGTTCGGTAGAAAAAGTGGCCAAAAGAGACGAAAAACAAATTTGGGCTTTGTTTTCGCGCAATCCTGGCTTGCCTGTACGTCAAAGAAAAGCGAAATTGAAGCAAAAATTTTCCGAGCTGGCCATTCGGGAACATCTGTACGCAAACAATATAGATTTACGGAGTACCGTTCAAAATCACTCTTGTCGGTTACGTCACGTGGTCCAACGGTTCGCTGAATGGAAACCGTAAAAAATACATTGAGGCACTTGATTGGCTTCCGCAATTGCCTGATGCAAATCTTATCAAGCAAAAGCTCCGTAGAAAACGTGTTTACACTTTGGAGCTTCTCTGCCGGCGAATTCGGCTTATTTGGAAGGTGCTTTCCCTCAAATACGTCGAAAATTTAGTGGAAGGTATGCCTGGGAGTTGCCAAGCAAAAATTTATTCTGGTGGAGGTTGGACTTATTATTAAACTGAAAGTGTGTTACCTCAGAATGTATGTATAAGTCAAAAACTGAGGTCTTTTCTCATGCATTCATATCTTTATATGCGGGTTTTTTACGCGGATTTCCGAAGTTACGCGGCTTTTTTTTAGACATTCAAAGTTATGCGGTTTTATTATTTTGTCTTAGAAATGCATGAAATTCGAGATCTGGTGTTATCCCGATAAACAGTTTCGGAAAATTGTTTTTTTTATATATTTTTTTGTAGTTTAACATTTCAAAAATAATGTGCCACTGGATCGGTGATACAGTGTAAGTTACCAAAAGTATTTTTTTGCTCACTTTTTGAAAAAAAAACTTCAAACGCGTTTTTCCGAAAACCAATTTTTCGAAGTCTGTGAACACGATCCAGCAAAATCTACTGAACCGAATCTTTTCAAACTTTGAACATACTTTCTTGGTATAAAATGCCTCCCCCCTACGTTTTTGAAATTTTTCCTTTTTCATATTATGGTACATTGAAAATCTGATCAAAATATACGGAAAAATTAGCGTAAGATCGCGCTTTTTGCTTAAATATACCACGAACTGTTAAAAAATCAAAATAATTACTCGGAGGGGGGCAAAATAACTCGTACTTTAGATAAATTTAGGAACATTTTTGATATCAGATAATTCTACGCCGAGTAATCGTGTTCACTGCCCAACGTGATTTTAAAAACAAGTTGTTGTAGTTGGACACTGTTATTTGTATAAATAAAGTTTCAACAAACAAGTTATAGGAAATTAATTTAGCTCCCTAAAATTATATGATCTGAAACAAAGCTGAAATCTTTGTCAAGTATTACACAAAAAAAAGTACGGGGTGTGTAATGTCAGAGACATAATTGGATGTCGTGAATACGAATAAAACTGACACGATTTCTTTACACTTTCGAATTCGAATTGATAGTTGATCGATTGTGTGAATTGCGAAACTTTCCTCCTTTTCATTACTAAAATTTTCAACGATTTTTGACGTCGATTATCTCATTTCGGATTTGCACATTTCATTGAAAGAAACTATCAAGATGTTGTACAGGAATCATTTCTGCCTTTTAGAAGGACCAAATTGTGGAATTCTCTACGATATTTAGCACAGTTTTTTTTTTCTAAAACATCATCTTTATTTAATACATTTAATATTACATTGTTTACATGTTCCTATTTCTAAATATCCCTGTCATCTCAGCATATATTTAGCCATACAACGAAATCCCGTTTTATTATCTCCTTCCTGTTACAGTTCGGAACATTTTTCTCGAACGATTTTCGCACAGCGAAAAGTGCACAAAGCAAATCAAATTATTTCGGATTTTCACTAAACTGATGATTACTACCGTCGATTTGCAAAGAAGTAATCTTAATAGTTCTTTAGATAACATGTAGAGCCATTAGAACGGCTGATTTTATATAATGTTGTCCACTTTTCGTTTCTTGTTTTCTTTCTCTCCAATGCCAACAATCAGCAGCTGATGCAACAAACCGACACATCAGCTCGCAGTGCAAATGATGAGAAACTGGTTTAATACGTCTTCTCGCCTTGATGACCGGAAGGCAAATGAGAACTACGACCTGAGCGTCTGAGGTTTTTAACCACGCTCTCCGATGCCGCTGTTTGAATGCGTCTTCTCGCCCCGACGCCTGCTTTCATCCAACGCACAAGAAGAAATGATCGATTTTCGACCACGGTTCCCCTTTTATAACATTCGGTTGAAGATATGTGCCTGACTACCTCAAAATCGTCGTCGTGTTTGTGGTTATCTCACACTGTTCGAAATATTATCCTAAATTCCTGATCATATTTTTGATGAAATAGTGAAAGAATTATGTTGCTGCCATTAATACAAGTCGAGATATTCACGATTAAGTTCTGCCCATTCTTCATTATGGCTAATTTTGAAAAGGCGCCCCATAGTAAAGTAAGTCGTATTCACGACAAAAATTATATTTTTTTTCACAATATTCTTATTAAAAATTTGATAAGCGTAGAAATCACAGCTAAATAATATGAAGTCACTCGCAAAAAATAGTCACCAGAATATCAATTTACATTTTATGAACTCTAAATTTTCTTATGATATCCATGCTCCTAAAAGAAACAGTGACCGCAGACAATCGTGCGGGCTTGCTCAGTCATGGATTGGATTCTTCACTCAGGCAGAATATTCATGGAAAGAAGATTTAATTGTGCATTTTGTGCGATCAACTGGGTGTTACTACAAGTTCTTTCAATCGGGTGGAACCATCACTGGCGATGTATACAGACGACAATTGATACGTTTGAACTGAGCATTATTGGAAGGGCGGTAGCAATTGAAAAGATAAATGGGAAAGTCTGCCCACCCACCCTATTCAACCGTATATTGCTCCATCCGATTACCATTACCATGGCGCATGGCTTGTAAGAGAAGCACTTCGAAAATTTGAAATTAACGAAAATTGGATCGAATAATTCATCGAATCTAAAGAAAAGAAAAGAATTTGTTCATCGCGGTATCCGAGGTTTGCCAGAAAGAAAAGTAGTGAATGTAACTACGTGAAATCACGAAACTTTGCAAAAGAACACTACGAGTAAATTCGAATACCAAGTAATTTGAAGACAGTTTCAATTTCAATATAATAATAATAATAATAATAATAATAATAGTTGTGCACTATATTACTAGTTTATCCAACTAAGGCTAATATATCTTAATAATGTTACAGTAGATGGCGAAAATCGATGAGGTCCTTGAAAAAGGACTAAAAACAATATTTATACAAAATCTGGTGCTGAGATCTTGTAAATAGGCATAGATAAACGATCCACCCTTGCTGCTTCAGACATAATCCTGTCAAAACTTTCGAGCGAACCGCTTCGGCATGCCATCGCTTGTCGGTCCTAGAATGTGTAGGAGTGTGTGTGTATGTACGAATGGTACTCAAAAGTCTTAATGTTTACGCAGACGCTAGTACAAACATGACACGGTGAAAAGACACGAACATGATAACAAGCATCCTGGGGTTAGGTGGAAAATGAAAGGGATGCCACTCTTACGCCATTCACTGCTCTGCTCTTCCCTTAGGTAAACCAGAGTCCTCTATTGGGCCTAGCTACATGGACGTAAAGCTCGTTCGGCACCGACGATTAATGATGCACTTGCCGCCCGTTCCTTGCCGTTAGCAAGCAGGGTTATTTTCCCTACCATCATTAGCGCAAGAGAGTAAAAATTTTATCAACAAGTACCACTAGACACGAGTTTGCTCTCATGTGTTAGCGAAGCGAGTCGGGCTGCGAGCATCCCACTTCTTAGCTATTTCACAGTCCAGAATCTGTGGAATCAAACCACGTGTGTTGCTGGAAATACTTTTGTGTTATCTGGCATTACTTTTTTAGGAATCATCTTCACCGCCTACATTTTATAACACAGTTCTAATTTTAAAACATTGGGTTTGTAGCTAAATATTTATATTTTGTTTCATATTTTTTGTAGCTCTCTCTGTTATCAAAGAGTTTGATATAAGGAACCATGTCTGACGGAAACATCAGCATATAACAACCAAGAACACGAAAAAAACGAACATCGGTAAAACCGACTAATTTCATTCGTTACTTCGAAACACTGCACTGCACACACACACACTGCTGGGTCAGGTCGAGAAGTCAATTGCCACTTATTGCATGGGCATCACTGTACTACGCCACATAAAAGACGGTCAGTTAGTGGCAGTTAATTGAACGTGACACTCGGTGTCTGTTAACCTTTGCTTGGTGCCCTAATTGGCACGAGGCGGCCGCACACTTTTCCTCATTCCGTGTCGGACATTATCACCAAATGCTGTAGCATTGAGCATAGAACGACATTTCTAAGTGGATCGTGAAAAAAGTCAGCATATCTTTTGCTTCCCTACATTTACGGGGCCCCATTGGCTTTTAGCGAACAGGAAGTTATGTTACCTTACCGAAAGCCTCCTTCGTTGATTACCCACATCGATATCTGTTCAATATCAAAGACTTCTATCGAGCTACGTTTATTGGTTTTTCAACTTATCTAGTAGTAAACGAAAAAGAGGCGAAAAAGAAATAGATGTTCTACGCTCTCTACAAGTTTCACAAATCCTACCTTGTGGAAATTTAAAGTACAGAGAGAATGGGAGCAAAAAAAAAAACACTTTCTCTTGTGGCCGGACTTGTCCTCACTACTCCACGGTGGGGTACGAGAAGCACTGAGGTGGAAGTCTAATTCGAAACGATTTTCACGTTCCAGCAATATCGTCTTCAGAAGGCGAGTGATTCCGGCAATCATTGACGCGCTTCCCGATTGGTGGAACGTGCGCGAATTCCATTAATTCAAATTGTTTCTATGTGCGCACTTTTATTTTGTTTTTACTTCGTTTATGTTTAAAGAAACAAGACCAGGTATGGTTTTTTTCTTCTTAGCACTGTGTCCGTTTTAACTTATCTTTGTTCCGTTATTGGATTTTACTTATACAGCATGTTTATGCTACAAAACCATTATTCAATCGTTGCTCAAACATTTTCAACTTGTCGGGTGAGAGATGTGATAGTGGTGATAACCCTAGTTTTATTAATCACTCAGATTTTCAACAAATTTTTATATGAGTAACTTTTTAATTTACTGTACCTGGTGTTGGAATCATTGCTTCTACTCGTGAAAGCAAAAATGATAGCAAAAGTGTTGGAATCAGTTCCACCGATGCGAGTATTTGGACCAAACACACAACTGTCTATCTGAACTTTTCCTTGTGGTTGAAATCGGAGTATCGATACTTAATTTTGTGCCATTTGACCATTCAGTTTAAATTGATTTCGCATTTCGATTCTTAACGTACATAATCATTAGATTGCGATCCTAATAACACTAGAAACCATTTCAGATCGGTGTTCGAACTAGCATTTCATTGGAGCTCAAATTCTGATTTTCTAGAGGTAAGAAAAAAACAAGGTACATAAATTTTAATCAAGTATTTCATCTGCTATACAACTAAGACGCCATGCTAGCTAGTCAGTCAATAAGTCATCGGTATGAAATACAGATGGCATCATTAAAAAGGTATTCTAATTCAGAAGACGAACCAAAAATATTTTTATGATTTAATTTTCGATAAAATTGCACTGAAAAAATCTTTTTGGAGAAGGAAAAATTTTTTTTTCCTCAAAAGTGCCCAACTTAAATTTCTAACTGTAGTTGGGAACATATTCACTTATCTTGTAACAAATTTTTTTTTTTCAATATTTTTATTCAAAAATTTGACTAATTTTGTAAAAACCACTCGTACTACACTTTTTTGTAGGTTCTGTTATTTTTCGTCATTACAGCCATTTGAAAAAAATTGGTGAAAAAAGTTTGGCCCTTTTAAAAAGACAGTCTAGATCATTTTTGAAAAAAAAGGCGAGTGGGTAATGTCAGAGACTGGATGTCGTAAATACGAAAACAACTGACATGTTCCTTAACACTTCCGAATATCTATTAGTTGATCAATTGTATGAATTATGCAAGCATTCCCCTTTTCCACATTTTTCGCAGAAACAAAGAAGGCTTCACTTGATCTCGATTACTGTGAATTTCACACAGCGAAAAGTGCACAAATCTAACCAAACTGTTCTAGATTTGCACTAAACTGAGGATATTTCCCTTCGATTTGCGAACAACAAATCCTAATAATACTTTAGAAAATTTTTAGAGCCATTAGAACGGCTGATTTTGTGTAACGCTCTCCACCGTTGTTTTTTCACCAATGCAAACGACTGGCAGCTGTGACGTAATCGCTCTTGTCGGAAGCGAAACTAGTTTTGCAAACGACACAAAATACATCTGCTCACAGTGGCGATAGAATCCAAACTGATCCAATTTTTGTTGAGAGGCTTGTTTTTACCTGATTTCGTTTGACGCTTTTTCACTAATGGGCGGTCCTAACGGCTATAAAAATAGCCGTATACAGAACTTTAATGTCGATTATTTCATTTCGGATTTGCATAATTTATTGAAAGAAACTTTGCATAATTTATTAACCTCAGAATGCGTTCTGATTGGCTGGTGTTGACATGGGTCAAACGAGACAGGTTTTTCAATAGCGTACTATTGAAATACTTCAATGCTTTATTTTTACACGCTCAAGTTGAAAAATTTCGATTCTATTGGTAGTTAGATTATATAAATCCTTTCACAGATACCTGAGCTATGAGCTTTAAAAATACGAGAAAGGCAAACGCGCCTTATGAATTATCCTCTTTGATATTCGTTTATACCAAACATTTCAGAAATGTTTAATTTTGAATTATTTGAGATTATGTCACACAACTGAATATTTTATCATAAAATTGTGATCATATTTCCGATGGCATGTAGCAAAAATTATGTTGATTCGTTAGATACAACAAGAGATATTCACGATCAAAAACTTATCACTCTCTCAGAGGGTAAATTTTGAAAAGACACGGTATTCACGACAAAAACCAAATTATGCAAAATAAGATTTTGTGACAGAGTCTCCACGTAAAGCAAGTTTCATAAAAATCTGAAAGGGTGCTGCCAGCTCTGAATACGATTCACGTTTTTTGCAAGCCCATTTGATATTTAATTCGATGTCCGTCAAATCCTAAAGGGTCCTTCTACCCACCACTATTTTTGCAGACATCATTTATTCAGAAAATTTAAATTCTTGGGTTTATCAGTGGATGATTTCCTAAGAAAACACTACAGTACTATCCCATTTTACGATATAAAACACTCTCAGGGCCACTTTAACAGTAGGGGCAAGTGTCCCGGACCCACGGTCTTAGAGGACCAACTAAGAAAAACAAAACCCCGGACAGGACCAACCGAGCAAAAAAAAGACATTCAGTTACCTAGGGGCACACAACAAAATCTTGCCCCCGGGTCCATTAATACGTAAAAGCGGCACTGCATACGCTCAAATGTTAAAAATAGTTTTTTATGTCGTATTTTATTATGGGGTACCTTTTCGAAATTCGCCCTGTGAAAGAATGGATATACCTTGATTGTGAATACCTCGGGTTGTACATACTAAACACAACAATATAGTTATTTCTCCATGTGATCAGAAATATATAATCAATAATTTATGACTAAGTTTTCGACAGTGTGAGATAACCAAAAATAACTCAAAAATTTTGTATTCCCAAACTTTTGGAAACAGTGAGAAAAACTCATCACGTTTACTTGTCGTTCTCGTACTCGAGCCGACGGCTTTTAAGGTAGTCAGGCACATATCAGTCTCGTTGTTCTACTGGACGAATATAATAGGAAAACTAAAATCGTTCATTTCTTCTAGTGCGTTAGACGGGACTGGACGTCGAGGTGAGAACATTCCACCAACAGACCTTCAGCATGGTATAAAGCCTCAAACGCCTACAACCAGCAACAGTGAAGACAGACCTTCTGCGTGGAGTAAAGCCTCATTTGGATAGGATCCTGAAACTGAATTCAGAACCTGGATTCAGGTCCACCCTGAATTCTGAATTTAATTTAAGATTTAAAATTTAGTTTCGTAATTCAGTTTTCAAATTTAATTTTGGAATGAAGGTTCAAAAATTAAAACTGAGAATTTGGAACGAAATCGTAATTCTTGATTCTGAAACTAGATTTTCGGAACTGGTTTCTTCACTAGATTTTGAAAATGAATTTAGTAGTTAAATTTAAGTTCAGAATTTGTTTGCAGAGTCCTGAATCCGGAATTCTATTACAGAATTCCGGAATTAAATTTAAGATATGAATAATAGATTTGTGCGAAATTTCCTATAACCAGGTCTCTTTACAAAATTTTAGATCTAAACTCCGAAAAAGAATTTTGGAACTGACCTCCGAACCATAATTTAATTCTTGAATTCAGTTTCAGAATTCTGAACATGCATTCTGGAATTGAATTGCGAACTGTGATATCTTAGAAAACCTGTAAGAACACTTTATTACAACATTTCACGTGAAGCCATCTCCAACCGTTTATTATCCGGTAATTCTCACATCCTCACTCGATGAACTCTCTATCTAGAATGCCACAGGAACTAGTGTCCTGGAATTAGGTTTTGGAACTGAATAGTTAATAATTCAATTTATGAATTGAAATCAGAACCAGGATTCTGAAAATAAGTTCAGTTGTTATGTTCTGAATTCTTGGTCCGGATTCGAAATCTGAACTCTGAACTTGAGTTTTACGATTGAACTTGGAACCAGTCCAAGGATCCCGACACGGACACGGTATAAAACCAGAAAACTTAAATATCGTACAAACCAGCAATTATTTCGATCGATGGATTGACTTTGTAAAAGCGCTTTCTTGTGACAGACAGACGTCAGTTAGTTGGATGACGCCGAGTCAATTCAGCTTAGCGTCAATCGCTTTTATGTCAACTAGAGATGGGCAAAACAGTTCATTTTAAAGAACCGTTCAGTGATGCAGAGTTCTGTTGAAAGAACTAGTTCTCCAGAGCCGTTCGTTCGTTCTTTTCATAGTTTGTTTGTTTGTTCAAAGACTGAACGAGAACTCACTTTTGTACGCTTAAGCGAGGAAAAAAAGGTCCCTCGAAATAGAACTGAGGTTTCGTGACGAAACTTTCTTATTAGTACCGTTCTTGAAAAAAGGTTGAGCGAGCTTAAAAAACAAAAAAAAAGATCCCTCGACTTTGAACTCAGGAACTACCGTTCTCGAAAAAAGAACTATAGCTCGTTCATTCTTTCAAGAGAACTAGTTCTTTTGAACCGTTCGCGAACAAATTGCCCATCTCTAATGTCAACACGTGTACAATTTTTGCTAATTTTTTTTGAATATTTTCTCATTTTTGGAGTATATTTGTAATGACGGTCTGGTATGTGTTTCCAATTATTCATTCCCGATCAGATGGTAATAACGGAATTATAACAACTGGAGTAATTTATTTCAGAAATATTTTGTAACAAATTTTGAAATATCTCTGGCTGGTAAGCTGTTAAAATAACAAAAATCATAACAAAAAGACTCTAGCGGGAACAAAATCGTAACAGATTTTGGAACGTTTGTATCACAATTATTATTGAATTTGATACAACTACAGAAGTCCGGAAGCAGAAACTTATAACTATAGTTGTAATAAGTTAGAAAGCAAATTTAACACAGAAGAACTATATCACAGCTAACTTTTAGCATCGTTTCAATCCAAAATTGTTGAATGATTTTTTGTATTAAATGAATAATTTATTTAGTGCAGTGAACAATAGATTGTACGAAATGGGCAAATACGATTTAACAAAGCCTGAAACTTGGCCTACAAGGCCAAATTCAATTTGTATTGATTTCAAACGCTGCAAAGTTAGACCAGCAGCAACCGCAATTGAAATCTTGCTTAAGGAACGGATGCATCTAAACGTTACTGATGTAAGTGAGATTCAATTCAACAAGGCGTCTAGCTGTGTGTACATTATGTTCCAACGTGAAAAAGATGCAATTGCATTTGCTTCGGTTAATAACGGTGTGCACAGTGTTGATCATGATAATGTTAAATAAAAAATCCCTATGTACATGGTGGAAAATGCCATAGAAGTACGCGTGCATGACCTTCCCCCGCAGACCAGGGATGAGTTCGTTCGGGAAACTATGTCGCGGTACGGTGAAGTTCTTTCCATCGAAAGGGAAGTATGGCGGAATTTTATTCCGGGTATCCGAAATGGCGTGCGAGTGGTACGTATGCAACTACGTAAAGCAATTCCATCGTACAACATTTGTGATCAAGACGGAATAAATCCGTGTAAAACGCTGATTACGTATGAAAATCAACTGTTTACATGTCAGTTTTGTGAACAACTTGCACACTATGGCAAACCTTGCACTGAAACTGCAAAAAGGACATCTTCAAACAAAAATAAGGACAACCGTCCAACAACGGAAACTAGTGAGAGCAGTACTCCTGTTGTACAATCAAACCCACCAGCAACTGCAATTAATGCACAACGAGGCGCGTCTACAGCAACTAACAACCAACCCAAGAATGCGAATTACAAGGAAAACGAAGAAAAAACGGAAACCAACAACGATACCACCGATGCGGCAATGGAGGACGAGACGAGCCACGAACAAAGTGCCCCTCACTCATCGCAAGATAAAAATGGAAGCTCCTCTCCCCCTAGAAAAAGGGTGACAACGAGATCCAACGGTAAAAAAATTGTACGCAAATTGGCCTGAATAAAAAAAAAATTTATAAAAAAAATGACTACCGTTACTCAATTGAAGACCTGTCCCAGAAAGTATGGACGCAACCAAAAACCACTGCCATTTCGCAATGGTTCAGAATCTGTCAATTTTCATGGCTGCGTCCTGTTGTTTGCACTAATCTCTAACCACTTGTGCAGTTGTTTATTCGTTTTCATTAGTTTGTTTCGAAATGCGTGGACTTTCAGCAGAACAACGTCGAAAAATTGTGTACAAATGGTGCACAGAACGCGGACTGTCACTGAGAAAGATAGCAAAAATGGAAGGAGTAAGTGAAAAAGCCGTGCGAAATGCTATCAGGAAGTTCGGTGAGGATAACACTTTTGAGGATAAACCGAAAACGGGTCGAAAAAAAAGTCCTGCTAACCCTCAGTTGGATAAACGTATACTTAAGGCGTTCGAGCAAAACAAGGAGGTTTCAGTTCGGGATGTGGCCAAAAAAGTGGGCACTTCGAAGTCAAATGTTCATCGTGCTAAAGAACGTTTGAATCTTCGAACCTATTAGAAGCAGAAACAACCAAAACATAGTCTGAAACAAGAACCATCGATCAGGCCGAGAGTTGAAAGCTGTACAGTACGATTCTTGCTGGAAATTTGAACTGCATAATCATGGACGACGAAACCTACGTGAAACTCGATTACAAATCTTTGCCGGGACCACAATATTATATGGTTCGAGAAGGGCAAGTGTTAAACCAGTCCGAGACATCGATTGAAGTCGAAAAATTTGGTAAGAAATCTATGGTCTGACAAGCAATTTGTAGCTGCGGTAAGATTTCGAAACCCTTCATCACCATTGTTTCAATGAACAGCGAAATATACATCAAGGATTGTTTACAAAAACGATTTCTACCCATGATTCGAAGCCCCAAGGATCCTGTTGTTTTCTGGCGAGATCTGGCTTCTTGCCACTACTCGAAATCAACGGTAGAATGGTGTACTACCAAAAATGTCACTTTCGTCCTAAAAGACATGAATCCACCAAATTGCCCACAACTTCGACCAATTGAGGAATTTTGGGCATAAACGAAGGCACATCTTAGGAAACATGTCTCGGCAGCCGAAACTATTCCACAGTTCGAAAAAGATTGGAAAAAAGTGTCAAAACTTGTCGCCAAGAAGTCTGTACGAAATTTAATGATGAACGTTCGCAAGAAGGTGCGCCAGCTAGTCTACAATAGCTGAGTAGCACAGGTTGAGAATATTATTCTGTTGTTGTAGTCTAATATTATCAGTATATCGAATAAAATTTGAATATCTAACACTTGTGAATTATTTACAGCGAAATCAAAGTGCGTCCATACTTTCTGGGACAGTCTTTATTATTATTATTTGATCATAGCGGTGATTATAGCAATTTTAATTACGACAATGATAATAATCTCGGAGAACCTGTGATAAGTTACGCATCGCAGGGCAACTGTTCTCACATTCAAGTTGAGTTTAGTATCATGGCTTCGCAGTTATATACTAACCGTGATGATCTAATATACAATGAACACAATCAGTTAATTGATTGGTTTTGCGGAGCTGCATCGAGCTATCATTCCATTAATACAAACAAACTTCTCAGCACAAATATTATGCTATGGAAATCACGTATCATTGCTCCGAACGGCTAATAAAGACAAGATGTCAGTGTTTTGAACCGACCACGACAGTTCCGAACATTGAATTCACAAATAATACCGATTCGTTTGAATTTATTTTTTCTCCGAAAACCTTTTTCATTTCTTTTTTTGTTGGGCTGACACGCGTCAGCAAGGAGAACGGCATAACTGCGTACCCGTTTTACGAGCTATTTTTCTCGTCAGTGAGGCACGCTTTTCCGTTGAGGGGTTTCCAAACAACAAAAAGACCGGCCCATCTTCAACTGAGCAACTGTACAAAAAAAAAGAAACACCATTCATTGGTAAGCGAAAAAGGGGTGTCGATCTCAACATTTTAGCACTTCGGCATTACATGCGAGATACAGGCAACGTAAAAAGTATCAACTTTGCCGGTTCGTTATCGAATGAATTATTCATGCTTCTATTACAAACGCATCAATTTTTAATGACCATCAGATACCTGCTAGCAAACACATTCTGACTGTCAACTGAAATGTGTGCCATTAATTTACTTTACACAGGCTAAACAGCTCCGAGTGGGATGAAATGGTTCGGAAAAATACAGGCACCCAAAGTGAGTCTGTAATGGAAATTTAGAACACCTGAAATCCTTTACATTAGCCACTAGCACACAAAATCGAAGCACGTCCCCGGCAGTCGGAATCATAACAAAACTAATGGAAATATTCGCTAATTTGAAACATTTCCCAGAAAAAAAATCCACTGTCCATTAATGTTAGTGTCAGTGGAAAAAGCATTTCCTCATAAAACTCAATTGTCTGACACTGTCTTCTACCTCATTTAACCCAATGGTTTACCGCAGGCCATCGAGCGAACAGGTAGACCTTCGAACTCCAGTGAATGGTTAATCGAGGGAAAATAAAGATTGACAAAGAGTGTCACTTTTCTATGTTGGCACGTTCCCTCGCCTCGGTGGGGGGGGGGGGGTTTATGCATTACTACTACAGTCAGGTGAAGAAATTTTTCCTTTTAGACACAGTCCGCATAAAACAACCTGATGACTTGTGTCCATTGTTTCCGCGAGTAATGCGTGTCTCCGCTGGGTTGAAAGCTATTGTCGACACTGGAGTTTCAAGCCAAACAAACCTGAAAGAAGCTTTCATGAGTCATGACAATGGACGATGTGTGCACCGGGCTGTCCTGTTTCAACAATACCTACCACCCCGTCCTCCCATGGTGTCCCCTTCATCGACAAACCTTCGTTGGCAACGCAACAGTGTAAAAAAAAATTGAAAAATTTCTAGCAGGGGGAAAAACTGAATAATGGAGTCACTGCTGTTCATGCAGTGGTTTTTTTTACAGCGGATTTTTGCTTCGCAGCCAACATCCAGAGAAAAAATAATCATGCAGTCGCTTTTATACTTCGTTTGACAGTGATAAAAAGTGAAACGGGATGAGCACGGTCGGTTAAAAGCACTTGTTTGACTTTAATTATCCGGGTTTTATTAAGTCGGACGGCAGAGCCAGCCCGCCTGGCAGGAACGTGATACGCAGATTCGTGCGACAAACTCTGTCCTGTCCCAATAGAGCACAGTTTCCACACTGCTGATTCTGTGTTCGAAGCGAAACGCCCTGGTGGGAGGAAAGAGTTCAAATATTTTCCAGTAGATGGCAGATTGCGTTTAACACGCGGAAAGATAAACTTTAGACCAGAAGCTGTGAGCAAATGCACACTTTACAAGGTATGCCAACGTTCGGCAGGAGAATGCGGCTCAGCTGTGATATATTTTTTATAGAAGAAAAAAAATATCCGTCTTTCACTTCTTCACAACGATAAAGTTGTAAACGACGACACTCCAGATTCGGCTGTATAATTTCAAACTGCTGACTGGGATATGAACATTAGAGTGAGACAACATTTAGATTCCTGATTCAGTTCACAGTTTCGTGTTTTATTTTGATCCCATAAAAACTATGCAAAATTTAAGCTCGAACGGTGAAACTATTACTTCACGCCCTCGGTTTGAAATTTGTTTGCGATTCGCTCGTGCAATAAACGTTTAATGTGGCACTTTAATTAGCCATTGTTTGAAACAGGCCGTTGGACATTTTTGACAGCTCGATTCGTTCAAAAAAATTCACAAGTTCAAGGTCCCAGTGAAATTTTCGCATAAGTCCGATCAACGGTCCGATTATCGGACCGATTGAGCACGATATAGGGCCGATCGTAGCGCTTCGATCGGCCCGTCATCAGACAATTCTGCACCATTTGCATCAACCGCGCTGACCTAAAAAAGCTTTATGTTTACCTTATGTATCGCTAGAGAAACAGAGCGAGGGAACATCAAACAAGGCATTTTCGAGCCGACGTCTCCCGATAGGGTGTGAAATACATTCTTTTGTTTCGATCATATAGGCTTTGACCTTATGGTCATTCGCCTCTTAGGGCCAGAAAAACTCTGGCCCTATGTTCGGGGTTGAAAATCCAACCCCGATATATCACATCCCCTAAGTATCAGACATCCGCTCTCTGCTTTGGTATTTCTTCACTCTTTTGTTCTACCGATACACTATGTGAGCTTGAAACGCAATCAAAAGCTTTCTTGCACGATGCGTCCGATGTTCGAATTTACTGGGGTGAAGCACCGAATAGCCATTGGACTAGTTCTATGGGAGGATTTTAGAAGTTTCTCCAGAATTTATATTTTAAAATAATGACATCATACCAATACTAGTACTTTGAGAAGATATAATTTTAATTGTGTTTTGCACAATAAAAAATAAACAATAACAAACCGTTCCGATAAACTGGGCAAACATGCGCGATCTGTTCGTTTCATTTCGTCCAGTATGCAGTTCAGCAGGCGCTCCACACACTTAGAAAAAATTACATCTTTATAGATGCACATCAAAGGAGTGTCACGATTCACTTATATTCACAGTTCAAACCATGTAAAGATAAGTCATATCTTTAACTTCACAGTTCAACTAGTTCGCTACAGACGCTATTTTTTTTACATGTTAGTAGATGTAATATTGTGTCATCACCGAATAAACTACGGCATACTTGAATTACCGTCAAGCGTAAATTTCGTCTTTTCTAAGAGTGCACGCACAACAAAAAATTACCACTTTATTTGTGGGGTTGTATTCAAAGGGTAAGACTAATAAATTTCAATTTTCGCATTCATTTTTACAGTAAAAATAGTTAGAATCAGCTGTTCTGATGAGAAGGGCTGGTGTACACTAGGAGATTGATAGTACCTATTAGCTCTCTCCGGACTGTACCAGCCTAGATGCCGTGTGGAATCCGGCGGAAAAAAATGAACCAAGAATAGATCCACTGGGTTCCTGCTTCCATGTCGTAAAAGGCGACAATTGCAGGAGTTTCTTTTTCCTTTCAATTATCAGAAATTTTCAATGTTTTACTTCTGATTACTCTATTTTACTAAATCATCTCTTTATTCAACCTATCAATTTCCGTCTAGCTTCGGAGAAAAGTTTTATAAGGAATGATTTCTTCTTCCATATTATTGATTGTCTTTCAGGATTATAAAATGAATGATAAAAATCAACCATTGCGCAAATCCGTTTATATTACAAAGTTAATAACAGAGATAACATATATCGGTATATTGAAAACATAGTATTTTTCTCGGTAGCCGGCTGCCCAGATCAACTAAAATAACCAATTAATAATTTTAATAAATAATTAAAATAATAAAGCGGAAATAATAAAGAATCAAGACGCGTGTGAAATCTGTTGACCTTTGTTTGGTGATTTAAAATGATTTTATAATAACTGTTTAGAATATTTCAATGCAATGAATCAACTTTTTTGTCTAAATCCTATTCGCTCGTTTATTTTGTATCACGTAGTTTCATTTATAAAAACGTGCTTAATCCACCTAGCAGTGGGATGATACCTTATTTTATCAATCCGCATGTGTTTTTTTGCATGACTAAAAAAAACGCGAAAGGTAGTTGCATAAACGAGTGACTGCATACTCGACAGCCGGCTGTCCGGAGTTTTGTCAATTTCGGAGATTGACTGTTTCGTGCATTATATTGCCAGCACAAAGTAACACATAAAACAATAATACTTTAAAACATTCTTGGTAGCCGGCTACCCAGAGCAATAAACACATGATAACATTATTAAAACATTTACTAACAAAGTATCCTCTCCTGTGATGCATGTGGGAACGCAGAGGATTCCTCGGTTCTTAGTAGCAACATGCATCGAACTAACAATCCTTTCCCTCCCAAGTAGATCTGCATTCGGACGTGGCTGGCGTCGGTATTGATCAGCATGCATGGTTCAATACAGTTTGCACAATGTGAAACAATGTGTTATTCCCAAACATGTTACTTCAAAAAATCATGTTGCAATCTCAATTGGTTCAGATCAATAACGGAGTAGCAACACACGGGCGGTCTCTAATGCTAATGCTAATGCTAATGCTAGAATCAGCTGTTCTGATGAGAATATGCACACCAAAAAATTTGAATTTTACAGGTGACCTTATCCCTCATACGATGTAATTCATAAAGACCTAATTTGTCAAATGACGGAAAGTCTCATTTGTAATGACTTAATGTTAGAATAGCTTGAATTTAACTGGTTTCGACTGTAACTTGCGTTCTGCTAGCAGGTGCGACTGTATGAATTTAAAAGCACCTTTTACCAGCCAAGCAGATGCATGCTTCTGTGGCTCGGTCGATTAACAGACGTGCTTGCGATCCAATGATTCTCGGTTCAAGTCGCGACGGTTGCTACCAGTATTCTTTTTTGTTTATTTTAACGAAATTCATGCATGGAGTTCTAGACACAATATTAAATGTTCTTCGACGTAAATTTGCGTGAACTGCGACGCTCCATTTATGTGCATCTAATAAGATGTAAAATCACAGGGTTTTTTTTAAGTGTGTGTCTTACTTTAAAGAGTAATACCTTTCTTACAATTCGCCCTGTGGAAAAATACACACTTAGAAAAATTTACATTTTAATAGATGCACTTAAAAGGAGCGTCGCGATTTACTTACATTCATAATTCAAAGCATGTAAAGATAGTCATAACTTTACAGTTGATTCAGCTGGAACTTACATCGCTACAGACGCTAAATTTATTTGTACATGTTAGTAGATGTAATATTGTGTCATCGCCGAGGAAATGACGGAATGCTTGAATTTACGTCAAATTCAATTTTTTCTTAGATCAATCTCGAGTTGTTCTAAACTTAAAAACATAGTTCTTTCTTCATTTTGAGCAAAATCCAACCTCATTTAATTTAAATTGGTTAATATACTAAATATTTAAAGGAAGTCAGACTTCCAGAGTTGTTTATTGATTTCTTTGCATATTAATTTGTTTTGTATACAGAAATTGTGAATTTTTATAGATGCACATAATATGACTGTCGTAATTCACTGAAATTTACAATTCAAAGCATGTAAAGATAAGTGACATATTTAAATTCACAATAACTTTAGCTGAAGTTTATATTGATACAGACGCAAAAAATATGTTTACATGTTAATAGATGTAATAATAAATAGACAGTGCGTCCATTAAGTTTCAAGACACGAATCATGTCTCATTTAATAATAACGCCATCTATTTGTTCGAAAGCTAGAACCTTTCTCTATTTATGTGTCACATTTCATTACGTTTGATTGATAAATAACAGGAATGTAACAATTCTCTCTAAACAGTGTTCCATTTGACGTTGAAAATCCAACATGGAGAGCGGTCATTAAATTCAACGCAACACATGGTACAAGTGCATCAGAAACATCAGCGGCGATCAGTGTTTGTCTGGACCAAATAGTTTTCACTTTATATATATATATATATATATATATATATATATATATATATATATATATATATATATATATATATATATATATATATATATATATATATATATATATATATATATATATATATATATATATATATATATATATATATGTAATAGGTATAGAATTTGCTCTAATTTTCGACAAATTTTCCGCGTCCTGGAGGGCCGATTGTCATATACCAATCTATTCGGCTCGACGAAGTCAGCAAATGCTAACCAACCCCCCCCCCCCCCCCCCCCCAAATGTCAAAAAGTCAATTTTTGGCAATATGTGTCAAGTTGACCTTAAAAACTAAATATGTTTATGATAAATATGACTAAGATTCCGCACGGTAACAGCTATCCAACAAGCCATAGATTGTGAAAATCCGTCCATTTTTAACGGAGATATGCAATTGTTTCTTAGTACCTAAAAAACTATGCACAACATGCTTTATCATGACATTTCGATTTTAACACGATTCGTTTTTGGCAACATAATCGTTCGAACATGACATATGTATTAGAAAGATGGCGACATTTTCAAATCAAAAACAATTAAAACTTTTTATTGATTTATGCTGTTTGCAGCAATGATTGCTGGAAGAACACAACTTCTAACACCCTTATACTATTCGAAAAAGTTCGTCGAGAAAAGAAAATTTGTGTGTGAAAAATAATTTCATAAATGTTTCTCGGAGATGGTTTAACTGATTTCTACACACTTAGACTCATATGAACTATCCTATACTGTCATATAAGGGCTCTGAATTTCATTTGGATCCGACTTCTGGTTTCGGAACTACAGCATGATGTATGTAACAAAATTAATATGGAAGGCGATGTATGTAATAAAAACTGCTTGTTTTATGACTCGATGGCCAAATAAACTTATTTCAGTTTTACCGGTATTCGGTTTTCGAACCCGGACGGTACCCAAAGTTTTATGTGGAACGTACTACGATTTCTCAAAGATGGCTGCACTGATGTTCAAAAATTTTGAATGAAATTCGAATCAAATGAAATAATTTACAATCCCTTAGATGAATTTAACTGATTTCGGCTACACCGGTTTCCGAGTTTTTATTCCAAAAGTATCGGAAATAGAGGAACTCAATAATTTTCTCAACTATTTGAATTTAAAGACTTACGGTCCCATACAACATTTGTAAATTTCATACGACACTCCTTTCAGAAGAAGCATAGCGTTTTTAAAATTAAAACCATTTTCAACGTTGGGTTCAAAACTATTCCATTTTTTTGTCATGTTAATTTATGGCCATACGAACCATTTTGGGTCATGCTGGTCCCTAGGCCAAAAGTTCAAAGGTGGACCACACTTCGACATCATGCCTAATCGACTATCAGAAGTTTAAATTCAAAGGAATAGTTTTAAGGATTCTACAATTTCGGTTTTCGATCAGGGTAATGAGTGATTGACATCTAAAACTGTCACTTAAAACGACGGTAATTGTAATAAAAATATTTCCAAAAAAATAAAAATAAACACTTTCATGAAAATTTCAAACACCGAAGAATATTCATACTAAAAACATATGTGAATTGTAAAGATGGTCGGGTTTCGAGTATTTGTACCCGAAACCCGACCCGAACCCGAAATCGACGGTTATTGGTCGGGTTCGGGTTTAGATAAAGATATGGTTGTCGGGTTCGGGTTAGGTACGGGTGTCGATTTTTTTTCATTTTCAACAGATACGGGTCGAGTTCGAGTTAAAAAATTTGGTCGCGTTTCAGTTTTTTTCGGATTTCTCTACTTTTTTCGGGCTCGGGTCGGGTACGAGTAAAGAATTTCAAATCTTGGGCTCGGGCCGGGCACGGGTAAAAGTTCTTGCTTTTCTCTATAGAAAGGTATTACAATTGCTTGAAAAAGCCGACTTTTGCATGGAACCTCGGAGACCTATAGTGTTATATACCACTCGACTCAGCTCGACGAGGTCGACAAATGTCGATATGTGCATGTGTGCATGTGATGGCTGAACCATTTATCTAGTTCAAAGATCAAATGGCTGTGATTTCTGGTTCCGGAGATATGATGGTATAAGTGACGTAATCGAAAAAGCGCGTTATTTTTTTCCGCACAATTTCCTCAGAGATGGCTGAACCGATTTTAACAAGCTTAGGCTCGTTTGAAAGCTACTATTGGGCCATTGCTCAAGTTTGAATATCAAATGACTGCGATTTCTGGTTCCGGAGATATGAAGGTATCAGTGACGTGACCAACAAAACGCGTTGTTTTTACCGTTGTAATATATATAAGGGTGCCAATATTTTGGGATCATCTTTAATTTCATAAAGCGGTAATACTTAAACGTTTAAGCCCCTCGAAAAAAGTCCCCATGCAAAAATTTTAACTAATTCGGATATGGGGCGGTGAAGGTTTGAAAAATGAAAATATTTTCATGACACTGTTTCGAATAAATAGAAAGGCACCATCACACGACTAGGTGGATTAATCAGGGTTTTTTTCATTTTCTATCGGGTACGGGTCGGGTTCAGGTTTTGACAAAAAACTTATCCGATCATCTCTAGAGGATTTATGAAGTAAAAGGTGTCATCTCACTGCTAGGTTGATTAATCATATTCATTTTTTATATATGGTAGTTGACAATTGATGAAGATTATTATACTATAACTAAAGATGGAAAATAATAGACCAAAACGTTATAGTCTTTTAAATATAACTATATTTTAAAATTATTCAAATAAATTTCGACAGTCCCACGACAAAAGGGCCTAACTGTGAATGACAGTTTCTCTTTGTTTACTTTTTCTTTCACGATTTACCGAATTGATTTTATATTTGACGCCTTACTCTTCGCAAAATTTTCAAGCTAAAACTACAAGCTTTCGATTTATATTGGAAACTTTCAAGAAGATGCAGTAATGGCTCCGTAATAATCAAAAGAGAAAGTAAACAAAGAGAAGCTCTCATTTGCAGTTAGCCACTGTTGTCGTGGGACTGTCGATTTTTCAAATGACTTGATTTTATGAAAAAACGCAAAGTTTTACAGTGAATTTTAAACTAAATCATTTTATAATGTTTTTCGAGTCTTGACACCAATTTGATCACTGAGTATTGAGGGGTGTCGGAATGATACAAATGCACGGACCAATGCCTGACTGGTGACCGGACGAAACACACTGCTACCCAAGTGTCAATTTTTTTTTGTTAGATTGGCCGAAGCAATTAATCGCTTTGTTAACATACAGGATGGATCCTACTATGGTTACCATCGATGATGGCCTTGTTTTCGACCAGCATTTCTAGTGTTCATTTGGGTGATGTAGCCTATTTCGTCTGGTATGGAATGGGTGGAACCTAGAAAACTTCATATATCGCAACCCATAAAAGGGGAGAAAGAATCAATCAACTATTCGTTAAAAATATATCCAGAGCTAGAATAATACAAAAATTTAGAAACGTTCCGTTTTCAATGAGAAAATACAGAAATTGTTAAGCTCGTCATGAATTTGTTATTATTTAGCCCAAATCAAGGAATTATAGAATCACGATTCCAAGCAAACTCCACCTTTTGTTTTAAAAAGAAAAAGGTTTTAAACTATTATTATGAGCTCTAATAAGGTAGTAAATATGTCGAACCTCGAAATGATATCCCCATGTCATGGCTTGCGACTGGCTTAACTCGAATAGAACTCCTGAAAATATATTCGTTTCATCTGTGCCCGATTTATCCGCAACAAATCCAGTTCCGGTTGTACATGTCCCATATACGCGTGCCATTTTTGGGAAACGTTTGAAATGGTCAACGAAATTGCCAATCCGGAAAATGCCCGACAACAAGGATAACGAAAGCCGATTAACCGGATTTATCAAATTTGATACGTTCTGATGTGCATAATACGGTTCCGGCAATGCACTATCATTTTCCGCAAATGGCCACCAAATAAACTATTATACTCTAACTAAGTTCCAGTCTTTGCTTCGTCAGCCGATTTCGTCGATGTAGGTTATTTGAACCGGAGTGCTGCTGCTGCTCCTGCGTTGCGTTGCGTTGCGTTGCGGATATTGACACCATCGGTCGGTGTGGGTGATGGAAACTGAGCTGATATGCAATCCTAAAGCGGATATGACGATCCAACCACCCTGTCCCGCATCGGTGGCGGTCTGCGTGGGATGGGGAAACAGAACGATGATAGGGGACACTCGACGCCTGCAGCAGATGTTCCGTTTTTACCCGTTTGTTTATATGTCTTTCCTCGTGACCCCACCCTCACTCAAACTGTGTTACCGCGAGCCGCAATCAACCCTTGTTGGGTAAACAGTCTGGTCTGGGCTTGCTGTCAGCATCGGCGGTGGCGATGATGATGATGATGATGATGTCGTTGTTGATAATAATGACGGTGATAGTGTATTCCGATGATTGGGGGCGTTATTGGTAAACGGGGTGGGATCACGTTTTATCGATAGAGGCAACAACCATCGGAAGGAAGCTGCGAGACCACATGCCGTTTGAGTTTCCACTCAGCCCCACTTCGAGGCGGTGCGAAACGAACGTCAACAAATAATGCTGGGCATGAAACCCCGTGTGATAATGACGGTCAATGGGGGGTAATAGTTTTATTGTGGGTAAGTATGGATTTAATATAACACAATGGTGGCGGGGACTTTGCTTTATGGTTCTCTGTTGCTTTGAAGAGAAACATGAAAGAACTGATTTTTATTTGATGACGCCGAACAAGTTGATGCGGAAACTTGATCTGCTTTGTGAATGCAGCTTGAGGTAAGAGTTTTTCCACAAGACTCGGTTGCCGAAACCACTGCACGAGACTTGAATAAAGTTATATATAATTAAAAGGGGATTAAAGTCATACGTCCCTGCATACAAGATTATTTTATTTATATTAATTTTTACGACTGTTTATCAGCACTATTAGCATATGTCACATGTGAAAGGACATATGATGTCGTGGTTAAATGCAGCACCATAACATGCTGGGTTTTGGTTCTACATTTTTATGCAATGTCCTCTCTTCACGTTACAATAAGTTGATGGCTCATTATTCGTAAACAGAACTGTAACTAATCAAATTATTACATTGATACAAATCCTCCAGAAGTGTCGCTAAAACCGAATATCTTTTTATCGGCAAGGCATCGTATGATACGATTGTCCGTGAAGAACTTTGGCAGGTTAAGGACGAGAAAAACTTTCGAAGCAAACTGATCACATTGATTAAAACAACTATGGATACGAGCAGGTGTTCCTCAAGGTCCGAGCGTATTTTGTTTTTACTTCTGATCTTCCAAATCTATCACAGGTAGAAATCCACGAGTGATCCGTTGTTGCCAAAAAAGAAGCTTAAATATTTTCTGTGACTTCCAGACAAAATGGAAATTACACCAAATGCGACAAAAACACAATTAATTACTTGAACAATATTTCATCAACATTGAATTCCACACACTTCGAAAAAAACCCTGTGATTTTACATCTTATTAGATGCACATAAATGAAGCGTCGCAATTCACGCAAAATTACGTGGAAGAACAAATAATATTGTGTCTAAAATTCCACGATATGAAATTCATTGGAATAAAAAATTAATACTGATAGCGACCCCCACGACTTGAACCGAGAATCATTGGATCGCAAAGTACGTCCGTTAATCTACTGAGCCACAGAAGCACACATCTGCTTGGTTGGTAAAGAGTGAATTTTAATTCATACAGTCACACCTGCTAGCAGAACGCAAGTTACAGTCGAAACCAGTAAAATTCCAGCTAATCTAACATTAAGTCATTACAAATGAAATTTTCAATCATTTGACAAATTAGATCTTTATGAATAACATCGTATGAGAGATTAAGTCACCCGTAAAACTCATTTTTTGTGTACTATATTACGTACTATACACACTCACTATGTATTTCATAGTAATTTAAATGTGTATGTTAACAGTCAAAATACAGATATATATTTTGGAATGTTATTTCCATCCACCATCAGTGCATAAATTTTATGAATTCGAGGCACTCGTTCTAGTAGATTTATTCTACTAAACGCTCAAATGACAAATTAGGGACAATTTAATCATCTTTCTGTATAAGTCTAGAGCTTCTTTTCTCAAACCAAACTATAATCACATTATCAAATTGAACGACTTGGAATTGACATGGTCTAAACAAGCAAAATTTTTAAGGTTTAACGTATGGTAATGAATCACACTCTAAAGGATCACATAGAAGAAACCATAATTATATGTTTATACCATCTTACAAACAGACATTCTAAGGCATGTTTTAAGAACAAATCATTAAAAAGGCTACGTAGATTAAGTGCAGTACTGTGTCATTCGGATACGTTATATAACCGGTTCGAACACAACACACAAATGATCGAAAGCATAGTATGTAAATAGCAGTCATTAGTCTCGTCGGAGATTCCAATATTTTACAAAATGCTTTAATAGATGTTATTTCAAAAAAATTAAACAGTTTCATTAAGGGGGTAGGGTCTAGATGATGTAAAAATCATATTTTTTTTCAGAATTAATTCAAAAAAATAAATTCAAATGTTTTGCATGATAAAAAGCATCATTCGAACAACATTTTGTAATATTGAGAAATAAGTCGATGAGGAGGTATTTTCGAGGACACTTCGTAAAGATCATGATTTGCGGTGTCCACTGTATCTCAGTGCAGACTAATCAGAAATGAACAAATTAAAGCAGCATTGTTAGAGGAGAAGTTTTTCAGGACCCGAACGTATCTGTTTCATTTAGTTTTTAATTTTTTGAATTTTTGGTGGTTATTCAAAGTGAAAAATTACGATTTTCACGAAAAAATCCGCCATTTGTAGCTGTAAAACCTCCCCAGAGTAACACATAATGAATGGAAAACGTTGGGGTCTGGTTTTTAATATGTAGAAAGTGTGTGCAAAATTTGAAAAATATGGTGCAGTAGTTTTTGAATGACGATACACACGGACTTTCAAAATCTGCTTTCGAGAAAAACGCGTTTCAAGTTTTCTGTCTATAAATCAATGGAACAAAAAATCATATTTTTACCTTTTTTTATAAATATAAAAAATAGGTATAGAATTCGATCAAACTTTAGAAAAATTTTCCGAGGCCCGGAGGGCCGAATGCCATATACCAATCCATTCAGCTCGACGAATTGAGCAAAGTCCGTGTGTATGTGTGTCTATGTGTGTGTGTGTGTGTGTGTGTGTGTGTGTGTGTGTGTGTGTGTGTGTGTGTGTGTGTGTGTGTGTGTGTGTGTGTGTGTGTGTGTGTGTGTGTGTGTGTGTGTGTGTGTTGTGTGTGTGTGTTTGTGTGTGTGTGTGTTTGTGTGTATGTGTGTGCGTGTGTGTGCGTGTGTGTGTGCGTGTGTGTCTGTATGTGTGTTGTCAACTAAGAGGTCGAGATCTCAGAGATGGCTGGACCGATTTCGATCAAACTAGTCGCAAATGAAAGGTCTTCCCGTCACCCTGAACGCTATTGAATGGTTTTGAGAACGGATGTTTACTTTTTGAGTTATACGAAGTTTTATGTCAAAATTTTCAGTTTTTTTTATAATATCTGTCACGATTGACCTTGAAAACAGAATATATTTTACGACTTAGATTCCGCACGGTAATACCTATCCAACAAGCCATAGTTTGTTAAAATCCATCCATTTTTAACGGAGATATCGAAATTTTTGTGTAAGCGACTTTTCCCCCTATTCAAGCAGTAGAAATTTTGAGCGCTGTCTGGCAAAGAAATGTTTGGGGCAACATGATACACGATTTCTTTTACTGTTACATACATTTGTTTCTAAGTACCCAAAAGACTGTGTACAGCATGATATTTTGCCTCGGACCGATTTTAGCACGGTTCGTTTTTGGCAACATAATCGTTCGAATATGCCATATGTAAACCAAATGATGGCAGAATTTTCGAGTTGAAAGCAATTCCATAATTATACTGATTTAAACTACTTACAACAATAAATGCTGGAAGAATATAACAGCCATATACCATTCGAATCAGTTCGTCGAGATCAGCAAATGCATGTGTGACAAATAATTTCACTCAATATTTTTCGGAGATGACTCAACTGTTTTCTACAAACTCAGATTCATATGAAAAGTCGTATACTCCCAAACAAGGTTCCTGGATTATTTTTGGTTCCGACCTCTGGTTCCGGAACTACAGGATGATATGAGAAACGAAAATAAAACTGTTTAACTCATTTTTCTCGTAGATGGCTGAACCGATCTAAGATTCAAATGAAATCTAAGAATCATCTAAGATTCAAATAAAAAGTTTTAAGATTCTATAAAACATCTTGTTTTTTTTAAAATCAGATCCAACTTCCGGTTTCGGAGATACAGGGTGATTAGTATAAAAATGTCTATTTCACATAAATTAATCAGGTTTATCGGGTTAGCAGATTGGGATAGTCGATAACCAAATAAACTTTTTTCATTTTTGGTTGTATTCAGTTTTCGTTTCGGAATGCACCCAAAAATTTAATTCGCACTACGATTCCTCAAATATGTCTACATTGATTTTCAAACATTTTGAAACAAATGTAAACTATACAGCTACTCAGGTGAGTTTGTCTGACTTCGGCTACACCGAATTTCGAATTCCGGTTCCAGTATCGAATCGTCTCTCAAAGCTCAATCGTTTTCTCAAAAAAAGCCAAATCGAATTTCAGAAACAAAAGTTCAAATTAAAATAAATCCAATTTTATCCAATTCGGACACATGCGGATTGATAAAAAAGGTATCATCTCACTACTAGGTGAATTAAGCACGTTTTTCTTTTATAGTTTGTTATAATGAACAAACTTTATCAATTACATTTAAAAATTCTAATTTTCTCAATTGAATTCAAAAATTGTTTCATTTCACAGCAAAGTTGTAAAAAATGTTATTTTGAGCAACTTTAAGAGTTACTTCAATTCAACTTACTTCATTTTTCGGTGTAAAAGTAAGATGGCTTTTAAACAATCACTTTTTGCCTTTCTCATATAGAAATTCTATTCAATCACTGTGAAAGCCGACTTTGAACGGAGGCCCAGAGAGCCAAGTGTCATATGCCATTCGCCTCCTTTCGTCGAGATCACAAAATATATGTGTGTGCAATAAATAATGTCACTCCGTTTTCTCAAAGATGGCAGAACCGATTTTCTCAAACTCAGATTCAAATGAAAGGTCTTATGGTCCCATAGATTGCAATTGAATTTTATTCCGATCCCACTTCTGGTTTTGGAATTACAAGGTAATATGTACAAATCTATGAAAAAATGCACACTCAATTTTCCCGGAAATTTCCCAACCAATTTTTATAAGCTAACTTTTAAAAAAACCTTAAAATTTTTAAAAAGTCCCCAAAACTTGATTCAGATTCGACTTCCGGATTCGGTATTACAGCGCGATTAATGAGAAAATTTCAATTTCATGAGTATTTCTTCACGAGTGATTGTGAAGCGAGGTGCAAAGTTTTATATCTTGTTAGTTAATGGATATGTCCACCTACTTTGGGACTACTAGTTCCCGGTTTCCACTTACGATAGCACCAATAATAGTGAAAAAATATCCAAAAACGAGACTTCCTCCGATTTCTCAGCAACGGTTTTACAGATTTCCACCAATCATGATTCAAATTAAAGATCTCTTAAGCTGTCTTGAAAGATACTGTACAATGTCATCCAACTCCGTCTTGCGGTTCCGAAATTATATGGCGATGAGTATCAAAACTTTCAAACCATCATACAAAATGACGATGCAAAACCGGTAAGCATCGGTACGTGCTGGTATGAAAGAAGAAAACACCACCGTCTTTGCACCGTTTGCAGCACGCTTTGTTCAATTTCGTATAGCGTGCAGAGTTAGCACATTTAAATCTATATTTTTCAGGAGAAAAATCTGTAAATCTGTATCGGGAGATCGAAGTTCTATATTGAAAATCTTAATATGAAAATGATAAGAAATTAAAGCGCTACGAAATGAAAAATCGAATCTGAAAATGACAGCTACTTTTTGTTTAGAGGAAGCGTTTATTGTAATGCAATTGACAATCATTTCTTTTTACTATCTGACATCTTTCCTTCTTATCAGATGAAATTTTAGAAAATAATTGCAAGAAAAGTAATTATAGATAAACCGTCTTAAGCAGGTGGAACCATTTGTAATGTTTACCATCCATGATATTCTCTTTTATTTAATTTGTACCCACTTATTAGTACTATCACAAAATTATGATAACGATTCTTTTCTATAAAAAGGTAAAAATATACATATTGTCTTTCTCATATAGAGAGTTTATGCAATCACTTGTAAAATTGACTAGTGAAAATTGAAGATAGGACACTTTCCTATACCATTCGGCACAGTTCATGAAGCTGAGCAATGTATGTGTGTGCGAGTATGTTTCAAATAATGTCATCCTTTTTTCTCAGAAATGGCTTGACCGATTTTCACAAACATAGGCTCAAATAAAAGGTCTCATAGTCCCATAGGTTGTTGTTGAATTTCAAAAATAAACCTTGTCATCTTTTTCTTTTACAACCTTGGCCCACCTTAATTTGCATGAAAAAATATACAATTTTTCACAATGTATACTTATTTGAGAAAGTCACGTTACCTGAGTATGTGTATCAATTGTATCAGTTTACAACATAGAATGATTAATTACCTGAAAAGAAAGAAAAGAAAATACGTATTCAGATCGTTTTTCCCTTTACTTAGAACACGCGACTGGTGGAATGATTCAACAATGAATGAGACACATGATTTTTGCCTTTCTCATAAAAAACGGTTAAGCTATCAATGACTGTTGTGTGTGTATACATGTGTGTTCATGTTTGTGTGTGTATGTGACAAAAATATGTACTTGATTTTCTCAAAGATGACTGAACCGATTTTCACAAACTTATGATAGATCATAATTTCCCGAAAAACGTCATTGATTCATATTCCGATCTGACTTACGGTCTTGAAGTTATAGGATGCAAACCGTAATTTAGAACCCGGAAGAAAAAAATTGAATGTTTTTCCTAATTTTGACTCAAAACTTTTGATGATTTGAAAAGGTTATATTAGTTTATTCCTAAACAAACTTTTTGGTTTCAAGTTTTATACAACAATAGTAGAACAAATCTTCCCATTTAACGTATCATTCGTAGTTTGATTTCATTTTCTGGTTTCGGTCGTTTTTAGCCTTTTTGTGACTCATAAAAAAACAGTCTGGAAATTTGGTTAGTGTCATTTACAGAGACTCCAGATCCGAAAACAAGCTGTCTCAACAATGCGACGGGTAACAAACAAACAAACAAAAAAAGTGAAATAGCAAAACTATCTGACAACGCAATGAACCGAGCCGCTGACACTGCATAAAACGGACATAACTTAGTATGGTCCTGCCCAAGCCAACCGGTACCGGTACGCATTGATACCGAACACCACCGGTAGATCACTTGGTCTGGCACTTGCTTGAATATGCATGATATTGCAGATTTTTTTCGGCCTTTCGTTTCTTTTTTTTTCGCTTTGACTTCGTTCTCGCTCGGTATGTCCTTGTACGAACGTAACTTGAGCGGCATCCGTGTGTGTGTGTGGGGGTGGTTCGGTTCAGTGGAACCGTTTTCAATTATGGTACACCGAAGGTGGATCTGGCAGGAAAATCACCACATTTATTGAATCTGTCCGAATACGTATCGCGGCTTTATGCGAATAATCTGTGGAAATATGACACCGCATGAACCAGCTACGTGTGAATCGATGGGGTGGGTTACCGCTACGGTTGGGTGATGCCGGGGTGGAAAAACCGAAAAGGTGATAAATTGTATGCTTTCTTTTTTTTGTCACAGTAGGTGACATTCGAGAGGTACGGTGTTCGAAGCAGAAAATAAATTTTAGTGATGAAGTTTATCAATTCATATGTGGGCTATGAATGTTCTATACTATTGGGCGTTTAAACGTTTAACCAATAAACGACAGGTGCTAGAGCCTCGTTCGAAACGAAGCACGCAACCTTCTTTTTTCACATCACCACCACGAAGGTAATAGTCGTGCATCGAAGGAGCAATAATTCCAAGTTTATGGACACCGCACGTACGGTTCCGTATGGGAGTTAATTTTCATTTGATTACGGCATCGTAAAATATGCCCAGCGTTCCAGTTTATATCCAGCGTGACTCCATCGAGACGCAGGGCGTCAAGTGATCTATGGCGGTCTCCGATGAGCAGCTTCTGCTGCCTGCCGAGGACATAAAGTTCGCAATAAACAGTAGCGTATTTCTCCTATCTTCGGTTTTCTCAGTTGACTGCTATCACCGCCTGTCGTTGGTTCGGTTGGCTGCTCGGAGATCCCCAGGGATGACGAAATGCTGGAAAAAATGTACGCAGCACGACACAAGAGAAATAATTTATTGCCAATTAGCTAAAATATTTTCGCTCCGAAACTTAGAAAAAGCTCAGTTGTCAGGATCTAGAACGGACCACATTCGGTGCCAGCGAGTCTACTTCGGTACGGATGCGGAAGGTTGCCGACATCGCATTCAGTTTAACGCTTCATTTGTTCTGTCATTTTCGTAGCAGGATTGTTACCAACAAGATACGAGCGGAACAACAATAATTACTGAGCAGGTATGACTGAGTAGCAAGACGTTACGAAAATTCTCAATGTAAAATTGTACCAACGTCTCATGCGGTTCATTGGGGATTGCTGTTATTCCGCTGTAAGGATTTGACTCCAACAGTTAGCTCAAATTGCTTTTTGGATTCCCTTACAGTAACGTAATTGCTGCATGAAAAACCACACTGACACGGGTTCCGGTTCAAATTGATTGCATTTTTCAAACATTCCTAACCATGTTCATGTTATTCAAATCATTTCAACGTCTACTGTTTCCGATGTAAATCTTGATGAAGGAAAATAACGAACAGTCCCTTTATGTTCAGTAATCAGTTATCAGAACTGAGTGGCTCGATTGGCACATTACCTTCCATATTGAAAAAAGTGATTTGTCATGTCTTCTCCTCACTTTCCTGACACCATTTCGCGCTCCCAGAAGAAGAAGCAGAACAGTTTGCAAAGGTATGAGTAGAAGTAAATTCGGCATTCCATTACCCGCATACGCATGGCTGCCAGATGGCTGACTAAACGCTGCCAGCTGGAAAAATCTGGCTGGCAGACATTCTGGTGACCGGCTGCCTCACCGCTGCCAGGAATACAACTCAAACGATACAACCGTATCCACCAGGATTTTTCCACATTGAAATCTTTGACATTTTCAGCGAAGGTGAGAAGATGAAAACGCTCGGCTAACTTGGATACAGGCGACTTTGTTTTGTCAAATTGGATTTGACAACCGTAACTGAATCAATTTTGGTAGCCTTCTGGTGGCCATGGCTGCCCAGGTAGCCAAAACGCTATGCGGGTAGGGATGCCAAACATTCAGCTAAATCCGTTCAAGGTCAATACAGCAAAGATCTATTCACTCGAAAAAGAACGATAAGCTCCTCTGTTTATATCTTCTTATCACATTGGGTGCGAAACAATAGAATATCTTTCAATATTAGCTCATCATACACCGATTCAACATTGTACAGAGAACCCAGATATGAAGTTGCTTCAATGCAGAATAATTACACATCAGATGATATATGAGTCCAGAAATCGTAGTCGTAGATTTTTGGACATTTTCAGATTGACATCTGTAAGAAACGATTTGATTTGAGCGCAAGTTTGCAATCTAGAATCTAGAAAACTAGTTGAAAGTGGTAAAGCAGGTTCAGGAGCAACGAAATCATTTGAGCAATTCCAGAAATGCTTAGCAGATCATCAGACTCGACCTTCTCCGATTTGGATGAAACTTTGCACATGGCTTCAGTATGGCAAACCATAAGTTTTGAACCGATGGAGAGGTCAATCCGACTCACGATTGATTTTTAAAAAGGGCGTATGTATTTTTGCATTTCACCAAAATTGCCTTTTTCAAATCGTTGTAACTCGGAAACCGTTAATTGTGCAAAAATGGCGTTCAGGAAGAAGTTGCAGTTAAAAAAAAAATACACTGAAAAAAATTTTTGATTTATTTTCTCAATAATTACAAAATAATCCGAAAAAGTTAAATAAAAAAACAAGCTTGGTTTTAATTTTTTTTGATACTTTTTATTTTAAAGTTGTTATTAAAACCTACAGATTGATGGCTATCCCATGCGTGCCTTTTGAAAAATGAAGAAGTTACAGCTAAAACAATTTATAGATATATTCGAAATTTCAAGTTCTCGTTGAAAGATAATCATTTAAACAGTAGAATATTATTCTACAGGTTAAAGGCAATAAATTTGTTCATGAAATCCTTTCTTCTTAAAGTAGCTGTTCTTGAGATACTTGGATATTTAATTATAACACCATGTTTTGTATTTCCATGAATTCTTTATTTGCTTGTTATATCTATAATTATTACATGTACATGAATAATTCTTAATAATATTTAAGGTTTCAAGTTTTCGAAAATTGTATGAGTACTACGTGCATCGTCATTTGAATACAGTCTTGTGACGATTGTGGTTTCTGAAATCGGAAGGAAAGAATGGTATTTCTGTGCGCCTGGAATCATTTCGGTATCCTTATAAACACTACTCCACTTGGTCACACCCCGTTCATATTCTTCTTGTGACACGTAACAAAAAGACATGGTCGTGAATGCATCTCGACGTCTCTGCTCTGTCCATTCATATAATTGTTTTGCAGTTGTGATTGGGTGTTCATGATAATCATCAATCTGTAGGTTTCAACAAGAGCTTTAAAATAAAAATTATCAAAAAAAATCGAAACCCTGATTATTTTTAATTTGATTTTTTTGGTTCATTCTGAAATTATTAAAAAAAAATTCAAATTTTTTATTCAGTGTATATTTTTTTAGAGTGCCCTATTGATTCCCTACAACTTCGTCCTGTACGCCATTTTTGTACAATTAATGGTTTCCGAGTTACAACGATTTGAAAAAGGCAAATTTTGGTGAAATGCAAAAATACATACGCCCTTTTTAAAATCAGTCGTGAGTTTGCCATACTGAAGTCATGTGCAAAGTTTCATCCAAATCGGAGAAGGTCGATTCTGATTTTGTCACTTTTTCGTCTACTCATTGCTTTGGAATTGCTCATTTGTTGCACCAGCCAACTCATCAGCCCATTCATTTTCAGTAATACCAGCATGGCCGGATACCCATAAAAAGAATTTGAAATGCTGAGATCTTCAATTTGAGTTCGACATGCGATCACTAGACCGTGAATCATTCGTACTGAGTGACTTTAAAACTACTTGACAATCGGGCCAAAAATGAATTCGTTTACCACAGATTCTCTGCTGAAGTGCCGATTGTATTCCACACAGAATCGTGTAGATTTCTGCTTGGAATACAGTACAGTATTTACCATGTGAATGAGACTGCTATAGCCTCATTTCACGACAGTAGACACCAGAGAACCGTTCGCATAACAGACTATGTGTTCATAAAGTTGTCGTTCCAACTCATTCCAAGCGAGAGTAACTTGTAGCATAGACTATAGAGTTACTGTTCCAAAGCCTTGTAATCTTAAGACAAAATGCACAAGATAACTCTTCTTGTTTTGGAAACACATTTATTTATTTATTTTAAAGACATTTTTATTCAGGCCTATTTGCCTATTCAAGTCTATTAAGTTTTACGAGGCCGATTGAGCCGATGTTTTAAATAATTTTTTTTGTATTGTATCTTGTTGTCACCCTCTTTCTAGGGGAAAAAAATCTTCCACTTTTCCTTTTGATAGAGAGAATCTCACCTTATTGGGACATAGTTTTGCGAATATAAGGATCGATGACGCTTGAGAGAAGATCATGCACATGCACTTCTATAGCACTATCTTCCATATATACTGGAATGTTGCACTTAATGTTTTCGTGCTCCACATAGTGCACATTGTTATTGTCTTTTGCGAAATGAATTGCATCCAACACTTATAAAACTGAATGTAAACAACATTATTTGTCTTATTGCATTGAAGTAAATACACACGTTTAATGTCAAAATGCATTTGCTCCTTAAGCAAACCTTCAGGTTCTCGCATCGAAAGTCGAATTTTGCACTGCCTGGAGTCAACAAGAATTGTATTCTTTCGTACCGGCGGTAGCTTTTGTTCGTTTGGTTCACTCATTACGAGATCGTTCTATTGTTTACTACACAATACTGTATTTGGTTTCTTCCGTCCCGAACGTAAGCGGTTTTGTTTTATCGACTGACTTGAATGAGATGTGAAAGCGAACTGATGGTTACACATGCAGTGGTTTAATGTAGAGTAGTGCCTCTAGAGCAGCAGTAAGAGTTGTCGTGAATGCTCCCGTCATCACAATTAGAATCAATCTTTTTTGATTGAGATGATTTGACTTTGGCTGAACTACATGAATGAAATGACTGAAGAAATAACGTTCTGCATAGATCGAAACTATATAACTATTATCCATATGATTTTTAAACGAAGCGATAACACATGGCCGAGCATTGTTAAGCTGAAAAACTTCAAGCTCGGACCTGGTATTAGCTTGGTGACAGCTCGAATTGACATATTTGAACGGTTCTTCCACTCCATTGGACTCCATTGGACCCCTTCTACGACTACTTCTTCGAGCATTCAGGCGCTCGTCTAAGGTTCTCATCATACAAGGCTTAGTGATGTTTGCAATAACAAACGTTTTAGCTATCCATCAATGAAACTACATGACATGAATCCTGTATGAATAGCTAGGAACCTTGACAGATGTAAACAATACACTATGGATTAGGTTTAATCCTGTTTTCAAGTTGTCTACTCATATGTTTCAAAAACTACAGTAGATTTCCGGTGTATCACTTTTATCGAATACAGCCGTTATCATATCTACCGTCCACGCATAGTTTTAAGCCAACAAGAAGTTTTCCTATAAAATTTTAGTCTTAAAGTCAAAACTAGGCAGATCAAGCGGGTTTTTCTAAAGCTTGTTCACGACAAAATCTGGATAGAAAAATTCGGAATAAAACAAATTTTCTGGTAGTTCAAACTAAGATGCATTTTTCGTTCAATTAATTGGGCATTATTAATCATCTAAAATTTAATAAAAGTTTTTATTTTTACGTTTCGCATTCAGCTCATCAGTGCGTCAGCAGTTTATGTTGAACTGCTAACGCCACCTAACGGTTCAACATAAACCGCTGAGCAGACGTAAAGTATTTGCTACTTACAAATAACTTATTGACACCGAAGTGCCATGCCTATCCTGACGTGCCGAAAAAGCAAAACAAATTGACGGCTACTGGCCGTCAACAGATTGTAGTCATTTAGGTAGCAAATACTTTACGTCTGCTCAGCGGTTTATGTTGAACCGTTAGGTGGCGTTAGCAGTTCAACATAAACTGCTGACGCACTGATGAGCTGAATGCGAAACGTAAAAATAAAAACTAGTCATGTGCACTTTAGCGCAAAACGGTACACATGAGGTACCAAACCCCTAAATGACTAATAAAAGTTACTTAACTAGGCTGCAAAAAGAAAGTGCAAACTTTAGAGTTTACTCTAGCCATTAGAGCCTGTACACACTTCTCTGCTACCGATTTAGCTGCATTTGTCCAAGACTTTGGAAATTTTTCTATAGTTGTAGCTTGTTTATATTCGGAGAGTTCTCTCTTCAGTGGATTCATCTTTTTCGGTACAACATGAACTACATTCGCTTTATACCATTCCAAAACATCTTTGACGTAGTGATAAGATGCTAAATCAGACCATAGCATAACAAGGGAGCGTAATGGCTGCGTAGGAATGGTAACAATCGATTTGTTGGACATTCTTCACAGAATATTTCAATGTTTACCGTTCCAGGAGTGATGAAGCTTTGGCTTACTCGGCCACAGCTGCATATTGCCTGCCAAACCAATTTTTTTTTTGAGAAACTTGCTCTTTCTCTTCGTCCTGAAATGCTCCTCTAAGCCGTTCCGTAGCATGGTAGTTCAAAAAGGTTTTCGCGGGAAGCTGCTTTAAGTCTTTAATCAAATAAGTGTCATCGTCCATTACCAGGCAGTAAAACTTTGTCAAATATTCACGATACAACTTGCGAGCCCAGGTTTAGGCAGTCACATTTTGTTTATCATTACGGTACGGTTTCGTTTTCACCTTGAACGACTTCATTCAATCGGAATGATTACATTCACAACTATAGTTTTTCATCCTAGCCACCATATCAAATATTCTCAGGAAAAATATATAAGAAAAATTATGACTATTTCTGGCATAATTTGTCTTGTATGTTTTTTTTTTTTGAGAATGTGTTGAATCAATAGAATCAATTGATTCGCTATTGTAACGAAAACTTCCAAAAATATCTATTTAATAATATCCAGGAAACAAATAAAACAAAAATTGAAAGCTAATCATAGGAACGATATGTGTAATCGTAATTATTTTATATTAGTAGCCATTTTTTTTTGTCAATAGTGTTCATTTGTCTAACGAATAAATAATCTAAAAATAATAATCTACTACCACTAGGGGTCCCCGAGTTTCCGATCACATGTCGTGTTTCACAACAATTCTAAATCCTTTCTTTAAAGCAAGGCCAAACCAATTTTCTTTTCTTATAGATTTCGCAATAAATTCCATGCGAAAGCATGTTCATGAACAGTCTAGAAAGTCACATTTCTGCCCCAGTTTACTACCTCTACCACAATTCAAAGAAAAATTAGAATAATCGTATTTAAATATTGGCCAAAATCCATTAGAATTCTTGTCGAGATGGGGAAAGTAAAGTACTTTTTTGCGTGGTTTACTTGCGGTTTTCTTTGTGCAAAAGATTCGATAAACACGTGTTTCGTCGGCCTTGCGGAAATTCAGTCCAAGAACCAAACAAAAAATATATGACCAAATTGTACATCGATAAAAATTTCATGAATAATTAATCTGGTAGAATTAATGCCTTGAAAAGGAATACATGCTCACGTAACACTGTCCTGGGCAGGAGACGTCAACGGAGTCAGGATTTAGCTACTGTTTCGATTGCCCTAGTGCGACCGATTAACGGCGGTTGGAGGCGTATTTATTATATTCAATAGCCTTCATGTTAGCAAAAATGTTAAAATGCTTTTTTTCTGCGTAAGGATTGTCGCCGGATCCTACTGCGGTCAGCACCATTCTAACCGGTCAACAAATATTTAGGTCCAAGTAAAACGTGAAAACACGCAACTCATAAATGCGATATTGGTTGAATGTAAATATAGATGGCTGCCTGGATGGTAATTAAATATTGAAATAGAGCCGTTTTATGAGGTTTTCATGTCGGGCATAACGCATCCGGTCAACATTGTTATTTCACCTGAACGTTGGCCTGTAGGTCAGAGGACCTGTGGGCACCATAGGGTGCCGGCTTTTATTGTTAATATGGTGGTACGCCATGTTCGGCACCAGGGCAAATATGCCACTTTCTCTGCCGTTGATCAGGTCTGACAGGATGGGAGAACCGGCATGTTCGATCCGAGACTGGAAGGCGTCATCCAGGATTTTTATACTAGCTATGTTTTTTTTCAGATACAAATGACCGAAGGGGAGAAAGTAAACTTCGGTGGCTCTTTATTTGTACATCGGCGATAGCTTTTTTTTGTTTATTTATTTTGGTTGAATTATTCCCATTTTGTGGTACACAGCATTTGACACGGCAACAAAGTACCGAATATTGTTGATATAGCTATCATGCTCCATCATTCTCGCAACCAGTGCGGTAAAACTTCATTTCAAGCGAATGCTATTAGATGAAAAAGTAAATTTATGGCCGAGGCTCCCAGAATTCATCGACAATTGAATAACCGTACCTAGTCACTTGAAGTTTTGCTTGCTTAGTTTGTAGTGCCAAGTAATCTATCTATTTCATTGTCTTCACTGCGGGTAGTGAGCAAGTGCGAATGAATATGCATAAATATCAACTCGATAACCTCGTTTGAGATTAGTTAACTAAGTTAAAATCGAAAATTTCGACTGTTTGAAATGTATTGAGATGTGCTTCGAAATATTAAAAATGAAAACTGAAAGGAGGAGAACTAATTTAAATATTAGTGTTTATTTCGTAATTGATATTTCAGTTATCATGACTGGTTTGCCTTTCATCCACTATATTGAACCAATTCGAATGTTTACATTAACCTTACTTGAAGGTCGCTCTCTCATTGAGAGATGTAAGAGATATTATGTTACTTCCAGAGATAAACTGACGGTGGTTAAACTGAGCTTCGGCAGAAAGAGAAACGAACGTAGGACGGGATGATGCCCATTCGGTGCGACAGTGAAGGTTTTGTGTTAGGATGTGACGTTTACTGCAGTAGAGTGATCATCAGCGAAATTGCTTCTTGGTGCTGTTGATTGTCCCGCATTACTCGAACGTCTGAATATGTATGCTCCAGAAAGATCTCTTCGACAGCGTAATTTCTTGCTCCTTGAAACACAGTATACTGTATACGGACAGCATGAGCCATTTGGATCCATATGTCGACAATTCAACGAGTTCGCTGAGTTTTTTGATTTTAATTTGTCGTCCAATTTGTTTTATCGTAAGCTACTTGACCTTTTTCGTGTTGTGTTTCATGATAATTTAGCCTAAGTTGAATGATTTTTAGTTTAGTTTACTTTATTCATTAAGACACCTATTGTCAGATGGCTTATATAGCAACAAATAAACAAATAAACAAATCAGTGTGTGCACACATTCGATGTCATTTGAATTCAATGAAATTTTACAGCACTGCTCGCAACTGCTTTAATACTGACTAAATATTCGTGATTTATTTGTTTGAGGAATCTGTTCGATGAATCTAAAATTTTTGCAGAATAAATCCCCTCTATCTCGGGAATGTTTTGATGAAATTAAACATTTGAATTCTCGAAGCAAAGAATTTTTAATGGGCTTTCAAGGAAAATGATTAACAATCTTATTCCGTTTTAAGAACTTTCCCTGAAATTACTATGAGTTTTTACAGTAATTATTTTGATTCGATCATCATATTTGATCATGACTCAATAGTATTTCTCAAACAAACCTAAGTTGTTCGAATTCAAATAAGGCGTATTAAGAAATTGGGCAGAAATATTTTGTGGACACAGTTTCAGATCTAGTCGAGCTGATATGAATAGAGTAAAAATTTCTAACAACAATGAGACAATGCGGTTTTATCAATATCTGTGAGTAGAGTTTCCGAGCACGAGATTTTTCCACCGTATTCTACCATTCATTGCGATTAGGAGTCTTTTGAACTTTAAACGTGTGTAGTCTTTCACGCATTTTCGCTTTTTGCACGAAAATTTCACTCAAATGCATTTCTTACAGAATTGTCCGAATACCTCTTGAAAGCTTGAGCTATCCGCTTTTCATCCTTTTCACTATACGGAGATACCTTTTGTTCACTGTTTTTCCTTCGGATTTACGATTAAACGTTTGTTTCATCTATTTCCAATACAAGAAACTGTAGATTGTGAAATTCTCAGCTGCCTGCCGATGACACGATGCCAGAAATCCGGATATTCAAGATACGCGCAAAATATTCTTCCATGCGGCTGCTGTTTTTTCGATTCAGTTTGTGCAACGATTGTGAAACTACAACTGTCACTTACACAATGTAAACATTACATATTGAACTAATTTCAGCCAAAATTTCAATTGTATATACTCAATGGGCAAAAAGTTACAGCCATTTGAGAGTGATGCAATTTGATTCCGCACACCATTTCTGCCAAACTTTTCATATATTGAGAAGATAAGCTAGCTAGTTTAGTTGGTTTCTAAGATCTGGGTCTAGAAAAGCCTACCGGATGAGTGGATGCACGGTGTCGTAGGTGCTACGAATCAACAAGGGGGCATGAACCATAGACTGCCCGCCTTACTTTATGTAACCGACTATCGCTATCCAGGCGAAATTCAGGAGAACCAGGCGGTCTAGAGACGTTGCACGAACGCACGAGAAATGTCAAGTGAGGCTAAGTTTTTTACCGCGTCCAACTAGATGCTAACACAGGCAGAAGAGTAGGAGCTCAATACGCAAATCCTTTCTCGGGTTCATAGCTATCCTTCCCTTCCAATTAGGATATTGATGATGAGTCATAACAAGGCCCAAATCTCAATAAAAGAAACGAAGGAAATATTCCGTCTGAGCCGTTTTTACCTGATTTCGGCAAAGCTGGAATTTATTTTGTTTTCTATTTTCTACTTTTAGAGTTTTTGCCTTAATCAAAAAGAAAGGTTATAGGTCGTCAAATGGTGAGATAACTAAGTCCTCACAAGTTCCTATCTCATGCCTTCCCGTGTGTCTATAATGACATTTGGTCAATAGAACGGCGTCGCTATCGCCTTCTGCGTTAGAAGCAGAATGAGAGGGTGCGAAATTGTATATAAGTTAAAGCCCATCCTAAAATGCAATATTTATTATAGTTTATTGGAAAATATAATTCTGTTGTTTTTTACATTATTCATTATATATTGAATTGAATTATATTACATTACATAATATATTATATTATATTATATTATATTATATTATATTATATTATATTATATTATATTATATTATATTATATTATATTATATTATATTATATTATATTATATTATATTATATTATAATATATTTTATTGTATTATATTACATTAAGTTAACAGTTCGGCTGAAAAGTTCGTATCGTTTAATAGAAACACACATTTTTTAGCCAAAATTCGTTTTTATTATTCAACATAATTGCCATCAGAGGCGATACAGCGATTATAGCGATCTTCCAACTTTTCGATACCATTTTTGTAGTACGATTTGTCCTTTGCCTCAAAATAGGCCTCAGTTTCAGCGATTACCTCTTCATTGCTTCTAAATTTTTTACCAGCGAGCATTCTCTTGAGGTCTGAGAACAGGAAAAAGTCACTGAGGGCCAAATCTGGAGAATACGGTGGATGAGGGAGCAATTCGAAGCCCAATTCGTTCAATTTCAGCATGGTTTTCATCGACTTGTGACACGGTGCATTGTGTTGATGAAACAAAACTTTTTTCTTCTTAAAATGAGGCCGTTTTTTTGAAATTTCGTCCTTCAAACGCTCTAATAACGCTATGTAATAGTCACTGTTGATGGTTTTTCCCTTTTCAAGGTAGTCGATGAAAATTATACCATGCGAATCCCAAAATACAGACGCCATAACCTTACCGGCCGATTGTTGAGTCTTTCCACGCTTTGGGTTCGGTTCATCGCGTGCAGTCCACTCAGCTGACTGTCGATTGGACTCCGGAGTGAAGTGATGGAGTCATGTTTCGTCCATTGTTATATATCGACGAAAAAAATCGGTTTTATTTCGATATAACAGCTCCAAACACTGCTCAGAATCATCAATTCGTTGTTGTTTTTGATCGATTGTGAGCTCACGCGGCACCCATTTTGCACAAAGCTTTCTCATATCCAAATATTCGTGAATAATATATCCAACACGTTCCTCTGATATCTTTAGGGTGTCAGCTATCTCGATCAACTTCACTTTACGGTCATTGAAAATCATTTTGTGGATTTTTCTCACGTTTTCATCGGTAACAGCCTCTTTTGGACGTCCACTGCGTTCATCGTCTTCGGTGCTCATATGACCAGTACGAAATTTCGCAAACCACTTACGAATTGTTGCTTCGCCCGGTGCAGAGTCTGGATAACACTCATCAAGCCATTTTTTGGTATCGGCGGCACTTTTTTTCATCAAAAAGTAGTGTTTCATCAACACACGAAATTCCTTTTTTTCCATTTTTTTCACAATAACAAAAGTAGCTTCATTCAAAATGCAATATCTCACAAACTAATAATCAGACAGCTGTCAAATTTATACACGTATCTTTTGAAGGTTGGTACTAACTGAAAATGGTATGGATTTAATTCTAGTGGCGCCCTCTCATAGAAACGATACGAACTTTTCAGCCGATCTGTTATATTGTATTATGCTCAATTATATTGCCAATGGGGAGGGAAAGGAAGTGCATCAGGGTATCTTACAAGTGAATAACTGGATGATGGAGTGGGGTGCCAACCTGAGTCACGTTGGGAAAGCTTAGTGTTTCTCTCTGAAGGTCTGAAATGAGTAAGATGCACCCTTCTAACAAACAAACCATTAGGCGGGTTTAAGCTGGTACATCGAATTTCTTCATAATATGGTCGGATGTTCCTGCTGGAAGGCGCCGGGTCCTCAAATTTTGGCCTTCTTAACAGCAGTTATATGAAAGCTATCTGATAATTAAATTCGGATCTGCTGTAAGTCTACCCGCATACACTGATAAAGACTGTCACAGAAAGTATGGACGCAACCAAAAACCGCTGCCATTTCGCAATGATTCAGAATCTGTCAATTTTTATGGCTGCGTCCTGTTGTATACACTCTTCTCTAACCACTTGTGCAGTTGTTTATTCATTTTCATTAGTTTGTTTCGAAATGCGTGGATTTTCAGCAGAACAACGTCGGAAAATTGTGTACAAATGGTGTACAGAACGAGGACTGTCACTGAGAAAGATAGCAAAAATGGAAGGAGTAAGTGAAAAAGCCGTGCGAAATGCAATCAGGAAGATCGGTGAGGATAACACCTTTGAGGATAAACCGAAAACGGGTCGAAAAAAAAGTCCTACTAACCCTCAGTTGGATAAACGTATACTGAAGGCGTTCGATAAAAAGAGGAGGTTTCAGTTCGGGATGTGGCCAAAAAAGTGGGCACTTCGAAGTCAAATGTTCTTCGTGCTAAAGAACGTTTGAATCTTCGAATCTATAAGAAGCAGAAACAACTAAAACGTAGTCCGAAACAAGAAGCTTCGATCAGGCCGAGGGTACGAAAGCTGTATAATACTATTCTTGCTGGAAATTTGAACTGCATAATCATGGACGACGAAACCTACGTGAAACTCGATTACAAATCCTTGCCGGGACCACAATATTATACGGTGCGAGAAGTGCAAGTGTTAAACCAGTCCGAGACATCGATTGAAGTCGAAAAATTTGGTAAGAAAGCTATGGTCTGGCAAGCAATTTGTAGCTGCGTTAAGATTTCGAAACCCTTCATCACCACTGCTTCAATGAACAGCGAAATATACATCAAGGAATGTTTACAAAAACATCTTCTACCCATGATTCGAAGCCATAAGGATCCTGTTGTCTTGTGGCCAGATCTTGCTTCTTGCCACTACTCGAAATCAACGGTAGAATGGTATACTACCAAAAACGTCACTTTCGTCCCAAAAGACATGAATCCACCAAATTCTCCACAACTTCGACCAATTGAGGAATTTTGGGCATTAACGAAGGCACATCTTAGGAAACATGTATCGGCAGCCGAAACCATTCAACAGTTCGAAAAAGATTGGAAAAAAGTGTCAAAACTTATCGCCAAGAAGTCTGTACGGAATTTAATGAGGAACGTTCGCAAGAAGGTGCGCCAGCTAGTCTACAATGGCTAAGTAGCAAATGTTGGGAATAATATTCTGTTGTTGTAGTCTACTATTATCAGTATATCGAATAAAATTTGAATTTCTTACACTTGTGAATTATTTACAGCTAAATTAAAATACGTCTATACTTTCTGGGACAGTCTTTAATGCCTTGAATTGATGGTGACTTCACATATACATACATACATACATCCATACATTCTCTTATAGAAAGGTTATACAATCACAGCGAAAACCGACTTTTGAACCTGAGGGCCGAATATTATATACCATTCGACTCAGCTCGACGAACTGAGCAAATGTCAGTGAGTGTATGAGTGTATGTGACAAATAATTTCACTCGATTTTCTCAGAGATGGCGGAACCGATTTTCAAAAACTAAGATTCAAATGAAAGGTCTTATGGTCATATTGTTCGCTATTGAACTTTATCCCGATCCGACTGCCGTTTCCGGAATTACAGGGTGATATACACCAAAAAAACGACAAAAAATGTCACTTACTTTTCTCAGAGATGGCGTGACCGATTTTCACAAACTTAGATTCAAACGAAAGGTCTTATGGTCCAATAGATCGCTATTGAATTTTATTTTTATCCGATTTACGGTTCCGGAATTACAGCGGCATTAGTAAAAATTTTCGATTTCATGAGTATTTTTTCATAAGCGATGGCGAAACGAGGTGCACATCTTTATACTGGTAAGCTCATCTATTTGGCAGACCTTGTTAGTTGGTGGATATATAAATCTATATAAGTATTGACGGCTTTCTCAGTCCCAAATCACTTATATAAACTCATCTTCCAGTCGTTACAACCATCATACACTTCGACTTCTCAGTAACTTAAAAGATACCGTGCAATTTCATCTTAAAAGATACTGTACAATTCATCCAGATCTGACTTCCGGTTCCGAAATTATAGGGCAATGAGTATCAAAACTTTCAAACTGTCATAAAAATTGATGCAAAATCGGTACACATCGGTACGTGCTGGTATGGAAGAAGAAGCAAACACACCCGCCTAGCACACAGCGTGCTTTGTTCAATTTTGTATGGCGTGCAGGGTTGTCACATTTAAATCTATATTAACTTGACATAACTGTTTACAAATTGAAAAGGTGATGGTAGTGTATACCGAAGAAAGTTTTTGATTTTATTGAAATTTGAAGAAAATAAATTTGACAGAATCTTCAAGTGATGTTTTTAAAAATATATGTAATATGAGAAAGGAATCTTTACACCACTAGGTGGATTAAAAAAGGTTTTTTTTACAAAATTTAACGCTTGAACTGCTTCGTATTGATTTCTGAGACTTTTGTGAGAGTGGAAGCGGAACTGAAAAAAAATATTTCTCCCACTCTGTTAAGAATCAGAAATTCAGCTCTAGCTACGCGTACTTTCTAGCTACACGTATTGTTTAAAGCAGCATAACATTTTTTGGTGTACTTTTGCATGAATAGCTTCGAGTTTTTTTGGGTTTGCGATTTTCTTTGTTGTAATGATGTTCAATAAATTTCGGTCAAACGTATTTCAATCCACCGTTTCGTATCCACATGTCAAGTTTTCGCTTCAAATATACTCAAGCAACACTATTACCTAATAATAACGCTATGGTCTAGTGATAACATCTTGCAAAAGCTTTGGTCATACGAGACATATTAGAGAAGTAAGTACCATTAGCATACAATTCACGGAAAGACCGAAATCAGCATTTTGGCGATAAAATTAGTTGATTTTCTGATTTTAGTTAGTTATATTTTGAGACAACTAAAAAAATCTTACTTTTGTTAATTTAGGTTTTTAATTCTCATTCCCTTAATAATAATAAAATATTTGTTGAAATGGCTATTTTTTTAGTTCATCAATTCAACGTGCTGTCATGTCTTAGCTAAGGCACACTTGAATTCCATTCAACTAATTTTTTAGTTGAATTAGAGAAATAAAACGTTGTTTTCAACCAACATAAATGGTTGAATTGGTCTCTGCAATTTGCAGCTATATGCCGCACTGTCACTAAAAAAACGTTAACACCATAATGACTACTAGCCACTAGATGGCACACTACTACCGAAATAAATTTTTCAGTCGCGCTTGTTTTGTCTATATTGGCAGGTATAAATACGATGTTGTATTGGAGAAAAAGACATGACCGAAACATAAACTTTTATTTAAAAAAATTTCTTCTAAAACGCTGTTCTCTTCATTCGACTTCGCAAAATCAATTTCATTTTTGTTTTCTCTGTACTGACCTTCAGTAATGATGGTGATAGATAAATAGAAACAAATTTTCTGATTTTAATAACAAAATTAGTTGTCAATTTGAATTTCGTGTTGGATTGAAATATTGCTGGTTTGTATCCAGGATATTTGCCAACTAAACACATCCTCTAAAAATAAAACTTTTTTCAGCAAAGTAAATTCTCAATTTTAACTAATTTCATAGTTATTTTGGAAATTTTGTTGTTAAAATCAACTAATTCGAGAACAGTAATACGCATTAGGCGCAGAGCTAATTTCGGTCGTTCCGTGTTGAAAATTGAAAAATCGTGACACCCTGAAACTTGAGCATATCTGCACGTGCACTACTCGTACAACTATTCCATGTATCGTCATTTGTCTATCTGGGCGAACAGTAAACAAAATCCACGATAACCGTTGCTCCCACTAGCTGCGAAGTTTGCGTTGTAATAGGACTGGTCTTAGAAGCTAGTTGCGGTATGTTCGAGCCCCGACCTGGAAGGATTCAGTAGGATCGTAGCACCAGTCATGCAATGGTTCTGTACACTCTGAATCGGCTGCGAAGTCTGTTGAAACAGAAGGTCAAGTTCCACTACAGGAATGTAATACCAAGGCTTTGGCTTTGTATGCAAAATAATCTTTAGTTACCGAAATTCATCGAGAGCTCAGCCTAGTGTATGGACCTGCTGTTATAAGTGAAGAAAATGTTGGTAAATAGATGAGTAAGTCTACACGATAAAAAACTTTAATTTTGAGACGATATCATCATGACGAAATTCAATTAAATGCCAAAATGAAGAATATAAATGACAAAGTATTGCTGACTGATTGGAGATAATTAGATGTAATTGTCACTAAGAAATTGTTATTCTATTGTTTTCTAAAATCTGAATACTTCTAACAAAATCTTACGGTTCAATTTGCCCAGCTAAAGCTAGATTATCCTCAATAGAACCACTCGAAGATACAGTTTATCATCCACGATAGTCATCGGAACACTGCCTCGCTTGTCACGAATATCGAGAAACTTCCAAATAAAAGCACAATCTCGCTGATTGCCATAGTTTTAAATTAACCACGTTCATTACTGCCGAAGCGTTTCAGATTTGCATCTCGTCCCCTTTCCGAGACTGACGGGATGATGTATAATAACACTTAACCGCTTAAGGCGCTCAGTGACGCGTAACCCGAATGACGTTCGGTTTGGCCACCCGGTTGCCGAATGTTTTGCACTGATGGATGTTCTTCACGACGCCGCAGAAGCATATACTTTTACGTTGCATCCATTTCAGGAACGCTTGTTCGTGCATCACCGCAAAAAGGATGAGACGCTACTTGAATCCTGTACTCGAAACCAAATACTTACTTACCTTATGTATACACATTTATTATAGCGGTGTGGATCCTCAGCATTTTGCAGCGGCACTTGAATGGCGTCGTTTTTCGCTACAGAAGAATGTGGATGGAAAAAGTACGCTGACATCCGAACGGGATACTTTCTACGGCTAGGGGTGTTTGAAGCCGTCGTGCTTGACTGTGCTAAATTGCACGGAAATATGCCGTAACTACATGTACAAGCATATGCGCATAGCTGTTTCTCGGAGGGCGAAGGTTTAAGCCTCCATCAAGGTACTGTAGCTGTACTGTCGTAGCCGTAGGAAAACGGAGCTGGAGGAAGGAGTGAGATCTCTAATACAAGCTGGTACGATTCGTAGTTTTGCGACTATTGCGGGGTGAAGTGGAACTTTCGTTCCTTAGAAAAATGGTTACGTGTTAAATCACTGCATATCAGATGAAGTTCTGAGTGGGAGCTTCCAGCAGGTAGGTGCACTAACCAACAGTCACATGTTCGAACGACAATCTGGGACAAGTTTTAGTGTCATTAGCAACATATCACATAGTCGTGTATGCTGGGAATCGATTGGTGGTATACATTAAAAACGAAGGTCAAGCTCCTTCTCGGAATGCAAGTCACAATTTCTCGTTTCTATCAGATAAAGCACTAACATACAATTTTTTTTCTGGGCACATCGTGACTCGTAACAAGGATTACTACATAGCTGTTTAGCAGATGGTAAAATTATCGCTAAATGGCATTGTGAATCAGAGACGAACCAGCCTCCGTTCTTTAAATAATGAAAAATAAACTAAGCTAAAGAAGAAGAATCAAAGTTTTTGAATTGAAAGTTTTTAGCTGCATCTATCGAGAAAATCTTGTTAGAAAAATAAAACTGTCGAATGCAACAACGGAATGAAAATTTAACGGAAAAGTTACCACAGTTAATGTTTTTTCTGTGTATATTCGGAACCAGTAAAATTTAGTCTCATCCAATATTAAGTCATTACAAACGGATTTGCCATTTAGCGGGAAACCTAAATAACTACTTGGCAACTGCTTGTGCTATGATGAAACATTGTTATCACCTTGTTTTAAGCAGTGCCACAAACTAAATTGGTTCATGCTATTGTTGCAACATAATTTGTATTTAGCCGTATCAGAACTAGTTGTGGATTGCTACTAAGGCGGAGACACGAACCCATAGCTTCTTCTGTCTGGGGACTTCGTTTTGCACTGAACTATTGAACCTGCATGAGAAACTTGCGAAGAAACGGTAGTGAGAGACAACCCAAGAAAATGTTGTTGGATTTTTCTGATGAAACAGGCTGTTTCTTCGTGTGGTTCACATGTAGGGTAGTTTGCTTGGCAAAAAGATTTCCCTGGATTGGAGACGTTACGGTTTCGAGTACCCGGTGGTGATTTTTACAGGTGGCTCCGACTGGAAATTGCATTCGGCCACTGTATGGGTTTACATATGTATCAATTATTCATTAAGCAGAAATGTACTTCTGTGGTTCAGTCGATTAATGGCGTGCTTTGTAATCTAATGTTTCTCGATTCAAGTCACGCTGTTGCTGTAGATCTTTGGTTTTTTATAACACTAGTTTTCAAGTCATGTAATTTTCAAATCACACAATTTTACATGATCTTGAATATAAGTTTGTGTAAAATATTAGTGTGAAATAAATACAGCAGGAAAAAGGGGTCAAAATCATCGAAATGGAGCTCACATTAATTTTTCTGATATTGCTTGGCATATTTCTCGAACTTATATTCAAATGAAAGGTGTTATTATTCAATACGATATTTAATTTTATAGAGATCTATCGTAGAGCAGCTCGTGTGCTGAGCTCGGACATCACTGGCATTAACTACTATCAAAGAAGAAAACTTATCACGCGTGTTCGCCTTTCTCGTGTTTCTTAAGCTCCTTGATCTGTAAAAGAATTTATATAATCTAACTACCAACAGATTCAAAATTGTTCAACTGGAACGTGTATTGCAACAACATTAAAGTGCTTCAATCTTAAGCAATTGAAAAACCTGTCTGATTCGACCCATGTCAGCAACAGTCAATCAGGACGCGTTCTGAGGAATAGAACAAAATATCTGCTGTATAAATGGTTAACATTCCACTTTTTCCCATCACTTTCTGATCTCGGGCTTTCGAAATGAAGCGAGTGCCGAACAGCAGAGTTGTGCAGAAGAACAGTCGTATGCTGGTACACAGCAAATCACTCCAAAAGCCGGAAATTGAGTCGGAATTAATTGTGAGTTCCAAATGAACCTTCTGATTCCGCCCAAAAAAGATTTGTTTCATCTTCTTTGGAATCTAATTGGAAATAACTACGATTTTCGAGTCAAATTTTGGACAAGTTTCCCGAGTGTACACGCCAAAAGACATCTCAGTTTCAAATTCAAAAACCCTTCTTAATCCACCTAGTGGTGTGATAATGCCTTTCTCTTCTTTCATAACAGTGTCATGAAAATATATTTCATACTTTTATTAAATAATTTCGGACACTAATTTTGACATCAATTGATTCAAGTAGTTCACAAAAGCATGCTTCAGTGATTATGTCTCACAGTCAGCATCATTTTTTTTAAAATAATGCTTGACATTTGCGTTGCCTATTTGTATGAGAACAGTGATGCTAATCTAAAAAAACCCTTCTTAGTCCACTTAGTGGAATTTTCATATATCTTGAAAAATCACCATAGGGGGGAGTACATGAAATTTTCGAAATCGAAAAAAAATTTTTGATGCCAAAAGGCTGAAAATTGCATGAAACGTCGAGATTTAGTGTCATCTCGAAAAAAAATTTCTTGAAAAACTCGACTTTTTGGGACTTCCCAAGAAGAGTCCCAGTCCCAGAAAGTTGATATTAAAAAAAATTTTTTTTTTCAGATGACACTAAATTTCGATGTTTCATGCAATTTTAAGAGTTTCGGCATCGAAAAATTTTTTCGATTTTGGAAATTTCATGTACTCCCCCCTATGGTGCTTTTTCAAGATAGAAAACATCCAAATTTTACCACCGAGCAGCACCCCTTACGCATGTCCGATTTAGGTCAAATTTTGCATGAAGGCTTTTTTCGAGGTGCTTAAACTTTTGAGCACTAGACCTTAACGAAAATAGAGGTGATCCCAAAATTTTGGCACCCTTATATATAAGAGCGGTAAAAATCAATGTGTTTTGTCGGTTACGTCACTTATACCATCATATATCTGAAACCAAAAGTCACAACACTAGCTTTCAAACGAGCCCAAGTTTGTTAAAATCGGTTCAGCCATCTCTGAGAAAATTGAGCGCGTTCAAATATCTTATAAAAGTGCACACACACACACACACACACACACACACACACACACACACACACACACACACACACACACACACACACACACACACACACACACACACACACACACACACACACACACACACACACACACACACACACACACACACACACACACACACACACACACACACACACACACACACACACACACACACACACACACACACACACACACACACACACACTATGGGTCTCCAAGGCTCTATTCCAAAGTCGGTTTTCCAGCAATTCTAATACCTTTCTATAGAGAAAGGCAAAAATTAAAAATTTAAAACAAAAATTTAGAAAAAAATAACAGAAACGTTGGGGTCTAGGAAAACATCTAGTCTTTCTATGTTGCTTTGATTTGTTGACTTCTTATTAGTCTGCGCTGAGATACAGTGGACACCGCAAATCATGATTTTTAAGAAGCGTTCTCAAAAACACCTCTTCACCGATTTATTTCTCAATATTATTAAGAAATCTGCTCTTTCACAAGCTAGATGACAGAAGTCAGCGGTATTCATTAGAATTTGAATTCAACTCGTCACTCTCCATCCCGAACGCCTTCATGAAAGGCTCTTTTCAGAGCCACCATTATTTTATTATAAAGAACTGTATTGCTTATTTCGTTAAATTTAATTGTGTGCCAAAATGTTTGATGTAACTTGTCCGTATTTTAGTGTAGTAGCATCGTTTTAAATTCTGGTAGTGAATAAGGGGAACGCTTGCCCAAGTCACACAATCTACTAACTGATATTTGGAAGTGTGAGGGAAGCGTGCCAGTTTTTTCGTATTCACGACATCCAGTTATGTCTCTGAAATTACCCACCCGCCTTTTTGGATATAAGATTTTTTATCATTATGTTTAAGGATGTATGGTTTTTCCTCCAGTTTTGCAAAGAATAATGAACTTGAGTATCAGAAAATATGATTTTGAAGGTTCCATTACAATTCGAATGTTTGATAAATAAAGATCTAAGAATTCAACATCGGTTGCCTTGGGCCACCGCTCACGAACAAAAAGAAAAAGAGATATCATCAGCAATGGTCCTGCAAGGTGCCGTTTCGGACAAAAATCGAAAGAATTTCTCAACACCTTGTGCTAGAACAAACAAAGCATAAGGAGTGTATCGAAAAGTAGTTAGCAACATTGATTATTGAATAAAAAGCGAAAAAAAACATATTTCGACATCAGTTTTCGATATATTGTAGAAAAATTACATTTTTATGCATTTCACCGATTATATTGAAGAAAATTCGAGTTTCTGCACAGTTACTTTTGTAACTTTCCTGGTGGCAGCTGTCCAGTTTTTTTTTACTCCTGCATGTTTTGGGACACTGTACCTTCCTTCCGAAAGTGCCGCTTGACAATTGCCCAATACCTTTCAATTGGCCGAAGATCCGGGCAGTTCGGTGGGTTGATGTCCTTTTCCACGAATTGTACATTATTTTTTGACAACCACTGTAGAACGGAGTTGGCGTGGTGGGCTGAAGCCAAATCCGGCCAGATGAGAGAAGGAGCCTTATGCTTTCTGTACAGCTCTGTAATTGTGCCCTTCGTGAAGAAAATCGACGACCGCAAACCACAGGTACAAATTGCTTGCCAGACCAACACCTTCTGCCCAAACTTTTCCATCGCCACCGTGGTTTCAGCGTCGTCCAGGTCCTGGTACACCGATTTCGTATAATATTGCGGTCCGGGCAGCCCTCGAGAGTCTTCCTTGGCGTAGGTTTCGTCGTCGATCAGGATGCATCCGTCTTTATTCTATAGAATCCGGTTATACAGTTTTCGCGCTCTTGTTTTGGCCTGAATTTGCTGCACCAGGGACTTTTTTGGCACCTATTTTCCTACCGGATCAGACCAAATCCTTCATGGAAAGGGTCTTACCGAACTTCTCGATAATATTTTTGACACTGGTGTGGTGCACTTTCACCCGTTTTGCAATTTCGTTGTACGTGACGACACTTTCTGAGCACCAAGTGTGCAGAATTTTCTTTCGCGTTTCCGGATCAATGCGACTCATCATTGAAACGATAAACCGTACCGAAACCAATCGATTGAGCAGCTGTTATTGACATGTAAACAAACAAGTCACCGCAAAACACGCTGCAAAAAATTAAGCCATTTCAGAGTAATAACTGTTTGAATGTTGCTAACTACTTATCGATACACTCCTTATAACCAGCCTTTCCACAGCATGTGTTGCCTTTTAAATCGATGTTCCGAAGAGTGCCTTGGGCCAAATGTCAACAAATTTTCACGTTCTATTTTTATATATGAATTACAAACGAATATTTTTTTTACAAAATTCCCCAATGCCAGTTTGCGGATTTTCTAAATACCTTTCATTTACACTTATGAAAAACGTTGAATGAAAAATGACCGTGGATTCCGACTCTCCTACATTAGCTTCATAAATTATTTTTAATAGCACTGTAAACTAAGTTTATTTGAAGGAGCGTTGAAAAGTGTTTCGCTTGACAATTAAAAAACTACGAAATAACCAAAAATTTAATTTTTCGAATCTAAAGACAAAGAATTTGTTTAAAGCGAATAGTGAGAAAGGTGACTTTGATAAACGGCACTGTAATGATAATCTCATAATAAATTACTAAACTGTAAAAAAACGCTACGAATTAATCCATCAATGAAATCCAAAAGCAGGGATTTTCAGATTGTTAGTAAAAAATACACTGCTATTAAAAATGACTACCGAAAAGTATACACCTTTCTACGATGTAATAAAAATTTATAAATTAAAACATGCCCCAATAACTTCAACTATTCGATTATCTTAATGAAAAAAAGTACAGGTGTTTAATGTCAGAGACATAACCGGATGTCGTGAATACGAATAAAACAGGCACTTTTTCTTTATACTTCCGAATATCAATTAGTTGATCTATTGTGTGAATTGTTCAAGTTTTGCCCTTTTACACTACTAGAATTTGAAACGATACACCTAAACTACAGTACAGATTAGTTACATTAAACATTCTGACATACAAATATTAGGAAATAACCGGTTCGTTATGATAAAATAATGGTGGTAATGAAAAGAACCTTTTATGAAGGCGTTTGTGATGGAGAGTAACAAGTTGAGTTCAAATTCCGATGGATACAATTGACTTCCGATGGATACCGCTGACTGTCTGAGTCGGTGCTATGCATTTTATATAGCAAATCAGCAGAAAGTTTACTACAAACTACAACTGGTTGGAAAATTGGCCGTATACAGTATAGTGAAGTAAAATATCGCATAATTCTTTGGTTCTACAGTATAGTGAAGTAAAATATCGCATAAAACTATGGTTCTATAAATGGCACCGTAGAGAATTTTGATGTCGATTATTTCATTTCGGATTTCCATATTTCAGTAAAAGAAACTATCAAAATGCTGTACGGGATTAATTTCTGGCATCCTAGAAGGGCCAAATTGTATAATTCTCTAAGATATTAAACACTAATTGGATATGAATGATTTTAAACACTGTTGCGAATTTACCACTGTGAAAATTGCAAAAAAACTAAGGTACCATTTAAAGCCATTAGAACTGCTGATTTTGCATAATGTTTACATTTTTGTCCATTTTCCGTTGTATTTTGCTCCAATGCAAACGACCATCAACAGTATTATGTAATCGAAGGGAAACTGGCTCTGCGACCTGAGCGTTTGAGGTTTTGTACAACAATTACTGGCGACTGCTTCTCTCGACGATCGAAGTCCGAATGAAAGCACGATCTGAGCGTTTGAGGTTTGATACCACGCAAAAGGTCTGCACTCATTATTGACGTCTGCTCCACCTGACGACCGAAGTCCAAATAAAAGGATTGCCGACTGCTCCACATGGCGATTGAAGTCCAAATGAAAGAACTTCCTAAGCATTTGAGGAGTCGAGATATTCACGATTAAGTTCTGCCCATTCTTCCATATGGCTAATTTTGAATGGCACCCCATATTAAAGTAAGTCGTATTCACGACAAAACATAAATGCAATGTAGAAACTTGGTTCTTGCGGTCTCCTAAATAAAACGACTCCGACGTTTCGACTAACGGTTTGGCATTTCAAATATACGGCTAACACGCTATGTTAATGTTACAATATAATATTTACGTGTAGTGCCAAGACCTAATGTTTATGGTTATTTAGAAGTTAGACTATTTTGTGCTGAGGGCGTATAACTGATTTAATTATTCTTTACGTTTCGTCCTAAAATCGTCAGTGCATAACAGATAAAGATCGTCACAACCAGAAGACCATCTATTTTTTTTTAAATCTCGAACGAATATTTGCTTAGATCCTTCTCAAAAGTAAGACTAGAGTCAGCAATCAAATTTACAAAAAATCGTTATGAAAATTCAAATGGAATCACTGAAATCAGCATGTAGTGTGGAAAGTTTCATACAAATCGAAATATGTAGGGTAAACGAATCAGTTACTTTAGTCAAACTCAGAGAATGTACCCGAATTGTGTTTCGTGTTTGCCGTTCTTTGCCATAGATGACTGATAAATTCTGTACAAGCGAGTAAATTAATATTGTTCATACTTCATACAAATCTGAAAGAACTGTGACTAACACATATGTGCAGTTCTACAAATAAAATATCAGATGCTTGTTCGACAGAGCGTAAAACTAATTTCTAACTATTCTGCCATGCGGCCGAAATGTAAGCAGAACCTCCGGCTGGACGCTGGGAAACTGGGAAAGTCCCCGTACACAGAGAAAGTTTTTTTTTATTAGTGCAAGCCATACGCTACACACCCCGTCTGCTAAGTATAGTGCCGGCATGCAAACGCAGCTCGAGCCAAAAGGACTCGCATGATGGAAAGTGAAACCAAAGTTTAAATTAAAATTTAGTTTAAATAGTCAGTGTGTACTCACTAGCCATCTCCGGAAAACTGCTTTTTGCCAGCGTAAGCATTCCTGAGTCGGCCAATTGCACGAGGGCCAACGAAAAGTACCTACTTGGGGAAACTAATTCGTAGTAGCACGAAAAATGAAGTTCAAGTAGAAGCCGTTATTTCTTGTTCGAAGGGAAAAGTTGCAAAACTCCACGCTGTGGAAAGCAGCCATTGTAACTATGTTCGCCGCCGTTTTCCGGGTTGAAAATGCACTCTTGTCGTTAGCGCTGATTTTAATGTAATTTACTGCCACTGTGCTGCACCGTGGGATTTAATTTTCTACCGAAAGCCCACGCTTGCCTCGTCTCTAATGGTCTCCGTAGAACCGCACAACTCGAACCGAACGAGGCGGAGGCACGCTTTCAGGCTAACGAGAAAAAAAATCGATTTTCCAAGCCGCGGACCCACCCGGTAGCTAACCAACATCCAGCCGGCAAGTCAGACAGGACTACCGACGCGGCACGGCGGACGTAGATGGAAAATAAAAAAAAAAAACATATATATGCCACTGTCTGGCGGAAAAAGGGAAGATACCGTATGGAGTAAAATATGAAATCGGTAGTGATTAAACTTTGCCTCGTGCTAGCCAGAGAAATCGATCCGTATAACGTGTGCAGTCAAATGGGTATCGTCCAACAGGTATCAGGGGGACGAAGTGGGGTCACATGTGAGTTACGAAACATAGGGCATTCGTAGGGACTAGTTACAGGTAGCTTCCATGTCTGCCCTCAGGGGTTGTAACGATAACAGGCTACGTAACTACTTCGAATCCTAGTGCACTACTGCAAAGAAATAAAGTTAGTACACTAAAAGCATGCCCCACTAACCTTAGACCTAGACTGAAATATGCTAGGGCAGGTACCGAAGTCGACAATCGTTTGAATTTCAAACTTCGACTGAACTAGAAAACCACATTCTGCAATGTAACTGAAAATTCATTGGATTTTCAGATACTTATTAGGCACATTTTTGAATACCGGATCGCTGTCCAGACCTCACATCAGTCGAAATTTGTCAAAACAGATCCAAGCACAAAAACAAATTAAGCTTCTTTTTCATCAGCATCATCAATCTACCGTTGGTTAGAAAGTATTTTTTTCATTAAACTAGGGTAACCGAACCGAACTCTGCCCCCTCAAAACTTGAGAGCACAACAAAGGCGGATAAAATACGTGCCCTTTCACAGCACCACCGGAGGGGGTGTTAACACTTAATAGCACCTGTGATGAAATGGTAGACCAGCCTCCGAACTTTCGAGAATTCCTCCCGTGCGGTCTTTCGTTAAGCTTTCACTACTGCCACTACAGCAGAGAAATATGTTGGCTACTACAATAGAAAAATATTTTTGGCCCAAAAGGCAAGTTAATCTTGGTTGAAGAACACACAAGCATTTCTGGAAAATTCATTGCACGTCCCGGAGTAAAGCACAAACCTGGTTTGATCATTGCATGTTAAGTGTGTGAGGTTTAGTTTTACAGGTTTTTTCAACACAAAATTTGGTATTAGCCGCCATAGATATGGAATTTAGGATATCATTCAGTTTCCATATAATTAACATATTGATCTTCCAATATTAAATTTCATTTTCGGCCGTTATTGAAATAAACTTTGCTTGATATTGGTTTGATAATAGAGATGATTATTCCACAAATGTCATCCGATTTCACTTAGGAGTCGGATTTCACATTTGGGTAAATTTTGATATTGATTTACATGGATGCAGCGACCAATTCTACTCCAGATATTTGAAAAGGTTGGATGTATAGTCGCATGAACTATAATCAATTCGTCGTAACTTGATAACAATTACTTGTTAAAAAAGTGAATGGGTAAAATCAGAGATAAAACTGGATGCCGTGAATAAGAAAAAAACTTCAAACTTCTGAAATCTGAAACCGTTCTCATAAGTTGATATATTATTTGAATTGTGCAAGGTTTCATTTCTTTACTTCCAGAATTGTAACTGTGCACCTATACTAAAGTACGACGAATTCATGATGCATTTATCGTAACCAGAGCTTAAAATTGTCACGCATTCTCAATGAAAGAATCCAATCCAACAGCCTCATTTTAAATATTTTATTGTCTCATTCGTAAATGACCGACACCAGAACAAACGAAGAAAGACGAAGCATTTTCGTTTCTCATTGAAAAAATGAGAGAGAATAATTGCCAACATCACTTTTTCCTCTATGACAAAACGAAACCAAACTAACGTCTTCAGGGAGCATCAGCAAAATTTCAATTCTCATTCTTTCATCGATGTATCGAAAATCTGTGACGCTTGGCTATAAATAGTGACTAAAATATGACAAATAACAGTAATTACATTTATTAGCTCTGATCGTAACACACAAATTAACAAGACAGGGCAAAAGAGAGTAAAAATGATTCGCCTGCAGAAGTACCACAGTACGAATTACAATAATTTCAATGGATCAAAATAGCAAAAAAGTCTTTAATAATTAATTTACTGACATTAAAAATTAACTACGCAGGCTTTTCTCTTTAGTACACGTTGAAACCAAACTCTTTGGAAACCTATAATTTTGAGATATTTGTGGTTATTTCACACCACTGAAAATTTTATCATAAATTGCTGATCATATTCTAGATAGTATGGCGAAAACATTACATTGTTGGGTTAAGCATATCCAGTGATGACATTTCGCCAGAGTGATACACGCTGGTGTAAGATTCTTGTCTACACAGGGGATGCAAGAAGCGAACATCACACAAAAAAGGCGAGTGGGTAATGTCACAGACATAATTGGAGGACGTGAATACGAATAAAACTGACATATTTCTTTCTCACTTCCGGATAGAGATAATCATTCGTATTAGATTGTGTATATTTTGCAACTTTCATTGCTTCGCACCCAGATTTTTTTACGATGGATCTATACTACAGTACGACTAATTGACGGCAAACATATTCTACCATACAATTAAATAACACGGAACAAATACAGTTTTGTAGATTCAGATACTAGTAGAAATTCTCAACATCCTTTGCAAATATTTGAGTGGTTCTAAAAAACCGCTTTGCGTAATTTATCCAATGTTTATAATTGTTAAAATTTAAGAACTAATATATAAATCTGGGGCACGCTCCGAATTCAGCTGCAAATTCAAGATCAAAAACCCAGGTCATAAATTTAGTTCTAGAAGTAAGGAACTGAAATTATTTTTAGAATTTTCCAAATTGCGTTATAGAACAAAACTCTGAACTTGAATTCCAAGTCTTAATATAGGAACTGAATTCAGTTCCAGCATCTAATTTCAGAAATCATGTCCACAATTTAGTTCCAACATGTAGGTTCTGAATTCTGGAAATGAATGCTGAGACTGTATTGATAAATTAAATTCTGAAATTTAATTCAGGAATTAAAGTTTTGAATTCAGTTTTGAAATGAAGGTTCGGTGTTCCAACCCAACATTTAGTTTCATAATCCAGATCTAAAATTCATATCCTGAATTTTGTTCATGAATTCTGAAAAATCCTTAATCATATCTCTGGATTCGAATTCCTGAATAAGGAACTGAATTTGAAACCATTTTCAAAATCCTGAAAAGGATTAAGTTCTAGAAACATAGTTTTATTTTCATTTTTTAGTCTGTGATCTGGAACGAAATTTTGAAATAGAAGTATGAAACTAAATTCGGAGCTTAAAACTACAAGGATCAGCCCCATGGGATTCGAGCCATTGATGTGGAACAAGGCAACCAAAGTTTCTGATGACATTTTCAATTAATTGTCACACTTCTGAATCCGCAAATGCACGAGAGTCTGCGAACCCAGAATATAGACTCTATTTGTCGTGATTTGAATTTGTTTTGTAGCCGACGAAATTACATCAATAGCCCAAATGTATGCAATTATATGTTGGTACATGATTGCGATACGAATATCGATATTTAAGCTTCTGTTCGCCAAGCTTGTATTCAAGTTTTGTATGCAAGAAGATATTTTTATAGCGGTTCTCTACCTTTCTGCGATTTCGATTGAAGTGATAAACTTTTCGCTATTAATCATTATTTCAATGATATACAATTAAAAATACATGGCTATGAACATTCAAATCAATACGTAGAAACATTTCCAATTAAATGGTGACATAATATTAATAATTGATACAAAATTGATTGAGCTGTTCAATTGTTCAAAACCCGACCACATTTTTCTTGAGTTTCTAATAAATATAATGTGTTCCACATAAAAATTAACTACAGAATTCAGGTGGACCAGAATCTAGGTTCTGAGATTAGTTCTTGAATTTAACTAAAAATTCAGTTCTCTACTACTGCTGGTTTACTGCGAGCCACGACGTCTGAATGCGAAGAAGAGCACCACCTGAGCATTTGAAGTTTTTACCACCTCATTATTACTGATGGTGGTGAAGAACATCAGCACGATGTCCAGTTCCGTCTAAATAAATAATTCTCGGTCAAGATTTAACTATTACACTCGGCCAGTAGAACACCACAACTGATATGTGCCTGACTACCTCAAAACCGTCGTCCTGGTGCGAAAAATGCAAGCAAACGAGATGAGTTTTCCTCGTTGTTTCCAAAAGTTTGAGAAAAATTAGATTTTGAGTTATTTATGGTTTTTTTACACTGTTGAAAATTTAATCACAAATTCCTAATAATATTACTGATAACATGGAGAAAAAATTATGTTGTTGCGTTAAGTACAACAAGAGATATTCACGATCAAAAACTTATCACTGTCCCAGAGGGTAAATTTTGAAAAGGCGCCCCATAGTAAAGTTAGTCGTATTCACGACAAAAGGAAAGCGTACTTCTTCTTAGTGTCGAATAGACAGAATTTGAGTGTGTGCTTGTGGTTAAAGCAGCTGGAGCGAGTGAAACACATTCTCTTCGCATGAATCGTACACCAGAGTTCTCACCGGCGTGCACACTACGGAGAAAATATCTTCATCAATCTCAGAGAATTTCAGAGCTCTGCTCTAGCAATTTGGTGTGATTGAGAAATAGTGTTGAAAGAAAATGAACATGCACTCTCATGATGCGTGCACACTTTATATAACAGTGGTGTATATGTGTGAAAGAGAAGAGCTCTCGTTGATGTTGTCAGTGCGAGGGGAGAAATTATACTTGATCTTCGGCACACAGAGGAGATGCACATCTCTGAGTATAACAAGAAAGATTCACGATTGAGTTCTACCCATTTTTGTACAGGGTAAATCTTGAAAAGGCGCTTCATAGTAAAGTAAACCGTATTCACGACAAAATCGTGTCATTGAACACATTGTAGGATATCAATCAATTGGACACTCGAAAAACATAATAGGTGTATGAAAAAGTTCGTGCCGTTTTTTTACAGATGGCGTAACTTGATTTCTATTCCAGTGATTTACCTTTCATAAAGTGTATTTGAAAGCTTTAATCAGTATGAGTCATTTTGCATAAGCGTAAACAACAACATTTTTTTCACAGTGAAAATTTTCAGTTTTGTGGCGATTTTTTTCTTGTGAAGAAGTTTTTGTGGCAATACTAATTCAGAAATCACCAAAACTTTGGACAATTTCCCCATTGAAAACGCAAGAAGAACTTGAAAAATCAATCGAAGCTACTCAGTTAGCTATTTGCCATTTGGGAATGATTCGAAAGGTAGATAATTGGGTACCATATGAATTGAAGCCAAGGGACGTCGCAATCTGTTTATTCACGTGTGTACAACTGCTTCAACGTTACAAAAGTAAAGGTTTTTTTCCATCGATTTGTTACTGGTGATGAAAAGTGGATCCATTACGGTATTCCAAAACGTCTGGCAATGTATAAATACGACGACTATGCATCAACAACGACGGCCGTTCAGTATATTCATGATCTGAAATTTATGCTATATTTATATCGTGGAACTAGCTGAGTGTGGTGTATTATGGGCTACTGCAATCAAGCGCAAGGGTCATGGGAGACAATTCATGCATTTGAGCTGAAAATTTGTTGTCTCAAACATGACAATGCTCGCCCACATGCTGCACAGCCGGTCAAACATGCGTAGAATCGCTCGAATGGGAAGACCTGCCCACCCGTTGTATAGCCCAGACATTGCACCTTTCGATTACTATTTGTTCCGATCAATGTAGCTTGGCCAATACTGGATCGATTGCAGCCAAGTTGGTCGAATTATAACGTTTTTCCAATGATGGAAAAACTTATTTAAAAAAAGAATTTCAAAAGATGTATATCACCATTTAGGCTTTTTTAATTCGTTCGAAAAGTACATATTTAATTTCTGTTTTTTCACATGCTTTGCGGCATAAATTTAACTATACTGAAATGACAGCTAAATTTGAACTGCTTTAAACACTGTTGAGCCAAACGCGATACGTAAAGAAATAGAGTTGCATTTGAAGATTTCTTGCTATTTTTTTATTCTGAACTTGTTGTTGAAAACGAAAATTGACGATTTTTTCAAATTCAAATTGAACCGCTGACCTAAAAAAAATGCTCACCGATAAGAAATTCAACTCAAATGAAAAGCTGTATGTGAAGCCTATTTTGAAGCAAAAGACACATTCTTCTACAATCACGGCAATGAGAAGTTAGAGAAGAGTCGGAATTATTGTATTGCTCTCGAAGTAAATTACGCTGATAAAATGTTTTAATTAGTTAGTCACACGACTTATTGAGTGATGTGTTAAGTGAGTTTTGTCGGTTACGTCTTTAATTCCATTTTATCTTTATTGGAACAGCCATTCGAACTTCATTCGTGATCCTTAAACTTGTTGAGATCGACTAAATAGTTTTTTTCATTCAAGCTCAAGCTTATTGGAATCAGTTCAATCATCTCCGGTATTGAACAATAAGAAAAAAGCGTTTTGTCGTTTACGTCACTTAAACCGTTATATCTCTGGAACCGGTAGTCATAGTTATTTTAACTTCAAATTTGTTCAAAGACTCAACAATAACTTCCAAACGAGTCTGAAGTCAGTTCAGCAATCTCCGGAAAACATTTAGCGATGAGAAATATCTTAGGAAAGTGCTAAAACATACACACACATACATTTTCCGATCTTGTCGAACCGAGTCAAATGGTTTATAAAATGGTCTCAGAGGCACCGATCAGAAGTCGGTTCTCCAGCAATTATATATCCTTTCTTTAGAAAGATTAAGATTATTTGCTTACAGCGACCTTTTTCCTAGAAGTAGCTATTTTCGATATACTTAGACATGCAACTCAAAGAAATTTAAGTCAAATTGTGAAATTTTTACTAGCATTTTTTATCTAGAGCTTGAATTTTTCCATTGTATTTCACGTCATATGTTGACTTCAACAGAAATTACTAAGATCTTGCGATTTTTAGCACAATATATTGAAGATGATCAATCATTCGATTGACTTTCAACGATTTGTGTTTTAGTCTTTGTTAAGACGTAGAGCCGTCATTCGATTGACTTTCAACGATTTGTGTTTTAGTCTTTGTTAAGACGTAGAGCCGTCTTGAGTTAGTTTTAAATATGATCAGTTACATCTGCGGTATCATTTTCGCGGTTTTCATTATATAATTGCATTCGTATGTCAATTTTCCAATCTATTTTTCCAGTTAGATACTGATCATATTTAAAACTAGCTCAAGACGGCTCTACGTCTTAACAAAAACTAAAAGACAAATCGTTGAAAGTCAATCGAAGGTTTGATAATCTTCAGTATATTGTGTTCGAGATTGTAATCTCAACTGGTGCTATCACATATTGGCTGAGATCGTCATTGCTAGATTTATGACATTGATCGATAGGTAACGAAATAGACAAAAACAAAATCTCGAATCAATGTCGGCGGCAAAGGAGAAAGGGAATAAATAGACTAGTGATCAGTGTGTGTGTTCTGCTGGATTTGTTTCCGTAGATATAGGACTGCAAGTGAATGCCGTGGTAACCAAGTACAGCGAAGCATGCTTGGTTCCTCCAATCAATTGTGCTATCTCTTCATGTGTTTTCATATGCAGAGTAGTTTAATAGGTTACACCATTTCTCCGGTAAGGAGGTAGCTATGGGTTTGAGTCCCGTCTCTGCGGTAACATTTTAGCGGTTGTCATTACAAAATTGCATTCGCATGTAAATTTTTCAATCTGTTATTCCTGTTAATTACAGATCATATTTAAAACAAGTATCTTGTTTATGTTTCATATTTTTAACATATTGTCAGTTAAAACACGATTTGTAACATAATCCTTTCTGATTTTCTAGTCGGATTCACCAGCAGTAATATCAAAGATTTTCACATTCGTTTCAAAAGCTCGTGAAATCACTTATCTGACATCCAACAAATACACTATTGTGAAATATGCCAATTTATCCAAGTTTTAATTGCTTTATAGAATAAATATCCGAGAGAGCCGAATCGAGTGTATAAGGTGGATGGGGAAACTATTGAATTCATTGGAACTGTTGATTTTAGTCATGGTGACGGTGATCTTTTCGGCTCTATGAGCCTCTCTGGGCCGCATTAGAGCACTTATCTCGGCAGCAGACCACTGCCGGGAATTCATTCTGTTCTCTGGCATAGCTGCAGGTTCAATAGTTAGCAATCTACGACATAAATCCATTGAGAAATTAGGAACCATTATTTATATAGTAGAAAAAGAAACACAGAACTGCTTCCTTTCACCATCCTTTTATGTTTTTCAAAAATACGTTTATTTCATAGGCAATATACATAAGTTTTTCTTCACTGTGGCATCCACAATACATAGTACTTTAAACCTAATACATTTTGAATATCGCATTAGTATGTTGGTATTCATTAGTTAATCTGTTTTTATCAAGCGAGTTACTGTTATAAATTACATTAAATAAAATACATTTATTTTGCACATGATCTTATAAACATTTCAGGTTTGTTTGTATCAGTTCATCACTTTTATTTAATATAAGATAGCTGGCTATTGGTTGAACTCATGGAAGAGCTTCACCATCATTTTGTAGTATACAAATATGCTATACTTTTCAAGAGTATGGTTTCGTGTATCGTGGGATAGTTCCCAGAAAATTCCAGCAAGGCTTAATTAGTGCTTCTTCACTTGTCAATCGTTTTTAATTTGTGTTTTCAAAAGACAATAAAAAAACGAATCTTGCTATTGACACCTACAATGAAATCGAACTAACGGAGGTTTTATCTACGCCCTCGCACTGAAAACAAAACCTTCGAACAACTTCAACAAGTACTGAAAAGCAATTAGTCCTTCCAGAAAATTGAAACCAAGCGGGAGTGAATTCTGACGTGGGATGATGACTAACAAATTGAGACAATCATGTCTTATATAACAAAACGGAAGGGATCAGAAAATTAGAAAATAATTTTGTTTACATATGTTTGTACAGTAAATTTATTATTTTTTTATCTCCATAATATCACAAAACAGCTCTTACGCTAAAGCTCCAAAGTTGTCGTGGGTATTTGATCTGAAGATACCATAGCCATCTATAAAATTGCTCTACAGTCATATTGAATCAGAGCGGTTGGATCGACATGACTCAGGTAATAAAATTAAAGGGAAGTCGCAAAGGAGCTATTATGTAGAGCGAAATGATTGATTGCCACCAGCCGAATAAGTAAACGAGAACGGAGAAGACAAAATTCAATTACTGTTTAGTCACACCCCAGCTGGAATCAAAAGTGTACAAATGGGATTTGTTCGTATTTCGGTTGGAACGGATGGTTATTGATACAGATTGAACTGTTGGGCTCTTAATGACTACAAAAGTGAGATTATTCGATCTGGACTTCAGTTGGGAATTTGTGCTTGTCATTTGGCATTTGTTGCTATTGATAAATAATCAGATTAGGCTTAAGTAAATTGAAAAAAAAGCTGCTAGATCGTTGAGAGAATTTTGTTAACAACTATTAGACACTTTTCATTCCCACACAGATACTTAATTTATTATGCATGGCATCAAAATATTAAGCAAAATTTCAATGCATGGAATTTAGACATAACCGAGAGTACAAATTAATTCAAACACCTCGCAACTTTATAACTAAAATAAAAGACAATCCAATCCAACACAATCCAAAGCCTCGTCTTCGTTTTTTGTTGTCTCATTTGTAAATAAATGCATTCAAAACAACTCAAGAGAGAGAGAGGAAACATTTCGTCTCTTACTTTAACAAAAGAGAGTATCAATACCAACGTCGCTCGTTTCCCTACGACAAGACGAATTCAAAATATCATTTAGTTGAATTTCTATTCTCATTATTTTTTCACAATATTGAAAATCTGCGAAACTTGGCGATAAAGAGAGTCTAAAATATTATAAATGAAACTTATCACACTCTATAATCTCTTTGGTAATCAAAACTACTACAGATACGAGCACCAGCAGGTAAAAATCATTGTGTATTATTTTCTGTCGTTATCGATTCTAGAAGGTTCGGTTGAATATCGATACTATACGGTTTTCAATGAAAACTGAAAATGACAGAAAGGGTAAATGAAAGAAAGAACACAATTTTGAAACTACTATTTCTCTTTTTGCCGTTAACTGGACGTGGTTGTCGGACTCAAAATTTGCAAGTCGGGCTGAGAGTGACATTTATTTTTCGTCATTCACGCCTATTTTGAGTCAATGAAAATGATTTTAACACTGTTCTGCGTACACGAAGCATATCGAGATTATTGTTGTATGAACTCATGCAAACGGACTGAAATATTTTAAATTCTTAAACCAACATTGAACTAGCTAGAAAAGGAACTCATGTCAGTCTCGAAACGATCAGCCAAAGTTAGCGAACAACCGAACTGCAAAATCGCTCAAAATTTGTGCCTTGTACAACCCATTATAAAAAAGTAAGACGGGTGGGTAATGCCAGAGACATAACTGGGCGACTTGAATACGAATAAAACAGACGTAATTTTTTTTCACACGTACTAGATAATTGTGTGAATTTTGCAAACTTTCCATGCAAACTTACTTACAGTATTCTGTAAGACGAAACACACGAGAGCAAAAAATTACAGGGTTGTGTACGGTACAAGGCCGATTAAGATGACATTAAAAAGCAAAGTTTAAATTATGTCATAAATTCATGTTTTTGAGAAATATCGGCAACAAATCATTTGTGGCGATTTAAGTTTCCTAAATATAAGTTAGAAATTATTTTAATGGCTTAGCAGTAGTAGGTTTGACAAAAATATTGAGTTTGATTTGTTTTGTTGTTTTAAAAAAGCTACTTATACATAAACCGCTTCGCAAACAACAACTCTGCCCCAAAACGGTACAGCCAAGTAAAGGTACGCACTAGCACAACCTTTTGGTTTATTCGAAACAACTTGTATCTATGGTTATTGATATAAAATTGATAATATAAAAAGAATTGAGTATTATTCAATGCTTTCATAGAATGATGCTATGTGAAGTATCGCAATCACGTCAAAGGTTTTGATCTGTAACAAGGAATGAAAAATTCTGCTGTAGGTGAGAAAATCGCTACGCTTTGTGCGAAGATTCGTTCAATTCATGCGGTTGGTATTTTGCTCGCCTTATTTTGGCACTGAATTTCACCTTAATATCAAACATTTTAGAAAACTTCAATTTTGAATTAGAACAAAAGTGAACATACTTTCGATGGTATAACACATGGATCAATAAGTCCCGAGACTAAAGCAGAGATGGCGCTCGTAGTAAACCAGTAACCACGTCTTTCTAGAGTACTAACCTTTGCTTGAAACGGGTCAAAATTTTAAGTCGATCTGACCAGAAACAGCTGAGTTATCGAGGTTGGAGTAAAGTCGTTTTGTAGTTTTTTTAAAAAATGAAAAAAACCCGAGTTTCGTGTTTTGATAAAACATTGTTTTTTTAATGGGTAAAAACACCGTGCAAGCGAAACAATGGTTTGAAAAATGTTATTCGGACTCTTGTCCATCAGAAGCAACGATTTATCGGTGGTTCGCCGAGTTTAAACGTGGTCGTACCAACACAAATGACGCGTAACGCTCGGGTAGACCTGTGGAAGTCGTTACACCGGAAAATGTGAGTGAAGTGACAAAAATTATAATGAAAGATCGTAAAGTGAAGTTCCGCGAGATTGCTGAGATGACACAGATATCATATGGAAGTGTATTTACTATCCTGCATGAAAAATTGAGCATGAAAAAGGTTTTTTCCAAGTGGGTGCCGCGATTGCTTTCGATGGAACAAAAACAGCAACGAGTCGATGATTCAGAAAGCAGTTTATCGCTATTTACTCGCAACAAAAAAGATTTCTTGCGTCGTTACGTTACCATGGACGAAACATGGATACATCACTACACTCCAGAGTCGAAGCGGCAGTCATCTGAGTGGCGCACAGCTGGCGAAAGCCGTCCGAAGCGTCCGAAAACGCAGCAGTCAGCTGGCAAAGTCATGGTGTCAGTTTTTTGGGATACGCATGGCGTGATTTTCATTGACTACCTCTAAAAAGGTAAATCGATCAACAGTGATTATTATATTGATTTACTGGTGCATTTGAAGGAGGAAATCGCAAAAAAACGACCGCACATGCAGAGAAAAAAAAATCCTTTTTCATCAAGACAAGTCGATGAAAACAATGGCGAAATTGAACGAATTGAGCTTTGTTCTGCTTCCCCACCCCCCTTACTCTCCAGATTTAGCCCCCAGTGACTACTGGCTCTTTGCTGATCTTAAAAAAATACTCCAGGGAAAAAGATTTGGCTCAAATGAGGAGGTCATCGCTGAAACTGAAGCTTATTTTGAAGCGAAAGATAATTTTTTTCATAAACATGGTATTGAAAAATTGGAAAAACGTTGGAACCATTGTATCACCCTAAAAAGTGATTATGTTGATGAATAAAAAAAAATTTTGCGAAAAAAATGTTGTTTCCATTGTTAGTCTCGGGACTTATTAATCCATGTGTTAGATAAAAAATTATGTTGCTGCGTTAAATACAACAAAAGATTTTCACGATTAAGTTCTGCTTATTCTTGTACAGAATGAATTTTAGAATGGCGTCCCAATGTAATGTTACGACGTATTCATGACAAAACACTATCTTATTGATCAAGTGGTGTGATAATAGCTTTCTCGTATCATTCAAGTAACCAAATGTATCGGCAGTAATACATTTGAACTTTGTTTTTAATTCATTTGCAGCTTTCAAATGAGATCAAGTATGTGTAAAATCCATGCTCGGTGTAGTCTATGAGCTGGTGGAATCATCGGTCCTTACTACATTAAAAATGTGGATGGACGACACTTGTCATACTGCGGCCGAAATTGATTTAGTGATAGAACAGAAACATTTCAACGACAAGATTATTTCGAGAAATGTGCCAATAAATTGACCTCCGTGTTTGTGTGATTTGATGCCACTCGATTATTTTTTGGGGTGATTAGTGAAGTCTTTGGTTTGTCATTGCGTGTAACTGCTGAAATACGCCCTCAAATGCTTGAAAAAGTGGTAGTAGAAAATTGGACCATCTGTAATACTTTTGTGAAAAATAATCGTGGCGACAATATGCCCGAAATCATAAGGAGTGTATCGAAAATAAACTATCCACATATTTTTCTTTCAAGTTATGATATTTTATTAAACCTGAAAATTGATCTTTTATTGTACGAGGTTAAACTTGAGCATAACGAAAACCGGATGAAATTTAAGGATATTCCTTCACGAATTTTTGAACTTTTGATCGAACGCTCTTCATCAAGTTGATGACAAGTGTTGCATCGTATTTTTAGGACGCTTGAGCCCAATTTTTTTTAGCTCCTGCATATTACCAGATGTCTTACCAGTTTTCTTGAAGGCCCTCTTCACGATTGCCCAGTAACATCCGATGGGTCGAAGCTGAGGGCAATTTGATGGATTGATATTTTTCTCAACGAAATTTATACCCTTCTCCGCAAGATAATTGAGAATGGTTTTAGTAGTTTTGGCATAGTGAGCCGACGCTAAATCCGGCCAAAACAGTGGAGGTGTACTATGCTTCTTATATAAAGGCAGCAATCTCTTCTCAGAGGAGACTCTCAGATCGATAGATTTCTGCATTTATAGTTCCGGTAGTGTAAAAAATGGTTGACTTCAAACCACCGGAACATATTGCTTGCCATACCAGTACCTTTCGACCAAATTTCTCCACTTGATTCGACCTGTCCGCATCGCTCACATCCTCCCCAACGACGACAGCAAAGTATTGTGGACCTGGAAGGGGTTTTGGGTCCTCCTTGACATAAGTCTCATCGTCCATCAAAACGCATGCGTCCGGACACTGCAAAAGACGCGAATGCAATTTCCGGGCCTTTTTTTCTGCGCGATTCTTCTGTTCTACACTTTGTTTCGAGATTTTCTGCTTCTTGTAGGTCTTCAGGTGATTTCGCCTCTTGATACGCTGGATCATTCCGACACTCGTTCCTGCTTTTTTGGGCCAAATCACGTATTGACATAGATTTGTTCTGCATGATTAGAGATATTACTTTCTGGTCCAGTTTCGGGTTGGAAGAACCGGGTTTTATGCCTCTTCATGGTAGCTCATCCACAGAATAGTGTTCCTCAAACTTATTAATGATGGTTTTAACACTGGCATGATGAATTCCAAACCGCTTCGCAAATTTTCGCATAGTTATACCCTTCTCACTTAACCATGTGTCAAGAACCTTAATTTTCATTTCAATCGCACAAACAAGTAAACAAATGAAAGCTGACAGCCAAACACACAGCATGCTGTGATCTGAGCATTAAAAACCATCACAATTTATTTTCGATACATTTCTTATTTAAATGAAATTACCTACCAAATAAAAACTAAAAATTTGGCCGTTTCTTAATTTGGCATGTGTTTTAATTAAATTTCAAATTAGCACAATAATGATAAATTATTGAAATTTTTTCATTAATTTTTGACTGACTCTACTTTAAACTTAAATAGATACTTTGTTAAACACTACCGTTGCAGATATACAAGATATTAATAATGAAAAATTACTAAAACAAATGTATCTTTTTATATGTCACGACTTTTTCAATAATTTTCAAAACCCGTTGAATTTTTAAAAGCCTCGCTCTTTTCTTCCTCGATCTTAACGTAGATAATTAATGCCACACATTTTTTTCAATTATCAGCTACAAACTACCAATAAGTTGATAAAAGCAAAAATATCTCTAATGAAATAATTGATTTTCAAGTTTTTTCTTTTTTTGAAAACTTTTGTTAGCTAACCTAAACATCGCCGTAGATAGCGAATTAATTCGACAAATTGTTTTTGAGATATATGACTTCGAATACTTCCATGGAATTTTTGTTTAGGTAAATTGAGAACTGATGATCCAAATTTTTCATTTAAGTAAAACTGAATGGATAGAAAGAAAAATGCGGATTGTTGGCTACGTCACGTCGTTAAGATTGCAATTGACCGAAGGCAGTTTACTAGGATCATATATATTTTTGAAAGTTGCATCAAGTGAAGCGCGCCTGGTTGGGAAACAGTACTTGTTTCGTTAAACACACTGTCAAACATCCTGTAAAAGTGAATGCAGGGACTTTACTGTTTGCTTAAAGCTTCTCACACATGACTTGAATGCACCTAAAATACTAGAAATCGTTCTAATGAAGATGTTGTACCTTGATAACAACAATTGAAGAGAACAAGGGCCCGACGCATTACAGCTTGAGCGTTGAACGAGGCAAATGTCTTCGCCAACGGGGAGTAATCCTGAAAATTTCTCGACACAAATCCTATCAAAAATGTCTGGACTATCATGAAAAGCAAACGTACAGGGAAGACTGCTCTTAATTTGAAGCAGATATGTCAAGGAATTCGGAAGAATTAGCGTTCTTTTTAAACAAGCCAATTTTATGGTTAATAATAATTCGAGTGAATACTTTTTTTTACCTTCGAGACACTCGTTACTCATTTCTGACACAAAAAATCCATTAGTTATTTTATTAAATTTATTGGAACTATCAGATTATCCCAGTAGCAATTTAAAGTAAATTTAATTTCTACGAAACTGAAAACCATACAAGTATTAATTTTTCGTTCCAGATACGATAAGATTCACCTTGATTGAGCAAATCAAAACCGTAATCATAACTGAAACTAAGTCAGGCATGAATTTACAACCGACCACTCTTTGTTGTAGCTAATAACCGGATGATGGATAAATTTACGATCAATAAATCTGAAGCATAAACACCCGAGCTATGAACATAAAATATGCTCTCGTGTTTTTTTATTTTCATCTTTTTATATTACAGCACCTCGGCCAAAGCCTTCAGTTCGGGCTGAAGATATTTTTCCCGGTGGATGTCATTGCCGGCCGACCCGTACTATTTTCATCCAATATTAAAGCAAATGTTTCTGACTGATAAAGTCCGACACGTCCCATCAGTTTCATTAAAAAGTATTAGCCCAATGCCCGGATCGATAAGAACCTCCCAGCTCGGTAGAGCATTCAACTTCCTCTGTAAATTGGTCATTATTTTTAAATTTATTACGCTTAGTCTTTTGTTTTCCCATTAGAGCCTGTGATTCGGTCCGAATTTTCCACCAGCTTCTATTGGCCCCTTCGTACAGCATCCCCCCCACGGAGCCCTCGGTACCGCATCGTTGCAGCTGGGTGGAAAACATATCATTTTTCATCCGCTCTGAAGGGTTGATGTATTATTTCACTTTTTTTTTTGCTCGCACAACTTCCCTGCTCTACTGATGCTTGCTGCGGGACGCAAGAAGCAAGTAAATAGAGTAAGCAACCGAAAAGCAATTTAACAAGTGATCGATTGGATTTTGATACTTTTCTCCGTGGCGAAGCTGGCGAGTCTCGGACTCGGTCAGCAGCGGTGATGAATTGTGAGAGGTAGATGTTTCACGCGCGAATAACCGACCGTATAGCGATCATTGGACGGACCAAGGAAGATCCGAAGGTGAGAGAAGGTGTTGAAAAATGAATCCGGATTTTTTGGCAGGTATTGATTTGGTTTAAATTTTGAGGAAGAGAGAAACTTACCGCTTGCATTACTCAATTGAAGAAAGTGTGGATTTAAGGAAGGTGATCAAAGAAAGCTTACCTGAAAAGAAAAGAGAAACAGATTGTTATAGTGTTTGCTATTCAACGGTTGTCTATCAATATATAAATTGGTGAGATGTGGAAAACGTGGTAAAAGTGAGTAAACTTTTTCGTCCTTCATTTGGAACAAGTCACTGATACTCGTGATATAATTCGAAAAGTATAGACGGTTTTGAAAACTTAGAAGATTTGGGTGGTTTGCATTGCATTATTGCATGCTTTTCAACTATTAGACTTACATTCACTTCATGAACAAAATGTTGTTTTTGACAAAAGACAGATGCAATTTATTGCGCCACGTTTGTACACGGCATTAACAATTTCATCATCGTGGTGTAGCAATTAAAATCTACGATTTTTTTCATATTGAATCACCATGTCTACATAGCTTAGCGACTGATGACGACTGACTACTGGTCGCCGCAGAATGTGAACATTTTGGTTTTTTTTTATTTGTAAATTTTTAAAGAAGGACATAAAAAGTATAAACTTTGCGTCTGTTTGGTGGTTTAAATTGAACTGGCACACGGAACCACCCGCGATCCCAATTCAACCAGAATATTCGTTGATTTTTTGAATTCGATTGGTTAAAATTTAATACAACTAGCCGACTATTTCACCACTCTGAATCTTGTTATAGACACTCTAAAACGCCAGTCAGACATGGTAGAACGTACATCGAACATGGTCTACATCCTGACCGTCACCCGACCGATACCTTACATCCAAACATCTTCTCTGTCCATCAAACACTAGTCCTACTCAATGCTTGAGCGAAAAAATAGGTATAAAGCGAGAAGACTAGTGTTTGATGGACAGAGAAGAGGTATCGGTCAGGTGACGACCAGGATGTAGACCATGTCTGACTGGCGTTTTAAAGTGTCTATAACAAGGTTCAGAGTGGCGAAATGGTAGCGCATATGCACGGAATGGATAAGAACGAAGGTTCGAGTCCTGTCTCTGAGTGTATCTTTTTCCATTAAATCATTTTTTCTGTTAGTTTTTCATTCATTTGGCTTCTCCAATATACGTTTCCGCTCAGTCATTGCAAAACTGAACTTAGTTATGGAGGCTTTACGTCAAACCAACTAAAAATTAGTAAATCGTTAATACTTATTTCGTTTTTCACGTAATCGAAAGCTGAATTCAGCATGAAATAAACATTTGAAAGCACTAACCAGACCGTCATTACAATGTACAGGAATCAAAACTACCCAACAAATTAAAAAGTTTTGAAAATTTTTTTTTATTAAAAACGTGCACACTTTTTGACATGAACACGATTGATACCATTGATTCAGTTTCATCCAGCTAACTGACATCTATCTGTGGCATGAATGCAAAGTCAATTCATGGAGCAAAATAATTGCTGGTTTAGAAGATATTTAAGCTGTCCGATAACCCCGTATCCAGACTAGCCCCGGTCTCCCCTACTAAAAATCCAGAGTGGTTCTAAAAACGGAAATGTGAAAAAAAATATTTTTGTATTTTTCAATGCTATTTCTTGCATATCAAAAAAATTGAACAAAACTGTAAACTTTTGCAGTAATGTCTAAAACATTCCTGATTTTTTTCAAATGTTCCAATAGAGCTTAAGTTTGTATATATCGACTGATTTGGAGATTTATCGAAAGAAGTGCAGCTCATTGCCGTTTCAACCTTCCGAGCGAACGGACGTGCTTTGTGTTTACTGCGAAAAAAACCAGTGCCGTGTGTGATAACGTGACCGGACGATCAAAACTAGATTATATCGCTATTGTGTAATAGACAATAGTGCTTTTTTTTTTTCTGTGAGAGGTTTTTTGTACATTATACACTGAAGCAGTGCATTGTTGTGAGCGGACGATCGAAACAGTACCGTTAGCCGGTGATTGTTTGATCGATCAAGGCCAGATTTCAGTGGCCATTGTGATTATACTGTGCGGATTATAAGTGAGTGTGCTTTTTCCTCTCGGAGGTTTTTTGCACACCCTCGAAGCGGCGATACGCCGATCGACGAGGGCTTGGCCTTGGTGGCCCCCGTTGGATTAAAAGTTAAGTACTATTATTTTGTATATTCTTTTTTCTTCTTCATTCGACCGTTCATTACCCCCCCGAATCATTTATTTCTGCGCGGAGGTAGCTCCGCGACATGTTAAATTTGAATCCCGACCCCTCCGTTATCGATGATCAGATGGAGACTTCTGTTGGCAGCAATAAGTCTCGCATAAAGAGTTATCCCGATGGGCTTGCACTCTCGGTCGGGCCTTACTCGGTTTATTTCCGGACCAAGGCTAAAGAAAAAAAATTGAATGTTTTGAAAATATCGCGGGATCTGTCCTCGCGATACAATACTATAAAAAGTATTGATAAAATACGCCCAGATAAGCTCAGGGTTCTGCTCACCAGCTCAAAGCAGGCTAATGAGCTCGTTCAAAATGATCATTTTACGCGGGAGTACCGCGTCTACGTGCCAGCTCGCGAAGTAGAAATCGACGGTGTGGTCACCGATTCGAGTTTGACTTGCGAGGACGTTCTTAAGTACGGAGAGGGCTGTTTTAAGGACCCCTCACTTAAGAACGTCAAGATACTGGACTGCAAGCGATTGCATTCAGTATCGATCGCCGGGGATGGAACAAAGTCTTATCCCCAATCTGACTCTTATCGTGTGACCTTCGCCGGCTCTGCTTTGCCCAACTACATCCTCTTGGACCGGGTTCGTCTGCCTGTTCGTCTTTTTGTAGCTCGAGTAATGAATTGTACCAATTGCAAACAATTGGGGCATACAGCTTCTCATTGCTGCAATAAGCCCCGGTGTGCTAACTGTGGGGAGGCTCATGCGGATGGCTCTTGCGGTAAGGATGCTGAAAAGTGTCTCTACTGCAAGGAAGGTCCGCATGACCTAATGGCATGTCCTGCGTATAAGCTGCGAGGAGATCGGATGAAGCGTTCCCTGAAGGCACACTCCAAGCGTTCCTTTGCCGAGATGCTTAAGAGTGCCACCCCTCCTAAACTGACAACGAACCCATATGCCTGCTTGTCAACTGACGAGAGCGATTCTGACGACCCTTTGGAAGGTCCATCATCGGCGGTCCCTCATAGCTGTAGGAAAAGAATGAATAAATCCTCTCATAAGCTACCTAGTAAGGGTTCGAAGGTGTCTTCTGAAGGGCTTCGAAAAGTTACAGCTAACGGGAATCGGGACAAACCACCGAAGCAAAAGGCTCCTGGTCTCGGAAAACTCAGTTCCGAGATGGAATTCCCACCACTTCCCGGGACAACAAAATCCCCAAACGTCCCTGAAAATCTACCAGAGAAACAACTAGGTGCTGGACTTATCAAGTTCTCTGATGTTGTGGACTGGATTTTTACAACTTTTAATATTTCTGACCCTCTTAAAAGCATTTTAATTGCTTTCATGCCAATTTGTATCCTTCGATGGCTAAATCATCCATCGAGGTCACGGATCTAATCACTGTTTTACAGTGGAATTGCAGAAGTATCATTCCAAAAATAGATTCTTTTAAATTTTTAGTAAATAATCTGAAATGTGACGCATTTGCATTGTGCGAAACTTGGCTAACTTCTGAAATATCCTTAAACTTCCACGATTTTAACATTATTCGCCTGGATCGAGATGATCCCTACGGAGGAGTACTTTTGGGGATCAAAAAGTGCTATTCTTTTTATCGAATTAACCTCCCCTCGATATCAGGTATTGAAGTTGTCGCATGTCATGTTACAATCAAAGGCAAGGATCTTTGCATTGCTTCAATCTATATTCCCCCAAGAGCCTCGGTTGGGCATCGGTGGCTCAGTGATATCATTGAGCTCCTTCCCGCACCGACGTTGGTTTTAGGGGACTTTAACTCACACGGTACGGGATGGGGCTGTCTTCACGACGATAACAGATCAGCTATGATCCATGATATCTGCGACAACTTCAATATGACAATCTTGAATACGGGAGAAATGACACGGATTCCTGCACCACCAGCAAGACCAAGTGCGCTGGATTTATCACTTTGCTCGACATCGCTACGGTTGGATTGCACGTGGGAGGTAATTCCTGATCCCCACGGTAGCGATCATCTACCGATCGTAATATCAATCACCAGCGGCTCAAAACCATCGAAGACAATCAATGTTTCGTATGACCTCACACGAAATATTGATTGGAATAGCTATGCGACCGCGATATCTGAGAAACTTGAAAGAACTCAACAACTTCCTCCGGAGAAAGAGTACACGTTTTTGGCTGGCTTGATTCTCGACACCGCGACTCAAGCTCAGACGAAACGTGTACCCGGCGCGAAAACTAACATCCGTCCTCCCAACCCGTGGTGGGACAAAGAGTGCACAAATTTAAACGCGGAGAGAGCCTCCGCGTATAAAATATTCAGAAAAAATGGAACACCTGATAATTACCGGAATTACGCGGCGTTAGACGTTAAAATTAAGAACTTGATTAGAGCTAAGAAACGCGGTTACTGGCGTCGGTTCGTAGACGGCCTAACAAAAGAAACATCTATGAGCACTCTTTGGAACACAGCCCGACGAATGCGCAATCATAACACAACGAATGAAAGCGAGGAATATTCTAACCGCTGGATATTCGATTTCGCTAAAAAAGTATGTCCTGACTCTGTTCCGGAACTGAAGATCACCCGCGCCGTGACATCAAATACAAACGAAACACCGTTTTCGATGGTAGAGCTCTCACTTGCGCTCTTGTCATGTAACAATAAAGCCCCGGGATTAGACAGAATAAAATTCAACTTGTTGAAAAATCTGCCTGACCCCGCCAAAAGACGCTTGCTGAGTTTATTCAATAAGTTCCTTGAGGACAACATTGTTCCACATGACTGGAGACAAGTGAAAGTGATATCCATTCAAAAACCAGGAAAACCAGCCTCCGATCACAATTCGTATCGGCCGATTGCTATGCTTTCCTGTATCCGGAAATTGTTCGAAAAAATGATTCTGTTTCGTCTAGACAATTGGGTCGAGACTAATGGCTTACTTTCAGATACACAATTTGGTTTCCGCAGGGGCAAAGGAACGAACGATTGTCTTGCGTTGCTCTCAACAGAAATTCAAATGGCATTTGCTCGTAAGGAACAAATGGCGTCAGTTTTCCTAGACATTAAGGGGGCTTTTGACTCAGTTTCTATAAATATCCTATCTGAGAAGCTGCATCAGCATGGTCTTTCGCCAGTTTTGAACAACTTTTTACATAATCTATTGTCTGAGAAACACATGTATTTCGCGCATGGTGATTTGTCGACAATACGATTCAGTTACATGGGTCTTCCTCAGGGCTCATGCTTAAGCCCCCTTTTATACAATTTTTACGTAAACGACATCGATAAATGTATCAACACATCTTGCACGCTGAGACAACTTGCCGACGACAGCGTTGTGTCCATTATAGGACCCAAAGCTGGCGATCTGCAAGGGCCGTTACAAGATACTCTTGCCAACTTATCCACATGGGCTCTTCAAATGGGTATCGAGTTCTCTACGGAGAAAACTGAGCTGGTTGTATTTTCAAGGAAGCGAGAACCAGCACAACTACAGCTTCAACTAGGGGGTGGAAACATAGCTCAGGTCTTCACATTCAAATATCTCGGGGTCTGGTTCGACTCCAAAGGCACCTGGGGATGTCACATTAGGTATCTGAAACAAAAATGCCAGCAGAGAATCATTTTTCTTCGTACAATAACCGGAACTTGGTGGGGTGCCCACCCAGGAGACCTGATCAGGTTGTACCAAACAACGATATTGTCCGTTATGGAATATGGATGCTTCTGCTTCCGATCCGCCGCGAACACCCATTTCATTAAGCTGGAAAGAATTCAGTATCGTTGTTTGCGTATTGCCTTGGGTTGCATGCAATCAACTCATACGATGAGTCTTGAAGTGTTGGCGGGCGTCTTACCGTTGAAAAACCGGTTCTGGGATCTCTCATATCGTTTGCTCATTCGATGCGACATTTTGAATCCTCTGGTGATTGAAAACTTCGAAAGGTTAGTTGAGCTTAATTCTCAAACCCGTTTTATGTCCTTGTATTTTGATTACATGGCTCAGAATATTAATCCTTCTTCGTTTGCTTCCAACCGTGCTCATTTCTTGGATACTTCTGATTCTACTGTGTTTTTCGACACATCCATGAGAGAAGAGATTCGTGGAATTCCGGAACACGTACGCCCTCGAGTGGCCCCTAATATATTTTATAATAAATTTAGAACAGTCAACTGTGAAAAGGTGTTTTACACTGATGGATCAAACATCGACAGGTCCACAGGCTTCGGCATCTTCAATCAAAACATCACCGCTTCTTACAAACTCAGTGATCCGGCTTCAGTTTACGTCGCAGAATTAGCTGCTATTCAGTACACCCTCGAGATCATTGAAACATTGCCCAAAGACCATTACTTCATTGTCACGGACAGTCTAAGCTCAATAGAAGCTCTCCGGGCAATGAAGCCAGGAAAGTATCCCCCATATTTCCTGGGGAAAATACGGGAACACTTGCGAACTTTATCTGAACGGTCTTATTCAATATCGTTAGTCTGGGTCCCTTCGCATTGTTCCATTCCGGGCAATGAAAAGGCAGACTCATTGGCTAAGGTGGGCGCATTACAAGGTGACATTTATGAAAGACCAATCTGCTTCAATGAATTTTTCAGTATTTCTCGTCAGAAAACTCTCGAAAGTTGGCAAACTTCATGGACGAATGACGAACTGGGACGATGGCTACACTCCATTATCCCTAAGGTATCGACGAAACCTTGGTTCAAGGGGATGAACGTGAGTCGTGATTTCATTCGCGTTATGTCACGACTCATGTCAAATCACTATACATTCAACGCACATCTCCGGCGTATCGGGATCGTGGAGAACGGGCTCTGCACCTGTGGCGACGGTTATCAGGACATCGAGCATGTCGTGTGGTCGTGCGTAGAGTATCGCGACGCCAGATCGGAGCTATTGGAATCCCTCAGGGCCCGAGGTAGACCGACTGAGGTTCCGGTTCGGGATGTGTTGGCGAGTCGGGATAGTTCATATATGCTTCTGATATACCAGTTCCTCAAACACATTAATATACAAGTGTAATCTGTTACATCTTGCTTAGAAAGTTCCTCCTATTTATCGACGTTATTTCAACTGTGGCTAAGAATTATTTTCACCTGCAGGTTCGACACTAACTTCCGCCGATTATCCCGATTCCTCATCTGTCCACCATCTTCATCGGAACTAACAAGATCTTCTTGCTGTCACTAACCTTTTCGCTTCCCCCCTCCCCGTCTCTTCTCCATCTCGATGTCAACTAATTAGATCTCTGTCGTTCTTAGTCATTTCGTTCCCATATCCCCATTTTACTTCGTTTTCCGCAATATTTACTTCTCTATATTTTTTCGTTCTCTTATGTAACATCACCATCATCGCCCACGGAAGGCCGCTCTAGTCATGCGGGCCACCCGCCGGGTGTTCGTAGCCTGGGGGTGTTTCCCGCGGACCCACACGGACCGAGGGATGCGGCCAACGTCATCTGGAAGACTCATGACATATTCCATCCACCGGCCGGTGCCGATCGCCAGCTGAAGGTTGGATCTGCCAAAGTCGACCACTGCGACCCCAATACAACATTATCCAATCATACTATCCTAGTTTTAAGTTAGTCGTTAATAAAATTTGAAAAAGTCCTTGGCACCTTAGAGCTAAAGCAGTGTGCCTTAAAAATAATTATATTATTGAATAAAAAAAAAAAAGAAAGAAGTGCAGCTTTCTCAGTTAAATGAAAATAGACAAACGATTTGTTTATAAAATTGGTCGACGTTTCAGCCGTTTTTGATGGACTTTTTCAGTGGAAATTTGGTCTAATAGTTATTGTCAGTCTCGTTGATTTCCAACGGTCGGAAGGCTGTTTACGGTAACATAGATAAAATAAACTATGATCGTTGAAGAACTTTTCATCGGATAGCACTATTGCCACAGAGTTTAGTTTGAGTTTTAAGTCAAAATTTTTGACAATATTTGTCACAATTGACCTTGAAAAAAGAATATATTTTTGACTTAGATTGCGCACGGTAATGGCTATCCAACTAGGTTTGGTTTGTTGAAATCCATTTATTTTAACGGAGATATCGATATTTTTGTGTAAGTGACTTTTCGCCTTATTCCAGCAGTAGGAGTTTTACGCGCTTGATGATTTCGGAGCAAATTGAAACACGATTTTCAATACTGTTTCGTGCAATTGTTTCTTAGCACCTAAAAGATTATGCTCAGCAACCTTTTTCTTGGCGTTCAGATTTTAGCACGGTTCGTTTTTGGACACATAATCGTTCGAACATGACATATGTATTAGAAAGATTGCAGTATTTTCAGATTCAAAACAATTTCATATTTATATTGATTTATACTGCTTGCAACAATAGTTATTGGAAGAACACAACTTCTTACACCCTTATACATTTTGAAGAAGTTCGTCGAGATAATGAAATTTGTGCTTGAGAAATAATTTCCTTTTTTTTCTTGGAGATTGCTTAACTGATTTCTACAAACTTAGACTTATATTAACATTAGTATTAGTAGTAATATAAGGTTTATGAATTTCTTTTGGATCCGTCATTTGGTTCCGAAACTATAGGATAATATATGAACTGAACTGAACTGATTGATGGTCTTAAAGTCCCATAGAAACTGTTTGTTTTTTAATCATATCCGGCTTCCAGTTCAAGAGAGAATCAGGAAGAGTTTATCGGGTTTATCAGGTTCACAGATTTTGAGAGTCGATGACCAAATAAACTTATTTCAGTTTTACCGGTATTCGGTTTTTGATTCCGAACCGTACCGAAAAATTTTATTTGGAACGCACTACCATTTTTCTAACATTTCAAAAATTTCGAATCTAATGAAATGGTTTACAATCCATTAAGTGAATGTAATTTACTTCGGTTACACTGATATCCGAATTCCGTGTCCGAAAGCGAAGCTAAAAGAAGGCCAAAACGAATTTATTAAAAGAAGGGTATAACCGGGTTTGCATATAGAAACTGTCCCCAAACAAAAACAAATTGATATACGCTGTTTGAAAAGGTTTATATTGAAAATGATTTTCCCAAAATTTTAACCCTTTAACTGCCATATTGGTGGAGTTAGGGTGGTTCTTCTGATTTTCATTTAATTTTAATTTTTCAAAAACTTCTTTATCAAAAAAATTGAAAAAAATCAGGAATAGTTTAGGAATTTCGGGAAACCTTTCTGATTTTTTTCAGAATTTTTTAAAATGTATTTCATGTGAAAAAAAATGTTCAAAATTTTCGAACTTTTTTTCATTCGTACTTACAATTTTAGTACCACTCTAGATTTTACATCAAAAATAAATCATCTATGAGTACATTACGCTGTAATTTTTTCATATTTTAAAAAAATGTGGAGTACCAGCCTTTAAAAAAATAAATCATTTCAAAAACCATGCGTCTCCATCAAATTGTCATCATCCGATGGAGACGCATGGTATTTAGTTCTAAAATCATATATCACATGCCCTTAGAACTAAATACCTTGAGTTCAGGGCTTGAGTATTGACGTAATTTATAATGATAAAAGAATTTTATTACTTATGATATTTACACTCGACCGCACGCCTGGCTCGATTTACCAAGCAATGATATAGGGAATGCATTAGTGAACATGTGTGCCAGCGGACAGTTGTAATTCAACACCAGCCAATCAAAACGCGTTCTGAGGAAGAGAACAAAATATCTGCTGCTGTTCAACAAATCGTTCGAGAAAATGTTCCGAACAGTGTTTAATATCGTAGTAGTTCCACAATTTGGTCTTTCTGAAAGGCAGGAATGAATCCCGTACAGCATCCGGATAGTTTCTTTCAATGAAATGCAAATCCGAAATGAAATATCGAAATTGAAATTATATATGCTGCTATTTTTATAGCCGTTAGGTTCGCCCATTAGTGAAAAAGCTATAAACGAAATTACGTAAAATGAAAGCTCCTAACAAAAATTGAATCATTTTGGATTCTATCGCCAATGCGAGCAGATGTATTTTGTGCCGTTTGCAAAGCTATTGTATTCACGACATCCAGTTATGTCTCTGACATTACCCACCCGCCTTTTTTCTGGTGTTTCATGAAGTACTTTTCTCATGTATCAGCTCAAGCCCATCTATTCTGTATCTAGAAATCGTCTCCATACATTTCATACTATGACCACTCTTTACCAGCCATTCAAGACTCGGATACTGCGTGCGTCACCCCCCATTTGATCGATCTACCTTGCTCGCCATGCTTCTCTTTTTCTTGAATCTGCCGAATCACATTCAAGATCATTCCGTTATCCTGATGACATGCCAAGCCGATCGTATCTGTCCAATTTCAGCTGGACGTATGATAGGTTGATCTCCAAGCAGGTGTTGAAAACTGTGGTTTATACACCGTCAGTGAATTTCTTGTGGTGACGTATTACTTTTCTTGTATCGTTATCCGCGGTCATAAGTGAACACGAATTCATCAACCACCACGATATCGTCGCCACGCGCCATTATTCGAGTAGGAAGGTGTTATATTTTAAAGCCTTTTTCTCTCATATGTTTTGTTTCGGATTTACTGTCAGTCCAATCACAGTTTCAAATTTATCTTGATTTTTCGCTTAGTATCTGAGAATACTTTTTTCTGCAAAAGAACTATGATTTAATTGTCCTTTACAAGTTTTACTAAATATAGCAAAAATGTAAGATTAAAATTGACTACAGTGAATTTGTTGATTTATTTTATTTAAATACAATAAATGTAAAATAAATGTAAAATGACTTATCAGTTCATAAATAAAAACTTTAAACCGTATATTAAAACCTAAATATTTGTGAATTCATTAGTTCAGATTCATGATTCTCTCACTGGTCCTTCCTTATAAAATACAACCGTCCACTGACAACATGTTCACTAATGCGTTCAAACGAACAGTTTCTCTACATCATTGCTAGCTAAATCGAGACAGACGTACGGGCGTGTGTAAATAATTTTAGGAATGAAATTTTTTCCTAAGCCCTGGACTCAAGTTGTAGAAACGTATATATGAGTTTACTGCCAAATACCATGCGCCTCCATCGGACGATGATAATTTGATGGAGACGCATGGTGTTTCGAATGATTTATTTTTTTACGTCTGATATTATACGCATTTTTTTAAAATATGAAAACATACTGCGTTATGATTTATTTTTGATGCAAAATCTAGAATAGTAATAAAATTGTAAGTGCGAATGAAAAAGGTTCGAAAATTTTGAACATTTTATCACATCAAATAAATTTTGAAAAAATCTGGAAGCAATCAGAAAGGTTTCCCATGATACCTAAAATATTCCTGATTTTTTCATTTTTGTCTTTCTCATATAGAAAGGTTATGCAATCACTGTGAAAACCGACTTTTGAACCGAGTATTATATACCATTCGACTCAGCTCGTCGAGTACGCATAATGTCTGTGTGTGTCTGTGTGTGTATGTGTGTGTATGTGTGTATGTAACGTTTTTTTGCACTAACTTTTCCCGGAGATGGCTGAATCGATTTTCACAAAATTAGATTCAAATGAAAGGTCTTGTGGTCCCATACAAAATTCCTGAATATCATTTGGATCCGACTTCCGGTTCCGGAATTATGGGGTAAAATGTGCAAAAAATTGTGAAAATAAGTGCACTAACTTTTCTCAGAGAAATCTGAACTGATTTTCACAAACTTCGATTTAAATGAAACGCCTTGAGGTCCCATTGAAAATTCCTGAATATTATTTGGATACGACTTCCGGTTCGGGAGTTATGGGGTAAAATGTGCAAAAAAAAATATGTGCTCTAAATTTTCTCATAGATGGCGCGACCGATTTTCACAAACATAGGTTCAAATGAAAGGTACTGTGGTCCCATACGCAATTCCTGAATTTCATGCGGATCCGACTGCCGGATCCGGAAATATAGGGTAAAGTGGGTTAAAAATTGTATACCATCACTGAAAATGGGGAAAAACCTTAAAAAAAAGTACGGGTGTGTAATGTCAAAGACATAACTGGATGTCGTGAATACGAATATGACACGCTTTATTTATGCTTCCGAATTCGAATTGGTAGTTGATCGATTGTTTGAATTGTGCAAATTTAAACGATGCGCCTAGACTAAATTACATATTAGTTACATTAAACATTCTGAAACGCAATTAAATATTATGAAATAAGCAGTATAGTTCATTATAATAAAAAATGGTGGCTCTGAAAAGAACTTTTTATGAAAGCGTTCGTGATGAAGAGTGACGAGTTGAGTTAGTTCAGCACGCAGACTCTGAATTCTAAACCCATATTCCGGAACTAAGCTCTGAAACTTGAAGACCGCCATGACTACCAGAATGAGTTGTATAGAGTACAGTAAAGTAAATTTCCGCATAATTCTTTACGAGTATTATTATGGTTCTAAAAAGAACCGAATAGAAGAAGTCTGGAATAAAGAACTGGACCCTGAGTTCAAGAACTAAATTTAGAACCAATAACAGACTCAGAATCCAGTTTGAATTCTAGAACTGCAATTTCGAAACTGAAATTAGTTCCGGAATACAGTTTCAGCACGCAGGCTCTGAATACTAAACCTATATTGCGGAACTAATATCTGAAATTTGAACTTCTCGTTACGACTACCGAAAAGCAAATGAGAGTTGCTACCTGAGCGTTTGAGGTTTTAACCACGCAAAAGGTGCACTCTCCGTCGCTGCTGGTTGATGGTTTAACTCTCGCGATGGCAGTCTTCTCGCCTTGATGGCCAGCAAGCGAATGAGAGTTGCGACCTGAGCGTTTGAGGTTTTAACCACGCAAAAGGTGCACTCTCCGTCGCTGCTGGTTGATGGTTTAACTCTCGCGATGGCAGTCTTCTCGCTTTGATGGCCAGCAAGCGAATGAGAGTTGCTACCTGAGCGTTTGAGGTTCTAACCACGCAAAAGGTGCACTCTCCGTCGCTGCTGGTTGATGGTTCAACTCCCACGACGTCTGCTTCCACCGAACGCACGAAAAGAAATGATCGATTTTCGCATTTTTTTTTTTGCATAAATATCTGCTTATTAATATTATTTTTGTGTATTACATCAACATTTTACAGTACAAGTGTTTTGACCCTTTGGCCTTTCATCTTTGTTGTTCATACGATTCGTTATTTATATTAGGTGTTTTAGTTACTCTTGTTTTACATACTAATGTTTAATCATAATATTTATTTTAATTATTTATAAAATGTCTACCTACTTATAACTATCCCTAACCTAATACGTACAAATTTTGAATTATTTGTATTTCAGAGCGTGAGCACCTCTCTTCAAATTTCGGGCAGTATTGTTCGAATTTTTGTTCTAGTATATCCAGTGAGGCAATCTCATGTACTTCACTAGTCCTTGTCCAAGGGGGTAGATTTAGAATCATCTTTAAGATCTTACTTTGAATGCGTTGAAGCCTAAGTTTGTGTGTTCGTGCACAACCCCGCCAAACAGGGACTGCGTATTCAATTGCGGGGTAGATGATTTGTTTATAGACAGCCATCTGATTCTTCAGGCATAGTTTAGATGTTCTACAAATCAGCGGATACAGAGACCTAATGAGTATGCTGCATTTTTGAACGATTTTGTCAACATGCGACCTGAATATCAGATGTCTGTCAAAGGTGAGTCCTAGATAGATAACTTCATCGGACCATTGAATGACCTCATCACCGAATCGTATTCGGCATTCGTCTGATGGAACAAGTTTTGGAGATCTTGAATGTGGAAACAAGATGACCTGAGTTTTTGCTGCATTGATCACAATTTTCCAGCTTGTAAAATATTCCGTTAAAGCGTCCAGACCTGTCTGTAGTTTATTTTTCAGAGCATTAATGACACGACCTTTGTAAAGAATGGCAGTATCATCAGCAAATTGTGACAGAACACCACCACCCGGAAGAGGTGGGATGTCTGATGTGAAAATGTTGTATAGAATGGGACCTAGGATACTTCCCTGGGGTACACCAGCAGGAATAGTAAATCTTTCTGAAAGTGCATTATTCAGAGAAACCTGGAATGCTCTATCTGCAAGATAATTTTTGATAATTTTAATAAGATACATGGGGAAATTATACCGATGCAGTTTGAACACCAGTCCATCGTGCCACACATTATCGAATGCTTTTTCAATATCCAATATTGCCATGGCAGTCGTTTTGGACACTGATTTGTTTTGCTGGATAACGTTGTTAACCCTTGTGAGCTGGTGGATGGTGGATCTTCCTTTCCGGAACCCAAACTGTTCTTCCAGAAATATATCCTGTTCATCTGCAAAAGCAAGAATTCGCCTTTGTATTGACTTTTCAAACAGCTTGGATAGGGCAGAGAGTAAGCTGATGGGCCGATAGCTCTTGGAAAAGGAAGGATCTTTCCCCGGTTTCAAAACTGAGATAACTTTAGCTAACTTCCACATTGAAGGGAAGTAACCAAGCTCCCAGCACCTGTTAAAAAGTTTAGCTAAGAAGACAAATGAGCGAATACTCAAATGTTTCAGCTCAATGTTGAATGTGTTGTCGAAACCGGGGGCCTTCATATTTTTGGATTTTTTCACAAAAGCCATCAGCTCATTCGCAGTGACTCTACTTTCCTCAGGAACCAAGCTGTCTGATTGGTCAACCTCAGCTACGCTATCAGCAACGGCTCTTTCATATGGACTAACAATGTTAAGTCCTAAATTGTGAGAACACACAAACTGCTGGCCTAGCGCATTTGCCTTCTCTACTGGTGTGATTAAAGGTATTCCTTCAGCTGCGTCCTGGGGTGACATCAGAGGAGGAATAGGCTTCGGTTTTTTCTTAAGCACCTTCGTTAAGGACCAGAAGGGCTTTGAATGTGGGAGAATTTCTCGAAGCTTTTGCTGGAAGTTCCTGTTGCGAAGCTCAGATATCCTTTCCTGGATTATCCTAGTTAAGTTGTTATAAGTAGTCTTCCTATCTAGGATGCCAGTTCGTTGATACTGTCTCCGGTAGATATTCCGAAGTCGGATGAGTTTCTTGGTGACACTGTCGATTTGAAGAGAGGAACTCGGCATATGTTGTACTGGAACCGTCCTATCACGAGCGACAGTGATTGAATGCTGGAAGGAAGATAGGGCCGCATCGATTTCCATCGGGGAATCTAGTGGAACATTGATATTAATAAGTTGGTCGGCGATTTGTTGAAATTGGACCCAATCGGTGCGATAATAGTTCCTCCGTGGTTGAATAGGCACTGTTTCTGGTGAAGATCCCAACGTCAATATTACTGGAAAGTGGTCAGAAGAGAGCTCGTAGAAGACAACCGGAGAGCTGTCTATGGCGATGTTGCTGATGAATATATCCAAAATGGAATGAACTCCCGATCTGGAAAGTCGCGTTGGTTGATCCGGAGCGAAGATGTTGTATTGTCCAGCTTCGTAATCTTCGGCAAGTACGAATCCGTTTCGATTCTGTCTTCTGTTTCCCCACAGCTCATGCCGTGCGTTCAGGTCCCCAGCTGACAGAAGGCTGACAGAAGCCTGTGCTGAATGGATCGTTTAACGGCAATGGCAACTCCCCCTCCTCTGGTAGTTGTCCTGTCGAGCCTGTGAATCCTGTAATTGGAAATAAAAATAGAAATTTCAGGTTTAAGATGAGTTTCAGTTAAAATAGCAATATCGGCATTCTTCTCTTGAAGAAAGTCGGACAATTCAGCAGTTTTGCTCCTGAGTGAGCAAGCATTCCAATTTACTATAACCAATTCATTATATTGCATATTCGATGATGAATTTGCCTAAGGCGTTGATTTGATCTAACCGCGTTCTGCAGTTTCGTAGTTTTGTTGTCATTGTTTCAAAAATGACGATCAGTTGTTCAGCAGAAAATAAATCACCAGAGTCATCCTTTGCTTGTGGTTGATTATTGCCCCATCCAGGAGGGATTTTTGAGGAAGATTCTTTTTGTGATCCAGCGGCTGAATCTTTTGGATTGCTGCGAGGAAGTGGCGGCAAATTCGGAATATCCCTCTTCGGTGGGAGCCGTGGGAAATTAACTTCATCCTTCTGTGGAACATTCTTGCGCGTAGATTGTTTGCGGGACGCCTGTTGTCGAATTTTTGTGAACCCAGCACGTTTGGGACACGATTTGCTAGTAGATGGATGGTCGCCATCACAGTTCACACATTTTACAGCGATGTCATCTAGTAGGCAATCGTTGGTATTGTGTGGTTCGGCACATTTCCCGCACCGACTTTTCATGTGGCAATTCCTCGCTCCATGGCCGTAGTTCAAACAGTTCGTGCACTGTGTGACATCCCGATGTACCGGTTTATACTTTTGCCATTCGATGATTATGTGAAATAACGATTTAATCGTTTTCGGTTGACTCATGGTGATGGAGCCCTTCTCCAGATGAATCAGGTACAGTTGATCTCTAAACTTTTTGTCCGTATTATGGCGCTTCATTTTAAATACCATCAAAGGCTTTAGTCCAGCCTCCGACAGTGCCTGCTTTAGTTCGGCTTCCATCATGTCAGGTAGTCCTCGAAGTACAACCTTCATAGATTTGTTGGCGGCAATATCGTGTGTGAAGTATTCCGCTTTTGTCTGCTTCAGATAGCATTCCACTCCTTTGTAGTGGTTCAAAGCCGGAACAGTTATTTTGTAGCCTTCAGTACATAAACGGATTGTTGCCTGTAGTCCTTTGCTGATCAGTGTGTTGAAATCCGAGCGTAGAGTTGGTGGGAAGCCCTTCAGGTAGAAAGGCGGCATTTTTTCCTTCTTCTGCAGTTCCTCTTCGACATCTACTGGCAGATCAGCATATTGGTTTTTACTCAGCAAACGGTCGTTTACCTGTACATCACTTGGCTTCAGACGCTTAGCATCCTTTGGATCCTTCTCGGATCTATGGCGGTTTTTACCCATAGCTTGGGTAGGTAGACAACTGCGAATAAAAAATAAAACAAAATCGAAATTAGTCGTAGTAGGTTATTCGTCTATCCACATCGAGTGTTAGATGACGAATTGATCGATTTTCGACCACGGTTTCCCTTTTATACGCATTCAGTTGAAGATATGTGCCTGACTACCTCAAAATCGTCGTCCTTGCGCGAAAAATCCAAGCGAAAGTAAAGAGTTTTCCGCATTATTTTCAAATTTTGAGAAAACTTAATTTTTGAGTTGTTTGTGGTTATCTCACATTGTTCAAAATATTATCCCAAATTCCTGATCATATTTTTGATGAAATGGTGAAAGAATTATGTTGCTACCATTAATACAAGTCGAGATATTCACGATTAAGTTCTGCCCATTCTTCCATATGGCTAATTTTGAAAAGGCACCCCATAGTAAAGTAAGTCGTATTCACGACAAAATTTTAAAATCGACCTCAAATCTTTTCCAATTGATAGTTTTTATCAGTAGACCGTCGATTATTCTTTAAACAATCGAAGAATATTACTTTGAAGAATGTCACAGTATTATATATGATAGTATGATTGATATGAGAAAAGCATCACTAGGTGGATTAAAACAGGTTTTTTTATTAACGAGGTTTTTGAAAAATTTAAATAAAATGAAAATCAGAAGAACCACCCTAACTCTACCAATATGGCAGTTAAGGGGTTGAAATTTTGGGAACATCATCTCCAATATAAATATGTTTTTGTATTTTTCAAACAGCGTATATCAATATTTTTTTCTGTTTGGGCGTTTTATATGCAAACCCGGCTACATCCTTTCTAATTAAATTGAACCTATGGTCCAATATGAAATTGGTGAATTTTATACAATTCCGACTTCCAATTTTGAAATTATAGAGTGATGAGTTTTTAAAATTCAAACCGCCATAGAAGATGACGATACCAAAAAATATTCAAAGTTGGGCTCAAAACTATTTCAATTTATTCGTCATACTAATTCATGAACATACGAACTATTTTTGGTTCTGCTGGTCTCTGAATACCGTTTCTGGAAATACCTAACATAAGATAATGACAAAAACTTTAAAGAGAAACTCACTTCTACATCTCATGGAATGCTTAATCGATTGTCACACGTTTGAATTGAAAGGAATAGTTTTAAGGTTTTATATAATTTTTATCTTCGATTCGCTTTGCGGTTCAAAAATTTTAATTACAATTCATTTAAAACAACAGTCATTAAAATAATTTCATGCAAATCAAACATAACGAAGAGCAAAAAAAAATACACACTGCTTGATAAAAAAAAAGATATCATCTCACTGCTAGGTGGTTCAAGCACGTTTTGTATACAGCTTTCGAATTATTGATTCTTTTTGATCATTTATCTTGATTAACGTTTTTGTTACTAATCTATGGCGAATACGCGACTGTTTTTGCATTCGAACGAAACAAAAAAAAACATCCCAATCATAACCAGAGCTAAAAAAGTCATTTTCACTGACTGAAGAATAGTCGAAAATGACAAGAAATTACTGTCACTCTCAGCTTCGCTTGCAAACTATGAGAACGAAATCCATGTCCAGTCAATGACATAAGCGGGAGAGTAGTTTCAAAATTGTGTTTTTTCTTTCATTTGCCCTTCCAGTCATTTACGATATTCAATTAAAGCTGTGAGAATTTAAAACGACAGAAAAAGGTTTCACAATAAGTTAAAGCAGTAGTTTTGGTTTCCTAAGAAGTTCTGGGATGTAATTACTTCCATTTGCCATATTTTAGTCACTTTTTATAGTCAAGCGTCACATATTTCCAATACATCGATGAAAGAATGAGAATTGAAATCGGCTGTTACTACCTAAGGACGTTAGTTTGGTTTGTCTTGTCACAGAGGAAAGAGTGACGTTGGCAATTATTCTCTCTCATTTTTTCGATGAGAAACGAAAATGCTTCGTCTCTCTTCGTTTGTTCTGGTGTCGGTCATTTACGTATGAGACAGTAAAACATTGAAAATGAGGCTGCTGGAATGGTTTCTTTCATTGAGAATGCGTAACAATTTTAAGCTCTATTAAAAACTTGTTCAATTTTGCACTTGTATTCGAAAGCAAGAAACTCCCACCTATCCTTCCTATTTATTCGTTTCGATTTTCCTAGGGGTGGTTTCCGGTTTCCCTTTGATTTAGAATAATAATTAGAAATTTATGTTGCCCAAAGCGAAACATTCAACACACCATAGATTCAACATCTCAGCCATAATTCTTCAAACACAAACACTGAATAAACTTCTTTCGCTCACATCAAACCTCATAATCAGTCAGTGTAAAGCCCATACCATACCATTTTCTAATTAGTATAATTCGACTAGAAAAGCGTCATAAAGTTAGATTTTGTCATGTGTAAATTCAAGGCTTCCAGCCGACGTCGGGAATCCGTTGACGTTAATTCACCCATGCGTATGAGCGTACATCACGCGATCCGCAACGCCAGTACGAAACTGCGTGACCGACAGTTAAGGCATAGCGAGCACATACCCACCCATTCATTATTCATTGATCCTGACAAATGCCTTCTACGGAATACGGGCTAGCGAACGTTACAGGTTACCTCTTTTGACGACACGTCGCATATCATAAAGTATAACTGCCTGAACGGAAGCGACAATCCGGCACCGGTCTCACCTGCAGCCGCACACAGCCTTAACCAGCGTTTAGATATACCGCATCAGCCCATATGGAAGAATTTGGTTCTCAGGATATGTACGCGCACGATTGAAGGCTCTACTCATCAACGGGACGAGACACCCTGATGCAAACACAAGGCCGTTGCCATCCCGAATGAGGCGCGACTTGACTTGACTTGGTTTCCACATCATTGAAAATAAAGCAGATCCCGGAATGTAAGGAAAAACATATGCTTCGGACAACATTTCCGCACCCCTGCACGAACAGGTTTTCAAGTTGTATAGCACAGCACCAGTGAAAGGGATGATATTACATGAAACGAAACATCAACGAGAGATGGTCCCACCCGTGGCGTAAAGCAAAACATGGAAAAAGGTCGGGAAACTCATACATGAAGTAGAACCAAGTTCATAAAGCCCGCAAAATGAAGGCCTGTGTGAAGCAAAAATAAAAAATGCTGATGTCAATAGACATAACTTTTTACTGGCAGGTCCTTGCTGTCTGTCATGCCGCTCGGTATGCTTTCGCATGCGGGCCTTTTTTATTGCACCCAAAATGATGCAAAAATAGTACCTACGTATGCACTGAATATTACAGTAGCCGGAAAAATATGCAGTGGATTGCGAAATGGATGTTTCCGATCCACGGATTTGAAGTTTTGTGTTTGTGGGTCGCTGAATCTCCGTTGTAATAGGATCATGTGACTACAATAATATGTTTTAAAGACTTTCTGTATGGTTGAGAAAATCTAGAACATATTTGCAGTGACAATAACTCCGGTGAGCATCTTATCGAACCACTCAACTTTGAATGAAACGTTTATCATCAGCTAATATTTCCGGAATTTTCCGGATGCAACTCAAAACAATGCTATCTCGACCATAACCATAACCGCAACGCCCACACTTTTGACAAGCACTGTCACTAAAAACTATTCGGCCTGCGGTTTGGCTTGTGATATTTTCCCCCGAAGCTTTCAAGGATTGGACAGCACTGGTGACATTGGAGTCTGATATGGAAAACTATTCGACCGATTTGCTCTCAATAACATTTTCCGCTTGCTTGGTGCCATCGAGTCCTGCCAGGACAACACCCACCCGGTCCGGAGTGAGCAGGATAAATCCTAATGTTTCCCAAAAACAACTGGATATCGAATAAACCTTGATACCGCATCTGTTCGCTGGTGTACCACTGCAATGTTCGTTCACCAGATCCTGAAGTCGAGGAGCTTGCCGCTTTGTCCTGTTCTCGAAACGTTCAACCAGTCGAAATTCGCCGAGAACAGTTGGAGAGAAAATTTCAATTTGCTCTACATCCCAAGTTCGGAACAGCATAGCTAATCTTAGCTCCCCCAAAAAAAAACCCCGTTCCATACTCCCACCTCCCGGGCTAGCCTCTAAGGTCTCTTGCGGTAGAATGACTACTCGGATTTGGCAGATTGAAACGGATTCCATTATCTCTTGCTGCCGCTCACTTTGAATTTGATCCTTTGTGAACGCTTCTGCCAATTCCATTTGCGACGTTCGTTCCTTCGGCACAGTTACTCGCACTATTGGGCTCGCACAGTGTAAAAGTTGTTCCGAGCGTTTTCTGCTTCGGTGGCAACATGTTGGTTCAGTTCTACATGTGAGAGGGTTGCTTTTATAACCTCAAAGACACTCATTGTCCCCAAATTGGTCGTTACCAGCACAGTTCATTTGGCTTTGCTACGTATCATTTCTTTTTTTTTTTTCGTTGCCATGAGATGCCTCCAACCTAGCCAGTAGCCTTTGGCAACAGTTTGTTATTCAACGTCAGCCGAATGAAGGTAGCTTTGAGTATTTGATCGATTGAACAGAATTCTCTGCGCGGTACGCAGGATGTAGGAGAACAGGGGGGTAATGTGAATGTGATATACGTTGTGCCTTTCTCGTGTAGATAGGATATGCAATGATTTGAAAAATTGTCTAATAAGGTTTGTACCATATACCAATCGACTCGTCGAGTTGAACAATGTCTGTGTGTGTGAATGTATCGATTAATCTCACTTAATTTTCTCATAGATGGCTAAATCGATTTCGACAAAGTTAAGTTCAAATGAAAGGCCTGGTGGTCTCATACGGAATTCCCTAATTTTACTCGAATCAGACTTCCTGGTTCCGGAGTTACGGAGCTGAGAGTATTCAATATAATGTAGGTAATGCTATATAGAGCTAAAAACAGAAACAGTAAATATTCTAATTTGTGTTCAAAACTGCTCCAATTTGTTAGTCATGTCATGTCATGTCATGTCAAACAAACCAAGTTCAACTATACTGGTTTCAGAGATTCGTTTCCGACTGTAACGGAAATAGTGGTCAATAACTGCTACATGTAATTCATTAACTTTTCTCGGAGATGGCTCAAGCGAGGTTCTTTTTTTAAGCATTATTTGGGAGAGGCGAAAGATATGAAATGAAAAGACGGATAGGTATTCTGATTTGAATCAATTATTAATTTAGAACGGAAAAGCTATCCTGGGCAGGCTCATATCTTTTGCCTCTCCCCGTTAATGCTTGTCGAAAAGAACCAATTAAAATCGATATAGTAGACATTATGCGGCAATTAAAAGCAACAAAAAATTTCTTGAATTTTGTCGAGTTCCCGGTACTGAAGTTACATGTAACAAAGTGTAGAGTGTAAGGAGAGTAAGGATACAGTAAGCACTTGTAATTGCGAGCCGACGAAACGAGAATGTATACTTAAAACGGTTTCAATGTTGTTGTTGGAAGAAACAAAATTTTTATATTGCTTTAAAATGCATATAAGTGCATCTGCTTACTGACTCATCCAATCCGCTTGATTACTTTTCAGTAACAATAGTAATGTGTAGGATCATTCTCAGTGGTATTCACACACACACTCACAGAAAAACCAAAACACGGAGCGTTGCTTGGTTCATTAGTTCATGGACTTGTGCGCCAGCTGATGACTATGCTTCATAAGATTAGCGTTTGATGAATGGCTCGCGAGTTGAAGATGTCCATGAGGAAACTAGTTACATAGCTATTAGTTCTGACCAGTCGCGTATCAAGAAATTTTTTTTGGAGTGGGTTTCATAAAATATTGATTGATTTCCATTCGCATGGAAATATGTATATAATTATCAATTTACAAAAAAAAAGTTTTGTTAAGTTAAAAAAAGGACAGTGTCTTCTTATCGAAAACTAATCTAGTCATTATCATCCAAGAATTCAATTGATATCAATTAGAAAAAAAAGCAGAATACTGAATGCCCGATATTTGCAAAAAGTATCAGTATTAGTTCAAAGCTTTTGTCGCGTAACGCCTTACATTACATGGGCGATTGAAAGGAAGCATAATAATTTACCTTGGGATAAAGTTTCGTTGAATTCGAAAGTGGTGTTTTTTTAATTGACTTTAGATTTAGAAATTTTTCTTAATATAGGATTCGACTAGACCAAAATCGCGCAAAATCGTATTCGGAGTCGCCAGCATATAAACCTTATCACGGAAAGTCACTTTGCTCACTTTATTTTTTAGAAATTGGTCTAGACTATCTTTTGAAAATGACTAGATATGTTTACCATTTTTTCACAAACAATAGAAATCTTAAAAATTTGAAGACAAATCTCAAAAAACGCTATTCCTTCATTTGAATGAAATTTTTTTAAAAAATCGATAATTATGTTCCCTACCAACGCTCCATATATTGTAAGATGTTTTGTGTGTTTTGAAGGGAAAAAACGTGCTTAATCCACCTATCAGTGAGATGATACCTTTTTTTATCAATCCGCATGTGTTTTTTTCATGAATATTCTTCGGTTTTCATGACATTATTTTAATTACCGTGGTTTAAACTGCAATTTGACATTTTAATCACTAATTACTCTATCTAAAAAGGTTACAATCGATTAAACTTTTCATGGTATGTCGAAGTGAGTTCCACTTTAGAATTTACGGTAATTTAAGGTACTTCCAGAGCCGGTATTCAGGAACCAGCATAAACCAAACCGATTCGTATGGCCATATGACGAATAAATTGCAATAGTTTTGAGTCCAACTTTCAAGATTTTCGGGATTATCATCTTCTATATCGGTTTGAGTTTTAAAAATTCATCCTCCTGTAATTCCAGAATCGGAAGTCAGCATTGAATAAAATAAATTAATTTTGTGTGGGACTATAAGTTTATATTAATTTGAATTTTTTTCTGAAATTCGATTTGGCTTTATTTGAGAAAACGATTGAGCTTTGAGAAACGATTCGATACTGGAGCCGGAATTCGAAAATCGGCGTAGCCGAAGTCAGACAAATTCACCTGATTAGTTTACATTTGTTTCAATATGTTTAAAAATTAGTATAGACATCTTTGAGAAATCGTAGTACGAGTTAAATTGTTGGGTGCCTTCCGAATCGAAAACTGAATACCACTAAAACTGAAATATGTTTATTTGGTTGTCGACTATTCAAATCAACAAATCTCAGATGATTCTTAGATATCATTTGAATCTTAGATCGGTTCAGCCATCTACAAGGAAAATAATACGAATTTTCATATGAATCTGAGTTTGTATAGAATGGTTGAGTCATCTTCGAAAATAAGGTAAAAAATTGAGTGAAATTATTTGTCACATACGCATTTGCTGATCTCGACGGGTGCTGGGTGTTTTGTTCTTCCAGCATTTATTGCTGTAAGCAGTTTAAATCAATATAATTATGAAATTGTTCAGAATTCGAAAGTACTGCCATCTTTCCAATATGTCATATTCGAACGATTATGTTGCCAAAAACGAACCGTGCTAAAATTGGTCCGAGGCAAAATGTCATGAAAAAAAATGCTGTTCACAGTCTTTTTGGTACTTAGAAACTATTGTATGTAACAGTATAAAAATCGTGTTTTACGTTGCTCCCAAGCCTTTCTTTGCCATACAGCGCTCAGAACTTCTACTGCTGGAATATGAGGGAAAAGTCGCTTACACAAAAAATTCGATATCTCCGTTAAAAATGGACGGATTTTAACAATCTATGGCTTGTTGGATAGCTATTACCGTGCGGAATCTAAGTCTGAAAACATATTCTGTTTTCAAGGTCAATTGTGACAGATATTGTCAAAAAACTGAAAATTTTGACATAAAACTTCGTATAACTCAAAAAGTAAACATCCGATCTCAAAACCATTCAATAGCGTTCTGGGTGACGGGGAGACCTTTCATTTGCGACTAGTTTGATCAAAATCGGTCCAGCCATCTCTGAGATCTCGACCTCTTAGTTGACAACACACATACAGACACACACACATACACACACACACACAGACATTTGCTCAGTTCGTCGAGCTGAATCGATTGGTATATGACATTCGGCCCTCCGGGCCTCGGAATTTTTTTTGAAAGTTTGAGCGAATTCTATACCTATTTTTTATATATATAAAAAAAGGTAAAAATATTTCTTTTTCAAAAAGCAATACTGATACTTTTTTAAATGTTACTGATTTATTGATTCTTTTCGATGAGAATCGAAAAAAATCAACAAATCAGTAAAATTTAACAAAGTGGCGGTGATTAGATATGAAATACTGATACTTTCTGATAATATCGGGTAACTAGCAATAGGGTATTCGGTGAAATTTTCTCACAAATTGAGATTAATTGGAATCTTGAATGGTCATAATCGATTTAGTTTAGATTAGTTTTTAATAAAAAGACACTGGTAAAAAATTCAGTTTGGACAAGAAATAGTTTTTGTTGTATTTTTTTCCTTGAATCTGCCCATCTTGCTATGTATGATCGGCTAGTAGGGAACTTAATCACCTATCTTGAGACAACATTTTATCAAAATCAATAATAATTTTGTTTTGTAAATCGATTTTAAATTTTTAAATGAAACTTTTTTTTGGTGTAGAACTAGATAAAGTTTTTATTTCAGTATTTTCAAAATTTACTGATTTTGTGAAAAGCACTAGTATAACACATCTTTATTAGGGGTGCAAATCAGAAACTCAAGAAAAACTACACGTGGAAATGTGGTTAGGTTTTAAACACTTACAGCTCAGTCTGTTTTATATCAATTATTAATATTTTTTCATCATTTGATAGGAAATATTTCTACGTATTGATTTGAATGTTCATAGCCATGTATTTTGAATTGTATATCATTGAAATGTTGATTAATAGCTAGCAGTGTCCTATTTTGTCTGCAAAAAGTCAAACAATCATTCTGAAATTTTCACAGAATAATTTAAACTAAATTTCTAAGAGATTGTCTGTTGGGTTTTTTCATATTCGTCACCGTTTCTGAGAAAATCAGATTTGAAGCGTGAAAATAGCCTTTTAAAACGCCCTAAAACACACTGGTCTCAGCCCATAATTGGTACGCTCTGATCTTGTGTCACGCAAGCTCGGAATTCCATGTTATGCTGTTTTCCCATGAGAAAATGACAACTACCCCTGGATAAATTTTGAGTGCTTAAGATTAATTTCTAATTTATATTAGATGAACTCGATTGATAATGAGAAATAGTTTATCGCTTCAACCGAAATCGCAGAATGGTAGAGAAACTTAACGCTAAAAAACTGCTTGCATGAAAAACTTGAACACAAGCTTGGCGAAGAGAAGCTTAATTATCGAAATCGCAAGTATGTACAAAGATAAAATTGCATATATTTGGGATAATGGTGTAATTTCGTCGGTCATAAAACAAATGCAAATCAAGACAAATGATGTTCGGTGTTGGTTCGGACTGATTGAACTTTTTGATTGTAGATCATTAGAAATTTTGGTTACCTTGTTCCACATCAACGGCTCGAACAACCCCATGTGGGCTGATCCTTGTAGTTTTTTGTAGGACTTATCATTTTAGACAAAAACTCTTTGAAAAAAAAATGATTTTTAAACGCGCCTGGTTCTGATGGAAAAATAGTATTAAGAGCATTGTTAAGTCTCTCTTTAAGCAATGTCAAGCAAAGCATTCACAATAGATACTTTTATTGCATCTGAAGATTCACAATTCAAGCCCTGATTTTCGCCTTCATTAGCAACAGTTAGATGCTGGTAGAAGATCACACATCAACGGCTCGAACAACCCCATGTGGGCTGATCCTTGTAGTTTTTTGTAGGACTTATCATTTTAGACAAAAACTCTTTGAAAAAAAAATGATTTTTAAACGCGCCTGGTTCTGATGGAAAAATAGTATTAAGAGCATTGTTAAGTCTCTCTTTAAGCAATGTCAAGCAAAGCATTCACAATAGATACTTTTATTGCATCTGAAGATTCACAATTCAAGCCCTGATTTTCGCCTTCATTAGCAACAGTTAGATGCTGGTAGAAGATCAGCGTCTTTTCACTGAAAACTGTTTCATAAAAGTAAGACTTTTGTGTTTTTGACCAAAAAGGCAAAATATGACCGAATGCTGTTTGTTGCAAAGTGTGTAGAAGCTAACAGGAACTAGTTTAGTTGGAAACTTTATGTCCGAAAGGCATAAAACCTCCTCATCTTTTGCATCAATAGATTACAGCGATCCAAATGGTGCATAATCACTATTCACTAACACATCACCATTGCGGTAAAATTTCATTTTCAATTGAAAATGAAATGTATGGCTACTGACCGTCAGCATATCGATATAAATTCATTTGACTTTTGCTACCAATTTTAAGTGTACCTAGTCATTTGAAGTTTTGCTTGCTCAGTTTCAAGTTCCAAGTAGTCTAGTTGCTTCATTGTCTTCGCTGTTGGTAGTGAGCAAGTTCGAATGAACAGAATTATAAATGGAGTAAAGTATTAAAAATGAAAACAGTATATCGGGAAACTATTAATTTATGTGTATTCTGTAATTGATATTTCATCTATCTGGTTTGTCTTTCATCTATTATCTGGAAGCAATTAGAATGTTTATATGAACCTCATTTGAAGGCCGCTCTCACACTATTGAAAGAGATATTTTGTTACTTCAAGAGATCAACTGACGGAGGTATAACTGAGCTTCGATTTGAAGACAATCGATTGATGATCTGAATCACTCTATAAGTCGGGTTCCTAACACACAAATGGCACTATCGTAGGTAAATCTATATGACGTTTATAGATTACCAACTTTCAAAAGACCAAGGCTGATATTATGCATCACGAATCGAGTTGCTCGAAACGATTCGCCTGAACTGTGGCATTACGTATCGCTTTCGACCACGTGTTCGAGATCCTAACAATGTGGTACTAGATTTCGACTGACGCTGCTCGAATTGTCATAACAAACATAGGTAAACAAAGCCATATACATTGCAATCAAAAAAAAATAAACTGTGAATTATTGTTTGGGTATTTTCGATTACATTTATTCGGTTCAAGTAATGAAGAGAATGTATGTAATACTGCGGTTTTAAGTTGCCACGAAATTAACATGAACATATTTCTGAAATTTAAATCAAGAAGCATATTCGTTTCCACTCCATTTGAAAACGAAAAGAATTTTTTCCAGCGTGTTCTTGTACACAATTTATCGATGAACTTTTGAAATTATAATTAAAAAAAATTCTGTGTTTTTCATGTATTGTTGCAAGTCTAATACAATTTACGTCATCCATATGTGTAGTTTTAATCAAAGGCTTTTAGGTTCTGCAGCTTTCATTGTAGTATTTTCTCATATTTATTAGGAGATATTGATTTAGCTTTAATATACCTGGAGCAACCAATTCTTTGTAGTATTCATAATCTATTTAGATACTATTGAAGAGTCAATTTCTTATCGAGTTCAGTCGTATACGAGCTCGATTGTTTTGGTTCCAAAAAGTCAACAATTCTCGATAATCTAGTAATTCTTCGAGTGAAGTCGAACGAATCTCGATGATCGACTTCGAATCGAGAACCATAATACGAAAAGTAGTCGATTGGATAAAATTTTAGTCGAATCGAGATACATAATGCCACCCTAGTTCGTGCTCGCATCTTATCCGACACAGTCGAAAATTGCTTACGATCGAAACGATAGAAACAAAGACAATACAGTGTAGTGAACAATAGAGTGTACGAAATGGGCAAATACATTTTAACAATGCCTGAAACTTGGCCTACAAGACCAAATTCAATTTGTGTTGATTTCAAGCGCTGCAAAGTTAGACCAGCAGCAACAAAAATAGAAATCTTACTTAAGGAACGAATGCATCTAAACGTTAATGATGTAAGTGAGATTCAATTCAACAAGGCGTCTAACTGTGTGTACATTATGTTTAAACGTGAAAGAGATGCAATTGTATTTGCTTCGGTTTATAACGGGGTGCACAGTGTTGACCATAATCATGTTGAATATAAAATGCCTGTGTACTTGGTGGACAATGCCATAGAAGTACGCATGCATGACCTTCCCCCGCAGACCAGCGATCAGTTCTTTCGGGAAAGTATGTCTCAGCACGGTGAAGTTCTTTCCATCGAATGGGAAGTATGGCGGAAATTTTTTCCGGGTATCCGGAATGGCGTGCGAGTGGTGCATATGCAACTACGTAAAGCTATTCCATCTTACATCATTTGTGATCCAGACGGGATACATCCGTGTAAAACGCTGATTACGTATGAAAATCAACTGGTTACATGTCAGTTTTGTGAACAACCTGCACACTTCGGCAAACCTTGCACTGAAACTGCGAAAAGGAAACTAGTGAGCGCAGTACTCCTGTTTCACCATCAAACTAACCAGCAACTGCAATTAATGTACAATAAGGCGCGTATACAGCATTTAACAACGAGCCCAAGACTGCGAATTACAAGGGAAACGAAAAAAAACGAAAACCAATAACGATACCACCGATGCGGAGATGGATGACGAGACGAGCCACGAACAAAGTGCCCCTCAATCATCGCGAGATGAAAATGGAAGCTCCTCTCCCCCTAGAAAAAGGGTGACAACGAGATCCAATAATAAAAAATTATTTTCTCGTATAAAAACATGGCTCAATCGGCCACGTAAAGTTTGTACGCAAATTAGCCTAAAAAAAATTATTAAAAAATTAAAAAAAAACTTTCAAAAATTGAAAAATTAAAAAAAAACTTTCGATTTAAAGCGTACAGAATCATTGCATGGCTAGTACTACATTCCTATTGACACTAAGAACCCTTCCAGGTTGAAACACGAACATACGACCCTGGCTTGTAAGACCAGCACCCTATGCATTGAACCGCCAACCCGGGCATGTTCTAACCCTAACTGCTATCAAGTCCATACATTTGACATTTTGTTAAATTTCAAGCGAAAACACCATGGGAATCGAAGTAACTATAGGTCTAAACATGATTAAAATTTGGCAGGTACTGTAGACAAATTTCAATTATTTTTCCAACAGAGGTTTTAGAGTAAATCATCATTTAGCACCATAACCATGAACAGTTATAATTATTGTGCTCTTATTGTCTGTACAAATCTGAAGAACATCTCAAGTCCACCCGAGCGTATTATTATTTTGCTCGGTCACTGCATTCTCATCATTTCGCAAATGTCATTGATAAAATGGTGTCATCATGGAAATTGTTGCAGAAGATTTTTCTTTCCAGAGTTACTACACCACATAAACTTTGGCTTGTTATATCATTGTTCTTAATCTTGGCGTAACTGCTAGTCAAACACTTAATTACAACGATACGATTTTTATCTCACACTTGTGTTGCACAACGCTAGTAAATTAGGCAACGATTGCAACGGTAACCTGTTCACCCTAAACCCATTAACGAGAGCATCCGTATTTGCACGTCTAGGCAAATGCGGTAGGGTATCAAACCGAAATAGTCCGACAGCATTACTCTCATCATCAAAATGAACGACCACTGCTGTAACAGCTGAGCGTCATCGTTCGAGTGCGGCGGACGAAACCTTCACCATCTTTGCAAAGCATATTGCCGCACGGTAAAATTACTCCGCAAGTCACAACGATAGCTATTTCGGATGGTTGCTACTCCATAAAATAATATGACCCCGCAGTCGACGTCTGTACGACGTTCGAAACGACGAAACGTCAACTCTCCCCTCGATCCTTTCGGGCGCCCGAAGGAAAACCACCCTCACCATTTAGGTATATAGCGGAGTGAAGTACCAGAAGGTATCATATTTTTGACACACCAGTCACGCGAGCTATGAAAATGTAATTTTTCTTAGCTACTTGTACTGATGACGATAACAACGCCCGAGCCCGAGCTGAAGTCGTCAATGTCAATGAGGATGATGTGTACTTTCGAAGTACGGACAAGTGGTGGCGGACCAGGTAAATAAAATATGCTAGATTTGGAACGGTTTCTTCACGAAACAAAGTACCCGTGCCACCCCGACAAGAATGGAAAGTTTGCTCCTTAATTTGATTTATTTCCGCCGTTGAATTATGTATAAACGTGATTTTTATGTAACACATCCAATTGACCCAAGCTAAGCTAACGAGCATTCCGGCGTTGTTGTTGTAGTTGTTGTGGAATGTTACAAGAAATGTATTCGTTTGATGAACTAAACTGAAAACAGTTTCTTAGAATTTTTCTTTCTATTAAAAAAAACTTGGTTTTATATGCGATTTGCTACAAATTTCATGCGGACGTTCTGCACACAGATGCTAACAAACCCACATTGTCTCATTATGGATGACGATATTTACGTAAAAGCATACTTTTCACAACTTCCAGGAGTCCTGTTTTTCACTGCCCATCAAAAGTGTGATGTCCCAGAAGACGTAGGAAAGTTGAAGATGTCAAAGTTTGCCAAAAATACATGATTTAGTAAGCAATTTGCTCATGTGGAAAGCGGAGCATACTGTTTGTGATAACCGGTACGATCAATAGGCACGTATACATAAAGGCATGCCTCCAAATAATGCACATTGGTCTTATACTTTTCTGGATGAATTTTGCCTCGTGCCATTACTGGAAAGATGTTTTGAAGTGGTACAAGGATAACCCCCGAACGCACCGGAACTGCGGCCAATTGAAAAGTACTGGGTCATCATGCACCAGTCGCTTCGGAAACATCCTAAAAAAATGGATGGATCCAAATCAAGGGGTGGGCCGCTTAGAGCAGTATGTCAATGCATTACTGCATTACTCAATATTGACACGTTCGTTCTAATTCAGTTGCACAGGTTGTGTCACACAGAGGCTCACTTTTGACAAGTAGATGGGACACAGAGTGGCACACTTAAGCTCACAGATGGCATGTTTGCTAGAAGCATCACATAGTTTGCGTTTAGCGACTTTCCCCTTGCGTTGAGCCGTTTATTAGGTTACTACATACTACCGTTTGAATGTTGATATCGGATCCCTGTGGACTTAACCTACACCGATGACCAGTTCCTCAAAGAAGCAAATTCTCCTGAAAGCGATATTTTAGTAAGTAAAAATCTAGTAAATTCCCCCACCTCTAACTCCAACGGTAATTGTTAATTATTTATATTATTATTATTATTATTATTATTATTATTATTATTATTATTATTATTAATATTATTATTATTATTATTATTATTATTATTATTATTATTATTATTATTATTATTATTATTATTATTATTATTATTATTATTATTATTATTATTATTATTATTATTATCACTACACCACCGGCCCGGTTTCACTACCAAATGTGAAAATTGCATTTATATCGCGAAGCTTGAAATTCCAACGGATGTTTATTTTATCAAATGAATCCATTGACATTCTTTTATTCTTTCGGTCTGAGCTGAGCAATTCCAGGAATGAGTAGACGAAAAAGTGACAAAATCAGAATTGACCTTCTCCGATTTGGATGAAACTTTGCACATGGGTTCAGTATGGCAAACCATAAGTTTTGAACCGATGGAGAGGTCAATCCGACTCACGACTGATTTTGAAAAAGGGGGTATGTATTTTTGCATTTCACTAAAAATGCCTTTTTCAAATCGTTGAAACTCGGAAACCGTTAATTACACAAAAATGGCGTTCAGGAAGAAGTTATAGGAAATCGATTGGGCACTCTGAAAGAATATACACGGAAAAAAAATTTTGATTTTTTTCCACAATAATTACAAAATAACCCGAAAAAGTTAAATAAAAAAAAGCATGGCTCAAATTTTTTTTTGATAATTTTTATTTTAAAGCTTTCATTAAAACCTACAGATTGATGGCTATCCCATGCGTGCCTTTTGAGAAATAAAGAAGTTACAGCTAAAACAATTTACAGATATATTCGAAATTTCAATTCCTCGTCGAAAGATCATCATTTAAACAGTAGAATATTATTTTACAGGTTAAAGGCAATAAATTTGTTCATGACATCCTTTCTTCTAAAAGTAGCTGTTCTTGAGATATTTGGATATTTAATTATAACACCATCTTTTATATATCAATGAATTGTTTATTTGCTTGCTATATCTACAATTATTACATGTACATGAATAATTCTTAATTATATTTAAGGTTTCAGGTTTTTGAAAATTGTATGAGTACTACGTGCATCGTCATTCGAATACAGTTTTGTGACGATTGTGGTTTCTGAAATCGGAACGAAAGAATGGTATTTCTGTGTGCCTGGAATCATTTTGGTATCCTTATAAACACTACTCCACTCGGTCACACCCCGTTCATATTCTTCTTGTGACACGTAACAAAAAGACATGGTCGTGAATGCATCTCGACGTCTCTGCTCTGCTCAGTCATATAATTGTTTTGCAGATGTGATTGGGTGTTCATTTAGTTTAGCCAAGATTTCTCGTCGTGCCATTCGCTTTAAATTACCCCCGAGTGCATCACATGGTTCTTTACCATGAGAAGTTGCAAAAAATGCCGCTCAGCATCAATGTTATTCATTGATTTAAATTTACAGAGACTGGCAAATTTTTTTCTGTTTTTGTACTGCGAGGCAGCTCCGTCAGACATAAATAAAACCTTAGATATAATTTAGAATTATTCATGTACATGTAATAATTGTAGATATAGCAAGCAAATAAACAATTCATGGAAATATAAAAAATGGTGTTATAATCAAATGTCCAGGTATCTCAAGAACAGCTAATTTTAGAAGAAAGGATATCATGAACAAATTTATTGCCTTTAACCTGTAGAATAATATTCTACTGTTTAAATGATTATCTTTCAACGAGAATTTGAAATTTCGAATATATCTGTACATTGCTGTAACTTCTTCATTTTTCAAAAGGCACGGATGGGATAGCCATCAATCTGTAGGTTTTAATAAGAGCTTTAAAATAAAAATTAACAACGAAACCCTGATTTTTTTAATTGAATTTTTTTGGTTCATTTTGAAATTATTGAGGAAAAAAATCAAATTCTTTTTTCAGTGTACATATTTTTTTGAGTGCCCTATTGATTCCCTACAACTTCTTCCTGGACGCCATTTTTGTACGATGAACGGTTTCCGATTTACAACGAGACCCGTAAACTGTTTAAGCTCTAACTTCTTCATTTTTCAAAATAACAGCTTGAAACTAAAAATAATAAAGTTTTAATAACTGCTTTAAACTAAGACTTATCAAAAAAATTTAAAACCATGCTTTTTTTTATTTAACTTTCTCGGATTATTTTGTAATAATTGAGAAAGAAAATCAAATTTTTTTTTCAGTGTATATATTTTTCAGAGTGCCCAATCGATTTTCTACAGCTTCTTCCTGAACGCCATTTTTGTACAATTAAGTTACAACGATTTGAAAAAGACAATTTTTGTGAAATCCAAAAATACATACGCCCTTTTTAAAAATCAGTCGTGAGTCGGATTGATCTCTCCATCCGTTCAAAACTTATGGTTTGCCATACTGAAGCCATGTGCAAAGTTTCATCCAAATCGGAGAATGTCGGGTCTGATGATCTGCTAAGCATATATGGAATTGCTCAGCTAAAATGATTATCAACCGCAGCACCGTCTTTTACCAGTATTACACACCAGTAGCAGACATCCGTAACCGTTTCGTTTCTTTTATAGTGTGTACGAAATAGAACAAAGCACGAATCGTTAGTGTTGTGTTTTTTTCTTCCACGCTGCACGTACTAGTGTTGAATTGTCATTCGTTAGGGCGGCGTTAAAGCTTTGAAACTCATCGCCCTGTAACTGAGGAATCGGAATTCGGGTCCGGATAAAATTCCACAGTAGTTTTTGAGACAATGTGAGCTTTAAATTAGACTAAGTTTTGTAAAAATCGGTTCCAGCATCGCTGAGAAATCGAAGTTAATTCTATTTTTGTAATTTTGCTTCACAACTTTCGGTGCTTCCGGAACAGGAAAAAGGAGAACCAGTAGTGTCGAAAGAAGTTTCTATGCCCACAAACTAAGGAGTTATGTAAATTAGAAGAATTTATCAGACAGTTTTATGGGATTTGTATCTCTTTTTGACCATCGATTGTGAAAAAATATTCATGAAATGAGTATTTTCCACATATCACGCTTTAGTTATGGAAGCAGAAGTCGGATCAGGATAAAATGTTCTAAAAATGTGTAGGAAACTATAGGACCTTTCAATTAAATCTTAGTTTGTGAAAATCGGTTAAGCCGTTTCCGAGAAAATTGAGTGCACAATTTTTCTATAATTTTCACATATTACTCTGTAACTCCGGAACCGGAAGTCGGATCCAAATAAAATTCAATAGCAGACTATGGGACCATGAGACCTTTCATTTTAATTTATGTTTGTGAAAATCGGTTCAGCCATCTCCGAGAAAAGTGAGGGCATATTTTTGTTGCATACATACCCACATACACACACGGACGGCCACACACACACACACACACACAGACATTTGCTCAGTTAGTCGAGTCTCGAACGGGCCTCGGTTAAAAAGTCGGTTTCCACAGTGATTTGCATAGCCTTTCTATATGAGAAAGGCAAAAAGGATTTTTTGAGATTCATAATAACTGATCAGGTTCGCCAAATTTTTACTACTAGTATTGTCGTTGGGATCTACCGTGTATCTGAGTTTTAAAGAGTTTTTAAATAATTACGTCGATGTATAGGTGATCAGTCGACCACAACTAGATCACACTCAGCGCACACATCTCTCGCTTTCAAATCGAATGAGCAGTACACAATTTTTTCATTATATTTTCAATTGAAGGGCAGTCAATTCGTAGACCTGTTTATTAAGTTATATAAATGAGAAGTAGGACATCTGACAAGCCAAGAAACATAAATTCAATTTCATCATACCACTTGGTCTAGTTATCATTGAATCAAAACATGTTTCATTTCCTATGTGTGTCATCATATTGCACTTCTGAAATGTTCAAAATGTTTTAATTACAAACGTCAGCAAGCCACGTACTCTAAATATCATATCGGTTTAATCATAAATTTCTGGACATGTTTTCGATTCAACCAAGTTAATCCAATAGCCAGCTATCTTATATTGACTAAAGGTGATGAAGTGATACAAACAAACCTGAAATAATTATAGGATCATGCACAAAATAAATGCATTTTTTCTTCAATGTAATTTATAATAGCGAATCGCTTGATTAAAACAGTGTTTAGATTAACTAATGAATACCAACATACTAATATGATATTCGAAATGTATTAGGTTTAAGGTACTATGTATTGTTGATGCCACGTCGAAGAAAAACTGATGTTTATTGCCTATGAAATAAACGTAGTTATGAAAAAAAACCAACAACATGCGCTATGTCTAGCATGGAAGTCCATCGAGAGGAAGCAATGAAAATTTCTCTCTCTTTGTTTTGAACGGTGTACGTGCATTAGGCATGCGTTTAGGGAAACCAATTCCTTCTTATCTGACTTTTGTTGGCAACGGATGGCATATAGATCACTGACCAACTATAGAAACCTGCAAGTCATTGCCATGTGATAATAAAACAACTTCATCTTCGACTCAAAAAGCAACTGAAACTAATATAGGTATAGCAAAGAGCTTCTCCCCTGCCATTAGCAATGACCTTAAGACAGCGAACAACAATGAAATCTAAAAGAAAATGAAAACCACTCGCAACAATACTTTTGACAACAATAACATTGACGATGAAGCCATGAACAAAGAAGACGAACTGCAAACAAATTACCTCTCGATACTCGCCCGATGAAAATGGAAACTCCTTTCCTTTTCGTTTGGAATGAGAAGAAAAAGTAAGCTAGCTAGAGTTGACATGACAATAAATATAACTTTGTCCATTTACAAAATTCATTAATTATCACCATGATATGATTTGGTTGCATTCATGTGTAACCAGTTGTAATATTTTTGGTTTGTTTCAAGGTGACTAAGTGTCTCGTTTAGCAGACTTTAAGTGGCACTAACTGCTACTAACCATATAGTACGTTTTATCTGATCAAACGTTTCATACAAAATACATAAATATAAGGCTACAGTGTTCCTAATTTAGAACCTATCAATTAGTATTGATTGCGAAAGCGTTTCCAATGGCAATAAAGTAGCAGGAGGCATCCGAAAAGGTAACTTCGTTGACTGAAATTTCCAGTTTAGTCAAAATGTTTGAACTTCAAACATTTTCACGCACCCAAAAATAAATAAAGCCCACACAGAAACTACCCAAAATATCCAGCATCTTCTATCTATGTGTGATCATTTCACCTGAATTTGCACCTGCGCTCCATTTCAACAGTTCGCAGTAGCCATCGCCAGTATTCAAGGTATAAAGCCAGAATTCTATTCCAACGGCTGTTCTTATTTCGCCATCGAGAATCCATTAGGCTGAAAGGATACCATTTCCGACCAGTCATACCGGAGCGAAATTTCGACCCCCGTACTGTACTGGCTGCGGAAAACTCTTCCGTTTGAGTACCCTCCATCGTTTTTCCGCGCCCACCGCCTGCATCCGAAAAGCATGGGGATCTGACGCGCGCACTCACACACTAGAACTTCTTCCTGATACGCACAAATATTGAAAACTGATGATTTAGACAAGAGTGTTTTCTGCTCAATGGTTTGATTCGCTCCAGCGAATCGGTGCCAGCCGACCGAGCGACAGCTGTGTGTTGCTGGAACGATTTGATTTTCATTCGGAAAAAGGCCGCCTCTCAGCTGGGTGGGCTATTGTAGGCCTGGAGGATTGAATTAGATTGAATGGGAGCTGCTGCCCGAACGGAAACTTACAACAAAATTTGTCCTCGCAAGAATATTTCCATCACCTTTGAATTCTACTACGGGTGAAAAATGAACGAAAATTTGACATGTTATCTAGGAGTAAACAAACTCCAGTTGTGAGAGTTGTTCAAACTCCAAATTATACTTTTCAAATTAAAACCAATTATTTTTCGAAGTTGTTACTTGGGAAATATATAAAAAGTACCCATTTTTTCGGTTCAAACTGCAGCAATGACAATACAGTTCAAAGTCATTACATTAAAATAGTTTCGCAAGATGTATCAGGTGTACAACTTTGCTTCCGCCGTTTTTTTCCAAAATTAAAAGCTTTATTGCGAAAAAGTTCTTACAGATGTATTATTCAAAGTATTGTCCGTCGCTAGCGACAACTTTCTCCCATCTTTCCGGCAATTTTCGGATCCCGGCTCGAAAAAAGGAGTCCTCTTTTGACGCTATCCATGAAGCAATCCATTTTTCCAACTCTTCGAAGAATTGAAAATGTTGATCTGTCAGGCCGTGTGCCATCGAACGGAATAGGTGGAAGTCAGAAGGGGCGACATCTGGGGAATACGGCGTGTGGGGCAAGACTTCCCATTTCAGCACTTCCAGGTACTTTTTGACCACTTTTGCGACGTGGGGCCGAGAATTGTCGTGTTGGAGGATGACTTTGTCATGTCGCTTTTCTTTTAGCGCCCGACTAATGCGCATCAGTTGCGTTCGGTAGCGATCTCCTGTGATGGTTTCACCCGGTTTTAAGAGCTCGTAGTAAATCACACCAAGCCGATCCCACCAAATACAAATCATACCCTTTTCGCCGTGAATATTCGCTTTTTCCTACGACGAAGCAGCATGCCCGGACTTTCCCCATGATTTTCTGCGTTTAGGATTATCGTATCGAACCACCGGTTAAGATTCGATGTAAAAACCCCTTACGATTTTGTCTTTGAAGCAGTTGCTCACATACAAATAGACGGCGCTCGATGTCCCTCGGATTCAACTCGTATGGTACCCAGTTTCCTTCTTTCTGAATCATGCCCAGGGCCTTGAGACGTTTTGAAATGGCTTACTGACTCACTCCCAATGATTCGGCAAGCTCTTCTTGGGTTTGGCACAAATCTTCATCAAGCAATGCTTCTAGTTGTTCATCTTCGAAGGTTTTTTCTCTTCCACCGTCATGTTTGTCTTCGACATCGAAATCACCATTTTTAAAACGTTGAAACCACTCCCGACACGTTCTTTTACTCAGAGCAGCATCACCGTAAGTTTCTGAAAGCATTCGATGCGCTTCAGTTGCATTTTTCGAATTGTAACAGAAAAGTAAAACTTCCCGCAAATGGCGAGAATTGGGCACATAAACAGACATTTTCGAGCGTGAATAATTCGAAAACAAGAACAACTGTCACTGAAACGGCGATGACAATTCGTTAGGCACTGTACACACTCACTTTCAAGGCATCTATGTATTTTAACCAGCCTCAACCGGTACAGCCACCTATCGGAAAACGGCGGAAGCAAAGTTGTACACCTGATATTTTATATGTAGCTGATGTGCAAAATGTCAACATTTTTAACGATATCGGCAAGCTTTGACTCTTCTAAGCTTGTTCAGGAATTGAATTGAAGCATTCAATTTTGTATTGTCTTCTTCATAAAGAAAGTCTTTTCAATCACAAAAGAAAACTTATTTCAAAACCAAGGCCTAAAGCAGAGGTTCCCAAAGTGATCGATATCCTTTTTGCGGGGGTCGACGAGGTCTAGAAATCGACACCCTATTGTTTGATATAAGTTGTTATTTGAAAAAATTGAAATTGAATTGAAAACAAGAAATTGAATTTTCAAAGGAATTTTTCAATGGGGGTCAAAACAGTTCGTGAAGACAGCGAAATGTACGTCTTTGTAACACAAATGAGCACTCAATTTATTCTTTGGTGGATAGCCCGATTTGAACAAACTTAAATTCAAATGGAATAGAAAATTACAGAGAGATAATTACAAAGCGATTGACGAAAAAAAAATTCTTGGAAGTTTCGCCTAAATAGACCATGTAAAAAGAAGCGAATTCCCTAAAATAAACAGTAAATTTCTCTACTTTGTAGAACTAGTGACCAAATAAACTTAAATATTTTATAACGGTCTCAGATTTTCAGTTCCGGAAGAACCAGGAATAGAATAAACAATGGGTATAAAAATGAATTCACTCCGATTTCTTAGAAATGGCACAATCGTTTTAATCAAACTTAGATTCAAATGATACATCTTATATTTTAATATGCTCGTATCAGTGCTGTAAAACTTCATTCAACTCAATTGAAATCGAATGTGTACACACACAATGACGAGCACTCTACTGCAGTAAACTTCACATTCTAACACACAACCTTCGCAGTCGCACCGAATGGGCATCATCCCGTCCTTCATTCGTTTCTCTTTCTAACGAAGCTCAGTTTAACCACCGTATCTCTTACAATTCAATTAGAGAGTGGCCTTCAAGTGAGGTTCATGTAAACATTCGAATTGGTTCAAGATAATGGATGAAAAGTAAGCTAGTCATGATAACTGATATGTCAATTACAAAATAAACATAAATTAATTGTTCCCTCTTTCATTTTCATTTTTATTATTTAGAAACACATCTCTATACATTTCAAACAGTTGACATTATCGATTTATAGCTTGCTGGTGATAATTGAAAACTTAAACGAGAACCACCACCCTCTATTTATCATTATGATCGGAGAGAGTTTTGTGTTATAGAGTTGATGTTTATGCCTATTCACTCGCACTTGCTCACTACCCACAGCGAAGACAATGAAAGAGGTAGACTACCTGTCACTACAACCTGAGTAAGAAAAACTTCAAGTGACTAGGTACGGTTAGTCACTTGACGATGAATTCTGGGAGCTTCAGCAACAAAAGTAAAATGAATGAGAAGGGATATGCTGACAGTCAACAGCCTTAAATTTCAATTTCATCAAAAACTAGTCGATTGAAATGAAGTTTTACCACACTGGTGGGTATTCAATTTCATTCGGATCCCACTACCGGTTCCGATATTACAGGATATGCAAAGATACGACGCAAAGAATTCTGAAATTCTTTAAAAAATTGTTTCCAATTTAACCCTCCGTCTGACAGATGGGTGCAGCCAGACCTTTTTCGTTTTTTACCATCAGTTTTATATATTTTTAATACATTAGTTAATAAATATTTATAGTACATGAATAAATAAATATTAATAATACGTACCTGAATATACTTCTACACCGAAATACGTAAAAGATACACGTAAATGAATAGGGATCTGGCCAGACCCATGAGTCAGACCGAAGGTATAAAAATATCTGTCAGACGGAGGGTTAAGAAACTTAATTAACGTTTCGCATTCAGCTCTTCAGTGCATTAGCAGATTATGTTGAACTGCTAATGCCACCTCGCGGATTAACAGAATTCTAAGCAGACTAAGCTAAGCAGACATAAAGTCATTGCTATTGCAACGCACTTGTTTACACTAAAAGTGCATTGTCTATTCTGACGTGCCTAAACGAAACGAAACCAATTGACGGCAATGCTGGCCACCAACAGTTAGTAGTCATTTGGGGGTTTTATACCTCTTGGATACCGGTTTGTGTTAAAGTGCACATGACTAATTTTATTTTAGTTCAACATAAGGAGTGTATCGATAAGTAGTTAGCAACATTCAAACAATTATTACTCTGAAATGGCTTAATTTTTCGCAGCGTGTTGTGCGGTGACATGTTTGTTTACATGTCAATAACAGCTGCGCAATCGATTGGTTTCGGTACGGTTTATCGTTTCAATGATGAGTCGAATTGATCCGGAAACGCGAAAGAAAATTCTGCTTACTTGGTGCTCAGAAAGTGGTCTCACGTACAACGAAACTGCAAAACGGGTGAAAGTGCACCACACCAGTGTCAAAAATATTATCGAGAAGTTCGGTAAGACCCTTTCCATGAAGGATTTGCCCCGATCCGGTAGGAAAACGGGTCCCAGCCAACCCGGCCGGACTTAAAAGTGGTTGAGTACATCAGGAAAAACCCATCGGCGTCGACGCGGGATTTGGCCAAGCAGTTCAACACCAGCATCGAGATGATTCAACGGATCAAAGTGCGGAACTCCCTGAAAACGTACAAGAAACAGAAGGTGCCGAAAAAGTCCCTGGTACAACAAGTTTAGGCCAAAACAAGATTGCGAAAACTGTGTAACCAGATTCTACAGAATAAAGACGGATGCATCCTGATCGACGACGAGACCTACGCCAAGGAAGACTCTCGAGCGCTGCCCGGACCGCAATATTATACGAAATCGGTGTACCAGGACCTGGACGACGCTGACACCACGGTGGCGATGGAATAGTTTGGGCAGAAGGTGTTGGTCTGGCAAGCAATTTGTACCTGTGGTGTGCGGTCGTCGATTTTCTTCACGAAGGGCACAATTAACCCCAAGGTGTACGAGGAAGAATGTTTGAAGAAGAGAATGCTGTCACTGTACAGAAAGCATAAGGCTCCTCCTCTCTTCTGGTCGGATTTGGCTTCAGCCCACTACGCCAACTCCGTTCTACAGTGGTTGTCAAAAAATAATGTACGATTCGTGAAAAAGGACATCAACCCATCGAACTGCCCGGATCTTCGGCCAATTGAAAGGTATTGGGCAATTGTCAAGCGGTACTTTCGGAAGGAAGGTACAGTGTCCCAAAACATGCAGGAGTTCAAAAAAAACTGGACAGCTGCCACCAGGAAAGTCACAAAAGTAACTGTGCAGAATTTAATGAAGAATGTCAAGTCCAAAGTACGAGCGTTTCACAGAAACTAGGATTTTCTTCAATATAATCAGTGAAATGCATAGAAATGTAATTTTTCTACAATATAACGAAAACTGATGTCAAAATATGTTTTTTTTTCGCTTTTTTATTCAATAATCAATGTTGCTAACTACTTTTCGATACACTCCTTATGATTATCAAAGTTGTATCAAATTTTGATATTATAAGTTACACTATCTGAATTTGAAATAAATTTATTATGGATATTTGTTAAATTATCAAGATCTTATACCAAACGTTTGTATCGATTGTATCTGATTATATCTAAGATTATGCAAATTTATCTGAAATTAGGAATCGTAGATTGTATTCCATTTGCCTTCTCCTCTAGTAAGAGAAAAATAATTAAAATTGCACTTAAAATAGTTTGATCATCGTTTCATATTTAAATAAATACCTCTATCGATAAAACAAATTTTAGTACATTTTAAAGATATGGACTGAAAAACTGTACATCTCAATTATAATATGTCATTTTTTGTATAAATATCAAAACGAGATACAATTTTTTAAAATTCTGGAAATGGTGGTTATTCAATTGTATCCGTTCGGTTGTAGTGTGGTAGGAAATTAGTGTTAAAAAACCTTCGTTTAAAATAGTGCTTCCCAAAGATTTTTGGTCAGTATCCTTCAAAGTTAAACAACTTTAAAAATATATCAATGCATTTAGCATTTTTGTCGTAAGCTGGAGTTTATAATGTAAAATAGAAAAAAAATGGAAATAAATCCAGATTTATTCCCACTTCTACAAGGTTTAAATAAAATGTTAAATCAAGAGGTTAGAAAGACAGGCGGCAATAGAGACACAACAAAATCTCACATACCATACATTGAAAGGCTTGATCAGTGTTTTCATTCGGAATTAGATCACAGGAGTAAGCTGAAACCATATTAACCAGACACAGTCCAAGCCAAGGCTCTACGTCTTAATAAGACTAAAAGCCAACTTTTATTTAATGTCTCAATTATTCTGGAATACCAAATTAAAAGTTTGCTGAAGTTTAACAGTTTAAAATGGCGTATTACTAATTAATTAAAATTTTCTATCACTATTAAATTTTATTGAATTCTCCTTTCACCTTTCCCGCAGTTGAAAGAGATATAATCAATTCATGCATGTAAAAATAAATGAACTTACATACGATGGTGGAGGAATGCTATCCTCGTACCAGTTGAAAAACGCGTCCTGCAAAAACTCAAGCATGCGTTCAGCTGAGTCACGGTGACATAATCTGCATTGAAAATCAATTTTCGATCCCGGAATTATAACCATAAAATGCTGACTCAAAATTTCAATTCAAACATGTAAATGAATGAGGCGCAAAAGTGAATGAAGTTTACATTCTGCTGGTTCCTCTGCCGGTGTTGAGGGGGGAGACACACTGGTTTCAGCTGCCATTTATTACTGCATGGCAGTTTTTTCCCTCCTTCACGTCCGTAGATCGACGAGATATGACATTTTCCGAGGAAAGTTTACACAGCAGAAAGGAACCGTTTTTCCAGTCGACTCTCGTGGAGGATTCTTTTACGGTTTTCCAATTTTCGTGTCTACCGAGAATCGGAAACTGAGGAAGGTGAGAAATAAGCTGAACAAATGGGAAGGTAAATATTTCGCTAATCAATGGACTTATGGGGCGTGTCGAATTTATTGTCGAAAACGAGAGCGACAATGGCGCACAGGTAACGATGAAGTGGGTGTTTATTTTTTTCCTCTTTCTTCTTCGTGGCATGGAAATAAGTTCGTTCGATCGTGATTATGTTAATCATCACGAAACAAATGGGAATGAAAATATTGCCATCGACGTTGGAGGTAAAAGCAATTCGCTGTTCTAGATTGAACGATATGGAAGCTTTGTAATTAACCGCTGTATCGACATCGACCAAGGTTATTATTTTAACCCATCGTAGCTAATTATGACCTCTAGTCAGCCAAGCAATACGTCATTGATTAATTAAAGATACACGCGAATCACTAGAATATTTTGAATACCAAAGCGTTATCGGATTTAAATTTACGTCATCATTGATTTTCGCGTTGTTCGATTACATGATGTTCACTTTGAATAGATGGTTTTCATTTTACAAATTTATATTATTTCAATTTCAATTAATAGAACTATATCAGCTCTACATGGCTCAGTACCATGAGCAGACCGGTGCGAAATGTTTAACTATTCGTCAGTTCTTCAACATACGTTTTTAAACGTACGTTCAACATATGTTTTTATACACGTCTTTCTAATGGGTAGAATTTATTATTAAAGAATTTTCTCCCCGTGTCAGGATAATAATCAAATATTACTTTGTTTATGGAACTGCCAAATATTAAAAAAAAATCGTTCCGCCAAATTCGCCTGATTTAGCTCCGTGTGACTTCTTGTTGGTAAACGACTGGACAATGCTTAATTCAGGCCCCAGTGTTGCTCTTAGCCTCTTGTTCAGTAACTCCTATCCCTACCTCCCTGCAGTGTCAATTGGGGTGCGAGCAACCATAGGAAAGATTGGGTAACCAAACCCGGTGGGAACTTGGTCGTATGCTGACAAGGAAGGGGGTCCTCTTTAGAGGATGTCGGAGCGTCTGTACTTCATGTTAGGAGCGGCTTCAAACAGCGTCTGTTCTGGTATTCAGCGGCCGTTTTTTCAATTACAGCATCATCAACGTGCACTGCCCACATGAAGGGAGACCCGATGACGAGAAAGAAGCGTTCTACGTGCAGCTGGAACAAGCCTATGACGGCTGCCCACGCAGAGACGTAAAAATTGTCATCGGTGACATTAATGCCCAGGTAGGAAGGGAGGCAATGTACCGACCGGTAATCGGGCCGAACAGCCTGCATGCCGCATCGAATAACAACGGCCAATGGTGGGTCAACTTTGCGGCCTCCCGAGGAATGGTAGTCAGAAGCACCTTCTTTCCCCGCAAGGATATATACAAAGCTACATGGAGATCACCTGACCAGCAGACCGAAAACCAACTCGACCACGTTTTGATCGACAGAAAACTCGGAACAGCTGTTCCGTGCTAATGACACAAGGAAGTTCTACAAGAAGGTGAACCGTTCGCGCAGAGGCCATGTGCCACAGGCCGATATGTGCAAGGACACCAACGGGGATCTTCTCACGAACGACTGTGAGGTGATCGAGAGGTAGCGGCAGTATTTCGACGAACACTCAAATGGCGATGTGGCGGAATACGAAAGCGGAGGCGCGGTAACGAACTTGGGAACGCGTGCGGAGGACGATAGACGGTCGGTCCCAGACCTCCAAGAAGTCGAGGAGGTGGTAAGCCAGTTGAAAAATAATAAGACCGCTGGCGTTGACCAACTACCAAGCGAGCTACTAAAAAACGGTGGTAATGCACTAGTGAAAGCACTGCACTGGGTCGTTTCCAAGATCTGGGAGGACGAGATTTTACTTGAGGAATAGATGGAAGGAATCGTGTGTCCCATCTACAAAAAGGGCGAAAAGCTGGATTGCTGCAATTACCGCGCGATAACTCTGCTGAACGCCGCCTACAAGGTACTCTCCCAAATCTTATGCCGTCGACTTTTACCGATTGCAAACGAATTCGTGGGACAATATCAGGCAGGATTTTTGGGCGAACGCGCTACCACGGACAAAGTGTTCGCCATCCGCCAGGTGTTGCAAAATAGCCGCGAATACAATGTGCCCACACATCACTTATTCATCGATTTCAAATCAGCCTACGACACAATCGATCGAGATCAGCTATGGAAAATAATGCACGACTACGGATTCCTAGACAAACTGATACGATTGGTCAAGGCTACGATGGATCGAGTGATGTGCGTTGTTCAATTATCGGGGATAATCTCGAGTCCCTTCGAAACTCGCAGATGGCTACGGCAAAGACTTTCGTGTCTGCTATTCAACATTGCTTTGGAGGGTGTGATAAGAAGAGCGAGGATAGACACGAGTGGCACGATTTTCAGAAAGTCCATCCAGCTAGTTGGTTTCGCTGATGGTATTGATATTATAGCACGCAACTTTGAGAAGATGGAAGATACGTACATCGGACTAAAAACTGAGGCCAAGCGGATCGGACTAGACATCAATGTGTCAAAGACAAAGTACATGAAAGGCAGGGGCTCGAGAGTCAGCCACCCATTACGAGTTCTGATTGGCGGTGATGAAATTGAAATGGTCGACGAGTTCGTGTACTTGGGCTCACTTGGGCGGCGAACAGTCATGAACCGAGTTGAATCTCCATTCAACTCGGTTCATGACTGTTCGCCGCCAGCCTCGGTAGCTGCGGAGGGTCCTGTATACAGCAGAGACCCGCGTGGTCTACGACTGAAAGAGTAAGTAAGTAAGAGTAAGTAAGTGACCTCTGGTTATTCAGCAAACTCAAACGACCGCTCCAGGGAAACCATTCTGAGGCAACTGAAGACAATAAACGTGAATCGCTACGCGCATTGAATGCTATTCCGGAAATTGATTTTAACAACTGTTTCGAAGATTCGAAAAAAAAACGTTGACTTAAGTATATTGGGGCCGGGGGGATAACTTTGAGGGGGATAAAATATATTTGGAAGAAAAAATAAAGAGTTTTGAAATAATGAACAAAGTGTTACTATTTTTTGCCAAAGTAGTAGAACTAGATTTCATAACATGAAAGTCAATAAGATTACATATTTTGCATAATCTATCCATCATCTTGACTTTTTCATATATAGTACGATTCCTAGGTATCTACAAAAAGGGTAAATACACAGAAAAAAAAAAAGTTAAAATTGCACGACACGTAAATCATTCGTAATATGAAATAAACATCACTTTAATTGAAAACTGAATTGAAAACTGAATTGAAAACTATCATCGATGTAAACCAAATTGAAGTATATTGGTTTTTGCCTTTCTCTTATAGAAAGATTATGCAATCACAATGAAAACCGACTTTTGAACCGAAGCTCGGAAGGTCGAATGTCATATACCATTCGACTCAGTTTGTCGAGTACGCAAAATGTCTGTATGTGTGTGTAACATTTTTTTGCACTCACTTTGCTCGAAGATGGCTGAACCGGTTTTTATGAATTTAGATTCGAATGAAAGGTCTTGTAATCCCATACAAAATTCCAGAATTTTATTCGAATCCGACTTCCGGTTCCGGAAATGGTGAAAAAATGATTAGTGAAAAAACTAGTGAATTAGTTAATAGTGATTAGTGAAAAAATTCTTATTTCAAATTACATCCTCGCTTTTCTCAGAGATGGTGTGAGCAATTTTAACAATCTTAACAATTCAAATGGAAGGTCTCATAGTCCCAAACAAAACTCCCAAATTTCAGCAGAATCTGACTTCCGGTTCCGAAATTATAGGATAAAATGTGTTGAAAATTTGGTACCTTTCCATAAAGCGGCGAAACAAAAAACGTAAATCTATTTCTAATCTGGCCTCAGAACTGCTCCAATCGGTAGCTATCATCAGTAGACAACCAAACAAATCGATTTCGGCTATGCTGGTTCGAAACCTTGTGGTTTTATTTTGAATTCATGAAATTCATCCGGATCCGATTGTTAAAATATGTATACCATCACTAAAAGCGGTGAAGTAAAAACGTGAAATAATTTCAACACTATAGGGACCGTGCACGATAACAAGTAGCGCCATTAGTGGCCAATAGGAGAAAAAAAACTCTACCATAGCTTTACACTGTTACCATATGTTCACACTGAATAAAATAGTCAAAAACCTGTTTTAATACAACATAGTGGTGTAATGATCCTTTTCTCACATCAATCATATTCTCATATATAATACTGTGGTATACTATTAAAAATATTTCTCTCCGATTCTTAAAATAAACCAAAGAGATTGTTTGTCCATTAACTAGTATAACCTACAGAATGAAACAGTTCTCTGACATCGATGAGGAAACGAAATAAGTTCCACTATTGTAGGTATTTCGGGCACTAGAACCCGAGAACGTATAATCGAAGTTGGTTCGTATGACCCTCAACTAATATGATTTTAATTGCAATCGAAAAATATGCTTAATTTTCGGTATGAGCATGAGATCATTGGTTTGACCCTAAGATTAGGAATACCGGACTAAGTGTAAAAGTAAGTGAGATCGTTTTTTGAGTGTATGACTATTATCTGCCGTCGTTATTCGAAAACCGGGAATAGTTTCGAGGCCAATTTAGAAAACTTTTTACTTTTTTCGTTTTGACTCCAAGTGACGGTACACAATTTTTAATACACTTTGCCCTATCATTCCGAAACCGAAAGTCGGATCCGGATGAAATTCAAGAATTCCGTGTAGAACCATGAGACCTTTCATTTTAATCTAAGTTGGTCAACATCGTTTAAGTCATTTTGTAGAAACACACACACATATAGATTGCTCAGCACGACGAACTGAGTGGAATGGCATATGACACTTGGCCAATTTTTACTAGTCGATTTTCAAGTGATTGTATAACTTTTCTATATGAGAAAGGCAAAACAGTTCAACGTTTCAATAAAATGATATTTGTTGATAGCTTCGTGACTCGTATTTTCAATAGACGTCAAACTGGCTACTCGTGAGATTGCTAGCATTTTTACGATTACAATTCATTTTTTTCCTCCATTCTAAGAGTATGGACCATCCTGCGAATTATTTGAACTTTTAGTTAAAATTTGACAGTCGGGCAGTTATTTTTTATCGAGTAGTTAAATTTATCTAAAACGGTGGCTCATTTCAAAGTTTGACGGATGGAAAGTTATTTGGGTCTGTTTTGCTCTGAAAATAAAGTAATAGCAAGTGGTGTAATAATTGCAATTCAGCGAAAGTAAGAATAACTTCGAGATAAACTTACTTCATTTAAAAAATATTTAAACTTTTTATTGGGGTATTTTCTTTGAGTGAAAGTGTAAAAAGAAATTACACAGAAGCAATTTTCACTAAAGGTCTGAAATTAGAATGTTTTAGCAAGATATTTTTCAGTTTTTCCGGTCAAGTCGATTTAAAAATCATTAAATATGCTGAGAATATCGTTTGAGTGTTTGAGTGAATATGACAAATATTATACACAAATCCAACTGCAATGATAGAAAATGACGTGGCTGTATTTAGATACAGAATGAAAAATTCGATTCAAAATTTAATAGTCAGTCGATGTTGAACAATCGTTCGCACCACACGCGAATAGTTCCATAGGGTTCGGAAAAAAAACCACCGAGAAATACGCTAGAAAATATTTTCAAACTCAGTTTACAAGTTTTGCTATGATAGCATTATTATTTCTACTCGCCGCCTCGTGCGCTGTCGTCGCCGGGCCACTAAACCACGCCCTCGTGCACGGTTCCTATTCCAATCGATAGCCATTGTCAGTAGACGGACAAACAAATTAATTTCGACCTTCCTGGTTCCCGGCTTTCGATTGTAGTCATAGACTGAAATATGAATAGTAGGTTATACTAGTTCATGGACAATCCTTTTTGTTTTTCAAGAACCAAAGAAAATTATTTTGTAGGATACATCACATTTTTATATGAGAATATGTGAGATACGTAAAAGGCATCATAACACAACTAGGTGAATTAAAAAAGGTTTTAATTAATAAGGCTGTATTATTATGCAAAGTTTTGCTTCTGGAGTATATTTAAAAACGAAGAACTGTAAAGTAATTTTATATTTAATTTCTTACTCCTAACATGTGCATGAAATAAGCTGTTAATTTACAGAATATTTTTATCTGCATACTTATAACACTAGTCAAGTTTCTGGAGTCACGTATTAAAATCCCCAAAAAACCAAGCATATATAGCATATATTCAAGCATTCTGAAAACTGAAAATTTCGCAATAATTTTTTTTGAATTCAATGTTCAGAACTCAAAACTCAAGTTACTTTCGAAAGAAACACTCTTCAAAGTGTCATGTGCACGCAAGAACAGTAAGCAAGCTCATCATATAAACATCGCGGCTTGAGCCGAATTCATATTGCAAGCAACTCGTGAGCCTGTTGAAACACATTGACACTCGTAGCACGTAGGAAACACTTTTCAAAAAGTTTTCTTTTTGCACCAGCAGCCGCTATGAAACATCAGGCAAGCTATTTTCCATTTCCAGTTACAATTCTTTAGAAGTGTTTAGAAGCAAATGTGTGTCTCGGCAGCAACAAATATCTGTTTACTCTGTTTCTTTCCATTTCAATGTAAGCACAGGTCTTTTTAGGTTGTGGAGTGATGAAAAAATATCACTGGATAAATGAATTAGATGTTGAAGGAAAAGCGCAATAGTATTCTTTTTAGTGATTTGATGTTGCTCGACACAAACGTTATACCATGTGATGACCAATGCCGGATAACGTGCGAGAGAGAGATAAATAACGAAGCTTTGCGGTAATGATCCAGATATTCGGAATAAAAATGTATAATAAAATAGATAGTATCGTTGGTTTTCGCCAGACTGTGCAATAATAGATTACCTAGTGAAGGTTATATGTAACTACTCTTTGCAGACTCCCGAATTCGTACACTCCATTAGCAATGTACTGTAGAACATTCCTGCTCGTCTCAATCGTAAGTTATATGTAACCATTAGTTACACGACTTCACCAAAGCGTCCAGCAAGTTGTAAACAACAAGTACATGTAAACCGATTTTACACAGACTGAAGCTATCCAGAAAAATGAGTAGTTACGTGAAATAAAATGGGAACATGCTCAATCGATCGCGACTTGTGAACGTTTGTTTAAACAATTTGAAAGTGGGTGTTTCAGTGTGAAAGAGAAATAATACACAGTTCGACAGCCCAAGAAATTTGAAGATGCCAAATTGCTAGTATTGCGAAGCCGTAGGCAATATCCAAACTCAAAAACAAATGACGGGGAAGTTTAACATTAGTCGCCAAACCCTTTATGATCGCCTACACGTCATGGACAAAAATCAGAAAGTGAGAAAATTGGTACCTCATGAGCTGAATGACTGACAGAAAACTAAGCCAAATGAATAAAGCGACATGAAACAAAGTGTTTTCTGCACTGGATCGAGGCAAGAGACGAGAAAAGGATAATGTATAGACCATTGTCAGCCATACAGGCCAGCTGTAACACGTAAGCGCTTTGGCAAGCAAACAATGCTGTACATTTGGTGGAATCGAAAAAGTGTCTAGTACTACTCAAACTAAGACAAACTATTGATAATGGCAAATATTCTGGACACAAACCACCAAACTTTCAATCCAATACGAAATTTTCATTACCAGCTAATTTTGTGGTTGAAATCATAAAAATTGACGCTGTCTCACTGGCACCATAACTGCTTAAAGACAGCACAAAGAAAGCAAAAATGAAATTGGTTTTATTAACAAGTTTATTAGTCAAAAACTCATAAGAAATGTCAAAGCAACACAATTCATTAAAAAACTAAATAGGATAGTCTAGTTGAAACTACTTGAAAATGGTATTGATGTTTTTGTACATATTTAAAATTTTAAATCGATATCTAAAATGCCGTAAACTCTTAGTGGTGTGTTTTTTGTGCAGAAATTGTGCACAATTGATATGAATGTAAATAACAGTGTTTTTCACATGGAACAGTGAAGCGTGTGTCGTGCTCTAATTGTATATGTCAAACGAAATTCGTTGTATCTTCCAACATGACAATATTGCAACTGGTTATGGTTTATTCAGCAGAAACCTGTCTCGAAGCAAGAAGTTCTTCTGTTCACAACATAGTTTTGGATCGAGAAAATAAGATCCATCAGTGGTTGGCGGTTGTTTTTCTCTGTAGCTCCTTGTTGTTTTCGCTAGGGCTACACCGTCCGGAGTACTATTTGTATTGTTTTCGGAGTGCAACAAGTTTTCAGTGAGAGAGTCATTGTCGCACAATTGAATGAAGGAAATAGAGATTGTGAATAATAAAAAGTTACGCTGACAGCAGACTGCCTGAGTTTCATTTTTGTTTATGTCTTTTCCGTAAATACAGTACGGGAAGTCGCTAGCGTATTTATACCTGCCAGAATATAAGGGCTATCGCAAATGCGAATTTTTTTCGGCAGTAATGTGCCATCTAGTGGCTAGTAGCATAAATAAAATAAACAGATTTCCCATTGTACGAGGACACTAACAGCGCTTCTAGTGATAAACGGTTGTACTTTTTTCCATTAGCTACTGTCATAAATAAAATAAACCTAGATTCCCAGTGTAATAGTAATGTAGTTGAGCAACCCGTGACACCAAAAATGCCGTATGATGGAGAATGGGTTCGTAAATGTTCCTAAAATGCATCCATAAAGTAGTCTGCGCATTTAACACAACCACAGTAGCTAATGGAAACAAGTACACCCGTTTCTCACTAGATGCGCTGTTAGTGTCTCCGTACAGTGGGAAATCTACGTTTATTTGATTTATGCTACTGTGGTTGTGTTAAATGCGTAGGCAACTTTGTACATGCATTTTAGGAGCATTTACACACCCATTTTACACCAGACGGCGCTTTTAGTGTCACGGGTTGCTTAACTACATTACTATTACACTGGGAAATCTAGGTTTATTTTATTTATGCTATTAGTCATTAAGTATGAACAATTTTTCGGTGTCAGCTGCAAATGGCGGAATCTTATGTTGGCTTTTATAATCAAATAAAAATTTGACAGCTCCCCAATTTCACCATCCATACTGATGAAATCGGTAGTCTGCAAGATCGGTTGTATTCAAGACTGACATCGTCGTGTATCGTCGACTGTTCTGATATTATAATAGATTATATTTCATTATATTATTAATAAAGTAACAAAGTGATATAAAAACGACCAATTGATAATTCATAATGCAAAATATGGCTATGAATCAGTGCGTTCATTTAAACATGGGTTTTCTTGTGATTCGGAGATATATACTGAGAAATTTTATCAGCATTGTTAGAAATTATAATTGATTTCCAATACCTAGTTAAAATAGAGCAAAATTACAAGAATTATTAAATGTGGTGTTTAAGATAAAAATTTTAATTTTGCTAATATCAGTAGAAATGTTATATTACATATTATTTTTAACATCAACTGTCGACATAAGTTCAAATAAAAAAAATGTTTTTGTCAATAAAGACTTTAGTTATATTTAACATTTATAATTAATTGTAATCACTAAAACTATTACAAAAATAAAACATTGTTTGCTCAAATCAACTAACTTGAAATTAACAAAAAAAAAATTGTTTTGAATTTAGGAACACCTTCTGTTGAATTCAACTGTTCAAATTTTTTGAAAACAATATTTTATTTTGCTAAGTCAACTAAAAAATTAGTCCAATGAAAATGGAGTGTGCCTTAGCTAAGAAATGACAGCACGTTGAATTAGTGGATTTAACTAAAAAATTTGCTATTTAAGCATTTTTAAAGGAATAAGAGTTAACAAATCCAGATTAGCAATATTAGAAATCTTTTAGTTGCCCTAAAAAATAACTAACTAAAATCAGTAAATCAACTAATTTTTTCGCCAAAATGCTCATTTCGGCCTTTGTGTGCACCTGCCCTATTCACTACTGACTGTCAAGAAAATAGGTTTCAAAAGTATAATTTAGACTTTAAAGAGACTCTAGTCTTAAAAGCTGCTTGTAAACCAGTGCCTAAAATAACCAAATTATTTTGAAATTTTGAATGAAAATCAACAAACCGGAGGTAGCCATCATGGATTTAAAGAAGTCCTGAACTACTCATTATATACTATATACGCATCAAGCGTGTTAAAAAGTATCTATAGCAGTATTACTAATAAAACAGTTTTTGTAAACGTTTGCTTAAGCTCGTAAATAGCAATCAGTGTACACGAAGATCAGCAAGGTGATTAGTTCGCTTTGTCTGGAACTTGTAATTTTGTAATGTTCAATGATGGTTTAAATGGAAGTGCCAAACAGTTCGGTATTTGCGACATGTCTGATGTGAAAACTTTTAACAATCCCGCCGGATTCCCTCCACATATCTACTTCCTGGAATCCATGGATTTGGCTTTATTTCTTTAACAACCCTCGGAATATGATTGAAAATGTTATATCATGTTTTATTTCGCATGCCAAATTTTGGAAACTGCATTTATCGCTTAAAACTTATATCGGTGTTTACGCGACCACGTATTAATTTAGTATACCAGTCAATAATGGATTTAAAAGCGACAATGGAAAACCCGAGAAATTGTCATAAATTTGATCCCAACCCATTTACAAATCGAAAAGATAATACTTTGAACTGCTCTGCACTGACGAGTCTAAGACGAAACGTAAAGAAAAGTAAAAACGGTTATGTGCCCTAAGCACAAACATAGGCTAACCCCTAAATGACCATACCTGTATCGGCCAGTATATGCCGAAAACAACGTTTTCGTTCGGCACGTCAGGAAAGACGTGGTACTTCGGTACCAAATGAATAAGTGTTTTGCAAGTAGCATTAACTTTACGTCTGCTTAGCGGTTCAAGTTGAACTGTTTAAGTTTGCAATAAGCAGCTCAATTTGAACTGCTCTGCACTGACGAGTCTAAGACGAAACGTAAAGAAAAGTAAGATAATACTAGTTTATACTCAAACAAATTCTAGAGCTAGTTCTAATTCGAAATTCAAAGAATTTGTCTTCATAAATCTTTTAGTAATATTGATGAAAATATGAGTGATACGAGAAAGACATGACTATACCTCAATGCGTGCAGGTTTTTCCATTGAAAAAGAGTATTTTATTTAGGTACGAAATTCTTTTTTTTTGTCATTGTTTCCAGTAGCATCGCTAAAAATGCAATAACGGATACAACAATGAAGCGAATGGCATGAAATTTTGATAGATGACATCTGAAAGTGTGTCTGCATTGAACGCAAGAAGAGGTATTTCTAAGTAGCGACATCTATTTGTCAGACCATGAAAATAATACAATTTTTATAAGATGTTGGAACACTCCCAAAGCGACGAATTTCTCTTCAAATCGTATTCGCAGTTGGCAGCACCATCTCAGATTTTCACGAAACTTTCTGGACATCTGGAATTTTAAGCCAAAAACATGTTCTCAAAGGTATGCGTTTTTCTCCAAAACTGATTAGGATTGTCTTTTGAAAAAAGGAAAAACATTTTTAATCAAATATTTTCAAAAGGGTACAATCCAACTATGAAAAATTCTAAGAAAATGTTCTGTATTAGTGATTTCCCCAAAATCAAACAAATTATTGAAAATACCTATATATTGAAAAAGTCCAAATCAAACACTTCACCGAAAAAAACGATTTCAAAAATTTAAGACCGATTTACAAAAAAATCCATTTTTGGTGTTTGATGTTTTGTCCCCATATAAGTAATTATGTCTTCTACCACAGAGAACATTTGATACCGCTTTTTAAAACAACCGTTAAATTTCTTAAACAAATTGATATCTCTACTTGGATGTTTGTTCTCTGTGCTACAAGGCACTTTCAAGGAAAAAATAGTTTTTTTTTCACTTCATAGGCTACTCTGGCTAAAGCTGAGGGTTTGAAAGTTCCACAATTTCAATACCAGACTGACAAGGCTATGGTGCCCAAATGAACACTAGTAATGCTGTAAGAAACCGAGGTCGCCGTCGGAATAATAGATTCCCTTTTATCTAGATGATCAAGGATAGCTTGTAATCCAAGTGACAGATTTCTTTGCGCAAACCAATTTGCAACGAACGATATGAATATTTTCTATTGCAAGTTTACCAGAGAATTTGAAACTTGGGTAGGAAATGTGCTTCACCAGTCACCACCGGTCACCAGTCAATCATTGTTCCTGCGTCTGTATCGTATCGGTGTTTTGTCTTCCTACTAAGCGCTCCAGTGAACTTAAAGTCTTCGTTAGAGAAACTTCGGAGAATTTTCGTATTGTATCCGCTTCGGTCCTTGCCCTGCTTTCTGTACAGTCTTCTTTGCTTGAAACGGTAAAAACGATTATTAACTTAATTATCTAAAAAGATATCTAAATGTTTGGTCTACTAACAATAACTTTCCTAATTTGTTCTATCTTTATCGATCTTTCGTATGAGAATATATCATAAACTGTATGAACAACATAAAAAATGCACTTTCTGAATCCATTTAGTAGAGTATGAATGAATTGTGAATTCTCAAACGAACGCAGCAACAAAAAAAACATCCGCTGACAACACTTTGCTTAACGTTGCTGAATGAGAGACCTATATTAGAGAGAAACTGGATGCGTGAGAGTATATGCTACTGAGCAGACTAGTTCTCTTGTTTGGTAAATTGCCTGTGCTCTCAGTCTCAGTTAACACATGAACTAAGCAATCCACGACAATACAGTGAAATGAAGGGTTCGCTCTCATTAGTACTGTAAGAGAATTAAGAAATTTACTTCATGGCGTGCTACAAGATGCAAAACAAGGTCATACAGGCAATGTTTACGGTGTTTTATCAGTGTAGGTTTACAGAAATCATTTTTGAACATAATGTTTACTCCTCAAGATAAAATTTGATCGTATTTCAATTATATTTCAAACACTGTATAGCATAAATTTTGCATTTTAGACCATTTTCAAAATGATAAATTTGTTTCCTTGGGAGTTTACACTATGTGTATATCCTAGAAATAATGTTCTTTAAATTAATATTCATCGTAACTAAAAGTTATGAATCTCGTTCTGAATTTTACTTGACATACGAGTGTGTGTGAATAGTACAGACGGTGAAACTCTTTTGTTAATATTCGTTGCTTCAATTTGCAAGCCTTGGGTGAGTGAGTGGAGAATCGCGTATCTCCCATTGACCAAAGCGTATCTCCCATAGACAAAGACCATTTGTTTTATAAAAATTTTTATTCTGACGTTTTCGCGTACAAGCTTTACGTTGTTTTTTTTTATGCTATTGGATCTCGTTGTCACCCTTTTTCTAGGGAGAGATGAGCTTCCATTTCCATCTAACGAGGATCGAGTTGTCACTTTGTCCGAGGCTTATCTCACCATCTATTGCTTCATCGTCGGTGTTGTGTGTGATTTCGTTTCCATTGTTGATCGTAGTTTTGGGCTCATTGAGAGTTGCTGTAGATGCGCCTTGTTGAAGGGGATGGTTTATTGTTGTTGGTGGCTGTCACCGGTGTACTGGGGTTGCTTGGGGTTGGTGTAAAAGAAGCACCGTTGTTCTTTGGTATAGTTGTCTCCTTATCCAGTTTATCACATGGCCTACCGTAGTGAACAGCTTTTTGGCAATATTGACATGTGGCCATCTGATTGTCATATGTAACAAGTGATTTGGACGGGATTCTTGTATCCTGACCGAAAGTCACATAAGAAGGTATAGGCCTCTTCAAGCGCATGCGTAACAAACGTACGCCATTCAGAATACTGGGGAAAAAGTTCTTCCACTTTTCTTTTTCGAAAGAGAGAATCTCTCCGTATTGGGACATAGTTTTGCGAATATAAGGATCGATGACGCTTGAGGGAAGATCATGCACACGCACTTCTATAGCACTATCTTCCATATATACCGGAATGTTGTACTTCATGTTTTCGTGCTCCACATAGTGCACATTTTTATTGTCTTTTCCGAATTGAATTGCATCCAAATCTTTAGAAAACTGGATGCAAACAACATTATTTGTCTTATTGCATTGAAGTCAATGCACACGTTTAATGTCAAGATGCATTTGCTCCTTAAGCAAACCTTCAAGTTCTCGTATCGAAGGTCGAATTTTGCACTACCTGAAGTCAACAATAATTTTATTCTTTCGTATCGGCGGTAACTTTTGTTCGTTTGGTTCACTCATTTCGAGATCATTCTATTGTTCAATAAACAATACTGTACCTGGTCTCTTCCGCCCCGAACGTAAGCGGTTTTGTTTTATCGACTGACTTGGATGAAATGTGAAAGCGAACTGAAAGCGTGGAAATTGCTCTATCATGGACATTGTCTGTCAAGTTTGGCATATTTAGAATGAGGAACATATCAATTTTATTGTTCCTCTTCTGTGCATTGCTGATTCTATTTGTCAAACGTCACCCATGGCACAATTGGTGTGCATCCTTCTCCATTGAGTAAGGTAAAAGAGAAGCCCTGAAACCGTCACAACATCATTCTATCTGTCGAAAGGTTGTGCTAATACCCAAAGGGTCTCTGTTTCAACAGACTTCACAGCCGATTCATAGCGTAAAGAATCATTGCATGGCTAGTATTAAGATCCTACTGACGCTAAGAATCTTTCCAGGTCGGGGTTCGAACATACGACAATTGTCTTGTAAGACCAGCACCCTATGCATTGAATCGCCAAGCCAGTAGGAAACATTTTTGCAGGATTTATTATTTTTAGACTATAACCATGATATAAAAAATAGGCTTTTTTTGTTGTCTTGTTTTCAGAAAGCTTTTATATAATCTGAGAGGGTTGCGCGAACTTCGTGTCAAGAATGAAAGCTTCAGACGTTCGTATTCAAAAAAAACATGGAAGCTACTGACAGGTCAGTGCATAAGAACCTCGAATGTAGCCGAGTCTGCCAGACACAAGCGCTCTGTGATTAACATTTTTGCACAGATGGTTGAAGTAACATACCGAAAGTGCATTCGTGGAAAACGAGAAAGCTAAATTTGAAAATCCGTACCCTCTAATCATCGTAGCAGAGTTCAAGCAGTATCTGGTAGTTGGTTGAAAAATCAAATTCACGGAACACACAGCGTAAAATTGATACTCCCTACAGACAAAAATGCGATTGAATTCCAATCGCCGCTCCTGTTCCGGCTTCCGTCGATTCTAACATCAATCAACATTGTCCCTGGCCGGCCCTGCCGACGGTGCATATGTTCAGAAACTTCATGCGAAACCCCAGCAACAGCGCAGCCGAATTATCTCTCGTTACGAACCGTATCCAATTGTTTGTCTTTGGCAGCGACCAAGAGAAGCAAACACAGTCACTATCGCTGGAGAGCTTCAACGTTTGGTAGAGCGCACATGCAATTATTCGTGTGCAGTGAATGTAACGAGTTTCCACCATCACGGTGGGGTCCAGGTAGGAGAACCCTTCCTCTCCCGGTCAACCGAATCGGTAGATCACCTTCTCGCCCGCCCCGGCAGCGGGTAAAAACAGTGGCGGCAATCAGGGAACAATGGAGAGAGAGAGAGAGAAAAAAACACGCACACCCTTTCCGCGTGACACTACATGGGTGTGTAGATCAACTGCGAAGCTGAGTTCAGCAATTTAATCACCGAATCCATGCGATGATTTCAGATTTATCACATCGTCAGACAATAATGACTCACGGTCGCTTGTTAGATAGTGTGCTGCGGCGCATTGCAGATGGATCCCAGTTGTCTGTTGCAATTTATTGATGTTGGTTGCAATTTTCGATGGCGATAGAACCGATAGACTATACTTCACTAACGATTGCTGATTGGCAAATGTGAGCATTCAAATTTGACGCTGACTATTATTTATTACTTCTTATAATTTGTCAATAAATAAAAAATCAGCCGAAGTGAAATTCTACTGTTTTGAAAAACTAAGGTAGCGGGAAATACTCTCAACTCAGGTGAATCGAACGGTTAATAACAATTATAAAAAGGGAACATAAATTATTTTAACTATATTAACAATATTTGGTCTCAGAATAAAATAAATACCTGCTGAATCGAACAAAAACATTTTACAGATTAAAATTCATTTGGGGCACAGGTAATCTGATTTCCAAAAAAAAAAAAATTATTTTCCATAGCAAGCAACAAACCGTTTTTCCTAATTAATCAGTTAATACAAACGGCGAACAGCAAGTCGACATCCGTCCAAGGCTAACCCGAAGGTCCTTTTTGACCGATTAACACCAGTAGACTCACCTGAAATGAAACGTGAAAAAAAACTTCATTAGAATTAAACCAGTGCGGGGTAATTTGCAGTATTTATGGTAGTCTGGGCAAGCTCAACGTTTTACTCGTCTACCGACCCCAACCGTCCCATACAACCCAGGTGGAACGGCCAACGTTCAACCGCCAGGGAGTTTTCCCTCATCATGCAAGCACCATAAAGACGCATATCAAGCTCATTAGCCCGGACTCTCCCTTTCCGCAACGGCTATTTTTCGAGCACTGTCGGGTCTCCGCCGATGAACCTAAGCATTTCGATGCTTTTTCAAGCATTAATAATAATGCGGCGTTTTTTTTCTGTCACCTCACAGGGAACATGAACCCATTCATTTGGGTTTTGTGTGTCGCCATTCACCAACCAAACCTAAACCAACCCGACCCAGCCCAGTTCCTCGCCGAAACCTGGTTGGTAATTCATCATCATCATCATCATCTCTGCTACTTCATAGCCTCGATGACATAAACAACTGCGATTCTATTATATGTGCAGTAAATAAACTCATAATGTCTGTACCGGAAGTACGGATCGGTGGACAGCTTCGATGGTAATCACTGGAAATATGTCATTCGAAGGAATTTTCTTAAATGCACCGTGGCGGCAGAGTGGTTAATGTGAAGCTTAAAAGCAGAATTAACTGCGTGGGTTTGGAGCCGTTGAACTACTCAAATTAAGTTCACTTATGATCTGGTCTTTTAGATGTCACTTGATTTTGATTCGATGGATTCCACGATCAGATTTTTTAATACACCCAAACCTCCATTTACGAACACTTTTTATACGTTACCTTTTTTTACGAACCAAATCCCAAAAAAAGTAAACATTTTTTACGAACCTACTTAGTAAAAAGTGGTTTTGGCATACATCGAAAGCGATTTCCGGCTTATTTATATTTCATGGAAACTACTACAATATGGGTATTTTTGGAACGGGTTTAGAGAGTAGATTCCGGAAAAAGATGTTTGAGGTGGTTCTGAGATCCAAGATGGTGACTTCCGGTTTCTTGATATTCCTTTAAAACTCTTACAATGTGAGTATTTTCGGAACGGGATTGATAAGTAGATGTCGGAAAACGATGTTTCAGGTGGTTCTGAAATCCAAGATGGCGACTTCGAGTTTCTGGATATTTCTTGAAAACCCTTGCAATATGGGTATTATTTCAAAGATTGAGTTGATTTCAAAACGACCACAAATATCTGTTCTGAAAATATCCATATTGTGAGTATTTTCAAGGAATATTAATAGACCGGAAGTGGTCATCTTGGATTCGGAACGATCACAAACATCGTTTTTATGGCACCACATCAAATCCTTTTCAAAAATACCCATACCGTGAGGCTTGCAATTGCATAAACTCTTTATATGAGAAAGGAAATAAGTGTACTTTCATAGAACACCATCGTTATCATGATTTTGTGATAATACTAATTAGTAGGTGAAAATTGAATAGAAAATTTACAAATTTACACATTTTTCACCTGAAAAATATAGAATTAAATGTGGCAACGCTGCACGCTATATGAAATTGAACAAAGACGCTGCGAACGGAGAAAAGCCGCAGGTACCGACGCGTGCCAGTTTTGCGTCGTCATTTTGAATGACGATTTGAATGTTTCGACACTCATCGCCCTATAATTTCGGAACCGGAAGTCGTTTAGCGATGAAATTGCACAGCATATTTAAAGACAACAAGAGCTTTAATTTGAATCATGATTCGTGAAAATTGGCTTAACCATTTCTGAGAAATCGAAGTGAGTTCCGTTTTTGGAGCTTTTCTTCACTATTATCGGTGCTTTCGGAAGCGGAAACCGGGTACTAGTAGTCCCAAAGTAGTTTTATATATTCACAAACTAACAAGATCTGCCAACTAGATAAATGTAGCAGTAAATTATATAAAAATGTGCACCTCGCTTCGCCCTCGCTTGTGAAAAAATACTCAGGAAATTTAAAATTTTCACTAATGGCAGTCGGATCTGGATCAGTTTTTTTGGGAAAGTTTTAAAAAATTTCAAAACCTTTCATTTGTTACTTAGTTCGTGAAAATCGGTTAAGAAATTTCCTAAAAAATTGAGTTCACATTTTCTCATAAATTTACACATATTTCCTTGTAATTCCGGAACCGAAAGTCCAAATCAAACTCAGGAAAATTGTGTAAATCCATAAGGTCCTTCATTTGAATCTAAGTTTGTGAAAATCGGTTCAGCCATCTCTGAGAAACGTGTGTGACTATTTTTTCCCTTTTTTAATGCATATCACCCTGTAATTCCGGAGCCGGAAGTCGGATCAGGATAAGGATTTTCAACTAGTAGCTAAAACCATAGCTGTGATAGAAAATATGTTAGAATCAAGTAACGATAACTTACAAATGATAGTTAGTTCAATGTTTATGTTATAAAGAAATAATACCGTCTCCTTGTTTTAACCAGTATAACATAAAACATGTTCGTGCTCTTGTTGCAACATAGTTGGGCTAAGTGGTATCAGAACTAGTTACGGGTTGCTACTATTTGAGTCAAATAAACTTATTTTTAACTAGTAGCTAGAAGCATAGTTGTTATTAAAGATATGTTTGGATTAAATAACGATAGCTTAAAAATTATAATTAATTCAATATGACAAAAATATGTGGTGATTTGAAACCTAAATAACTATTTCGTAACTATGTTATGAAGATACATTGTTGTCACCTTGTTTTAACCAATATAACTTAAAAAAAATGTATTCGTGCTCTTGTTGCAACATAGTTTGGACTTAGTCGTATCGTTGCGTATTGCTACTTGGGCAGTGATCTAGTGGATGATTTGAGGAATCAAAATGTTGAGGTATTCAATAAAGGTATTTCTGGGATTAATTTATCTCCTATAGCAGCTAGAAACCTCAGATCTGCCAGCTATCGTCAAGAAAAGTATTCCAAAATCTTTGGAGGCATCAGGAAACAACTCGACCATCCACCACAGAAAGAATCTGACGAAATCAATGATAAATTAAAGCCGAAATTTACCGAACCAGATTGTTCAAGAGATGATAAAATACGGATACCTAACATTATTAGACGAAAAAGGCAAAAAGCACATACAAATCATTCGCTCTCTTTTTTTTACTGGTCAGTCAGTCTTGAGTTCTCAGCAAGTGCATGAGACATGGATAAAAATAGGCCTTTTAGAGTGACTAATACAAGATTCAGACTGGCGAAATGGTAGCGCGTATGCACGGAATGCACAAGAACGCAGGTTCGAGGCCTGTCTCTGAGCATATCTTTTTCCAATAAATCATCTTTTCTGTTAGTTTTTCAATCATTTGGCTTCTCCAATATATGTTTCCGCTCAGTCATAGCAAAAACTGAACTTAGTTATTATGGCAGCTTTAGGTCAAACCAACTAAAATTAATAAATCGTTAAAAACAATTGCGGTTTGATTTTCCGTAATAATCTGCTTCTGATAGGAAAGGGCAGACAATCAATACAACCTTCGTAGGGGTCTCCTACTCAATGCTTGATCGGAGAAATAGGTATAAAGCGAGAAAACTAGTGTTTGATGGACAGAGAAGATGTTTGGATGTAAGGTATCGGTCGGGTGACGACCAGGATGTAGACCATGTTCGATGTACTTTTTACTGTGTCTGACTGGCGTTTTAGAGTGACTAAAACCAAATTCAGAGTGGCGAAATGGTAGCGCGTATGCACGGAATGCATAAGATCGCAGGTTCGAGTCCTGTTTCTGAGCGTATCTTTTTCCAATAAATCATCTTTTCGGTTAGTTTTTCATTAATTTGGCTTGTCCAATATATGTTTCCGCCCAGTCATTGCAAAAACTGAACTTAGTTATGGTGGCTTTACGTCAAACCAACTAAAATTAATAAATCGTTAAAAATAAATGTTAGTCGGGAAGGGTCATGTCTGGGGTGTATGGCGGGTGTGGGTAAAAAGTTCCCATCGCAGTTCAGAAGTGATGATGTCAACCGCATTAGCTGTGTCGTGCTTCAAAATGACTTTTTCATGTCTCGTATAGCATTCTATTCGTTTTTCGTGCAATCCACTTTGAACCTATCCACTAGTTGTTTTTGAGTTTATTATTATCTTATATCGTTTATTTTAACTCGGCTATAACCCTTTTGGGTTTATTGTCTTCGTTCTACGCAATCTTATACAATGGGAGGGGAGATAGAAGAATATGTGAAATTTACAGAATGAACCTAAACATGTAATTAAATACAGCAAAAATATTTAAACTAGGTATTCTGATTACACTAAAGCTCAACTATTGTAGCATTAGTTTTGTATGATTCTGAACGAAATCCGAGATTGGTGTTATTTACCCATAAATAATATGTACGTGATAAGTGGTAGTTGAGCACGAGATTTGATTCGAATAAGAAACCTCTTTGTTTTCTGTTTAATTGAAACCACTAAATATATTCATACCCCGAACACATTTATTGTTTCGTGATTTGTGTTTTTCGTCGAATTAACGCTCAGTTGAATCGAACCGCAAAGTTCTCCGAGAAGCGAAACGGTAATTAAACTTAAGCGTGGCATTGCATAAAATTCAGTATTGCTAATTTGATACTAAATCTCTTCCATTGTTTTCCCCACAAACAAGTTGATGTTCCAAATCTCCTTTCACAGTGTGTACCCGGTACTTTTAATTGGTACAAAATGGTTCCATAAAGCCATTCTCTTCTTGTCCGAAGAAACACGTGCACTGCTCTCGGCAATCTGTCAGTTAATACCATGAGCGAAATCGAATAAAACGTCTGTCCGATTAACTAATTGACCGGAAAATTGATTTGTTCGTAGCAAAAAATAATGAACACTGATAAGGGCGTACCGAAACTTTGATTTTACTTGGATCGCACTGCAATAGTGCTATGCAGAAGGGTTTGCGTTACACGTTGATTTTCCCCCGTGCTCGCAGGCAACATCAGCGACGACGATAGTAACGGAGGGTGGGCGAGGTGAGATCAATCGATCGATCGATGACTTAGAGTGCACAAGTCCATGAAATTGGAGTAATTGTAGCTGCTGCGAACCGAAACTTTCATCTATGGTTTTCGGATCTTTGCTCTTGCAAGTAACAGGCTTGAAGTCATTCGTTTGGAAAGGTGTCCACACGAAGAACTTTTGTAATCGTGAAATATTTCATGTACAACTAAATGGGAACATACTATCAAGGTTGCCACCTGCACGGGTCTATCTCTATATCTAAGGATTTATTTTATTTCAATCATTATGACGAGAGTCTTCTTCAGCATGTCAAGCTATCAATCAATACCCAACAAAAGTCTGATTGAACGAAATGAGATGATGAGAAGGGATTGCTAAAATGAAGAAGTTTTTCTCGGAGGCGTGATTGAAATTTGCTAACCTTCTCCAATCGATGGACTACACCAAGATGTAATAAAACACATCTCAAATGACAACACGATTGAACAGAGCGCCGTAAAAAATATACTTTACATGGCCCTTGTAGATCTATTTTCAATCTCATCCGAGTGTCCTTTTATTTTTCAAGGTAATCATTCACATTTCTATCGTTCGTACGGTAAAGACGTTTGACACGATACAATCTGTGATCGTTTTTTCATATAGTCATTTTCATATACTATATAGAGATATAGTGTTTGCATATAATACTTGAACAATTTGAAAGATGAAGAATCCAACTTAATTTGAAGAATAAACTGACCATCTTTTGATTTCCCTTAAAAACTTTATTCGTGCTTTTTCGCTACTTCACATAAATTGAATTTAAATACGGCATGTAAAAAAGAGATCTTGAGCCAATGATAAATCTGAATAGCTTATATTATAAAACAACAATCGATTTTAATATTGAATCCAGGCTCATTACGTCTAGTTGCTGAAAGCTAAAATTCATATATCTACTTTGGATATTAATGGAATCGGACAAAGAAAATTGTCCTTTGGTTCGCCTGTACAATGTTTCTTTTTCTAGTCACAATTACTCGCGCAAAAAAAACGTTTTCTTATGCAAATTGGTTCATTGTATGCTAGCAATGCAGTCCGGAAACATTCAGAAAACCGAGAGCAACGAATTAGTTATGATTTGCATTGTTAGTATTCATATTTGATGTAGACTTTTCGCCATTTTCATCACTCATTAAGTTGTGCACAATTGATTTTAGCCTGTTATTCAAACTTTTTAAGCATTTTTGAACAGAGGCCCGGTGCACCGATCAGCAAATGTCTGTATGTGAGTACGTGACATTTTCGTGTACATATTTTGACGGAGATTGCTGAACCGATTTTCACTAAATTAAAATTCAAATAAAACGTCTCGTGGTCCAATATTGAGTTTCTGATTTTTTTCGAATCCGACTTCCAGTTCCTAGTATCATGTACCGAAAATAAGAAAATACGTGCACTGATTTTACTCGGTGATGGCAGGACTGATTTTCACAAGCTAAAATTCAAATGAATGGTCTGTTAAAATACCATATAAAATACCTGAATTTGATATTGCTACGACTTCCGGTCCCTGAATAACAGGATGGGTAGTGTTTTCTTTATAAATGCCCACGTGAAGATACTCCCTTCCCCCCTGTTAAATCTATTTTATGCTTCATTACTTCTCTCTGTTTCTCTCTTTCTCGTCTACAAAATTACCAACCATGGCTCACCGAGGGCCGCCCTTGACGATGACCAGCATGCAGGCCACTCGCCGGGTCTTCGTGACCATTGCTAACTACCATCTGGAGGCAGGATTCCCCAGAGTAGATCACTGTGACAACATCACAATAGTTGAAATTATAATAATATCAAGTAAATAGATGTCTAAAATTCCCTCGGCATTATGAGCATAAGAAATGTGCCTTTAAACGTATATTATTATATAAAAACTGCAAGGATCAGCCCCATGGGGTTGTTCGAGCTATTGATGTGGAACAAGTTTGTTACGCGGCTTTTTACGAGAATTTCCGAAGCTACGCTGTTTTATATGCGGATTCCAGAAGACCTCAGTGTGTTAAGAACCAACATCGAACACGCGAACCCGGCCTCTGTTTGCCTTGATTCGTGTTTGTCTTGTATTCGACGAAATTACCGAAATTACATTAATAGCCCAAATATATGCAATTATACCTACGTGCATACTAGCGTAACGGATTTAAGCTTCTTTTTGCCAAGCTTGTATTCAAGTTTTGCATGCATGCAGTTATTTTTAAAGCGTTCAGTTCTCTACCACTACTACCATTCTGCGATTTCGATTATAAATCGAGTTCATCTTATTTAAATTAGAAATTAATCTTAAGCACTTAAAATTTACTCTGAGATTCTTGCAAAGCGACATAACAAATCATTTCATACAAACTCGCATGACACAAGATCAAAGCAAATCAATTAAAGCTTTAAATAGTTTTATGGCACTTTTTGTCTTGCTGTCTAGCAACAACCTACCTCTAGCAGGCTACACGTTGGATTGAAATGTTAGCTATAATTTCGCTTTTATTTATAGATTCGCGTGATACCAACAGCTTCACTCTTTCATCGATTAACCAATCAGAGGGATGCTTTCCCATTGATATATCGCTTACTCCTTCAAACCCGTCGTCTATGGCAGGGAAATCCGGTATGCCGGAGATTTTTAGCAGACAAAATATGACACTGGTAGTAATTAATCAAAATTTCAATCATACATAATCAAAAATACGTGTCTTGATATATTCAAATCGAAATTAAGAAATATTTCCAATCAAATGGTGAAATAATAATAATAATTGATACAAAATTGGCTGTACTTTAAGTGTTTGAAACCTGACCACATTTCTACGTGTATTTTTCCTCGAGTTTCTAATTTGCACCCCTATATAGAAAACAAAGATGTGTTCCAAATAAAAAAAAACGTAAGGAGCTGCAATTCCCTTAAAAAAATCTCTCTAGTTTGTTGATCTTGTTGGCAAATACTACAATAATCTCACTTCAGTTTCCGGTTTCGGAAGTATCAAAAATATTGAATCAACATTCCCTAGTGGAGCTCACTCCAATTTCCCAGAGATAGCTGAGTCTATTTTACTAAATTCATGATGAGGGCTTCAACTTTCAAGTCGCCCTTCAAGATCGATGATACTGAAAACGGAAAAAATGTGGTTCAACACTGTTTAAAAGTTGAAAATGTCACGCCCATATGAACTTTTTTGCTTCAAGATTCAATGATTTTTTCTAAAAGAATTAGTAATAGTACTATTTATGATAGTGTAAGCAATATGACAAAGGCTTCATTACACCACTACGTGGATAAAAAAAGGTTTTAAAATTAAAATAACAGTAAGAATCTTAGTGGAAAACGCAGCTTAGTGTTCGATGAGAGAACGGGAATCAATTTCCATATCCCGAACCCATTTTTCCAATCCTGTAATTCTAAACTCTGGTCGAACATGAAATATGGCTCTTGGTCCGGATCAGAAATCTCTTGATATGCTTGCTTCCTTTTCTCACAGAGTAGTTCTAAATGGTGCGCAATAGCATGCAAACATGTTTATCTCGAGAGATATTTGATTTGATTGGTCTATCTTATTTTTATAAAACTACTAGCTGAGTTACCCGGCGTTGCTCGGAAATGTTTCGGGAAGGTAAGGGCGCAAAAAAATTTTCGAAATTATCCTGTCCAGTGAAACTCTGATTGTAGTGGCACAACATAGACGGCAACCCGATTGCACAATATTCCATCTCAGATGTCACCATAATCATAATATTTAGTGAGCTTACTACAGCTCTCCTCCATGATAACCCTTATAACCACTTCTGAGTAGTGTAGAAAGTATCTATGCTCTTCAACAATTATCGATTCCCCCCTTTGGTACATGTTTCAAACTTGGTGGCGATTTGTTTAGTTGTTTCGTACTTATGCTAAGACTTACAAACAATCGCGTTCATACGCAAATAAAGATTATTTACCCTATGCTCTTCGAATTCCCCGGCAATTCTTTTGAACTTATTTTAAGAATTTCGTGTTGGTTTCAAATTAACAATAGCAATACTATCTAGTATTACCTTCCAATTCTCTCCCCTCTATTGCTTTACAAAAAATAGGAGATGAAAATTGATTTTCAAACCCCCTTCTTCTAGTCTAAGCCCCTCTCCTTCTTGTTTGTCGACATAGAGAATAAATTTTACAATAAACATCGCTGTTCAAAGGCACTTGCTATATATTCCACCCTTTTGTTCACTTTGGCAATGAATATCTCCTGAATAAAACTTGAAGAATATCCTTATGATCACCTTTCAATCGCAAAACCAAGTTTGTGATAGTTTTCTGAGTTTTTATGGAACAATGCAGATACATACAAACAATTTGTCGTCCAGCTTCTTTATTAGAGATACTTGTTACCCTTACTTACTTACTTCACGCTTATGAATATCCTTACGACCATCTATTAGTTGTAATGAATATTTGTGCCTGTTGGAACATGTCCATTTTCACAAATTCTATACATTTCGTCTCGAATTCCCCCTGTTAGCAAACACTAACTACATCCTCCTTTAAATATCTTTATAGCAACCTATGAATAGCATTGATAACTTGAGCTTAGTACGGTCTTTTGAGTTTCGCCCCCCTTGGATGGGACTTACTTTATCCACACCCCCCTACCTCTCCCCTTAAAATGCTCTTAGGAAGTTCTAATAATATCTGTACGTAGCAAGAAGTATCGTATTTTGAAAAATTATATCCCCTCTAAAGACCATATTCGAGTTTTCAAAAAAGTATGTATAGTCTTCGGAAAGTATCGCTTCTGTTTAAATCAGATAAATTTCGTCATTGGTCCACACCCCACATGTGAAGGACACTTGTTATACACTCTCCCCCCTCTCCGGAATTATGCCGTTACAAACACTACACTCCCTTTTCTAGAGGCACCTTACCTTTATAAACATATCTAAGTTGTGCAAAAAGTATCTATGGTCATAAAAAGTATCGACTCTCGCCATATTAGATAAAATAGTTATGGCGCTCTCCTATTTAGGACTCTTGCTACGCTTTCCCCTCTGAAAATTATCCTTATGTCCATCTTTGAAGAGCAAGAAGTATCTGTGCGGAGTTTGGTGGCAATCGGTTCGGTAGTTTCGGAGTTTTGTCCTTATATACATTATACTCCCAATTTTAGAGAACCTTGCTACATCAACCCACTTATAATCATATCTCAGGTATACAAAATCTGTGGTCTTCATAAAGTATCGATTCTCGTCAAATTAGAATTTTTTTTTCTGAACCCCCTGTTAAGGTCACTTGCTACGCTTCTTCTCCCATAAAAATACCCTTATGACCATCTCTGAAGAGCATGAAGTATCTGTGCTTTTTTGGATAGCAATCCGTTCAGTAGCTTCGGAGTTTTGCCATTACAAACACCACACCTCCCCCCCCCCACAATTTTTACAGGCACTTGCTACATCCCCCATATAAAAATATCTAAGGTATGCATAATGTTTCTATGATTTTCAAAAAGTATCGATTCTCAGCAACCCCCTCTCTTAAAGGCACTTGCTACATCCACCCCCCATATAATCATATCTAATATATGCAAACTGTTTCTATGGTCTTAAAAAGGATCGATTCTTGTCAAATTAGACAAATTTTTCATGCCCCCCTGTTAAGGACACTTACTACGCTCCCTACTCCATTAAAATATCCTTATGACCATATCAGAAGAGCAAGAAGTATCTGTGCCAAGTTTGGTGGCAATCCGTTCAGTAGTTTCGGAATTATGCCGTTTTAAACATTACACCCCCCTATTTAAAGGTACTTACTACATCCACCCCCCATATAGTCATATCTAAGGTATGCAAAATGTTTCTACGGTCTTCAAAATGTATCGACTCTTGTCAAGTTATATGAATTTTTCCATGACCCCCCCTTGTTAATGACACTTGCTACGCTCCCTCTCATATAAATATACTCCCTAAACCATCTCTGAAAAGCAAGAAGTATCCCGTGCCAAGTTTGGTGGCAATCCGTTCAGTAGATCCGAAGTTATCGCGTTACAAACATAAACTTACATCCATTTTTATATATATATATATAGATAGATATGGTAAATAAGATAAAACAAAGACTATTTATTTTATGTATTTTTATCAGTATGGTTCAAAACTGTGGAATATTGCCGTGGAAGAAGTGAGCAAGAAGATATAATCCAAAAACAGTTAAAAAAAATGTCCTACAAACCCTCGTGTGGATAAACGCATACTGAGCAGAACCTCTTCTTTCTAATAACGCTCCAACATCAATACAATTTTTATATTTGATTTTGACACAGCAGTGCTAGTGCTCAAACTAGAGCATATCCAATTACCGAACACACACAAGAATTTATTTCAAAATTTCGCTTCAAAGGAAAATCAGATCTTACAATTCAAGAGCTACAAGTCTTCGCTAACTGGTTGAAATTCCATCGACCAAAAGTTGGATGTGAGAACGGAATCGGTCCACTCAGACAAAACAATGTGCACCTCCCACAAATAAAGTGAGAATAAAAGGGTTTAATAAGTATTCTAGCGGGAACGGATATAGCGTAGGTGGGTTAGTCGATACCTTTCACGCAGCCCGCCTGGGTTCGATTCCCAACCCCGCAAATAGAGTCAGAAAGCTTTTCTGACCCGAAAAGGTGAAATACCTTAAGGTTAAAACCTCTATAATCGAAAAAAAAGTATTCTAGTATAATTTTTTACATCACAATGATTGAATAATTTGATAAACCGAATGTTAAATAAGCAACATTCTCGATTTTCTCGGAGATTACTGGACCGATTTTCACAAACTTAGATTCAAATGAAAGGTCTCTTGGTCCCATAGAGTTCTATTGAATTTTACCCGGATCGAACTTCCGGTTCGGGAGTAACGGGGTAAAATGTGCAAAAAATGAAGAAAAAGTGCACTCGATTTCCTCAGAGACCACTCAACCGATTTTCTTCAACTAAAATTTATGTTCAATGCATTGTAGCCTCATAGGTTACTATTGAATTTCATCTGGATTCGACTTCCGGTTCGGGAGTTATGGAGTGAAATGTGCAAAACGAACTAAAAACGTGCAATCGATTTTCTCAGAGACCACTGATTCAATTTTCAAAAACTTAGATTCAAATAAAAGGTCTCACGGTGCCATACGAAATTCCTGAATTTCATTTGCATGCGACTTCCAGTTCCGGAGTAATAGAGTAAAGTGTGTTCAATATTGTATATCGTCACTTGAACCGGCGAAACAAAAACCGCAAAAATAGGACTCAAAACTCCACAAATCATTAGCCATTATCAATAGGCAACTAAACAAACCGATTCCGGCTATCCTGGTACCCGGTGTTCGGTTCCGGAAGCATCGAAAATAGTGGTCAAATATTCCAAAGTGAATCTCACTCCCTTTTCTCAGCGATGGTTTGACCGTTTTTTAAAGTTTTTACAAACTTAGATTCAAATGAAAGGTCTAACGGTGGCCTACGGAATTCCTGGATTTCTTTTGGATCCCACTTCCGGTTCCGGAGTTATAGGGTAAAGTGTGTTCAATATTGTACACCGTCACTTAAACCGGTGAAACAAAATACGCAAAAAAATCTCAAAACTACACAAATCGATAGCCATTATCAGTAAGCAGCTTAACAAACCGATTCTGGCTTTCCTGGTTCCAGTGTTTCGATTAACGACGGGATAAAATAGTCATGTGCTCAAAAGTGGATCTCACTCACTTTTCTCAGAGTTTGCAGAACCGATATTTCCAATCTTAGGGTTAAATGAAAGGATAGGTCTTTTATGGTCCTACCAAAAATTACTGCCTATTTTCGGATTCAACAAATATTTAAACCGTCGTTTAGAGTACGATGGATGAATCGTATAAAAACTTCAAAATTTGAATAAAAACTAGTAGAGTTTGTACGTCAAGTTAGTTGGTGGCCGTACGAACCGACTTAGATTATATCAGTTCTCGGGTTCCGGTGCAGGAAGTACCTTTAATAGTGAACCCACTTCGTTTTCCTAATGATGACCTACGCGAACAATACACTGTTTCATTCTGTAGGTTGGACTAGTTAATGAACAAACAATCTCTTGGTTTCTTTCAAAAATCAAAGAGAAATATTTTGAAAAGAATACCACAGTATTGTATATATGAGAAAGGCATCATTACACCACTAGGTGGATTAAAACAGGTTTTTTCATTTTTGGAAGCAACAACAATATTTTAGAGAAGTACTAATTTTTCAGCATGGATCTAATAATATGTCAAGGAGCTGTAGAAGTGACGTATCCAACAAATTGCAATCTTAAATATTCGTTCCATTTTCTTTCATCGTAGATGACTCAATGGATTGCAACAAACTAATGCTGATTTGAAAGCTAAAATGAGTTTACTGATCAAGTTTTGAAAGATCATGGCCAGCATATTCGTTTGAAGAGATAAAATTTCATAAGTGGCGTAACCGACATAACGCAGTTTTTTAAACCGATACATTTCCTCAGACATGCTTGAATCGATTTGTAATAAACGTTTTAGATGCTACTATTTAGTTATTTGATATATTTTCACGGTTCATGTAAAACGTTCTGTTTCAGAGATTTAATCGTATAATCGACAAATCGAACTTTATTCTCTGCTCTATTTTCTTTGAAAGTTCAGATGTATTATTACTGGTACTGGTGCTTTCCAGGGATGTAAGCACTTAAAACCAACTTTCGAACTCGGTAAAGTAAAATGCCAAGACAGATCGGCAACACACAATTTTCTTATAAGTATACAAAATAAATTCCTAATACCCTACTGAATGTTTACATAAAAAAAACAAATTCTTTGTTAACATTTAATTGCTGAAGACTCAGAAATTCATAATTATCAGTTCGTTGCATTTGCCGTACATTGAGTACAGTCAGTTAGGTAAGCCTAATTTTGTGCTTAGGGCACAAAACCATATGCGCTATGCGCTGATGAGTCTAAGACGAAACGTGAACAAAATTCAAAAAACCTGTTTTAATCCACCTAGTGGTGTAACGATGCCTTTCTCATGTACATATAATATTGTGGTATTCTATTCAAAAATTTTCTCTTCGATTTTTGAAAGAAACCAAGTGATTGTTTATGCATAACATACAGAATAAAACAGTGCTTTGATTGCGTAAGCCATCCTTAAGAGAACGACACTTCCGGCACCGGAACCCGAGAACCGGTATAATCGAAGTCGGTTCGTACGGCCACGTACGGTTACATGACACACAATCTCTTCTAGTACGCATCCTATAACTCAGGATTCGGAAGTCGGATCCGGATGAAATTCAGGAATTCCGTATGGGACCGGAAGACCTTTCATTTGAATCTAAGTTTGTGGAAATCGGTCAAACCATCGCTGAGAAAAGTGAGTGAGATCCATTTTGGTATATATGACCACTATTTCCGGTACTTCCGGAACCGGATACCGGGAACCAGGATAGCCGGAATCGGTTTGTTTAGTTGCCTACTGATAATGACTATCGATTTGTGTAGTTTCGAGACCAGTTTAGAAAAATTTTTACGTGTTTTGTTTCGCCGGTTTAAGTGACGGTGTACAATATTGAACACACTTTACCCTATAATTCCGGAACCGGAAGTCGAATTCGGATGAAATTCAGGAATTCCGTATGGGACCGGAAGACCTTTCATTTGAATCTAAGTTTGTGGAAATCGGTCAGACCATCGCTGAGAAAAGTGAGTGAGATCCATTTTGGTATATATGACCACTATTTCCGGTACTTCCGGAACCGGATACCGGGAACCAGGATAGCCGGAATCGGTTTGTTTAGTTGCCTACTGATAATGACTATCGATTTGTGTAGTTTTGAGACCAGTTTAGAAAATTTTTTACGTGTTTTGTTTCGCCGGTTTAAGTGACGGTGTACAATATTGAACACACTTTACCCTATAATTCCGGAACCGGAAGTCGGATTCGGATGAAATTCAGGAATTCCGTATGGAATCGGAAGACCTTTCATTTGAATCTAAGTTTGTGGAAATCGGTCAAACCATCGCTGAGAAAAGTGAGTGAGATCCATTTTGGTATATATGACCACTATTTCCGGTACTTCCGGAACCGGATACCGGGAACCAGGATAGCCGGAATCGGTTTGTTTAGTTGCCTACTGATAATGACTATCGATTTGTGTAGTTTCGAGACCAGTTTAGAAAAATTTTTACGTGTTTTGTTTCGCCGGTTTAAGTGACGGTGTACAATATTGAACACACTTTACCCTATAATTCCGGAACCGGAGGTCGGATCCGGATGAAATTCAGGAATTCCGTATGGGACCACGAGACCTTTCATTTGAATCCTAGTTTGTCAAAATCGGTTCAGCCATCTCCGAGAAAACCTAGTGAGATTATTTGACACATACACACACACATACATACATACACACAGACATTGCTCAGCTCGATGAACTGAGTCGAATGGTATATGACACTGGCCCTCCGGGCCAATTTTCGCTGGTCGGTTTTTCAAGTAATTACATAACCTTTCTATATGAGAAAGACAAAACGTTATACCGACCAGGCAATAAGCTTTTTCCTGACAATTTCGGTAATAACTGACGTTTGTCAAATTTGAGATTGCCGAGACTCCGCAATTTTATTGTTTGCCGAGATGATTACCGAGTACTCGGCAGTGCAAATCTCGACAATTATTTTTTGGAGATTCAGCAAAAAAAGTGTGTACTTGAAGCGCACTTTTATGGACTCCCGGAATGAACCTGAATTATTTTGCGGAAGTAAACCCAAATTTGTTTCAACTATGAAAAAAAAATGATACAGCTTGAATGTCAAAAAGAAATGCATTATCACTCCAATAGGTAGATTGAGGAGAGGCTTTTTTTTTCACCTGAAATTGCTGCCTGCCCAGAACCGACTTTGCAACCCTACGAAAAAAATCCCTGAAACAAAATCCAAAGAAACAAATTTGGTATGAAAAGTTTTTTTGGCTAGAAATGTACCTTAATCGAAATAGTTCACATTTTCGCTATCTTTCGGATATTCTTTACTATCCAAAGCCTAACCACTTGTAGTTAAATTAACACAATTACCAACCGAAGAGAACTCAACAGAAAACATCGGCATTTTCCGCCACACCCCGAATCAACACCGAACAACTCAACACAGAACTGAATTCATTACAGTTCAAGTAACTTTGAACCATTTTTTTTCGCAACATTCTACTCTTCCTCCCCGTCCAGAACATACCAATGTTTGGTCGGGTGGTAGTCACATTACCGCATCTCTTGGTTACGAATAACTGCCCGTTTTTGGCCTCCGCTCCGATGGTTCCGTCTGCTGCAGGGAGATAGGAGTCAGGCTATTCGCCGGTATTTGCTATTCTGCTTCGGTTCCGCTTGGCTAATCAAGCAAAAACATGAACAACCATGCTGGCGGGATTTGTCGGTGCACCGTTCGATGCCGCATTAGGGTTCTGGGCATGCACGGTACACGTACAACATACCGCTTTTTGCTGGCTTCCCGTCCACTCCGGAGGGGCGAATTTTCAAACGCTACTCTCACTCTCTCTCTCTATTCGATAGCCATGTGCAGCCCTGGGTAGGTTTTATTAAAACTTATTATGAGCAGGTACACAAAGTTTTCACCCGATACAGCGTATGCATTACAATAAATTCTGCTTTTCCAATAGCAGTCGAATAGTTTTGTCAACGTGTTGACTTTGTTCGGGTGCAGTAAATATCACCAGGATTGGAGCAACGTCCTAGACCAACTGACGCCGAGAAACTTTTTCCTTTCGTTTGATGAATGGTTATGGTTTACAAAGCTCTTCAGAATAATAGCAGTAAAGTGTTTAATAAATGTTTTAATGAATAACATCTGTTGCTTCCGTAGAATGGGGCACTTATCACACACCAACAAATTGTCCAGAACACAATCTTCAACCGGTGCTGAACTACTCCACCGACAATGTCCTCGATACCAGCGACTGGCAACTGATAAAGTTTCGAACAGAAGCAAAGTACTTATTGGAAATTATTCTAGGAAGTTGTTTCGTCAACTTTTCCGTTTCTGAAGACGAACAACACTCAACGCAAGGACAAGGGAGTATCATGGCGAATGAGTTGTAATGTTGACTTCCAGTAACTGCTATTTTCCTATAAGTTTCACAGACACACACATACACTGTGAGACTATCCGAGCCAAAACCATTGTCCAAAAACCAACGTCGATGGTGAGACCAGTAGCACTTAACACATTCTTTTCGGACAGTTTCGTGTACTTTGACACCGAAGAAGAAACCTCATACGAGTTTACCTACGATGTCAGAAGTTTAGCAATCAAGTTGAAGTTTTATAAGCTGGCCACCGTGACCTCCCGTGTGACAATGAAACGAGAAATTCAATTTTATCATAATTTGCTTCCAGCATTGAGCATCATAGGTTCTTTGGTTGAAACTTAAATGAATATTGTAAATGGATTGAAACGTTACTCAGAGCTGAAAACAAATTAAACTTCGTTACAAAGAGAAATTTCAGAAATCATCTGGAGAAAATGTGATAAAATCAAGATAAAGCTTGCTTCAGATAGAATTGGAACAAAGACAATTGCCTGTATTTCAGTTATTTATTATCGAATTGAAGATCTTTGTTATACGAATGTAGCGTTTTCTTCATACTTTTAAGAAAAAATGCGGATAAAATTATTCGTCACGGTTTCGAAGGAATTCTCGAATTTTTCCTGTAACACGGCGCACACCTTCTTCGTATATCGTTTTAGCTATCTTATTCCACCAGGTCGTTATCTGATTGATGTCTTTGACAACCTTTCCCTTTGCCTTGAGTCTCCTCTTCATGATTGCCCAGTATTTCTCAATAGGTCGAAACTGGGGGCAGTTGGGTGGGTTAAGGTTTTTTCGGAACAAACTGGACCCCTTTCTCTGCATACCATTCTTGAACGACTTTGCTGTAATGACAGCTTGCCAAATCTGGCCAAAACATTACGGGATTGTCGTGGGATCGAATGAACGGCAAAATTCGTTTTTGAGACACTCTTTTTGGTATAGTTCCGATGTCATTGTCTTATTTGTAACGAAAACTTTCGTTTTTTTTGCCACAGCTGCAAATGCCCTGCCAAATAATAAATTTTCTTGCAAATTTGTCTACAAAAACAAATTTAAATTTGGCTGGAACATCCCCCTGAGCCGTTGTCAAGTAAAATTTTTGACCTGGGATTTGCCTGAAGTCATCGTCTATCAGAAGACACCCGTCGAACTTGATCAGCACCTGGTCATATAGTTTCCGAGCACGGATTTTGACCACACTATTCTGTTTTATGGTCCGATTTGGCTGTTTGCTAACTTGATACGACTTGATTCCTTCCCGGAGTCGAGTTCTCCTCACGGTACTATGGGCAGCACCGAATTTTCTGGCCAAATCACGGTCCGACAGATTAGGATTCCTCTTAATCGTCTTCAAAATCTTACCACGCAGTACATTTCCACTCCGACGATTGGCTTGAAGCTTCCGAATCGTCGTCAATGTTTCCTTATATCGTTTGATAACGCGCGATACGGTATTTCTGGGCAATTTCAGCTGATACAGACCACAATGGATTTTCCAAATAACTCTTTGCGGAATGTCAAAAATCATACGTGAAGTTGACAAAATTCCCGACACGTGGCCGCCAAGAACTTCCAAATCCGTCCACCAGGAGCGCCACAATATGAGCAAAAGTTTGTTCCAATTCTATATAAAGCAAGCTTTAGTCTTAATCTGATTTAGATGGAACCTGAGCACACGTCCTCAGTATGACAAACCACTTGTTATACACGGATGGGAAGATTAATTAGGCTCAAAGAAAGATAGGAATGTATTTTTAGCACACATATGCTTCGAAATGTTAAATGTATAAAAATGGTATCCAAGAAACAGAAGTTTAAGGAATTCGATTTGGCTCTAAAAAAAGGTAAAAATATATACTGCTTAAAAGTTTAATGTTTCTCCAAGCATTAAAAAACTGAACGGAAAAAAAGATGGGTGAGTAATGTCTGAGACATAAGGGAAGATGTTCGGTTGCCTATTGAGAGAAAGCAGATAGCGTCATTTCGACAAATTTCATGTGTGTGTAACAGCAGGACGTTCTTTTTGTGCCGAATACCGAAGCAAACAGATGCTTGTACTTTTTGCTGCGCTCAAAACAAATTTTAATTGCGTGAAAATCAACACAAAAGTTTTTAATGACTTTGTTTATAGTATCATAAATGGAAAAGCATCAATCGAAAAGGTGATTGCCATTAAACGTTGCTTAGTGGATAGGAAGCCAAAAAATTCGACTGCAGCAACGTATTCAATCCCACGGAGCCGGTGGAAGACCGGCCAAATCAACACCAAAGGCGTCACCATCCGAATCATTGACCAAGAGAGTCAAGGTGAAGTCATCATTAGACAATGGAGACTTTTGTCGAAAACGCCTCCGAAAAGAATAAATTCCGTTCTTTGAACAATTGCAGTCATTATTTAGGCTGGTAACCGAACACCTTTTCTGAAATGGTCAAAATTTATCACTTTACTAAATTTATAAAAAAGTTTTTTCAATCGATTGAATCAACTTAGTTTCTTATTCAGTAGTTAGCTAGGGTCTTTAGCTTTTCATTGATGTATCTATGTCCGCATAATGTGCCCTCAGTCAGAAGTTATAAGCTTAAAAGAAAAAGGCTGCCGGTAACCGAACACTTTCCCCTACATTCAAAGTTCAAAAGAGCGATTCCAACGGCTACAAAATAACAACTTTTAGAATTTTAAGGTTGATTACTTCATTTCGGATTATCATATTTCGGGTCGATTGAATGCATTTTTTTCTGTTACTCACACGCAAACGACCAGCAGCTGAATGATGTAATGGCGGAATTCATTTCATGCTTTCAGAAGGTGGTATATTCTACGATATCGATATGCCGTTTGCTGACTTTATTGGCATTCATTTGGTGCGAATTTCGCACAGCGAAGAGGGTCCAACCTATCAAATTATTCCGGTTTTGCATTAAACTGATGATTTTAACCTTTGATATGCAAAGAACTTCGCACAATTGAAATATTCTTTACTATTAAGGAGGACAAGCTCCAGAAAACAGGAGAGAGTGGATGAAAGTGTGTAAGAAAGATGGCGCAAGTGTTGCACAGGATTTTAAGGTGAAATGTAGCGGAATGCGAAAATCGCGTTTTTGATCAATTATTCAAAAACTAGACCGATTTTCGAAAAACCAAAAACACTTAAGTTTTCGAAATCAAATTTATCATAACTAAGTATTCTTAGAATTTTGAAATTTTGCTTTGCCGAGCCGTATTTGGTTTTTGAAATGTATAAACGGTTACTGTTCCGTTCCACGGGTATGATTTTAGAACTGAAAAGTAGTGTTTGTAGCAGAATTTCACAAAGAATCTGAAAATCCTACTCAAAATTATATAACTTTAGCTAAAACCACCGAAATTTGAAAAAGTTTACATAAACTTTTCCGCATCTTTTTTATTGCTTGCGCGCTGCTGTTTCGTATTGAGGTGGTGTGAGAAATGAACGGTGGGCACGGTGGCATTATATCGTGAGCAAAAATTACATATAAAATTATGACACGAATTTAAGCAGCATTGGGTTTTGTGTTGAAATAAAAACGAATACAATACAATAGAATACAATCACATGGGTATTGTAAGAAATTGTTTATTTTCTAAGTAACTGTCATTTATAATGCTAATAATGTCCAATTCTGTTGAGTTCAATGCATTGATGTTGCTGAAGCAATAAAGCCTGGCTGTGTGATATCGTATAACATTTATTATTTTAGATTGTAGCAATTTTTATAGCAAAACTATAACTTCATCATTGACAAGCTACTGAATAAAATACAATCCAAGTATTATCGTGATACAAACAATGTGATAAACATTGATAAACAACAGGCATATACATGGTTAGCAAGTTGGACAATACATATACATATAACCTCATGTTAGTCATTAATAATTACTCATGATTTATAGCTCTAGTGTAACAGTAATCACTAACAATAACGATTGAATTAGCATATATTGATAGTGTGAAGGATTCAAAAATCCATTACGTCCAGTCTTATTTACAAGCCAAAATAACGAGAGGTAAACCCACTGCGCTCAATCATTGAAAGAAGTTCTTGTTTCTATGTGTCCGTTTTTCTTGATATGCTTTGTGCGATGGTTCGTTCAACTGAAGCGGATAAAATTTTGCGCGCATTTTATGACGCTACATTTCACCTTAAGGGAAGTGTTAAGTCCAAGAAGCGGGCATTTTTCCTAGGAGACCGCAATTCAAAACCATGTAACAATATTTTTGCATTGATTCCATTGAATTTTCAGGCGCACAAATAAAACTAGCCCCAGCTCGAAATAGAGCTTATTCAAACATTCCTGCCATCCTCATGGGGTGATCGTCATCACAGTTTCACAAATACAATGCAACGAATGCGTTCTGAACCGAAAACGTTCTGGAGTTCATTTTTCCTCTATTTCTGTATTGACCGTCCCCGAGCACAGGTTATTAAAACGACCGTGAGCCAGTGTTCCTTCTACCAGCGTACGCCACATGTGATACGGAGCCGACAGACGATTTGTCAAACCTAGCACGAACATAAAAAGCCGAACGGGAAAAAAACGAAAACAATAGCTCCCCCCGACAGTAATATATCGTCTATTGTCTGTTCATCGCTGGCAACAATTGCGACCATTGAAACTGCAAACAAAGGCGATAAGGTCAAGGTGAGTGAATCAAACCGGAGATAGATAGCAGCAAAAAGTCGCTGTTTTTACGGTGCCTATTTGAGGGTGAATGTAGTTTTTGTTTTTGGAAACGCACAAATTTCATAAAATTGGATAATTTTAGAACTATTACTTTCAGTCGTAATAATGTGTCTAGTATTGATATCAAAGCTTCTCTGACAGGAGGGGCTAGCCTCATTTAAAACTGGTAGCGATAACACGCAGTGATCATTAATACTTTGCGACATCCATTAGAGATTCATTTCAAATTAGAATAATTACATAGTGCTTTGATGCTAGACTTTTAGCTGAGTTACATTAGCACAGCTTGTTTTTCTTGTTTTCAGAATTGTACTCACTGTAAATAATATATTAGGTAGCGTAGATTAAAAGTACGACCGAGCTGGCTGCATGCATTTCATTTTGTAACCCGCTCAGCATATAATGTCGCAATTTCAACATGCAACCCCGTTTTCAACCTACCTCAGTTCAACCAACTCATTTTCTTGGGATTAATTTTGTAGTAAAAACTTTATCATTTAGTCGCTAGAAATAAACTTGACCCGCATTTTCTTCCCACAGCTGAGTGCAATTTATCACATCGCAAATGACCTTTTCAGAAAGCTCTCTTCTACTGGTAGCAAAAACAAAACCCGAAACAAGCTGACAGCAAAGCCAAACATCGGTGAAACATAAATGCAGATTTCCACACAGAAATTTGCATGAAAATGAGCATCCCATTTATTTTGTCATTATTAAACCATCAGTTACTGTCGCCTTACCACAAGACAGTTGCAGAGTCTGAGCTCTCCTACCGTGTCACCCGATCGTACCGTACTCTCGCAGCAATGCACCAACACATACAAACACACTCAGGCACAGGTAAGCCGCTTGGCGTCACGTCGGAAAAAAACAAAAAAAAACCATTCCCCTTCTGCAAGGGCGAGGAAAAGTTTTGGGACCATTTTTTCCTTCCACTGCACGCCAATCACCCGGAACTCGCGAGGGAAAACGTGAAGAAGAAAAACAAACAGTCCAAGTTTCTTCATAAATTGTTCGTGCCTTTCTGCTGTGTAATGCATTGCCCCGACTATAGACACCCTTTTCTGTGCTCGCCAAGCCGCAGAACCTGGTTCCCTTCAGTTGAGCTATTAGTGTTTATAGTATTTCGTAATTTTCAGTTTTCTTCACTCACCACCCACCCGACCGGTCATCGGGCGAAACGAGAGAGGAATCTGTTCGTAAGTTATGTCATTCCATGTTCCCATGCCGAGGATAAACTTCGACTAAAGTATGTGACGTACTCTGTGGATAAATATGTGAATTTATAATCCAATCCAAGCAGTCCAACCGAAGAAGGAACGACGAAACCGGAACTATTATTTAAAGTTGTCAGACATATTCCACACCGATCAGCCAGTTACGTATATTTTATTAGGGAATTTACTAAAGTGAACGTTTAGTTTTGAATTTCCATTAGATAACTTTTCTGGCGACTACATTTTTATAGCTATTTGAAACAAGGAATATTCCAATAAAATCTTGCAATACAGCAAAGATAAAATCTCTTCATCTTTTGTATCAATAAATTACAAACAATCGACATCGCCTAGTTTGGGAAAGTATCATAAAACGCACCTACTGGTTAAAACACCCCCACGGAAAGACCGAAATCAGCGTTTTGGCGAAAAAATTAGTTGATTTTCTGATTTTTTTTAGACAACTAAAAAAATCTTACTTTTGCTAATTTAGATTTTTTAGTTGAATTCACCAATTAAACGTGCTGTAATTTTTTTCTTCTCAATCACTATTTTCTTCATGTGACTCAGCAAATCCGAATCTCTCACTGAAAACTTTGAACACTCGGAAAGCAAAAATCGAGTATAAGTAATACTCCGGAATGCGTAGCCAGAGCGAAATATACCATGAAATAACAAGAAGCCTCAGAAAACAACAACCGCCTACTACGAGTCAGAGGTGGAAATAAGCATTTTTTTTTATTTTCAGTAAATAAAAAAAGTCAGTATTATCTTTTCATATCACATATTTATTGTAGATATTATATTGAATTTTGAAACAAATTATTTTTGATAAGATATGTTTTGGATTTACTTAGAATTTAAAAATGTCTTCATCGTTATCCGCATCACTGTCTGATTCGGAATCAACATTTCAACAAAGTTAGGCTCGTTTTAATGCTACTCTGTGTTCATTAAACAGTTTTGAAGTTCAAGTGGCTGGTATAAGTGACGTAAACGTCAAAGCTGACTATCACTCAATTTTATCGGATATGGATTATCCGACATCAATAATCATCGGCCGCATCGAAATTCTATGCATTGTTATGCATTTGAAATTTATTCAGCAATACCGTCGTCATCAATAAAAACAGCTAATAATATTAACACACATGCTGCGATGAATAATAATTATAATAATAAGAAAAACATGTCTAATATTTGTGCGTACAATGCAGCTGATTCATATTACCCTATTTAGCTTGAATATCATACACAGAAGTAACAGGAGTGCAGGATTTTGATACGCCAATTCAAACGCACTATTTAAACCTTGAATCCATGTCCATTTTAGATTTAAAATTTTTAATTTTTACATTTGTTCAAATGTGCGACAACAACAAAAATGCGGTATAATACACATATTAAGTTACCATGAAAATCCCTGTGTGTGATACTGTTTGAAACATTGCAGATTTCAAGAGCTAATAAGTGCAACTTATCGTCGAAAACCTTCAAAATTTTTTATTTCGTTTATTTACACTCGGTTTTAACCTAATTTTGGTAGTTTGCCGGGCCGTCCCCTTTAAGTAATTTTGAATACGAAAACCGAATTAATATTTTGTGTGCCAAAACCGGACTACTACTTTCCAAGGCAGAAAACGTTTAAAATCATTTTTAGTGCAACAACTGGGAAAAAAAACTTTGAATGGGATAACCGGATAAAATCTTAGCCAGTACTTTCAGGGCAAATGTGTTGATTTCTGCATGGAAACTTTCTACGTGTTTCCCTCGGCAGCGGGATTCATTCCACATTTTAAATGTTATGTATTTTATCTAACAGATTCAAACCCGTTTGCTGTATTCATTAAACGTATGCGCTTGCAAAATACAATTTAACCTACAAGTTGTTTGAGATCGAAAAGATTTTTGAATGCAGGATATTGATGACGAACCTTTAATTTTAATCTAATTGTATAGAAATTAAATATTTTCATCTTGACGAATTAAGTTCGATAATATATGTCTATTAAAATATTTTTCGGAATCAAAATTCATTCAAGTGTAAAAAATTACACCAATTATCGATGTTATCAGGTTCGAAAAGTAGTTTAATATAATTGAAATTACTAACGAGATTACTATAATTAATTCTAAATCGTAATTGAATACTTTTATGTATGACCAGGCAAACAATTTTAAATAAATCTTAAGGTGATGTTGAGCAAAATCGCACAAGGATTTTCAAGAAGTGAATAAAAAAGCTTTAGAATGATTGAATAGTTACAGATACTTTTTCCCGCTTTTGAAAACCTAATTATTAACACTCGTACCTCGTTCTTGGCTGAATGCGCCGAGAGCGAACGAAGCATTGTACATTCATTTCCGCCGCGGTACATAAATGCGCGAACAGCAGCTAAAGCTCTTCGCCTGCACATGGTTGTCTTCTGAGAATGAGAACAACTTTGTCTCAGCGCAATAAAAAGAGCCTTTAAGGTCTACTGCTACTCTGTGTAATATACAATTCCCACAATTTTAAAAAATAATCTCAATTTTAGGTTTGTTACCCGATTTTTTAATTCACGGTCTTCGGTTTTTTGATTCACAATCAGGAATCTTGATTCACATTCTCGTGCGAAAAATGGGTTTATTTCCACCTCTGCTACGAGTATTCTTCACAAACTGTGAAGAATCTTATTTTCTTAATCCAAAACTATGTTTTGAACAAATATAAACCAACCTTTCTTTTTGTTTCGATGTAGCCTTCAGCTGAAAAAACTACAACCAGTTGTAATATAGGTTTCTCTTTAATCACTCTCTCTTTCTCTCTCTCTCTCTCTCTCTCTCTCTCTCTCTCTCTCTTTCTCTCTCTCTCTCTTTCTCTCTCTCTTTCTCCCGATTATTGTGATGTGATCAAAAAGATTTTCTTTGATTCCATTACTCTGTTTGAAAGTCGAAAGTTTCTGGTATCGTTTTATGCAAAGAGTTGAGTGATAAACGTGGAAACCGCTCGTTAATATATTGCTTATACTCCCTAATGAAAAATCAACCGAGATATACAATCAAAGTGCAACATTCGAAACTCACTTCACTGTTCCACGAAAGAAAATTATTACGCACAATCGCATCAACTGCGCACAAATTCTGAATAAATACACTTTCCACTAAGAGTTTACGTCATTTTTACAAATTGGTTTAAAAAATTTAAATATGGATATATCATTAAACATGCGAAAAACATGCAAACAATTTGCAAGCAGTTTCATCGAGACAATCCTTTTTAGCATTTTAATGAATTCTTTTGCTTTGACACTTCTCATGAGTTTTTGGCTACTAAATTTTTTAATAAAACCAATTTCATTTTTGTTTTTTTTTGTGCTGTCCTTCAGCAATGATGGTGATAGATAAATAGAGACAAATTTTCTGATTTTAATAACAAAATTAGTTATCAATGAGAATTTCGTGTTGCATTGAAATATTGTTGGTTTGTGTTCAGGATATTCGCCAACTAAACACATTCTCTAAAAATAAGAGTTTTTTCAGCAAAGTAAATTCTCAATTTTAACTAATTTCATAGTTATTTTGGAAATTTTGTTATTAAAATTAACTGACTCAAAAACAGTAATACGAATTAGGCGCAGAGCTAATTTCGGTCGTTTCTGCTTTTAGTAGTGCTAATATTTCTATTCACTGTATACACATGTAGAGAAGCAGAGGCATTTCTTTGATATACTAATTAACAGTCACTCTACGGACATTTTAAGCCCCACACTCGATTCAACAGTATGCTTCGATTTCAAATATTGTTTTATAGAATTATAACAATTATTATAACAGAATTTAGCATTGGAAAGATCGAAAATGTTGCAATTAGTTGATTTTCGCGAATAATTTCGGATACAAACAAATTATTTTGTCGTGAATACGACTTACTTTACTATTGGGTGCCTTTTCAAAATTTACCCTCTGAGAGAGTGATAAGTTTTTGATCTTGAATATACCTTGTTGTATCTAACGAATGAACATAATTTGTGATACATGCCATCGGAAATATGATCACAATTTTATGATAAAATATTCAGTTGTATGACATAATCTCAAATTATTCAAAATTAAACTTTTCTGAAATGTTTGGTATAAACGAGTATCAAAGGCGATAATTCATAAGGTGCATTTGCCTTTCTCGTATTTTTAAAGCTCATAGCTCAGTGAACTGTGAAAGGATTTATATAATCTAACTACTAATAGAATCGAAATTTTTCTACTTAAATGTGTATTTGGTCCTTCTGAAAGGCAGGAATGAATCCCGTACAGCTTTCCTGATAGTTTCTTTCAATGAAATGCAAATCCGAAATGAAATAATCGACATTAAAATTCTGTATGCGGCTATTTTGATAACCGTCTGGACCGCCCATTAGTGAAAAAGCTACAAACGAAATCACGTAAAAAGAAACCTCTTAACAAAAATTGGATCAGTTTGGATTCTATCACCACTGCGAGCAGATGTATTTTGTGTCGTTCGCAAAGCTCTAAAAAATTTCTAAAGAACTATTAGGATTTCTTGCTCGCAAATCGAATGTGTAAATCTAGAACTGTGTAAATCTAGAACTGTGTAAATCTAGAACTGTTTGACTTGATTTGTGCACTTTTCGCTGTGTGAAATTCATAGTAATCGAGATCAAGTGAAGCCTTCTTTGTTTTTGCGAAAAATGTGAAAAAAGAGAAATGCTTGCATAATTCATACAATTCATTAACTAATTGATATTCGAAAGTGTTAAGGAACATGTCAGTTGTTTTCGTATTCACGACATCCAGTTACGTCTCTGACATTACCCACCCGCCTTTTTTTCATATCTTGTTAATATGATGTCTTTGCTGCAACTGAAACTGACCTCTGAATATTTCTTATAGCTCGGTAGGGGAACTTGAAATGTCGTTTCTTTTTCATCAAACATAACCGCGTATTCAAGAACGATAGCAAAATATGTTTTACCCAAAGTAATACAATACAATTTATCGTTTCTTGAACTTTCAATAGATTTTATCACTTCTTTAACAATTGTTGGGACCATCCCAAAAGAAATAATAACCTTTCTTTGAGTTCTATTCATCGAGCCATTTTACACGCCAAATCCTCGAATATTTGTAAGAGTTAATTAGCCAGTGTCAGTGGTGAATATGGCGGCCGTGGTAAGAGTTCAAAACTAAGTAGGGAAATTATTATATTGACTGAGATCTCTCGAAATTTTCAGCCCTTAGAAGGTTGTAGATTTGTAGAATTTACTCGAATCGTTGTTCAAATTTCGGTGTATTTTTCTCATATGCAATCGACCAGCAGCTGAATACTAATGTAATTAACCTTGCTTTGAAGCAAAATTCACACCACGAACGGGGCACAAAATATATCGAAACGTAATATTTTCACATACTAACCGATTTACTAATACTAAAGAAACAAAATATCTTAGTAACTCTTTGCGAAAAATGATGATTATTAGGTCAGTTCGATGCTCTATAATACAGATGTTATTTCCTTCGAATGTAAGCAAAGCCTTGGTAAGCCTGTAGTCGAATTTGACCTTCTGTTTCAACAGACTTCGCAGCCGATTTAGAGTGTACAGAAACATTGCATGGCAGGTGCTACGATTCTACTGACACTACGAATCCTTCCAGGTAGGGGCTCGAACATACGACAACTGGTTTGTAAGACCAGTGCCCTAATCATTTAATCGCCAACCCCCCCTTCGAATGTACAATGCATAGATCCGCATGTTCCTCCTCCGATTGAAACTGAAATGTGGAACTAAATACTTGATTCTGGAACTGGATTCTAAGCCTGAAACTGAAACTATATTCAGGAACTGAATTCATGTTACCAACCGAAATAAGGTGCATTAGATGCACTTGCCTTACTCCCTGCTCAGTCAACTGCGCAAGATAGAATGTACGAAATATATTAAGCGCAAACCTTTTACACCCACCCAGTAGTTAACGCAGAAATTAAATGTCGCGTGGTACCACAAAACCGTCGTTGCGGGTACGAGAAGGACAAACACGCGTTAGGAGTTCTCTTCTTTTATACTCACTGATACCATATATTTCAGAAAACTTTAATTTTGAATTATTTGTGGTTATGTCATATTAGTGAAAATTTTCTCATGAATACTGATCATATTTACGACGACATTTAGCAAAAAATATGTTCATACGTTAGATACAACAAGAGATATTCACGATTAAAAACTTATCACTCTCCCAGAAGGTAAATTTTGAAAAGGCATCCCATACTAAGTAAGATGTATTCATGAAAAAATGCTTCAAAACCATTGGCAAATGATCATTTTTGCATGTTTAGATCGTTCCAATAAAGTAAAAATATACACTCAGGTATATTTTTACACGGTTTTTTCTCGCACGGTTTTTTTATACACGGTTTTTTACACGGATTTCGGAATTAACAAAGTTTTTATTTACAGGGTTTTCGCAATTAACACGGTTTCCAATGAGAGTTTAAAAAGCACTGTTTTTGTTTTTTGAGAAAAAAATTAAAAGAGGGAACAGGTTGTCTGTAAGAAAACGATTATGAGAGCTAATTTGAAGTTTAAAAGTTAACTAAAATCATTCATTCAACAATTCACGGGATCATTGACTGTCTTTCCATAAAATGATTAATCAGTCTTCAGATCTTGAATCCCTGTTGTAAATTACACGACAACGTCTCTTTCGCTCAGTTGTGGTGTATGATGTCAACATCGTCATTGATATCATCGAGAATTTCGTATCGTTGAAGAACTAGTCGGATTTACTAGTCTCGTCAACTCTTCGTCATATCAAACAGTACAGTATTTTATACCCATTTGAATTCTATAGCTCTAGTAGTAATATGATTTACGCCGATAAAATGAGTTTCTTCAGCATGACACATAGTAATACCTTTTCTAATTTGATCCATATTCATCTCTATGAATTCTTCCCATTTGATTCTGTCGCTGCGTGCATAGATCTTCACCCAATACCTATGTCTTCCCACTCAGTTTAGTTGAGAATGTATGTTAAGATCGTTAGTGTTTACTACACATCGCACCTTTCTTTTGAAATCTGAATGCAATATACAGAAGGCATGAGCCATTTAGAATAATTTGCTTATCGTACAACGCGTTTCCTAAGTGCTCTAATTTTAATTTATCATCCAATGTGTTTTATCAAGTATGACTTGACCCTTCTCGTAACCTCAGGCTGTTTTTTCGATTTCCGTTTTTATTGGGAAATAACAGTTACATTTTCACAGTTATGTGCACCTTGCATAAATTTGGGGGTTAAAATATAATCTTTTTTTCCCCTTCAAATAATCAAAAGTTATATTTCATCCAAAACAAAACAAACAAATAATCAAATCTGCGGTTTTTGGAATTATTACGTCAAATTTTCCACGCGGTTTTTTTGCACGGTTTCCGCAATTAACACGGTTTTCTTATACACGGATTTTTTTAACACGGTACGTAACCTCCGTGTAAAAAGAGACCTGAGTGTAGATGGTTCTAAGACACTGTCTTGAGATACACCAGAAAAGACCTGTGCGTCGTTCAACGTTAATCTTTTGGATAATCTGTCAATTTCAATTATATCATCATCCCAAACACTTTTTAACCTATTCAGCTTCTGCTTCTGCTCGGTCGGTCTAAATTGACGATGGATTAAGGTTTTTTTTTATTGAAACCTACTTCTTGTCATGGTGTCCAGGTATCACTAAAGCGCGTCTCAACTGTAGCGGCAGCTGGTCAAATCACCCCAAAACTTTGCAGGTTTTTTGCGAGCTATTATGAATGACAGAACGCATTCCTAAACACTCTTTCTTGTAGAGCTTCAAGATCTTTTGTAAACTAGAGTTTTTTGTGCTCAACTAAAAATTGCTTGCTAAATCAGATGTTTTCAAGTAAATTTCAATCCGGCATTACGCTTTCCCTGGTTTCATTTCTTTAAAAAGTTTAGATAGTATTCTTAATTCAGTTTCAAATGCACATTTTAAGTCGTCTGATAACACTAATAATTCGATGATGACATAGTAAAGGAACACATATTCTCCGGTTTACGCTAATCAAGCTCACATAACTTGGTATTACTCAGACTGCTTTGATTATTTGTTTGTTGTGTAAATGGCTAACTGGGACTGGGCTACCCGAATAAATAGCGATAGAAAACTTATATCAAAATACTAGCTCATTTTACTATAATTGCATATTTAGGCATTATGTTATGATTACAATGGCAAAATAATGCTTCAATTGGGTGTAATAGCTAGTTTTGTCATTATTTCGCAAATTAAAGATAATATAATTCATATAGGTATAAGACCAACGTATTTAATAAACTGTTAGAATATTTTGAACTTCAAGAGATCAATTTAAAAACTTATTTTAAAAAACCGCAAAGCCAAATTTTTTTTTGTCTAACAAATTCGTAGAACGCCCCAATTTGCTCTTGTTTCGAAAAAAGTCGATTCTCTGGGACTTATTTTTCTAGATTACCTGAGTTTTTTATTTACACAGATCGACCGAAATTAGTTCTGCGCCTAATTCGTATTACTGTTTTTGAATTAGATAATTTTAACAACAAAATTTCCAAAATAACTATGAAATTAGTTAAAATTGAGAATTTACTTTGCTGAAAAAAACTCTTATTTTTAGAGAATGTGTTGAGTTGGCGAATATTCTGGACACAAACCAGCAATATTTCAACCCAACATGAAATTCTCATTGATAACTAATTTTGTTATTAAAATCAGAAAATTTGATTCTATTTATCTATCACCATCATTGCTAAAGGACAGCAAAGAGAAAACAAAAATGAAATTGGTTTTATTAACAAGTTTATTAGACAAAAACTCATGTGAAGTGTCAAAGAAAAACAATCCATTAAAAAGCTAAAAAGGACAGACTTGTTGAAACCGATTGCAAATTGTTTTGATGTTTTTCACATGTGTTATGATATATCCATAAATAAATTTCTAAACCGATATGTAAAAATGACGTGAACTCTTAGTGGAAAGTGTATTTATTCAGAATTTGTGCTCACTTGAAGCGATTGTGCGTAATAACGTTTTTACGCAGATTAGTGAAGTGAGTTTCGAATGTTGCACTCTAATTATATATGTCAAATGATGTTTTTTGTATCTTCCAATCTTCCGGGCTACGCCGTCCGGTGTATTACTTGTATTCGGTTGTTGTTTTCCGAGTGCTCAAAGTTTTCAGTGAGTGAATCGATTTCGCGAAGACGAATGAAGAAAACAGCGATTTAGAAGAAAAATTTTCAAAAAGAGTCTTTTTCTCCAATACAAAATTGTATTTATACCTGCCAATATAGGAAAGACAACCGCGACTGAATTTTTTTTCGGTAGTAGTGTGCCATCTAGTGGCTAGTAGTCATTACGGTGTTAGCGTTTTTTCGGTGACAGTGCGCCATATAGCTGCAAATTGCAGAAGCCAATTCAACCATTTGGTTGGTTGAAAACAACGTGTGAAGTGTGCCTTAACTAAGAAATGACGGCACGTTTGATTGGTGAATTAAACTAAAAAAATAGCCATTTCAACAAATATTTTATTATTATTAAGGGAATGAGAATTTGTCTCAAAAATAACTAACTAAAATCAGAAAATCAACGAAATTTTTCGCCAAAATGCTTATTTCGGTCTTTCCGTGTAGATGCCAGATGTCTTATAAATGCACGAAACGTCGAGACCTGGAGTTATATCGAAACAATAATTTATGATAAAATCGAACATTTCTGAGATGCGACTAAGAAAGTTTTTTCAAGGTAACATCTGATCTAAACATTTCTAAGACAACTTCGAAAATATGTTAAAAAACTGTAACTGTAAAAAACTGTTACCTGTGTAATGATGCCTTTTTCATATCAATCAAACTATCGTAAATAATATCATAATAATTTCCTTTGATTCGTGAAAGAATAACCGGAAACGATTTGTTCGACCGTGTAGTGAGAATGGAATGCAATTCAGAGGAAAACTTTTTATGTGAACTTAAGTTTGTGAAAATTGGTCAAAGCATCGCTGAGAAAAGTTTGTGCAAAATAATCTCATAAGCCTCCAAAAATGCTTCAGTCTTAACCTTCGATGAGAAACTCTCTCCAGTAAGCTTTTTTCCATCTGAGAACAGAAAATAATCACATGAGGCTAAATTTGGCGAATACTATTGATGCGGTAGCAATTCGAATGCATGGAACTTAATCGTGAATCGAAACAATCGATTCACCGTGAGAAAACACTGCACCCTCTTTGCTAACATTTCATCTCATATGAAAGTACTCATGCAAAATTGTGATTTCCGGAACTACAATCTAATTTAGACAACCATAACGTGGTGCGTCATCGGTTACATTTAAATTCAGCATTTCGGTCAATAACAAGATTTCTTTTGTTTCGATTATAAAGGTTTTAACCTTAAGGTCATACGCCTTTTCAGAAAAGCTTTTTGGACCTTTGTGCCGGGTTGGGAATCGAACCCAGATGGACTGCTTGTAAGGCTTCGAACTACTCACCACGCTATACCCGTCCCCGAAACAAAAAGATTTGTTTTCAGCAGAGTCCGAATAATGCTTATCAATTTTATGCTTGCACAGTTTTTTTTGTTCACTAAAAACAGTGTTTCATCAACACACGAATTTTTTTTTCTCTGTATGTTTTTTTTTTAATTTTCCAGAAGTAGCCTAGCTAAAAGCACTAAGAAGTGTATCGATAAGAAGTAAGCAACATTCAAACAGTTATTACTCTGAAATGGCTTAATTTTTTTGCAGCGTGTTCTGCGGTAACATGTTTGTTTACATGCCAATAACAGCTGCGCAATCGATTGGTTTTGGTACAGTTTATCGTTTCAATGATAAGTCGAATTGATCCGGAAACGCGAAAGAAAATTCTGCACACTTGGTGCTCAGAAAGTGGTGCCACGTACAACGAAATTGCAAAACGGGTGAAAGTGCACCACACCAGGAACTCCCTGAAAACGTACAAGAAACAGAAGGTGCCGAAAAAGTCTCTGTTACAGCAAGTTCAGGCCAAAACAAGAGCGCGAAAACTGTATAACCGGATTCTACAGAATAAACACGGATGCATCCTGATCGACGACGAAACCTACGCCAAGGAAGATCCTCGAGCGCTGCCCGGATCGCAATATTATACGAAATCGGTGTACCAGGACCTGGACGACGCTGACACCACGGTGGCGATGGAAAAGTTTGGGCATAAGGTGTTGGTCTGGCAAGCAATTTGTACTTGTGGTTTGCGGTCGTCGATTTTCTTCACGAAGGACACAATTAACGCCAAGGTGTACGAGGAAGAATGTTTGAAGAAGAGAATACTGCCACTGCACAGAAAGCTTAAGGCTTCTCCTCTCTTTTGGCCGGATTGGGCTTCAGCCCACTACGCCAACTCCGTTCTACAGTGGTTGTCAAAAAATGATGTACAATTCGTGGAAAATGACATCAACCCACCGAACTGCCCGGATCTTCGGCCAATTGAAAGGTATTGGGCAATTGTCAAGCGGCACTTTCGGAAGGAAGGTACAGTGTCCCAAAACATGTAGGAGTTAAAAAAAACTGGACAGCTGCCACCAGGAAAGTCACAAGCTAGAGGGATTTTTAATCAATAACGCCATCTATCTGTCAGACTGGGGACTTATTGACCGACGTGTTATTTAATGCACAGTATGCTTTCCCCAATTATGTTGAAATATTTAAACATCGTCAAACTTTCTCATTGAACCGAGACTAGGAAAACAACTGTTCAACAGCCTACTGTGAATTCCAGCCTCCATTTTCCTGAGTTGTGCAAATAATTGAAGTGGAATTAAAAATTAAAGACTTGGTAGTGGAATAAGACACAACTCTTTCTTGAAATTTGTTGAATGAAACGCAATCTCCGAATAGAAAATCCATTCAGCCACCTCGCAAAAAATTAGAGGGTTGTATTCAAGACACGACCGAGCACAATAACATTAAAAATGGAACGTTTCTAAGGTCTTCATAATATATACAAAAATAAAGAGATGATGATACACTAAACTAAAAACTTTTTCAATTGACTAATTACAAACTTGCTCTAGTTTAAGCGCTTAGATTGTTGGCGAATGATAAAATTGACAATTAGATTTTTTCTTGATAATTAATTATATTCAATTTTGATCCCTTTCCACAATTTTTTACATTGTTAAAATTTTGAATAACGTCCTTTAACTAGAATTCAAAGTTACTTGAAAGCTCAATTTTAGATACAAACAACCTAAAGATTTAATCCTGAACAAATGAAACTGTTTTATTTTATGACAATAATCTTCGAGAAACATACAAACTTATTAATTTTATAAACAGTTAATCGATCCAAGAGAAGATTTTATTTATTTTAACGAAAAATGTTGTACCAGTAAGCTCAGTAATAGTGTAATTTTATTAATCCTTCTTCAAAATCGTCGATAATCTTCGGAAAGTGTCGGTAAATAATATGGCAACAATACGAGGAAGAAAAATGTGAAACAGTCCGCATAAAATATTTAGTTACTTACATTGATTTTCGCTTTGGCATATTAGGAATATACGAAATTGATACGCAACAAAATTCAGAAATTTTGTTCATATTGTAACTTGATGTTATTAACACATGAATGAACATTGTCATAGTTACAATGCGTGTTTTGAAGCAAATAATAATTGAACTGAAACTGGCGGTTAACCAAATTCTACGAGGGTTGCTATTCAAACGATACATGTAAAATCGCAAGTAAACTTACCTTTAGTTTATCTTTGATACTATATGATATTGTATCTAATTGTACTGTATATGTGAGCCTGTGGAACTCATTTATACTACTAAACCAAGGAGACCGCTTTTAAATAAGTTTCAGAATTTAATTTTGAATCTTTTGAAGCGTTTAATACCTGGTGGGACAACAACTTGTTCAGTCACATATAATGAAGAAGAAGTTTCTATGATTATCATAATAACACAACTTTATACTGAATCCATTTTCGCGCCACCGTTTTGTTCGTATGGGAATGGAGATTTAAGTATGCAAACCGATCCGTTGACAAATTAAAACATTTTTAAGCTTACAATATTGAAGCTTTGGAATCATTTAAATGAGGAAATTCCATTAACAAATCATCAAGGAACAAGCGCTGTAAATTAGATCCGAATTAGATCTATTGCCGATAATACTAAATTAGCCTGATAGTTACCAGAGAACCAAAAAAAAAATACTCAATTCAAATAAATTTTTCAATGGAATGCAATTGAAATATTCAAATGACGTTTTCTCATAAGTTTAAGTTAAATGTTTCCGAATCGATTGGAATGTTTCCGAATCGAATTATATAAATCCATCAACAAATAACTGAGGTATGAGCGTTCAAAATTATGGCAGAAAAATGTTACGCGATTAGTTTTGCATGTTTTAATTTGACACCCAGCCTCGGGAAGCGAAGTGTAAGGCATTTTTAATGGCAAAATCGACCAACAATTTGCTAAATACATGGGATGTTTCAAAAGAACCGATAACCATGCTGGTTCGGTTTTTCAATAGCTAGATGATATATAAGATATTCAAGCGAACACGAAGCGGTGTTGTGCAGACAGCAGGAAGTTTCACCAACACATAATGCAAAAGCGACAATCCAGCAAGTGAACGCATATACAATCCAGTCATCAGCTCACTGGACGAGCTACTTGTTTCATTCGCAGTCAAACATCAACTAGGCAAAGAAATATTGTGCAGCCTATATTTATAGATTTCCCTTCATACTACGCAGAACGATGTGGTGTTTTTTATGCATGACGCAAAGCCTCCTATGCCGAACAATAAGTTGACGTCATTTTGTAAAGCAGGGATTGGTGGATGAAAACATAGGTCGATTCCAACCATTTTTTCAATAGTATGCTATTGAAATACTGAAACGACGTCGTCATACATGTTTAAGTTAAAAGTTTCCGAATCGATTGGTTGTTAAATTATAACAATCCATCAACAAATGACCGAGTTATTAACGTTCAAAATTATGACACAAAAAGGTTACGCGGCTATTTTTGAAACTTTTAATTGACACCCGGCCCCGTATAGTGAAGAGTAAGGCATTTTTAATGCCAAAAATTGAATAGTTCTGATTTGGAGACTGTATTTACTCCAATTGGCTACTCGAGCAAATGTTAATGCATTTATTATCAACGAGTTTGTTAAAATTCATACTGCTCGAAACTGTTCTATAGCGCACTGAACATAAAAATAAAATAGCAAACCAACTCACCCCGAGATGTTGTTTCTTTTTTTTTTTGCTCGTTAAGTTAAAACTTTCTACTTCCACGCTTGCTGTTTGACGTTCTCGTAACTAACCTCGAGGGAGTTTCGCATCAATTGCAAGCTTTCAGTTATACGACCACTAGATGTCATATTTATGATATATTATATTTACGGCATGCTTTTATTTCCACCAACAAATAAAATCAAACAAATATGAGTGGTTCTCTCGCCGTCGATTGAAAGCTCACTTACGGTGATTCGACGCGCTGAGAGCATCAATGTATGCGGGAGGTTCTTCCCGTTTTCAGTGTAGTAGAAACACCAACTGGCAAACGGCAAACTACCTGTATGGCAGCTTGCCTCGTCTGCGTCCTGGCGTGGGAGTTTACAGTCAGGACATTCGCAGAGCGGTCTTGAATTTGGAACGTTCACATTGCCGCCCCTTAGGAAGCACTAACTGACTGATTGACTGACTGAACATTTTAGGAAATGGTTCTCGAATGCAACGAATCGATTTTCCATGGTTTCCTGCGACCGTCCTAGCATTGAGTCATGACTGCATACACGTACAGGAGCCCGAGCCCGAATAGCACGAACTGAACATCGAAGAACAAATGCACCTCGTCAAAAGTAGAAAATATCAGCAGACCGAAGAAAGCAGAACTTCTTGAAACGGTAAAGCATAATAAAAAAAATCCTGAAAATAATATGAAGAACAAATAATAGAACGGCATGTTCGAATAGATTCCTGCGGTAGCAAAGCGGATAGGAGACGGCGGAAAAAGCTTATAACAAAGTACATTCATACAGCCGCAATCATGGTGAACTGTGGAATTTGGCAAAGGCAAACATTCCGGTAGACGCGCGCGCGGAGGAGTGCCTTTGAACAAATAAAAAACCATCAAACATTTTCGTGCTGGAAACTTCATTCAATTTTCTTTTCTAAATCTAAATTTCGTTTTGTGTCCGAGTGGGTTTTTTCCGACTCGAAAGAATGCAGCAGTCCGGTTGGATATAGGACTGCTCTTAGCAGCGGGAAGGAAATCGAAGAAAAAGGGGTTGCTTTCCTGTAAGGACAACTTTCGGTCCGGATATTCTTGAGGTTGGACTGATCTGAAGGTATTTGTTTTCGACTGGTGAGATCAAATAAGAGTATGTTTCGGGTCATGGAATGATGCTGCTCAAATCAGGCTTTGATCTGAAGATTAGGATTGACTTTTGGGGAATGCTTACACAACAAATTGACATATTTGTTTTAGCTTGAAACAATCCTGCCTCACCTTTGGTTCTTTGGTGCTCAATGTGTCAAGGATTTGTTGGTGGAAGACTTTTTACATACTGGTTCAATCGGCAGTGCAGTTATTTTTTCCAGCAACCATTTGTAAGTGTCCGTGTGATGTTCCCCATTTTCAACTGTAGTTAAGCAAATTGGCTATCCTTCTTTGTGTTGCATAATCAATGTTGCCTCGCTTCAACCTTTGCATTGAGGTTACAAAAACCTATCTCAACCCTTACTTGAAGTTTCCTAACTAACTGCTTGTAGGCATATAAGTGCATGCATACTTCAGGCAGTTGTGCTATGCAATTTTAATGGCAAACTGACAGCGGGAAGCATGTGTAGTCTCCAATCGCAAGATACTGTTCCTGTTCCTGTTACTAGACATTTTATATATGTATGTAAATTGTAGAAAATAGAAGTTAAACCATACAATCCGTTTCGAAGCAAACCAAAATGCGGTTAACAGCTAATGGTGGTAGTACGGAGCAGGACGTTGATTGTCGGAAAGACAATCCGGAATGCAAATCGTTGAAACGGGATAACAAGATGTGTTTTGTCAATATTCAAGCCGATTGAAAGTTTACAATCAGAAACCGTAAACGAGCGAATAAATCTCGTAGAGTGTAGGTTAATTGTAAAACAACATCCCGAGGGGATGCTTGCCATTATATTGATCCTTTCCATTCAGTAGTTTAATTCGAAAAATCAACAACACTTTGTTCTACGCCATCCACTCAGCACATAGTCACCACTCGAATTTCATTACGAAAGTGCCTGCTTAAACGAATTTCCTCGGCATTGATCAGTGCTCGAAAACAGTTGCTTCTTCCGATTTTTCCCTGGCATATAGACAATGCGGCAAGTAAAAGTTTTCAACTCGTCCAAAGTATTTCACTCTTTCCATAGTTTCTCGCCTGTTCGCCTTTCGATATTCCGTAGATCTGTAGAGTAACTGTACAACTACTTTTCAAGATGTTCTCCAAATATCCTGCTTTTCAGCTAGGAGCAGGAGGAGGAGGAGGAGGAGGAGGAGAAGAATTGCTGCAGCGGCAACCTTGCACGGACCGGCACAGATTCATTCTCTGCTAATTCCGAACGGAAGTGGGGGGAGGCCGACTCTGGTCCGAAACTAGGTAGGGAGTGGCATACCAGAACAGCGTTCGTAGTGGCAAAAAGTGCGGTCTGGAAATTAACGCTGTGGTGGCTGTCGTTTGCGGCCATTCGTTGGCATCCGGTTTGCGGTCTGCGGACAGCGACCGACGCGAGGAAATGCACTTCTCGCTGAAGGCTAGGTGGAAAATTAACTTTTTGAGGAGTTGCGTCCTTCGTTCCAGTGATTGTTTTTACGCTTCGAATGCGATGTTGCAGCCCCGAGGGAAAACCCGGTTAAACGTCCTCTAAAATTAGGTGGAAGCCTGTCAAAACGAGTCGACAGTATATGTCCACTGTGGAACGAGCGTATCGAATCTGGTTTATTTCTGCCATTATGAGTTACTCTGCAGACGTGTGTGGGTCTTTCTTTCCGACGAAATAACGTTTCCTGTTCAGATAACATTAGCAGAATTGTGTGAACTTATTTCTACTCTGCTAAACTATGTGCAATGTGTTTGTTATGAGCTAAGTTGTAATTTATAAAATAATTTTGATGCAAATCAATTCCACAAATTAACTGCAGAAAAAGTTGCAAAATCAGGATCAATTTTCTCCTATTTCAATGAAATTTTGTACACGTCTCCAGTACGACAAGCCATAAATTTTAAACAATAGAGAGACCGATTCGACTAAAGACTGATTTTTGAAAAGAGCGAATACACTTTCTTAAAATCGTTGTTACACTGAAACCGTAATTTGTACACAAGTAGTGTCCAAAAATCTAGAGAAACCCGAATGGACACTCTAATCAATTATGAAAAAAGTTGAGTGCCTTTCCAAGAAAACTAATAAAAAAACTGATTTATTTACCTAGAGATTGCTTGTGCATCAAATAGTATAAACTACAGAATGAAACAGTTCCCAAATCGGTTAGGCCATCCAAGACAAAACGAAATGATTTTCCCTGCAATTCCACGGAACCCGAAAACCGGTATAATCAAAGTCGATTTGTATGGCCATCCACTAACATGACGTACAATCTCTACTAGTTTTTATTCTAATTTAGAATATTTCAAACGATTCTGAGTTCGCACATTAAAAGACAGAGTAATTTTAAAAGTTAATGAGAAATTTGATATTTTTTAACGTTTTTCTTTTTTGTTTCGCCGCTTTAAGTGACGGTATAACACTTCACTCAACAATTCTCTGTGAAATTATGTGGAATTATTATTAATTATTTTCGAAAATATGACATTTATTTTCGGTGCTTTCAGAATCGGTCGTCAAATGGTGAGATAACAAAGTCCTCACAAGTTCCTATCTCATGCCTCCCCGAGCGTCTATAATGACATTTGGTTAATAGAACGGCGTCGACTGGATGCTATCGCCTTCTGCGTTAGTAGCAGAATTGGAGGGTGCGAAATGGCTTGTAGGTTGAAGCCCATTATAAAGTGAAATATTTATCATTGTATATTGGTTTGTTGCATTATTTGTTATATATTAAATTATATTATATTATATTATATTATATTATATTATATTATATTATATCATATTATATTATATTATATTATATTATATTATATTATATTATATTATATTATATTATATTATATTATATTATATTATATTATATTATATTATATTATATTATAGTATATTATACTATATTGTACACTGATGTCTTCTTTATGCGGTCTTTTTTATGCGAATTTTCAGAGTTATGCGTTTTTTCTAATGCGAAGTTTCAGAGTTATGCCGTTTCCCTTCTGCGGTTTTTTTATGCGAAGTTTCAGAGTTATGCGGTTTTTTTTAATGCGAGTTTTCAGAGTTATGCGGTTTTTTTGTGCGGTACGTAAATTCGTATAAAAAGACTTCAGTGTATTATGCTCAATTATATCGACAACGGGGAGGGGATATCTGAATGATGGAGTGGATTGCCAACCTGAGTTACGTGGGGGAAGCTTTGTGTTTCTCCCTGAAGGTCTGAAATGAGTAAGAAGCACCCTTTTAACAAACGAACCATCACGCGGGTTTAAGCTGGTATAGCGAAATTCTTTATTAATTATATTATTATTATTCTCACCAACTCTGTGTGAGCCGGCGCATTATCGTGAAATTCAGCTTTTTTGGCACAAGCCGAGAAGCAACGCGTTTCAAACCCAAAACATCAGTTAAAATGTGTTCGGCTGATCCATAAGAGATGACCAACAACACATCAACCTCTCTAATCGGTACAGAACGATTTTGCAACACGATTTGCTTCGCCGAATCAATGTTTTCTTCAGTAACAGATGTTGTTGGGCGGCCTGGGATCTCATCATGATCCAAGCTTGTACGACCACCTTTGAAGCGTTTATACCACTCGTATGCCTGTGTTTTTCCTAAACACGATTCACCAAAGGCCTTTTCTAACATTTTCAATGTTTCGGAACACTTAAATCCATTTGCAACACAAAATTTGATGCACGCACGTTGTTCTAAATTTTCATCCATTATAAAAATCGCCACACGAAAATTTTTCAACATCTTTGTATAGACGCCAAACAAAAACTAATCGTACGATATGCGTCAAAATTTGACAGAATGTGTATAAAAGTGTTGCCAACGTTGAGAGAATAAAAGTTTACCGATTGCACAAGCGCGGGAATTTTAAAATGAAAATTCCGGTGTTTTTATCATTAGGTACGATTTCCGGTGCTTTCAGAATCGGAAACTGAGAACTAGGTTAGACGAAATCGGTTTGTTTGGCTGTTTACTGATAATGCCTCCCAATTCGCGTAGTTTTGAGGACAATTTAGAGCAATTTTCACGTTTTACGTATAAAATTTTTAGCACACTTCACCCTGTAATTCCGAAACCGAAAGTCGGATTCGGATGAAATTCAGGTATTCCGTATGGGATTTGATTTGACCTTTGATTTGAAGTTTGTTTGTCAAAATCTGCTCAGCCATCCCCGAGCAAAACTTAGTCTGGCTATTTGACATATACAAACACACACTTGGTCCTCCGAGCCAATTTTTACTAGTCGATTTTTCAAGCAATTGCATATACTTTTCTGTATAAGAAAGGCAAAAACTTAAATTTTGAAGTTGTTTAAAATTTGCTTTACAAACAAACATTTTATGTGAGCTTGATAGGCGTTTTTTTCTAAAATTAGGAAGTTACAACTTAAACGATTTGAAAACATTTGTAATACTTCAAGTTTCTGATGAAAATTGTCATTTAAACACTAAACTTTAATTGTACAAATTAGAAATCACAGATTCGCCCTTATTCTGAATAACGACGTATTGATTTTTCGATCGAATGTGGTTCGATCGAATCATAGCTACCTTTGATTTTGCTAGCTTTATTGGGAATACAAATGAAATACGAGGGAAAAAACGATACGACGTTATTTATTATAAGGGCGATTATCTTTACCCTAAACGTAGCCGTTATCGAGATGTTTGGAAATAAAATCAGGTTTTTATAGAATTGTACCCCTTTTCTTGGAATCGTTGTAACTCTATAATTAATGATTGTACGAAAATTGTATCTATGTTCTTTGGAATCAAAAGAGCTCTGAAAAAATTCTAGGATTTTTCAAGTATTATAAAATTAATATTAAGTAGAAATCGCATCCGTTTTTTTATATATATTTTTATGGTGGTAATTTTACTTACACCACTTCAAAATTCAAGAAGTTACAGTAAAACAATCTAATAAAACTTATCACAACTAAGTATTTTTGGAATTTTGAAATTTTGCTTTGCCGAGCTGTAATTGGTTTTTGGAATGTATAAGCGGTTACTGTTCCGTTCCACGGAGATGATTTTAGAACAGAAAATAGTTTTTTAATCAAACTTTCACAGAGGATCTGAAAAGCAACTCTAAATAATAAAACTTTGGCCGAACTAACCGAGATAAAAAAAATCAGGTGAATTTCATAAACTTTCCAGCATTTTCTATATTCCTTGCGCGCAGCAGTTTCGTATGGTAGTTGTGTGAGAAATACAGGGTCCGCCATGTAACTTTTTTTAAACATGCAATAAAACACAAACGGTTCATCCAATTTCAAAATTTATTTTTTCATATTAAATATCTAGTACATTTTCGATTGTATGCAGCTTTATTTCAGCTATGGCTGCATGAATGTTGTCCTTCAAGGCTTGAATTGTCTCTGGCTAGTCCACATAACACTTATCTTCGACAGCCCCCCCAAAGATAATAGTCTAACGGCGTCAAACCACAGCTCCGAGGCGGCCAAACGACATCCGAATTTCGACTGATAATTCGATCTTCGAAGACTGTGCGCAGAAGTTCGATCGTAGCGTTGGCTGTGTGGCACGGAGCGCCGTCTTGTTTATTTATTTATTTATTTATTTATTTATTTATTTTTCTCTAATTCATCCGACAATAAAAGGTCTTAATGAATATAATGTAGTCAAGTTATAAAATAGTGGAACGTAACACTTTCTGCGCAAATTTATGTGTTGGTTCGCCGAAATCGAAGAGATGTTCAACAGTCCCAAATGTTCTGATGCATGCTGTTATCGGTTCATAGAATCCAAACGTCGTTCGGTGAAATCTCGGTTGAAGTAAACCAGTAGAACGTAGCGATCGTTGTGAAGCACGGAAATCAAGACTCGATAAAAGCTTCGAAGAGTCAATATCGCCGTTTACTATTTTCGCAACAATAATTGCTTGCTGAATTTTTCTGCGCCGTTCTAGTGTGTCCAAACCAATCAGACGGCAGCGATCGGGATACGGTGGAAGATCTAGCGGATTTGCCAGGGTAGATTCCTTAGAGCGAATCGAACAAATCTTTTCTGCACACGTTCAATTCGTAAACTCCAAGCTAGTTGATACGGACTCCAAACTATGCTAGCATTTTCAAGTATAGGCCGAACTAGCGAGCAGTATAATGCCTTCAAACAATGTGGATCCTTAAAATCACGTCCGATCTTAGCAATAAATCCTAATTGTCGAGTCGCTTTTGTAATTAGTGTGGAACGATGTAAATTAAAAGTTAGTTTGGAATCCAACATAACACCAAGGTCATTAACACGATCAACTCTTTGAAGCGTTTGTCCGTCAATTTTATAGTCAAAAAGTAATGGATTCAAAATTCGGTGGAATGTTATGACCTGACATTTTGCTATGCTGACGATAAGCCAGTTCCTTCGACACCAGGTAACACATTTATCCAGAAGCTTTTGAAGGCGCACGCAGTCGTCAATAGAGCGTACCTCAAGGTAAAGTTTCAAATCGTCGGCGTAAACTAATTTGCAGCCACTATCGAGCAGCAAAAAAGCGTCATTAAAATACAGCGAGAACAGAAGTGGACCCAAGTTGCTGCCTTGAGGTACACCAGATATGTTCGAGAACGAGGATGACATACAGGAATCAAGCTTGACTCGTAAGACTCTACCACTTAAGTAAGAGCAAAGCCAGTCAATGAACTTTTGTGTTGCGCCCAGACGCGATAACTTGCACAAAAGAATACGGTGATCAATTCGGTCGAATGCCGCTTTTAGATCAGTATATACGGCATCAATTTGTACTTTTTCCTCCAAACGTGAAATACAGGTCGAGGTAAAATCCAGAAGATTAGTGCTGACCGAATGCCCGGGCATAAAGCCGTGTTGATCAACTGAGATGTAATGTTTTGTACGAAAGAACAACTCATTGCTCACTATTATTTCGAAGAGTTTTGAAGCAGCAGACAAATTCGTTATACCACGGTAGTTCCTTACATTGTTACGATCACCGGTTTTGTACACGGGAAACATATAAGACTGCTTTCAAATTATCGGGAAGATTCCTTCCTCAAATGATCTATTGAATATCAAGCAGAGAGGAACGGCTAAAACAGTTGCACAATTGCTGTAGACTGCTGCTGGTATACCATCAGGCCCGATCGAGAATGAACGTTTCAATTTCTTTGCCGCTGCAACAACCATTTCAGGAGTAATATCGAAAGTGTCGATGTGCACTAAGTTCTCAGGAACATCCAACGCTGCAACCTTAGCTTCGATATCAGAGAAATTCAAATTTCCGATGAATGTATAATAAATTCTGTATCTAATATTGGCCTCTAACTTTCAAGAAGCACATTTTTATATTGTGCAACTAAGTTTGAAAAGCATTGGCGTAATGCAATGTAGCTTTCGTTTTTTGTGATGAACATTTGAATGGACAAGATAAATGATGATGTGCAGGTCTGGGAAATCCCCGAGCAAAACTTAGTCTGGCTATTTGACATATACAAACACACACTTGGTCCTCCGAGCCAATTTTTACTAGTCGATTTTTCAAGCAATTGCATATACTTTTCTGTATAAGAAAGGCAAAAACTTAAATTTTGAAGTTGTTTAAAATTTGCTTTACAAACAAACATTTTATGTGAGCTTGATAGGCGTTTTTTTCTAAAATTAGGAACTTACAACTTAAACGATTTGAAAACATTTGTAATACTTCAAGTTTCTGATGAAAATTGTCATTTAAACACTAAACTTTAATTGTACAAATTAGAAATCACAGATTCGCCCTTATTCTGAATAACGACGTATTGATTTTTCGATCGAATGTGGTTCGATCGAATCATAGCTACCTTTGATTTTGCTAGCTTTATTGGGAATACAAATGAAATACGAGGGAAAAAACGATACGACGTTATTTATTATAAGGGCGATTATCTTTACCCTAAACGTAGCCGTTATCGAGATGTTTGGAAATAAAATCAGGTTTTTATAGAATTGTACCCCTTTTCTTGGAATCGTTGTAACTCTATAATTATTGATTGTACGAAAATTGTATCTATGTTCTTTGGAATCAAAAGAGCTCTGAAAAAATTCTAGGATTTTTCAAGTATTATAAAATTAATATTAAGTAGAAATCGCATCCGTTTTTTTATATATATTTTTATGGTGGTAATTTTACTTACACCACTTCAAAATTCAAGAAGTTACAGTAAAACAATCTAATAAAACTTATCACAACTAAGTATTTTTGGAATTTTGAAATTTTGCTTTGCCGAGCTGTAATTGGTTTTTGGAATGTATAAGCGGTTACTGTTCCGTTCCACGGAGATGATTTTAGAACAGAAAATAGTTTTTTAATCAAACTTTCACAGAGGATCTGAAAAGCAACTCTAAATAATAAAACTTTGGCCGAACTAACCGAGATAAAAAAAATCAGGTGAATTTCATAAACTTTCCAGCATTTTCTATATTCCTTGCGCGCAGCTGTTTCGTATGGTAGTTGTGTGAGAAATACAGGGTCCGCCATGTAACTTTTTTTAAACATGCAATAAAACACAAACGGTTCATCCAATTTCAAAATTTATTTTTTCATATTAAATATCTAGTACATTTTCGATTGTATGCAGCTTTATTTCAGCTATGGCTGCACGAATGTTGTCCTTCAAGGCTTGAATTGTCTCTGGCTAGTCCACATAACACTTATCTTCGACAGCCCCCCAAAGATAATAGTCTAACGGCGTCAAACCACAGCTCCGAGGCGGCCAAACGACATCCGAATTTCGACTGATAATTCGATCTTCGAAGACTGTGCGCAGAAGTTCGATCGTAGCGTTGGCTGTGTGGCACGGAGCGCCGTCTTGTTTATTTATTTATTTATTTATTTATTTATTTTTCTCTAATTCATCCGACAATAAAAGGTCTTAATGAATATAATGTAGTCAAGTTATAAAATAGTGGAACGTAACACTTTCTGCGCAAATTTATGTGTTGGTTCGCCGAAATCGAAGAGATGTTCAACAGTCCCAAATGTTCTGATGCATGCTGTTATCGGTTCATAGAATCCAAACGTCGTTCGGTGAAATCTCGGTTGAAGTAAACCAGTAGAACGTAGCGATCGTTGTGAAGCACGGAAATCAAGACTCGATAAAAGCTTCGAAGAGTCAATATCGTCGTTTACTATTTTCGCAACAATAATTGCTTGCTGAATTTTTCTGCGCCGTTCTAGTGTGTCCAAACCAATCAGACGGCAGCGATCGGGATACGGTGGAAGATCTAGCGGATTTGCCAGGGTAGATTCCTTAGAGCGAATCGAACAAATCTTTTCTGCACACGTTCAATTCGTAAACTCCAAGCTAGTTGATACGGACTCCAAACTATGCTAGCATTTTCAAGTATAGGCCGAACTAGCGAGCAGTATAATGCCTTCAAACAATGTGGATCCTTAAAATCACGTCCGATCTTAGCAATAAATCCTAATTGTCGAGTCGCTTTTGTAATTAGTGTGGAACGATGTAAATTAAAAGTTAGTTTGGAATCCAACATAACACCAAGGTCATTAACACGATCAACTCTTTGAAGCGTTTGTCCGTCAATTTTATAGTCAAAAAGTAATGGATTCAAAATTCGGTGGAATGTTATGACCTGACATTTTGCTATGCTGACGATAAGCCAGTTCCTTCGACACCAGGTAACAAATTTATCCAGAAGCTTTTGAAGGCGCACGCAGTCGTCAATAGAGCGTACCTCAAGGTAAAGTTTCAAATCGTCGGCGTAAACTAATTTGCAGCCACTATCGAGCAGCAAAAAAGCGTCATTAAAAAACAGCGAGAACAGAAGTGGACCCAAGTTGCTGCCTTGAGGTACACCAGATATGTTCGAGAACGAGGATGACATACAGGAATCAAGCTTGACTCGTAAGACTCTACCACTTAAGTAAGAGCAAAGCCAGTCAATGAACTTTTGTGTTGCGCCCAGACGCGATAACTTGCACAAAAGAATACGGTGATCAATTCGGTCGAATGCCGCTTTTAGATCAGTATATACGGCATCAATTTGTACTTTTTCCTCCAAACGTGAAATACAGGTCGAGGTAAAATCCAGAAGATTAGTGCTGACCGAATGCCCGGGCATAAAGCCGTGTTGATCAACTGAGATGTAATGTTTTGTACGAAAGAACAACTCATTGCTCACTATTATTTCGAAGAGTTTTGAAGCAGCAGACAAATTCGTTATACCACGGTAGTTCCTTACATTGTTACGATCACCGGTTTTGTACACGGGAAACATATAAGACTGCTTTCAAATTATCGGGAAGATTCCTTCCTCAAATGATCTATTGAATATCAAGCAGAGAGGAACGGCTAAAACAGTTGCACAATTGCTGTAGACTGCTGCTGGTATACCATCAGGCCCGATCGAGAATGAACGTTTCAATTTCTTTGCCGCTGCAACAACCATTTCAGGAGTAATATCGAAAGTGTCGATGTGCACTAAGTTCTCAGGAACATCCAACGCTGCAACCTTAGCTTCGATATCAGAGAAATTCAAATTTCCGATGAATGTATAATAAATTCTGTATCTAATATTGGCCTCTAACTTTCAAGAAGCACATTTTTATATTGTGCAACTAAGTTTGAAAAGCATTGGCGTAATGCAATGTAGCTTTCGTTTTTTGTGATGAACATTTGAATGGACAAGATAAATGATGATGTGCAGGTCTGGGAAACGACAGGCATTCAGCCAAATTCCATATGATTAATGAAGTAAACGACTCGTCTGGAATAATGCAAGTCGTAGCTGAATGATCAGTCGATGCAACACAAAACCATTCCTTTGCCGTTGCAGAATCCTATCTCTTCAAGCAGCTGACTCGAGAGAACGTTAAATTAAAAATTCACCGAATAAATTACCGATGCAGGAGAAAAACTTACTGACGTTGGCGCCGGAAAGTCTTCCACACCTTCTAAATATTTAATCATTCATATCGGAAAACGTTTTCCCTTCCGGTTGGGTGGGCGATGCGGCAGACGGAAGAGCCTTGATTGGTTTGCTTGCTTGCTACTACATGCTGATGGTCGATGCTGTTTGTTCTGCATCGACAAGAGAGAAAGAGAGTCAGAAAAAAAGTGAAGTTACCAACACCTTCGGATGCGGCAAACCCAACGAAAGTCCGGGAAACGTCCATAAAAACGGGTATGGAACACGTTTCCGCCGTTTACCCAAAGGTAAATGTTTTATGGCGCAATATTATACGGAACTTTAGTAGGTTTGGGAATGCTGGGGTGGTTCGGAATCATGACTTCATAATGATAATTAATGTTTATGTTTTAGTTCATTAACATTGATAGCTAGACTCCATTCACTTCGTAATAAAATAATACTTCGAAAAGATCCTATTATTCACGAGAGCTACGTGTTGTATTGTTTAATCGATTTACGTTAACCGCAAGTCCTAGAAGAGCGTGGTCCGATGGGACCACCCTAGATTTCTTGCAGTAGGGTGCAACGCAGTCACCTAGCAGCATCTTGCCACCTTCGCTCGGATGTGGCACATAGCATGAAAGCATGTTCGTTTGCTCAGCTAGAGAAGGCCTGAACGGAGTAGACGATTCCGGCCGGCTGGCCTTGTTTGAAGCCGGATGCACATTGTGTGCTGAGAGTTATGGTCGTCCCCGCACGGAAGCTGTAGAACTATGAGTTTACTACCTTTCGTCCCCGGAGATCGAAAAGTTTTCTGTTATTGCCGGATCAGAAATGAGAAAAAAAAAAACAGAAACAATCAATATTGCATGTCAAAGGATACATTTCATTACAAATTCAATTAGTTGCTGTATATTACATTTGGAACACGAGTCGTTAAAGTTAGCTCACGTGCTCCAGGAGTTATTAGTTCAGTGAACTTCGCATTCTTGGTACTTACCATACAATGCTAACATCAGATGTCTGTAAACCGTTATTGACCGTTAAAATTTTCAAAAGCCTCTATCTGCTTTGATCAGTATCTTTTTTATACTCATGTTTCAATTTAGAAGAATTCAAATATTACGTTCATTATACAGCCTAAATTGAAACAAAGAATTTGAACAGTTAGAAGAGTTTCACTAGATTCAAATGGAAGGTCTTTTGGTCCCATTCAAAGTTCCTGGATTTCATTTAAATCCGATTTCCGGTACCGGAAATACAGAATGATATTCACCATCTTAGATTCGATTGGAATGTCTTAAGATGCCATCAGAGCCGTAGTGAGCATTTCGGGCTCCCGAGGCGAAATCAAAAATAGTCGCCCCGCGAATTGGACCATGAAGACGACCGCACATTAATTCATTTTTCGTTAAGGTTATTAAGAAACATTTTCAATTTTAGTAAATACTTGTAGCTCCTTCTGAAAACCATTATAAGATCACATTGCAGAAAAGTGGACAGTTCTTCATAAGGTTTATAAAGCAAAATAAAGAACAGACATAAACCTGCGGTAAATCTATTTCGAAATTATTCAAAATTCAAAAAAGTTGTTAAGCCTGCCTTACGATCAACATTACAATTATTCGAATGTACCACTTTAATCACACAATGACACGAAAGTAGTTTTGCGAGAGAATTGGCGAACTATTGGCGTAGGACTACACAACTATTGTCAAAATCGATGTTAGTTTCTGTTTTCTCAATACTCAAGCCCTGAGCTCAAGTTGTAGATGGAAACGCATAGTATTTAATTCTAAGAGCATGTGATATATGATTTTAGAACTAAATACCATGCGTCTCCATCGGATGATGACAATTTTATGGAGACGCATGCTTTTCCGATTGATTTATTTTTTTAAAGTCTGATATTATACCCGTCCACATTTTTTAAAATCTAAAAAAATACAGCGTAATGTACTAATAAATGATTTATTTTTTATGTAAAATCTAGAGTGATACCAAAATTGTAAGTGCGATTAGAAAAATCCGAAAATTTTTTGTCACATGAAATACATTTTGAAAAATTCTGAAAAAAATCAGAAAGGTTTCGCATAAGTCCTAAAATATTCCGGATTTTTTTCAATTTTTTTGCTAAGGAGGTTTTTGAAAAATTTAAATAAAATGAAAATCAGAAGAACCACCCTAACTCCACCAATATGGCAGTTAAAGGGTTAAAATTTTGGGAAAACCATCTCCAATATAAACCCTTTCATATATCATCGTATATCATTTTTTGTTCTGTTTGTGGGCAGTTTTTGTATGGAAACCCGGCTACACCCTTTAGTGCAAATCCAATTCCATTCTGAAAATTGTACAAAATCGAGGACACAAACAATCGCAGATGTACTCAATACAGCGTAACTTTTACAAATGTCGAGGTATCAAGCTTAAAATTTGATGGAATATCAATGACAGACTTGGCAGCCTAAAACAATATCTAATCGGAAGCGCCACACGGTGGTTTTTCTGGGAACTTTTTGATCAGGATAGTATATTCACAAAAAACAAATAAACATTTCCATAGATGGAAAAAGCTAACCACTGTATTCAGTTAAATGACCGTAGAAACAGCCTGAATCACGCAATCATGCCAACATGGAAAGCGAAACACGTACAAACTGTCCAAGCTAGAACTAATATGTAAAATTAGAAATATACGATCAACGATAATCATGTCTTGTTCTAGAGTATCTATTGAACTGTTTCTATTTTCCTTCGTGAATTAGTAAGTGGAGCACCTACCTATTCCTAACTCGTATAACATCTACTGGAATTGAACTGCTCTGAATCTCGAACTTTCCGAGACATCAGCTGGTTTAGAAATGCATCGTACATTTTTGAAACAGGAACTGTCAGCCAACCGTTTTCCTTGAACAGGTTCTTGTCAGTCAGTGTTTGCACAAAAGACATGTTTTGCTTACACAAACAGTTTCTGTTCCCGAAGGTAAGAAAAAATCAGCAGAACGTTCCCGAACTGATTTCCATACACAAACTGTTGAGTGGAGTTGTAGTGCAGTGTACTTTTTATTGTGTTTGGCCTACCCCAAAAACAAGTGAACCGTTGTTTTTCCTTATCACACGTCTAGCACCCCAAAACGTGACCCAAACGGTGTGCAGGGTTGGGTCCTCAAATCACTGTATACTATCGATTCGGCACAATTTTTATAAGCAGTGCAATGCTCTCCAGGTGTCAGAAAAAAAACGAAAATAGGTTCGGAGGAACTGCATGTCGAACAAGTGACGGCGTTTACGGTTCGATGAACCATTATCGGAATGTCTCGAATAAGAAACGACAGTAGCAATAAAATCCGTGAGTGAGACTGATGATAAACGATAGAAATCATAACAAAATAGGAATTGTTCCAGACAATCTTCCATAGATCTTTTAATGTCTTACCATATCAGAGATTTCTTTTCCTAAAATACTTCAAGCCAAATCTCATCAACACTAACCTGAAAATAAAAAAAAGAAAACAATTGGAATTAGTACACGAGTAGTACAAACAATTTGTAACGATTTTTTTTGTGTTCAATGTTCCAATTGTGTATGTAGCAATAAAAAATATCATAAATTAATCTCTCCATACAATTCTCGATAGGCCCAATTCATTAGAACGGCAAACATTGCCCACACTTTCGATCGGTTACATTCACCAACCACGATTGCATTATCGTTATTATTCCGTAGAATGCGAAAACATATAATCGCACGCAAAAATTTGCATAAAATGTGAAGTGTTTTTGTGATTACACATGAAATGTTTCCCTGTGATCCGCAGTCCACAATCGGAACGGTGCTTCACACACAGACACCCGCTCAGTGTTCTAATCGCACACGTGGTTATTCAACCAACCATCCCCTTGGGCGAAGGTTTAACGTGCTACGACCACACTTGAACAAAACGAAAAATTCATTTCACAGTGAAAACCGCTACCCTGATAACCGTTCAGAACTCTAAGCAGTGCGTCTCTTTTCCCCCCTTTCGGCAGGCAGCGCCGGGCGGCATTGTACATGAACACAAACAGCAATAGCCAGCAGCAGCAATGAAAACACATTTTGCAGCTAAATAACCTGCTGACACGTTGCAGAGGGTGCTGCCGAGTGGCTGGTCGGGAGAAGAACGGGAACGGAACGGGGGTTTTGCCGTGCTGATAAAAATCTATACCAAAACACTCACATTCAATCGCTTCTGAATGTGCTGTGTGTTGTTTTTGTACCGGTACAGAAACGAGAAAAAACCTCGAGACGTACCTGTCAGGGCAAGCAAACGTTGCTGAATAGTTGAAAAAAAAACGGGGATGGTCCGCAGGAAAAAAAAAGTTGATGCTTTGACATGCAACAATTTTCCAACGAACTTTCCTTGCGGTTAGTTCGGATATATGAGCTCAGCGGTACGTTACCATTCGATTTGTGGCAGCTGGTCATAATTTCAAAGCTTCATATTTTTTTTCTAACCTGTAAAGAGGTGTGTCAGGAGCCTAGGTTTTTATGAGTTCCAATATGAACGGTCTTTCAATTGAAGGGAAATGCAAAATAAAGCTTTTGAAAACAAATTCCAATTGAAAAAATAAATGTTTGAACAGAGTAAGCTCTTTTAATCGATAGTTTTTTTGTAGTACGTAATAATAAAACGAATCCGTAAGGGATCATTCATAAACCGCGTTGACCACAATTTGGAATAGTCCACAGCTTTAGTATTACTAGAAATACCTAAAAAGTGGTCTAGATAAATTTTCTTTTTCAACACGATGATACTACAAGTCACAGAGCGAGCGCAACAATGTTGAAAGTTTTTCAACGGGTAGTGCCATGAAATCTCAGTTATTAAAGATGCACAAACGGTAATGAGATACAATGATTTTCAAGCGTCTTTATCGGATGAACGATAGGAGAGAAAATAGGTTCTCTTCGTGAAGTGGTTTAAATAAACAATTGTATTATAAAGAGATATAGTTTGCATGCTCTAGTTCAGCTACTGAGATGTATTTTTTGCATATTTGTACCTCCGCAAAGCTAAAATGTGGAATGTTGAAACTCATCCAAATTATTGAAATTAATAATGCTAACTTTTTTAACAGGTTGGAAATAGTTGACCTGTGCAAATGTCTATTCTGGCTATGACAATATCTTTCGATGGACAATTTACCATCTGAAGAGCAGATATTTTTCACCTTTCTCTATAAAAAGACAATAGAATTTCTGGAAAGACTAACTTTTGATTGAAGCTTCGGAGACCCTGGTGGCATATGCCATTCGACTCAGCTCGACGAGATCGGAAAATATCTGTGTGTGCGCATTTCGAAGATTTCTTCTATAACTCGAAGATCAGGTGGCTGACACTTCTAGTTCCCAGAGATATGATCGTAGAAGTGATGTAACCGACAAATCGCACATTTTTCTATACGCCCAATTTCCTCGGAGATGACTTAACCGATTTTAACAAGCTTAGGCTCGTTTGAAAGCTTTTAGTAAATTGTGGTTCAAATTCTAAGATCAGGTGGCTGATTTTTCCAGTTCCGGAGATACGATCGTAGAAATTACGTAACCGACAAATAGCACTTTTTATCTCTACTACTATTGGGCTGTGAATCAAGTACAAAGATCAATTACACTTCTACTTCTGGAATTATAATGGTATGATTACAATGGTCGGTTACGCCGACAAAACGCGTTTTTTTCCATTCGCATATTTTTTCAGAAAGTAACCAATGATCAAGTTCAAACATATTATTGCTGAGACTTTTGGTTTTGAAAATGTTGTCGAATATGCAACGTAAGTCATACTTTTCTAAACCAAGCGAACAAATTTGAATGAATTTGTGTTAAAAATCAACCCAAGTCCGTGTCAAAAACTATAAAACGAAAAAAAATTTTACCGAGACTGTTTGCTTCACAAGAGAAAGGCATTATCACACCACTAGCTGGATTAGGAAATGATTCTTTAAATAGAGAATGAATTTAAACCGTTTGAAACCTTGTCCAATATCTAAAATATATTTCAGTTTTTAATATATCAGGTGTACAACTTAGCTTCCGCCGTTTTTCCAAAATTAAAAACATTATTGCGAAAAAGTGCTTACAGATGTATTATTCAAAGTATTGTCCGTTGTTAGCGACAACTTTCTCCCATCTTTCCGGTAATTTTCGGATTCCGGCTCGAAAAAAGGAGTCCTCTTTTGACACTATCCACGAAGCAATCCATTTTTCCTACTCTTCGAAGGATTGAAAATGTTGGTCTGCCAGGCCGTGTGCCACCGAACGGAATAGGTGGAAGTCAGAAGGGGCGACATCTGAGGAATACGGCGGGTGGGGTAAGACTTCCCATTTCAGCGTTTCCAGGTACTTTTTGACTACTTTTGCGACGTGAGGCCGAGCATTGTCGTGTTGGAGGATGACTTTGTCATGTCGCTCTTGATATTGTGGCCGCTTTTCTTTTAGCGCGCGACTAAGGTGCATCAGTTGCGTTCGGTAGCGATCTCCTGTGATGGCTTCACCCGGTTTTAAGATCATAACCTTGGGGCCGTGAACATTCGGTTTTGCCTCCGACGAAGTAGTATGCCCGGGCTTTCCCATGATTTTCTGCGTTTTGGATTATCGTATCAAACCCACTTTTCATCACCGGTTACGATTCGATGTAAGAACCCCTTACGATTTTGTCTTTGAAGCAGTTGCTCACATGCACTCGATGTCCCTCGGTTTCAACTCGTACGGCACCCAGTTTCCTTCTCTCTGAATTATGCCCAGGGCCTTGAGACGTTTTGAAATAGCTTGCTGACTCACTACCAACGATTCAGCAAGCTCTTTTGGGTTTGGCACGAATCTTCATCAAGCAATGCTTCTAGTTGTTCATCTTTGAAGGTTTTTTCTCTTCCACCAGCATGTTTGTCTTCGACATCGAAATCACCATTTTTAAAACGTTGAAACCACTTCCGACACTCAGAGCAGCATCACCGTAAGTTTCTGAAAGCATTCGATGAACTTCAGCTGCATTTTTTTTTCGAATTGTAACAGAAAAGTAAAACTTCCCGCAAATGGCGAGAATTGGGCACATAAACAGACATTTTCGAGCGTGAATAATACGAAAACAAGAACAACTGTCACTGAAACGGCGATGACAATTCGTTAGGCACTGTACACACTCACTTCAAAGGCATTATCATCTATGTATTTTGAGCAGCCTCAGCCGGTACAGCCATCTATCGGAAAACGGCGGAAGCAAAGTTGTACACCTGATATTGAAAAAAAACACGTGCATTACATTACATCTGAACAAATATGTTGCCAAAGCTGGATTTTTGGGGATATTTTTGAGTCCAATATTCTGTTTTGAGGAATAACTTGTATTCAAATCAACCAAACAATTTGGCTTCGAGTCCACTTTCATAAAATAAAACGATTCAAGTGGTGTAATAATGTCTTACTGTAATATCGTTTTTATCGAGCTAACACAAATTTGAATAGACCATATAATTTCCAGATTGATACGGGTAATTTACAATACGATTATACCAAAAGTAGTTTGAACGCCAAACGATCAATGATTCAAAAGTAGAATTCAAAACAGTTATATTTAATATGTATAGTAAGGCTAAAATCAGAAGTAACAATCCGAAAAATTCTTCCTTTAAATGCTACTATTTACTTTTCTTAGATTCATATTCAACACGCAAGGGTCGTTCTCTTATATTTCAAAATCACCGTTCTCTTTTAACCCTGCTGCAATCTGCTAATCCAGACATTGAAACAGAACCGTATGACAAAAACATGAGTTCGGACATGCAGTTTTGAAAGATTTTCAAAGAACATCATTAAATTGGATATGATTATCTTGGCAGCTCCTCAAACTCCATTTTGTTCGAATTTTTGATCTTGAATATTGAAAAGACTTCGACCTACTACTACAATTCCACTCGTCGCAATCGTTACCATAATATTCATTACATTATATACAACAATACACAGAATAAAAACACTTTTTGCAAAGTACATTAACATACACGCCAATCTTTTCTAATGTTTTTGAAATCTCTTTCCAGCACTTGCGCATTTCGTTAAAACTGCTCCGATTAGAGTTTTGATATCAAAAAAATTATGTTCTTCCGCCATATCGAAAAATAATTTAGCAACCCTTGGGTACTCATTAATCGCATGAAAAATTGCGCACGTATTGCTTCGTTATTTTTCGCACCGAAAATCGCCTGTCACTACGCAACGCCTCGTGTTTACTCTGAAATACATGTAAATTTTTTGTTGTAAACAAATGAACGAAATACAGAACTTTAAGATCGCATCGCATTGCGTCGCGTGGTGCGCTTACTCTGGCTTCACCCTTAGGTTGATGTCAGAGTGAGCGCGGAACGCGGACCGAAGCGAAGCGATTCAATGCGACCTAAAGTTGCTGTCAGAGTGAAAGCGACACGCGAAGCGTCGAGGTGCGCGTGCGAGCTAGTTGCATTTGATCAAAGCAAACCTGTCAGAGTGAATGCGATGTGAGAACAATACATAGCATTGAATCGTTCCGCATTACGCGCACTCCGTCATCAACCTTAGGGTTAAGCCAGAGATAAAGCCACAAGCGACGCCAAGCGAAGAGATACGAAACTTGACAGATCGCACGGAGTCGCGCGGCTCTGACAAGTATGTCAGAGTGAACTCGATGCGTTGCGAAACGACTACTGACCGATCGCATTTTTCTGCTGAACTTGAATGGATGGAGTTTTGCCGCGCGACTCCGTGCGATCTGTCAAATTTCGCACCGCTTCGCTTCACGTCGTGTGCCGCTTTCTCTCTGACTTCACTCTTAGGTTTCGAATTCCATGTCTAAATGTTTCGAGAATAGTTACTACTAGAAAAAGTTCACCAAGTGAAAAATTGCGAAATGATACCCATTAAATTATTGAAAAATATTGGTTTAAATAACAAGTTCGAAGTATCAGTATTGTGACAAAAATAAGAGACAAAGTTTAATTTTTCTTTTTGTTCAATTTTATAATTGTAGATAAAGTGCATAACTTTTTAATGCGTTCTATTGGTTTCCGCAAACTTCTTCCTGGGGTTTATTTTTGTGCAATCTACATTTTTTGAATGACAACGATTCGAAGAAAGGGCATGAAAAAATCAGTCTTGAATCGAATTGGTCTCCACAATTATTTACAAAGTTACATCCAGATCAGAGTATGTGACGCCTGATGACTTGCTACCCATTTCTAGATTTCGGCAATCAGAAATCCGGCAATAATGGATCCGGCAAACAACCGGAATTCATGTTGTAGGAGACTTCACTACTTATGAAAAGCACAATAGAGGACATGATGGGACAATTGAGGCGAAATAAAAAAGAGTTGTTTTAAAAAAGTATCTCTTACTATTAGATTTCTAGACAAACGAACAAAAGCTCACACCGGAAAATCACGTTTCCCATTGATCTGTACAGGAAGCAGTACACAGTAGCGTTCACTGACCAGTCGTTTTCCATTTCCATTGCAATGCAATTGCCGAATTGCTACCAGCGGGATTGGACAAAAGGAAAAACTCGAAAAAAGTAATTTGTAGAAATGAATTGAATTTATATCGCAATTTAGGATTCAATTTGTATCTTCGCCACAATATTTTAATTTAAATTTATGCACATTTAAATGAACTCTGCCGTCGTATTTAGCAGTTAGTATCGTTCATGCTGTAATTCGCCCTTTCGTCGCCGCGTACACTCTTCTTTCACATTTCATCGGTGGTGTCCAAATCGGACAGAGTGCGCGAAAAACTGGTGCAGCAGGATTACAGCGGAGAAGCATTTTCCGGCAGAGTTCGATAGCGAGTAAACAAACGATAAATTGGAGTCGCGCCGTGCGTTAGATAGAATAGTAACAACAGTAACAACACCAAAAAAAAAACAGTTTCCTAACTCGTGCTCATCGTTAAGCGTACCGTGCTAGGTTCGATGCGAAGGCCCTGCCCTTCGTCCGTAATCAGAAATTGGTGCGGTTATATCTTTTCATCGGATCACCGTTTTCGGTTTTGGGAGGACCTATCCTTTGAATATGGTTTCGGTTTGGTCGACTAATGGCCACAGACGCTGGATTGGCCACCGCCATTCCTCGCTCGCAGCCGGTTGATGTTATTATGTAAAGCGATTGAATGTTGATTTCCAATTTCCCTGTGGCCTTCACCTGGTCGTATTGATTTAATTTTCTTTCAAAGCCAGTTGGTAAGGATTACGGAGGGAAATAAAATTCATGGAATGATATTTTTAGCCATGACTACAATAGATTGAAGATCGTAATAGAAATCAATTTGTATAGAAAGAGAAAAAAAAATTCTAATCGATTTAAAAACCATGTTTATGAATGGCTGGCTTTTATCTACATTTTGCAACATATTTTTGAAAAACTACGTTTCGGTTGAGCCGATTGGTTCCACCTTGACGCCTAAAATAGTCTGACCAACATTTACAACAAAAAATCCTACTTTCCGAAAAGTATTTCACCAATTCCTGCATAGGTGAGGTCTTTTGATGAGCATCGAATGAAATCACACCCGTCGGTAAATGAGGCGATCCGGTGCCAAATTGATTCCCTCTGACACTTGCAGACGAAAAGTATTTTCGAAAAGGGTGGTGTAATCTGTTTATTTATCGACACTATCGACATCGTTGCACCATTGCTGACTGGCCCGTTGCACCGATGATCGCGACTCGGCAAAAATCCGGACAGCAACGTTTGAGAATTTATCATAATTTTCGATGAATTATAACGGCTCACTTAACATAAGCTATTTCCAGTTGCCATCATCCTTACGCAGATTTAGTGCGTCAAATAATGTATATCCATGTGCAGCGGTTCGTTGGAAATCGTGCCAAGTTCTGGAGCAGTTCGCAACAACCTATCCACAGCTGCCAAACTTAGCAGCGTATTTATTCGTTTGGATGAGTTCGCTTACGAAAAGCAGCACCCAGTGACGTGCATCGAACTTCTCGGTTGAATAGATCCAAGTACTATCAATCCAAGATGAGGTCGTTTTGCGGCCAATTACTGGCATCGTAAACTTGCAATAAGGGATTGGTACATTTTTTCCGCTTCATTGCACACTCTGATTTGTTGCGCATAAGCATTCTTGCTATGGTAATAAAAATGACAGGAACCCATTGATTGATAGTAATGTAATTGGAAGAGATTTGGATAACCATGCTTATAATTTATTTCTTTGCTCACGTGTGTCACATTTGCATTTCGAGGTTCCGATACGAATCCAACTGCGTATAACTTGTGCAAGAAAAAATATGCAATAAGTATGCTCATTGTTTATGTCACGTTTGCAAATTTCTGCAACTCTACATCTAAAAGGACACTACTCGAAACCATCGACGCTCAAATCAAGATAAAATTTATTGGAATCTAATCTCATTTTTCATTAATTCCAAAAAGTGAATGCTTGATTTTGAACAACGGTCATACTGCAGTTCCATCATAACAGTTTGAATGGAGCATTGATCGACAAAACAAAACCCTCCATGGCCTCATAAAATCCATTGAAATTTTGTTAGCTATTTTTTAAAATTTTCACATTTCATTTGAACATTACGTTTATTCAATTCAACATCGATGTTAGTTCGTTTGATCCCTGGAAAAAATTTCAACATAAATAGCTCTGCTTGGTAGTGCAAATTTTCATTGAAAGCATTAAATTTCATTCATTACACGCTCTTTGAACATAACTCATGGTTTGAGTTGCGATTGCGATTACTCATATTCATAAACTGGAACAATATGTCAAAGTTTGAGTATAGATTCGATTTGATTTTGCCTATAGCCAGAGTGACGACAGCTGTTCGTTTGGAATACAGCTTTGTTGCAAACCAACAAACGAGCTATCAGATACTATGTAAAGCTAACGAAACTGCCAACATTTCGTATTAAGGTCTAAGGCCAGTGTGTTTTAGGGTATTTTAGGGGGCTATTTTCACGCTTCCAATCTGATTTTTTCAGGAACGGTGACGAATATAAAAAAATCCAAATGACAATCTCTTAGAAAATTAGTTTAGATTATTCTGTGAAAATTTCAGAGTGATTCATTGACTTTAGCGGTCGGGAAAGGGAGAATTGCATAGCTGAAAACGCCGTATTTTAACTTGTTCATTGAATATCTCGCCTCCAAAAGCATGTATCGAAAATCTACCCTGACAATGTCTAGATAATTTAAGTTTGAAGCGATTGGTGCAGATAAATATAGGGTGTTGTCGCGATAAAAATGAAGTGAATGTTATTTTTGTGAATGTAAGTCGGTTTCTATGCACGAGCCATCTTATCTGCTCCAGTTTCCTGGTAACGTAACGAAGAGAAATAAAATTGGATCAGACAGGCTGCCAAACAAGCGGTAGCTTTATTGGATTTTATGTGACGTAGTCAAATTTGTAACCGAAAATATCGAAACTTTTCTGGTCACCCGGCCCATCGAGAGTCATTTTGCACATATGCGAGAAAGCATGGAGAGAAATGTAATGTGCAGAGCGAGACACGTGGTTATACGCGACATACTGATCTCAGCCCTTTCGTATTAAATGTTTTGAATTGTTACCAACATTACGGGTGAGGAGTTGTCACTCTGTCACTTGTCATAAGCACTCTAGATTTGATGAATATCTTCTCAAGTCATGAGTTCTCTCGCACGACTAAATTAAATACATTAGATTAAGCGATGTTTTTTCAAATATTTGGATGAAAAAAATTCCTGCAGATGAGCGCTTTTACATTCTCGGAATATTCTTAAGGATGCAAAAATACATTGTTTTTCGTTGGCGTTTATAGGTTTCAATTATGCTAAATCATACGAAATCTACAAATCCTGTTTAACCTGTAGTTCTAAAACTAAAAGTAATGTCTACAACGAGTTCAAGAATTCCGCATGGAACTGTAAGACTTTTCCTTTGAATCTATAAGTTTGTGAAAATCGATTTGGCCATCTTGAAAACAAGTGAAAAGTGCAGGTTTGTACCATTATTTCCAATACTCCAATTTCCAATGAAACCGGATTTCTGAGACCGGAATAGCAGAAGTTAGTAAGTATGGTAAGCAACAAATATGAATTACAAATTGGAACAATTTTTAAAGTAATTGGAAAGAATTTATCCCTCTTTCGCTACATCGCTTCAGGTGGCGGTAAACTTTTTTTTAACACTCTTCACAATTATAATGCTTTATATGGGACTACATGACCTTTAATTTGAATCTAAATTTGTGAAAATACCGGAACCGTTGCACGTATCAGTGTTTATTGTCATTTCATATGGCGGTTTGAAACCATTGACACTCTGTAATTGTGCAATCGGAAGTCGGATCCGGATGAAATTTCACAGTAACCTTTGAAAAAATGTGAACTTTAATTTAATTTCAGTTCGTGCTCGCATCGCATCCGACACAGTCGAAAATTTCTTACGGTCGCGACGACAGAAACAAAGACAATACAGTGCAGTGAACAATAGAGTGTACGAAATGGGAAAATACGATTTAACAAAACCTGAAACTTGGCCTATAAGGTCAAATTCAATTTGTATTGATTTCAAGCGCTGCAAAGTTAGCAACCAAAATTGAAATCTTACTTAAGGAACGAATGCATCTAAACGTTAATGATGTAAGTGAGATTCAATTCAACAAGGCGTCTAACTGTGTGCACATTATGTTCAAACGTGAAAAAGATGCAATTGCATTTGCTTCGGTTAATAACGGAGTGTACATGGTGGACAATGCCATAGAAGTACGCGTGCGTGACCTTCCCCCGCAGACCAGCGATGGGTATGTTCGGGAAAGTATGTCGCAGTACGGTGAAGTTCTTTCCATCGAAAGGGAAGTATGCCGGAATTTTTTCCCGGGTATCCGGAATGGCGTGCGAGTGGTACGTATGCAACTACGTAAAGCAATTCCATCTTACATCGTTTGTGGTCAAAATGAAATACATCCGTATAAAACGCTGATTACGTATGAAAATCAACTGGTTACATGTCAGTTTTGTGAACAACCTGCACACTACGGCAAACCTTGCACTGAAACTGCGAAAACAAACAAAACAAGCAAAAACAAGGACAACCGCTCAACAACGGAAACTAGTGAATGCAGTGCTCCTGTTTCAAAAACACCTTCACCATCTAACCAACTATCAAACAGCAATTAATGTACAAAGCGCATCTACAGCAACTGCAAATGAACCCAAGACTGCGATCAATAATGAAAACAAGGAAACGGAAACCGCTCACAACTCCAACGATGTAGCAATGAATGATATGAGCAACGGACAAAATGACCTCCAATCTTCGCTAGAAGGAAATGGAAGCTCCTCTCCCCCTAGAAGACAACGAGATCCAACAATAAAAAAATAATTTTATGTAACAAAAACATGGGTAAATCGGCCACGTAAAGCTATACGCAAATTGGCCTGAGTAAAAATTGTTATAAAAAAAAAACCAAGATTTATGAAATCGGTTTAAGTGTCGCTGAAAAATCGAAGTGAGTTCTACATTTGGAGTTCTTCCGGAACAGGAAAAGAGGGAACCAGTAGTACTAACTTAAGTTAATGTGCTCACAAACTAGCAAGTTCTGCAAACAAAAAGATTTATCAGACAGTTTTATGGGATTTTCACCTGTTTTTGATCATCGTTCGAGAAAAAATACTCATGAAATTGAAAATATTCACTTATCTCGATTTATTGTCGGTACTAAATATCGAATCCAGATAAAATGTTCTAGAAATTTAAAAAAAACTATAGTACCTTTCATTTGAGTATGCGAAAATCGGTTAATCCGCTTCCAAGAACTGATTGCACATTTTTTCCTTAATTTCCACATAGTACCTTGTAACTCCGGAACCAGAAGTCGGATCCCAATGAAATTCAATTGCAGGCTATGGGACAATGAGACTTTTCATCTGAATCTAATACCGTTTTCGTTTATTGATCAGAGCCGCCCGAGAACTGACCCAGAGTCGCCCAAACAACTTTTGAGATGTTTGTTTTAGCAACGAGTTCAAGAAGTAATTTTGCTCTAAAAATTTTCTCGTATCGCACCACGGCATCCATGCGAGTTTGTTTATTTTTTTATTTTTTCTATGAGTTGTTGTTTAGGGCGCGTACCACGTGTTCGTTTTACTCGGAGTCAGAGTCGCCCGCGTGTAGGTTCAAAAACGAAAACCGGATAAGCTTGTAAATATTGGTTCAGCCATCTCTGAAAAAGTGAGTGCATATTGTTTCCATTTTTAGTACATATCACCCTATATCTTCGGAACCGGAAGTCGGATTGGGATGAAATTCAACAGCAAGCTATGGAACCATGAGACCTTTCATTTGAATCTAATTTGAATTTGTGGAAATCGGTTCAGTCATCTCCGAGAAAATTGAGTGCATATTTTTGTTAAATACATACACACATACACACACGGACACACACAGACATTCGTGCTGAGTTACCATGCGTTTTCATCAATCTTCTCATAGAAGTATTATATTTATGACACTAGGCTTTGTTTAGGCAAAGACATCATATTAACAAGATATCCAGGTCTCACATTTCCCGAACAAATCATTGGCAACAGCCTTTTTTGCGAACATGTGCGCGCCAAAACAGCAGCACTGCGCACCCATACAATTGACATGATATGTTGAATGTGATGTCGTGCGATGGCGTTACTGAACTGAAGATTGAGATCGCTCCAAGCTGACAGGGTCTGGTTTAGGTGTATCGTTACAATCGTTCGAAATTTTCAATCGTTCGTAAGGTATCTCAATCCATACAGAAAAAAAAGATTCGTAGTATTTATAGTGCTTTTTTGCTCTTCAATAACGTATTTATTTGAAACTTTGGGAAATGCTCGGATACATGCTGTTATAGGTTCATGGAGTCCGAATGTAGTACGATGGAATCTGGGTTGAAGTAGACTAGTCGAGTGTAGAGATCGCTGAGAAGCATGGAAGTCGAAAAGAGATAAGATCTTTGAAGAGTCAATATCACCGTTGATTACTCTAGCCACAAATAACGCTTGTTGTATCTTTCTACATCGCTCTAGTGTTTCCAATCCAATCAGGCGATAACGATCAGGATACGGTTGGAGATCCCGTGGGTTTCGCTAGGAAAGGTCCCGCAAAGCGAAACGAATAAATCTCTTCTGAACACGTTCTATCCGCAAAATTCAAAAAAGTTGGTAAGGATTCCAAATCGAACAGGCATTTTCAAGTAATGGACGCACCAACGAGCGATACAACGCTTTCAAACATTACAGATCCTTTAAATCCTGCCTGATTTTTGCAATAAATTCGAGTTGCCGCATTGTTTTGAAAATCAAAGTTAATCGGTGTTGATGAAAGTTGAGATTAGCATCCAACAAAACGCCGAGATCGTTGACAAGTTCGACTCTATCAAGCATTTGTCCATGATTTTAACAGTCGAATACTATGGGATTGGTTTTACGATGAAAAGTTATAACTTGACATTTCACGGTACTGATTATTAAAAAGTTTCGTTTGCACCAGTCAACGAAAATATCTAGGAGCTCCTAAAGATGGACACAATCTTCAACAGCACGGACTATCATATACAGCTTCAAGTCATAAGCGTAAACCAATCTGCATCCAACGCCAATTAATGAAGCAGCATCGTTGAAGAACAGCACAAACAGTAGTGGGCCAAAATTACTGCCCTGAGGAACACCCGAACGGAGAAGACGTACAAGACCCAAGCTGCACACGTAGTACTCTGTCGCATAGATAAGAGCTCAACCATTTTACGAACATTCTGGAAGCGCCTAGTCGAGACAATTTTGTTATAAGTATTCCATGATCTGTTCAATCAAAAGCAGCTTTTAGATCGGTATGGATTGTATCAACTTGTGACTTTCCTTCCATCCGCGGAATACATGTCGATGTAAATCCAGTAGGTTCGTATTCACTGATCGTCCAGGTATAAAACCATGCTAATCGGCAGAGATGTATGTTTTCGATTGAGATAATACGGCAGCACTAACAACTACTAACTCAAATAGTTTCGACGCTGCAGGTAAACTGGTTCTACCACGATAGCTTTGTACATTCAGGCGATCACCACTTTTAAAAACTGGAAACATGAAAGACCGTTTCCAGATTGTCGGGAATATGCCACTTATTAAAGATTGCACATCAAAGATTGGTCAGGACATGGGCGAAACAACTATAGACTACTGCTGGAATACCGCCAGGTTCTTTTTGCGGCGGTAACGATCATATCAGGAGAAACTGTAAATGCGGTACTATCAGCAAAGACAGAAGCGATTCGATTGTTCATAACGATATACAAAATTTTTTTGCTCGCTTTACCCCATGTAGGGGGCAAAACGGGGTACTTTATAGAATCTTACGATAATTCCGTTTACATTAATAATTATTTATGAATATTTAAAAAACCTATATTCCGTCGACAACAAATTTTTAGTAAAACTCATGAAAATTTTGAAAAAAATATATTTTTCTTAACACCTTGATCAAAAAGTTCCCGGAATCACCACCGTGTGGCGCTCTCAGTCACCCGATTAGATATTTTTAGGCTGCCATATTCCATCAAATTTTCAGCTTGATACCCGCTGTATTGAGTACACCTGAGATTATGGGTTGTTTCGATTTTCAAAATGAATTTGAATTTGCAACAATATGTTTTCATTAAATTTTGCGTTAAAAACTGTTTCAGTGGTGCGACTACATTGCAAATGTTAGAAGAGTGTTTCGGTAACTATACTATGAAGAAAACAGACGTTTATCAGTGACACGAACGTTTCAGAAGTGGCCGTGAGTCTGTGAATGATGGTGAGAGAAGCGGTAGGCCATCAACATCGATTACAAGGGTTTTTTTATATCGTGAATTCCTTCCACAAGGCCAGACCGTCAACAATTGTGGGCAAACAACTCTTGGATCTTGCACCATGATAACGCACCATCACACAATGCCATCGTTATCAGTGAACATTTGGCTGGAAACGAAACGAATACCATTCAGCAACCATCGAATTCGCCCGATTTGGCTCCCTGCGACTTTTTCCTATTCGATTGACTCAAGAAACCGCTCCGTGGAACGCGGTTTAACTCCAGAGATGAAATTATGGATAACTCGCAGATAGCTTTGATGGTCATACCGAAAACTGAATTCACCCAAACCTCCATTTATGTAATAATCGGGACTTCGCAAATCGAGTTATGACGAAAAAAAAGTTTACGTTATTTGGAATTTTTAACGTAAAAAAAGTTTTCCCTATGTATGTATTTTATTGGATATGTATAATATAATGGATAACTATGGAATAACAATTATTAGTATTTGCTGGAAAAGGATGTTCTAAGTCGCATCGATTTCCAAGATGGTTACTTCCGGTTCATCGGTATTCGTGACAAAATATTAGAACATGGGTATTTTAGGAACGGATTTGATGAGTTGGAAAACGATGTTTGAGGTGTTTCTAAATTCCAATATGCGGTTTATTGATATTCCTTGAAAACCCTTACAATATGTGTCGATACAACTCGAACTGCTCGAACACCTTAACAATATGCATATTTTCGGAACGATTTTCATTAGTAGACATTTACATTTTTGAAGCAGTAGTATAATATCCGCGGCAGATCTAAATTAAAGCCGGATTTAGTACAAAAAATTCTAAAATACCAGTCAAATCAGATTATCAAGACTGTTGAAACTGCTGAACAAGTGCTCAAAATTAAGCGAGCATTAGTACAAAAAAAATAAAATACCAGTCAAATCAGATTAACAACTGCTCAAAATTAAGCGAAATCCTACATATAAGGAAGTAGAGCAGAATTCAGATACACGTCAAACATTGTTTCCGACATCTACTCATCAAACCCGTTATTGTAGGAGTTTTGAGGAATATTGTAAGGGGTTTTGAGGAATGCTAATATACCGGAAGTCGCCATCTTGGGATTCAGAACCACCTCAAACATCGGTTTCCAATATGTACTCATCAAACCCGTTCCGAAAATACCCATATTGCAGTAATTTTCTATGGAATGTAAATGAGCCGGAAGTGATTTTCCTTGTATGCAAAAACCTTTTTTTTTACGAAGTAGGTTCGTAAAAATTTTACGTTATTTGGGATTTTGTTAGTAAAAAAAGATTATGTTATTTGGGATTTTGTTCGTAAAAAGAGTTACGTAAAAAGAGGTAACGTAAAAAAAGTTTACGTAAACGGAAGTTTGGGTGTATAAAAAATCTTTCGAGGATTGGATCAAGCGCTGGCATAAGTGTGTTGCAGTCGATGGGAAGTACTTTGTAGGGGACAATATCGATTTCGATGGATAATTTTGTATTTTTAATTTTCTGATTAAATTCCCGGTTTTTTGATCAAGGTAGTATTTGTGTAAAGTATACTCAAATTTTGACAGCCCTTCAACATGAAGGGTAGATGAGTAGATAAATGGTAACTCAAGTTTAGATTGCGTGCACTTTTTATGACATTGAGTGGCGTGTCACTCAATTTTAAGTTAAACTCAATTCAATTTAAACATTCACTGCTAACTATGCATCCCAAGTAGCACGTTAAGTTGCTGTCCTGTATTTTTCTACTGATTGTGCAAGTTATAAAATTAGTTTATATTACTATTCTAGTAACTGTTGTGTTATGGAAAAAGCGCAATTTTTCTGTGTTGTGCAACATATCTTTGAGCCCTTCCGTTGTCACGAACATTTATTCACAATTATTGTGCAACTGATACAAAAACTCATTCATCGATCCCATTACAAATGCAGCAAATAAATCAGCGAAAAAACAATTGTGAAACTCATGGGAACTACTACGTAATGTAAACAAGAATTGAATTGATGTTTACAAAAACATAGCAAACATAATTTCTAATGAATAAATTTCACATTTGATTTTCAATATTCTGCACATAAATAAATGGTAAAACTACATATTGTAGAATTGAGCTTTTATGTTTTAGAAAATAGAAAATCGACCACGAACTGCATTTTTATGGTGAAACATGTCTTCTTACGCCTGAAATTTTCAAGCGCCTTTGAATGTACGTGTTTTGATGATGGCACATCACTTTCTATGAAAATAACAATCTATTCTTTTCAATGAATATGATCGGGAGAGTGTTCAAAATATGTATAAGAAAGCTATCAAGCATTCATACACCTTTTCAGACGATTTTAATCACATTGATGTTTCAATCTGAAAAATCTTGAAATGAAAATATGGCAATGAGGGTAACAGTGTGTTGAAAACAAATGGTTCACCCAACGTAATGATTTATATTGCCAAAATAAAAGGAAATATAAAGATGTAAATATTGAAAAGATAAATATTTGTTTTTCTTTTTATCAAAATAGTTGTTCTTATTTTTATCAAAATTATTGTTTTTATTTTTATAAAACCAGTTGACTTAAACAACAATACAGTTTAGTCATTCATCTTAGTGAACCCGACTTTTGTGATACGCACTGTAAGTATTATTTTGGTGAGCCCATGTGCTTTAGTTGCAAAAACAAGTTGCACAAGCGGTAATATATAACTATGGGAGTAACTATGATGAAATTAACTTTTCGTTCAATATCTTTGAAAAGTGATGTCAGGTCTGCTTTTTTTTCGCGAGATTAAAACCGAATACAAATTATCTGATTGATTTTTGTTTTCATTGTGTATATAACGCTGTATTCCTGCAACTTTTATGATAATAATCTCATGTCTGCAAGTTTTACGTGCATTTCAAGCAGATAAATATGGTACAACTTTTTTGCAAGTTTCGAATTGTTTTGCTAAAAATGAAGAAAGCTGAACACACTGACCTAAAGTTTCAAGACACAGTCAAGACAACGCGGACTCGGTAGCAAAATAGTTTTTACTGCGAGGTTTTAACTCGGCTTATCAGTTTTTGTCTTGCGAAGAGCATAACTTCACTATTTCTTTCTTCACAAGAGATATACAGCCATTTCGGCATATATTTAGTCCGATACAATTATGACAGCCATTTGGAAAATTTTTGATAAGTTGAAAAATTGTTTCAATTACTTCGTTTTTACATGACGATGTGAAAATTTTGGCAGCGCTTCTTTAACTACTAGTGCAACGTGGGCAAGTTGGTGATTTGCTGCATAATTGTTTTAGATATACTTAAAATTGTTCTATGGTAATTTTTTTCGGTATTATCGTAAAACTCAACAGGTATAAGTTGCACAACCGATTTTAATATATTTAAAAATCTTTTTGAACATATCTAACATAAAAACAATTCTAAAACAATTGGAGAACCTCTTGAAATTTCAATAAGTTACATTTGCTACTTGGGATGTAATCCAATATGAATATTTGAATAGGTGTCCCTGGCATCACGCTTCGACTCTTCTAGATCAAAGTGTATATTGTATTTTTGATAGCTGAAAATGCTTGAGCATCGTATGAATGACTATCAATCTATTTTGTTGGTCGTTGACAGTGGTCGAAAATTGTTGACACTACTTCAAATCATTCACAAAATGATTTACAGCTAAAATTAGATAGAGTGAAGAGGTGTGTTTACATCGTCAAATTTCCACCGATCGTCTAATGAACCATGTTCAATTGATCCAATGATCCGTAAGCAACATACTTCGATATATGGATACGCAAAACATAATTTGATATCAAAAGTAAATATAACAAATGAGTATTTCTCACGCATGAGCGATGTCACAGCATGAGTTTGAAGGGGTGGAAGATGTGTGACCGTCAGAACTACATGTATGAAAATGAGGCAAGATCAAATATCAACATCAGTGTGCATATTATTATTACCGGTGACAGTTTCAGGGTAACTTCATACACCCGAGTAATGTGTGCCGGGTTTATAATTAGAACACTCGTGTGAGTGATGTGTATTGACTCAAACCGGGAGTAAGTGCTGTCCACTGGAGGCGTCCGCAAGACGTAACCGCTCAAGTGCACTATTCAGTTATGTGGAGACGTTACACTGTGAGAAAGTTTGCTGAAGTTTCACCACCTTCAATTTTGCCATCACTCGCATCAAGTTTGGATCATGTTGATGCCCACGTCATTGGATAACAGCAGTGCGAAACTGTCCTCACCGATGCAGACTTCATTAATACGCAAATGTAATTATGTCTAAGAATTTCATAAATTTCGGTTGCGCACGAGCAACTTGTCCTCAGGTGGCATCAAGTTGGTTGCATCATCTCAGTCAGTCGGCTACGGTTTGCAAACTAAATGGTGAGCCAAGTCAAACTAAGTAACTAATCGAAGAGGCCAATATTTCTAGTGGAAAATTCGAACACGGACACCGATAATGTGCGATTGAAATGACTTGGCTCAATTTCTAAATATATAGGAGGAATAAAATAATTTTGCAGTTTTATAGCCGATTGTGAAAAATAAATCATTTGATGCAGTAAGTCTACGGACGACAGCTGTCAGACGAGGAAGACGGGGCAGGGGCCGAACACGAGAAGTGAAAGCATTTTTCTACAGTCCAGGAGAACTATCCGAATTGACATCAACGTGGTAGATTTATTTTCCACCAAATTTAATAATATTGGCGAATTGAAAGTGAAATATATTGAGCAAAATGGCGTAAAATGCGCTACCATAATCAGCAAGCCTGTGCATCAGGCATTTTCACTCGGCAGATTTAATGTTTCATGAAGGTTTCAATATTTCAAGCATACACTCAATAGCACTTTCAACCCCATTCTACCATGATGAAGATCGGTGGCATCGGCAAATTGAAACATGCATCAGGCCTGCAACGGTTCGGTGCAATATGCTTTTAGAAGCTATCGTTCAATGTCGTCTGCTGATTTCGATGATGTCGGTGACGATGATGACACATTCGATGGTCCACTAATCGCATCGGTAAACATTCTGCTTGAACCCGTGCCCGTAACTCTAATCGATATGCCATACTCGATACCGCGTTCGACTGTCACTGTCAGGGTTTGAGTGGAACGTTGTCCTGTATAAAATTAATCTGTGTACCGAGTTCGCTAATCGTACTAACGTCTGTAGGAATTGACAAATTTGCGGGATTGAATCTGCGCGCATATTGCTGTGCACATTTGTCGCTTGATAAACGAATCTGTTATTAGGTTGAAAGATACATGCGCATTTTTAGTTATTTTTAGTCCGATTTTGAAGCACCGATCATGTTCAGTCAATTGAAATAAATTTTCTGGAAGCCAATACCGGTTTGCTTTTTCGAACAGCATTACAATTTTTTTGGAAATTTTTAACAAGGTAATATTCTTTGCTTTGTTCCACACAAACTTGTAACGAATATTTTGTCCTTCGAAACCAAACGATTTTCTGGTTGTACACGGAAAGACCGAAATTAGTATTTTACCGAAAAAAGTAGTTGATTTTCTGATTTCAGTTTGTTATTTTTTGAGACAACTAAAAAATTCTTACTTTTGCTAATTTAGACATTTTAATTCTCATTCCCTTAATAATAATAAAATTTGTTGTGTTGAAATGGCTATTTTTCTAGTTGAATTCACCAATTAAACGTGCTGTAATTTTTTAACTAAGGCACACTTAATTTCCATTCAACTAATTTTTTAGTTGAATTAGAGAAAAAAACGTTGTTTTCAGCTAACATAAATGGTTGAATTGGCTGCTAAAATTTGCGGCCATATGGCGCCACTAGATGGCACATTACAACCGAAAAAAAAATCAGTCGCGGTTGTCATTTCTATATTGGCAGGTATAAATACGATGTTATATTGGAGAAAAAGATATAAACGAAACATAAACTTCTTTTTGAAAATTTTTCTTCTAAATCGCTGTTTGCTTCATTCGACTTCGCAAAATCGACTCACGTAAAATCGAAAACTTTGAGCACTCGGGAAACAAAAATCGAAATGCGCATAAATTTTTATCAAATACACTTTCCACTAAGAGTTTACGTCATTTTTACATATCGGTTTAGAAATTAAAATATGGATATATCGTAACATATACGAAAAACATAAAAACAATTTGCAAGCAGTTTTAACAAGACTGCCCTTTTAAGCTTTTCAATGGATTGTTTAGCTTTGGCACTTCTCATGAGTTTTTTGGCTAATAAATTTGTTGATAAAATTAATTTCATTTTTATTTTTTTTATGCTGTCCTTCAGCAATGATGGTGACAGATAAATAGAAACAAATTTTCTGATTTTAATAACAAAATTAGGTGTCAATGATAAATTCGTGTTGAATTGAAATATTGCTAGTTTGTGTCCAGGATATTCACCAACTGAACACATTCTCTGAAAATAAGAGTTTTTTTCAGCAAAGTAAATTCACAATTTTAACTAATTTCATATTTATTTTGAAAATTTTGATGTTAAAATTAAATAATTCAGAAACAGTAATACGAATTAGGCGCAGAGCTAATTTCGGTCGTTCCGTGTATGTTCCAAAATACGAATGTATATGTATGGATTGTTATGTTAATGACATCATTTCATTGACAAATACTGTGTATTTTCTGTGCAGATGATTCTTTCCCTGAACATTATATGTTTCATAAATGTCGATAGTCACAAAATGAAATTAGTCACTTCGCTTGGAATTGTGTAATGTAAAATCGAATCGTAATTCAAACAATAACGAAAAAATTGAATGAAATTGAAGTTTAGTGAGAAGTAGTGTTTTGTTTTGAACACCAAAAAAGTCGGGTGGGTATTGTTAGAAACATAGCCGGCTGATGTGAATACGAATCAAATGTATGGTTCAGGTGTTTTGATGTTAAGGAATCTGAACTCTGGACCTGGAATTCTGGAGCTGGATTTTGAAGTCGAATGCTTGAACCGCATTCTGAAACTCAATTTTGATGCTGTATTCTGGAACTGAATTATGAATCTAAACTCGGTAACTACATTCTGAAACAGAATTCTAGATATGGATTGTTGAACTGATCACTGAATCTGTGTTCTGGAACTCAAATTCGAGATAAGGATTCTGGTTCGAGACTGAACGCCGAACTTTGGATCAGGCTGCTGGTTTGCAACAGAATTTTGGTGCAGGATTTAGTTTTCAAATTCGGATCCAGAATCCAGCTCCGGAACTCAGTTCTAGAATCTTGATCCGGAATATAGTTGAAAATCATCTGAATCGTGAATTCAGTTAAATTTCTAGAATTATGAAGCTGAATTTTGAAACCAAACTCTAGATCAACATTCCGAAACTGAATTATGAACCTGGATTCCGGAACTGAATTCTGGATCCAAATTCCGGCCCTGAACTTTGGTCTTCGATTCAGAATTCAGTTACAGAATTCTGGCTCTAAATCTGAGATCCAATAGGGAATTTCGTGACCAAATTCTGAACAGAACCTCAGTTTCAGTTTCAGAATTTTGTTTCACAAATCAAATCCATGTCAGATCTAGAATCAAGATTCTGGAAAGAGATCGGTCCGTGAAATCTAAAACTAAATTTAAGAACTGTACTCTAGGATTGGATTCATGACTTACGCAGAATTTCTAGAATTGGAGTAAACTACGCAATGAATGTAGCATCAAATTTTTAACTTCTCTACCTATGAACAGAGATATCCATCTCCTCTATGTGACGAAGAGCGAGCGAATTCCTCCCCTCGCACTGACAACTTCAACGAGAGCTCTTCTCTTTCACATATATACACCACTGTTGTATAAAGTGTGCGCACATCATGAGTGCGTTTATTTATTTCCTTTTACCTCCTCCACTGAATCGCACCAAAGTGCTAGAGCATTACACGGAAAGACCGAAATTAGCATTTTGGCGAAAAAATTAGTTGATTTTCTGATTTTAGTTAGTTATTTTTTGAGACAACTAAAAAAATCTTATTTTTGCTAATTTAGATTTTTTAATTCTAATTCTCTTAATAATAATAAAATATTTGTTGAAATGGCTATTTTTTTTAGTTGAATTCACCAATTAAACGTGCTGTCATTTCTTAGCTAAGGCACGCTTCATTTCCATTCAACTAATTTTTTAGTTGAATTAGAGAAACGTTGTTTTCAACCAACATAAATGGTTGAATTGGTTTCTGCAATTAGCAGCTATATGGCGCTCGTTAACACCGTAATGACTACTAGCCACTAGATGGCACACTACTACCGAAAAAAATTTCAGTCGCGGTTATATTTTCTATATTTGCAGGTATAAATACGATGTTGTATTGGAGAAAAAGACATAAGCGAAACATAAACTACTTTTTGAACATTTTACTTCTAAATCGCTGTTTTCTTCATTCGACTTCGCGAAATCGACTCTCTCACTGAAAACTTTGAGCACTCGGAAAACAAAAACCGAATACAAGTAGTACACCGGAAGGCGTAGCCCGGAATGAGAAGATACAAAAAAACATCATTTGACGTGTACAATTAGAGTGCAACATTCGAAACTCACTTCACTGTTTCGCGTAAAAACATTATTACCCGCAATCGCTTCAACTGCGCACAAATTCTGAATAAATACACTTTCCACTAACAGTTTACGTCATTTTTACATATCGGTTTAGAAATTTATATAGGGATATATCGTAACACATTCGAAAAACAACTAAACAATTTGCGAGCAGTTTCAACAAGACTGTCCCTTTTAGCTTTTTAATGAATTGTTTTGCTTTGACACTGCTGTCCTTCAGTAATGACGGTGATAGATAAATAGAATCAAAGTTTCTGATTTTAATAACGAAATTAGTTGTCAATAAGAATTTCGTGTTGGATTGAATTATTGCTGGTTTGTGTCCAGAATATTCGCCAACTAAACACATTCTCTAAAAATAAGAGTTTTTTTCAGCACAGTGAATTCTAAATTTTAACTAATTTTATAGTTATTTTGGAAATTTCGTTGTTAAAATCAACTAATTCAAAAACAGTAATACGAATTAGGCGCAGAGCTAATTTCGGTCGTTCCGTGTAGATAACAAATTCTCTGAGGTGGATGCAGATACTTTCACAGAGGTGTACACAATTTATCGTAAAATTTTCGGTTTTCATTGCAAATTTTTCATAGCAAGGCCAGATTTACTCTCTATTAATTGAAGTTCACAGAATTGTTCACTCACCATCACGCACCAATGATCACTTGGATATATTTAAGCGAGAGCACGTGAGAGCGATTCGTGCGAAGAGAATGTTATTCTCTCGCTCCAGCTTCTTTCAACACAAGCACGCACTCAAAGTCTGTCTGCCTGGACACTGAGAAGAAGTGCGCTTTCCTCTTTGTGTGGAGCGCAGCAAATGTATCCGCAGTGTATAATTAAAACCTACGCCCTGGTTTAGTGAAATGCCATCTCTGCTTATGAATCATATTAAAGAATCTTCATTTCGAGTTATTTGTGGTAATGTCGTACTACTGAAAATTCTATTCCAAACTTCTGATCTTATCTCCGATGACTTAGAGAAAAAATTATGTTGATACGTTTAAAAAACACGAGATATTCACGATCGAAAACTTATCAATCAATCATATGGTAAATTTTGATTAGGTGCCCAAAAGTGAAGTTAGACGTATTCACGTCAAAAAGATCCGAGAAAAAAATGCGAAAATTAGATTCTATCAGACTGGAAACCATCTCTAAACTGATTATATTCACTTCCGATTTGCATATTTCAATAGATAAGTAAATCTAATAGTTGTTTAGATAACACTTGGAACCATTAGAATTGCTGCTTTGTATAATGTTCCCCATCGTTGTTCATTGTATTTTTCTCCAATGCAAACGACCAGCAGCAGGATGACACAATCGCTCTTGTTTGAAGCAAAACTGGTTCTACGAACGTCCCGCAATTGATTGAATACTAAACTGAGCTCTGGGCCTGAATCTGGCTAGAATGAACGAAATATATCAAGTGTCATGAGTTTCCTTCTTTAATTCTCGCTGATACCAAATATTTCAGAGAACTTTAATTTTGAATTTTTTGTGATTATGTCATAAAACTGGAAATGTTATCATAAATTAATGATCATATTTCCGATGGCATGGTGACACAACAAGAGATATTAACGATATACAACTTATCACTCTTTCAGATGGTATATATTGAAAAGGCACCCCACAGTAAACTCCAGTAGTCATCTCATATACAAAAACCATAAATTAGAGTGAGATCAGCTGTCCCTCTCTGTTAACTCAGAATCGTTTGCAAAGTCTGAATCTGCTTTTTTTGATATAGAACTACGTCTTTGGAAATTCTAAACAGTTGGAAATATTTCCACGCTTCGAATCCATAAATAGTCAATAGAACTATAGAGCTTCAGATTTTTATTTTCAGATAAAGAGAAACGAAAACCTTAGTTCTTTCAATTTTATGTTTAAATATGTCGAGAGCGGCCATGCCAACATGAATAAATATATCGCTTAAAAATTAAGAATTTAGCCAACTGAAAACGAGTTTAAAGTTTCATCCAAATTGGAGAAAATTTATTTTGCCACCATTTCTGATGTTAATTTCAGGAATCGCTATTAATGGATTGGTTTAATTATGCCATTATGCGTGCACTTTTTACACGTTTCCATTAGATCCGGTGCTTTTGGAAAATATTCCAAATCTTTAATCATATTTCCGATGGCATGGTGACACAACAAGAGATATTAACGATATACAACTTATCACTCTTTCAGATGGTATATATTGAAAAGGTACCCCACAGTAAACTCCAGTAGTCATCTCATATACAAAAACCATAAATTAGAGTGAGATCAGCTGTCCCTCTCTGTTAACTCAGAATCGTTTGCAAAGTCTGAATCTGTTTTTTTTTATATAGAACTACGTCTTTGGGAATTCTAAACAGTTGGAAATATTTCCACGCTTCGAATCCATAAATAGTCAATAGAACTATAGAGCTTCAGATTTTTATTTTCAGATAAAGAGAAACGAAAACCTTAGTTCTTTCAATTTTATGTTTAAATATGTCGAGAGCGGCCATGCCAACATGAATAAATATATCGCTTTAAAATTAAGAATTTAGCCTACTGAAAACGAGTTTAAAGTTTCATCCAAATTGGAGAAAATTTATTTTGCCACCATTTCTGATGTTAATTTCAGGAATCGCTATTAATGGATTGGTTTAATTATGCCATTATGCGTGCACTTTTTACACGTTTCCATTAGATCCGGTGCTTTTGGAAAATATTCCAAATCTTTAAAATTAATTAACATCTAATTTTATTATCGTTCAGTACTAGAATGAGAAAAACACTCTGAGATTATGAACAAGTGTTGGCAATCGAACCCAAACAGGATTCAAGATTAGTCTTAGCTCTCACTTTCTAATTATTTCTTTTGTCTTTTTGAGTTCAACATATGTAACAAGTCACATATAAAAATACCTTGCCTTGCGACAGAATGAGCTGAATCGATGCGATTATAGCCACGCGGGTATGGCAGTTATAATTTTCTTCTAATTTCGAATACTTCTAAACAAACATCGATTTGATTTCCCTATCATCCACTGGTAATGTATTGAAACCATTAATTAAACCTTCATAAATATCGATTCCATTATCTTTTCAACTCAAACATTCCAGCGACGGCCCGTGGGTGAAACCACCCCCAGTACAAATGTTTCCAGGTTGGCCTTGCGCCTAATTTACCTGTCAAACTTGATCGAAACACAAATCATCAAAGTACAACTATAATTGAGATTGATGAATAATGAATAATTTCCTACCCGTCCAATACCCAGCACCAGCATATAGCTGGCATCACTCAAAGGTTCTTATTTAGGGAAGTTTTGTGGAAACAGAAGTTTGTTTTTCTCACCCTCCCTACAATTCTCGTCGTCTACGGTACCAGTACTTACCTGGTTATATAAACATACTGTAATTATTCTTTTTTATTAGTATTTAAGAGATCCTTTTTAGAGTTTTCGAACCCCTTTCTAGTATTTCCGGAACGTAGAGTGACGAGGTCAGATTGTAGGGTCATTAACCAACTAAACCTACAATTCGAAACTGTTTGGTATATATCTTTTGCGTCACTACTTCAAAGGACGATTACAAAGTCGGTTTTAACAGTGATCTTATAGCCTTTCTTTAAGAGAAAGACAAAACAACATTCCGATTGTGAAGACACTTTTTCCCACAGTCGATTGATTATTTCAAAAGTACAATTGAACCTTTGAAGGTGATTGTCACGTTCTTGGCGATATAACCTACGCAGTATTAAAAGCATCAAAAATAAAACTTGAGCTATTTGATATATGGACAACCTGTTTATTTCAATTTGGCGCTCGTAGTTGTCGGCTCTTTAATGTTTTGACTGCTGTTTGGGAACGATTAGCGCAAACCCAATGAGGTAGAAACAGGTGGAGTAAACAAAACATTTTAGTGTTCTACAAGCAGAGAAACATCAGAAACACGTGATTGCTTTTGTCATACCACTCGATCTAGTTTCCATTGAATCAAAATATATTTATTTATAATGTATGATGTCCTGCCCTTATTATGACCTTGTTGATCATAGATACTGCTGCGAATACCTTGGTTGTAGAATTCCAAATATACAAGCAGAAATGACTGATGATACAAATTCTTCCGCAAATTAAAGCTCATAACGAACCTGTAAATATTTGATATCATTTAGCAAATTTTCAATACAACGGAAAAGTGCTCCAGAGCAGCAATCATCACTGAATATCGTCAAAAATTACCCGACAAGCAATAAAAGTCTTCAAGAATATGAGATGAAAGTTTTTCACTTAGTTCACTTGATTGCGCTTTGTTTTCATCTCATTTGGTTTCGCATAGTTACCAAGTTTTCTCATAATGTTACAAAAAATATTGTTTTCCTTCTTCAAATTATCACCAACAAGAATTTTATTTTTGGTATCCGTGACATTGGTTTAATTATATTGTTGATATTTATATTTCAATAAAACTGTTTCGGCTTCGAATATTACCAGAAAGAGCGTGTTAAATACTAATGAATTAACCATTGTGGCAAATCTAGTAACACTGGTTGCTTTCCGCTATACGTCACAAATGCACTGTTAAGTGTGTGTGTTTCATCGACTGTGCACAGAGATGCCAGTTTTTTCATAGAAAATATGTATTTGCTCTATCTGTTTTCACTAATGAAATGAATCAGTTCAAATTGGTTTAAGATTTTAATATAAATGTTTATCAGTGTTCATCATCAAATATTTGCACAAAAGATTTCCATTTTAACATGTGATTTGTCCGTTGATTAATAAATTTTTAAAGAAGTACTGCAATAAAAAACTAACAGATACTCAGAAAGAAAAGTCTAACTTTTAACTTCTCACTTTTTATGAACCTTTACAAATCTGTATTAAATTTAAAAAATCTTTATAGAATCTATAATCTGATTTAAATCAGTATGCGAGCTCAAAAATCTATACAATACAATGGTTCTGCATTCTATTTTTCGAAGGGATAATGCCTAAATAGTTACAATTCTTTTTTTTTGTTTTTTTAAGTTCTCCAAATTAACTGTACAGTAAAATTTTAAACTTAAAACGAAAGGTAACGAAAACGACACAAAAAATTTTAAACTTCGAAATGATTCCATACTGTTTCTAAAAATATCGTGTGTTGGCTCATAGTTGGCATTAGGCCTTTTTTAAGGAAAATTCTAATATTTTGAATCTGAGAGTGTAATAGTGCAATATTCTGGTTTTGATTGCTGTCGCCATTGCTAATTTATGGGATGAATAAAGGACCAACGATAGCAAGAATAAAAAAACGTCGGGTGGGTAATGTCAGAGACATAACTGGTTGTCGTGAATACGAAAACAACTGACATGTTCCTTAACACTTCCGAATATCAATTAGTTGATCAATTGTATGAATTATGCAAGCATTCCCCTTTTCCACATTTTTCGCAAAAACAAAGAAGGCTTCCTTTTGTTCTAGATTACTGTGAATTTCACACAGCGAAAAGTGCAAAAATCAAATCAAACAGTTCTAGATTTGCACTAAACTGAGGATATTTCCCATCGATTTGCGAGCAAGATATCCTAATAGTTCTTTAGAAAACTTTTAGAGACACCCAACTTTTGCTCTCCACCGTTGCTTTTTCGCCAAAGCAAATGACTGGCAGCTGTGGCGTAATCGCTCTTGTCGGATGCGAAACTAGCTTTGCAAACGACACAAAATACATCTGCTCGCAGTGACGATAGAATCCAAACTGATCCAATTTTTTGTTGAGAGGCTTGTTTTTACCTGATTTCATTTGTAGCTTTTTCACTAATGGGCGGTCCTAACGGCTATAAAAAAAGCCGCATACAGAATTTTATTGTCGATTATTTCATTTCGGATTTGTATAATTTATTGAAAGAAACTATCAATATGCTGTAGGGATTCGTTTTTAGCATTCAGAAAGATCAAATTGCGTAATTCTCTTCGACATTAAACTCTGGAACATTTTTTGCAAAAAAACAAAGAAGGCTTCACTTGATCTCGATTACTGTGAATTTCACACAGCGAAAAGTGCAAAAATCTAACCAAACTGTTCTAGATTTGCACTAAACTGAGGATATTTCCTTTCGATTTGCGAACAACAAATCCTAATAGTTCTTTATAAAACTTTTAGAGCCATTAGAACGGCTGATTTTGTGTAATGCTCTCCACCGTTGCTTTTTCGCCAAGAGATATTCACGATCAAAAACTTATCACTTATTCAAATGGTAAATTTTGAAAAGGCACCCTTTTCATAGTAAAGTAAGTCGTATTCACGACAAAACTTTTGAGATAAAATTGGGAGCACAGTAGTGAACATATCAGAAGTGTTTTTAGCTGATTTTTTCGAATATTATTTTAATTTCCAAGGAATGTGAATCAATTCCCAATATGGAGCAAGACGAACTAAGCAGAAATATGAAAAATCGTAGTGATTTTAGTGGCTAAATCAGGTTTTTAAGGTAACGTCCACACAAATGAGATGAAATAGGGAGCTCTTACCCTATGTTTCACAATATTTTCTAGCAATGTTTTCTTAGGCTCTTCGCCAAAGTAAAGTTAGAGTCAAAATTGAGAGCTGACGATGCAAATTGTTGAATTTTACCCAAATTGCGTGAGCAAAATTTGGGTAATGTTCAAAAGTACAAAAAAATAGCCGTTCTATACAGAAAGACAAAAGTTAACTTTCGAATTCAAATAGAATTGATCTTTGTCATCGAGGCAACGGGATGGACTTTCTTGGAAAAGGACATCAATTTATCCAACTGCCCTCAGTTCCGCTTGATTAAGCAATATTGAGCAGTTGTCAAACATGAGTTGAAAAGATAACATTATATATGACAGGATGAATAAATGATGGCTCAAAATGTCAACTCAGGTCAGTCAACCAAGTGTGCAAAATATGATGAGCGGTATTCGAAGAAAAGTTCGAGATTTCATCATTCCAAATCGGAATAAATTTTTCACCATTTATCCAATAAATTAAGCACAATAAATTACCTTAATTTTAAGTACTCAGCATTGTTTTTTTAAGTCCAGATATTGATTGACTCAAACTTCAGCGATATACAACATTCCAAGCGTACCCGAAACGGCGTATGTACTCTATTCGGATCCAGTCAATTCAGCAAACATCTTCATATGACAGCATAACAGAAGAACTCATTGACATCAAACTGGCCGAAGATGACGATGCACATGTTGTTAATTATTTGATACATGTTTTATGATGACGTCTAACCACCTTCAACCTATCTCGCACTGCACTGAATGTTAAATGCCTGTAGCAACTAACTAATCTATGGGATAGCCAAAGAGCTGAGAATTTCGTAGCAACCGAATTGAATTGCACAACATTTGATTTGAATTATTGGCTGCAGAAGACAAGTTTAGTTTACTCATTAATACTTCATATCATACCGATCGAATCAAATGTGAGAGATAATTCAAATGCTTCGGAACATGAAAGCACTTACATACTCAAGATGATTATTATTTATGTAGCTGGTATCAGCAAAGCATGAAACTGATGGATGAACGTTATACTTCAATAGATTCTCGAACCGGCATCTACGACCGGAGAAATCAATCATCATCCAGTAGATGCGAGATGGTTCTCTTGTTTTGCAGCTTTCGACCAGCTGCATTAGGTCGACGCAAAATATCGAAAGTACGATTCTGTTCATTTTAGAATGTAATAGCACCTATACAAAATGTGATATGCAATTCAAATCTGCACACAAAAAAGTACTTTCCAAATGCTTATCGTGATATCAGCTTTTCATTGCGACCCGGTGACCATTTGCCATAACGTTCGTTACAGCTGTGATCTGGCAGTCTATTGTGCATGTGTTTGCGAACCTGTGTACACATCCCTGAAGCAAAAAATGGATGCTCGCTCTCGGACAGGATTCAATGAATTATATTTACTCTAGCACGGGGCCCCACCAGTTCCGTCCACACGCCCGCGGTCAGAAACTCTCCACCCCACAAACAACTAGACCTCCGCCGGAAAACGCACCCACCGCTTGCCGAAGGAAACCAACTGGAAAATTGTACGTTTCATCGTTATTGACTACTGTTGGGTATGCCGGTCATCGAAGGTGCTTAATCTGGTCTCAATGGGATGGTACGGGCTGGCGTTGAATTAACGATTGAAGCGTGTTTTATGCTGAACTTGAAGAATGAAAAATGAAGTTTTCAAAGTACTATTTGATTCCACCTTACTACTCAACTACATCGGATAAGTACATAATCAATATGTGAGTGCGTATTTAAAGAAACGTACTGACTTACACGTTTTCTCACCCACTACGGCAGCCCATGTTCCAACAGTCGGAAAGAGGCGCAATACGCAGCCAGTACAGTGCATGTTGATTTCAGACCCGTGCACGCGGTTTCAGGTTGGCATCTATATCGAGAGGCAATCGGTATGTGCGTGTGCTCCGGTGAAAACGTTCCGAACCGGTCTATGTGGTAAGTGAAATAAAGGACAGAAGGGTTTGTTTACCCATCTCGTGCACCGACCGGTACATACTATAGTTATTCACAGACACACACACGCATTCATTAGTAATTCCCAGCGTAACTGATGCGATCGCATGCTCGATGAGTGTAATTTAATGGAACGACGATAAATATTGAATTTATTTGTACGTGCAAAATACACCCATCCATTTTCGGCTGAACAATATTTGCTCTTTATCTGCACGATATCGGATAATTGTCCCTGCATTGCCTTGTTTAAAGCAAACTGCTACCCACAGCTAGGATACAGGTGTAAACAGCGAGCGTTTGTTTGCCGAAAACGGATTCCAAAAAAAATTCTCTGCTGACGTCTGGCAAAGAGTTTCTGACATAATCGATTATTGTCAGTTGAACAAATCCTTGATCGTATCGTTTGCAAGCCAATCCGGGATACAACCTTGATTATAACGAGGGACTGAGACATATTACTTTTCGGCATGCCCGAAAATCTCACAACATTTATTTGTTGGCTTTACCGATTGATTTGAGCATGTCCAATAGCGTAACCACAATTATAGTTACTTGAAATTATGCTCCGAAATTTTGCACGATGCCGAAAGAGTATCTAACCGTCCGAACACGAGTGGCAAATGGGATTCTTTTGATTGGCAACTCTTCCAATCACACTCTAGGGTTGTGTAACGGAATCGCGTATGCTTGATATGCTTCAAATGAAAATTAGTGTCCCATTTTCGGAGGTTTCGTCCCACGAAGATGCCGGCTAGTAAGTTAGTTGCGATCACATCGAAAAATGATATATTTCTCAACGAATTAGGCATTAAGTATCTGTATTGAAAAAAAAAACCTATTTAATCCACCTAGTGGTGTGATAATGCCTATCTCTTTCTTCGAAACAGTCTCATGAAAAAAAATTTTTACCTTTTTATTTAAAAAAAATTCTGATACTAATTTGGGCTCATTTTTAACACCAATTAATTATAGTATGATTAATTCGAGTAGCGCACAAAAGCATGCTTCAGCGTTTAGGCCACATATTCGGCATCATTTCTCAAACCAAGCGCTTGAAGCGTTGCCTTATTGTACGAGAAGAGTGATGCTAATCTAAAAAAACCCTTCTTGATCCACTTAGAGGAATTTTCATAGATCTTGAAAAATTACAATCGGGATGCAAAATTTGGGATGCGTATTCAAGGGGTGCTACCTAACGGTTAAGGTTTAAAAATTTTCGATCTTGAAAAATCACCATAGGAGCAAGGATGGCTTTTATCGTATCAAAGAACGCTCACTAGCAACTCTTCATACGATTCAATCGGTGCCATCAAAGAGAGACGGATATCATCGCAGCAACAAAAAACCGGCATGGTTTATTTAACATAGAACAGACACCAGTGCGAGGACGAATTTCTCTCGATAACCTGTCTGAGAATCAAAAGTTAGCTCGCTGCTGTGGGGGTTCTCTCTGAAGCAACAAACGGTCGCTTATTCTCGTTTCGCGATCCGATTCTGTATGGGCAGTGGATAATTGCGACAGAATCATTTTACTATTGCCGCTTATTCTAACTATGTGAGATTGAAATATTGCAACCTAGTATGAGAATCATCAAGTCGAATCATTGATTCGATTTTCTGCGATAAGCTCAAAAATCTATACAATACAATGGTTCTGCATTCTATTTTTCGAAGGGCTAATGCCTAAATAGTTACAATTCTTTTTTTTTGTTTTTTTAAGTTCTCCAAATTAACTGTACAGTAAAATTTTAAACTTAAAACGAAAGGTAACGAAAACGACACAAAAAATTTTAAACGTCGAAATGATTCCATACTGTTTCTAAAAATATCGTGTGTTGGCTCATAGTTGGCATTAGGCCTTTTTTAAGGAAAATTCTAATATTTTGAATCTGAGAGTGTAATAGTGCAATATTCTGGTTTTGATTGTTGTCGCCATTGCCAATTTATGGGATGAATAAAGGACCAACGATAGCAAGAATAAAAAAACGTCGGGTGGGTAATGTCAGAGACATAACTGGTTGTCGTGAATACGAAAACAACTGACATGTTCCTTAACACTTCCGAATATCAATTAGTTGATCAATTGTATGAATTATGCAAGCAATAATTGTCACTAAGATTTTATTTCGCTGTTCGGTAATTTCTTTGACAAAAACTTTCGGTAAACATCAGAAATAACCGAATTTCCGGTATACGAGTTTTAGTTTACAAAAATTATTCAAATTTTTACAGTACGATCAGTTGCACGCAAATTTTTTACTGAATTCTGTTAAAAAAAAGCACATGGATACGACAAATATGAATAGCCGCCGAGAACGGTGAATAACGTACCGTCCGCACTGTACAATAATTATGATTACCAAATTTCGGTAAATATAAAAACCAACGAAAACAAACTGTCAAGCAGTAACCATTTTGAGAATTTTAAAGGCGTAGAATTGAAATCATTCTAAAGAATTGATTTATCGAGTGAAGATGGAACAGGTAACAGGAGGAAGACGGACGTCTTATTGAAATTTTCAGTTAGTATTCTTTAGTTTACCAATATTAAAATTTTTCAGGTAATAATTTGTTTTTACTGCCGGGAGCATATACACGGGTATGTGTCTGAATTACATCGACACGTAAATAACCACATGCAATGCGCGCTATGCTAATTTTTATTTCTTGAAACGACATATAATTGAAAAACATCCGACTGAAATGTCCACTTTTGCGGAAATAGTGAACGTTTTCTCACCTACAGATGAGCAGTATGAAATTTCAAACTTCGACATTGAAATCAATGGCGAAGAAAATATTACACTGGATGAACTCAAACACATGTGAGTTTGTGTATTTTTCAAATGACGACTGGAGCTAAATTTCTTCACACTTTGCAGTGAAAAATCAAGGAATACCTTTTCCAAAATAGAAAAGCGTAATCAATGAATGAAAAGTTGTATTTTTTTGGAAAATCCAAACACCTCTTAAATTGATTTTTAATTGTAATTTCAACCAAAACAAAACCGGAATTACCGAACCGTCCGTTAGTTAACACCACCGAATTTACTGAATGTTGTTTGACAGGTCAACAAAATTCAATTCCATTACACTTGTTTTTTTCATATCAGACTCACCGTAGGCTCTCTGTAACATTTCGCACACTTGGTTACACTTTATTTCATTTTTCACGCAAAATTTTATACAAATTCTTCAATTCTTCCATTGTTTAAACTAACAAAAATCGCCGAGCTCAAAAAAACACGTCTACACCAGCCGCTACAAGACAGAATGTAAACAATGAATACAGCTGAAAATTTCACCATACATTAGGGACATATGTACCAACACAATAAAAAAAATTTGACCACCGGACTCTCCAGACGCGCGCAATTAAAAAACTCCGGGAACTTTTTGAACAGACCTCGTACATCATGATTTTTCAAGATCGAAAATTTTCAAACCTTAACCGCTAGGCTCCTCACCCATATACGATTTATCTCATGGGGACTTTTTTCGAGATGCTCAAACTTTTGAGCACTACCGCTTTACGAAATTATAGGTGATCTTAAAAAATTGACACCCTTGTATATATTAGAGCGGTAAAAAACAATATGTTTTTTTCAGTTACGTCACTTATATCATCATATCTCCGGAACCAGAAGTCACAGCCATTTGGTCCTCCTGAAACTTGATTAATGGCTCTACAGTAGCCTTCAAACGAGTCTAAGTTTGTTGAAATCGGATCAGACTTCTCTGAGAAAATTGTGGGGTAAAAAAAATCGTTAAAAGGTGCACAAACATTCGAAACTCTCGCGGAATAAAGAAACTCATAAAAGTTATGTTTTTTCAACGTTGATTTGTAACAAAATTTGCACATTATACTCTATATTAGTTTTATCCTGAATTTGCATCAATTTTTACACATGCAATAAAAAGATATACACATGGGAAAATGTTACATTTTTTTGCAGGGATTTGTGAATATTAATTATTTATAGCTTTTTCAGCTGAATTCAACATCGAAATAGATACAAATCCACTGTTTCCTTGGTAATGGATTTAATATTCTGTAATCACCCAAGATATATGAAATGGTTAAATTGTTAGGTTCTAATGGGAGATAGTTCCTATTATCTTTGTCGTGTGAAATCCAGAGGCAAAAATAAAATGTAGTTTTTTTTGACCATGTTCGATGTACGTGCTACTGGGCGTTTTAGAGTGACTAGAACAAGAGAGTGGCGAAATGGTAGCGCGTATGCACGGAATGCATAAGAACGCAGGTTCGAGTCCTGTCTCTGAGCGTATCTTTTTCCAATAAATCATCTTTTCTGTTAGTTTTTCATTCATTTGGCTTCTCCAATATATGTTTCCGCTCAGGTCATTGCAAAACTGAACTTAGTTATGGCGGCTTTACGTCAAACCAACTAAAATTAATAAATCAATAAAATGTTGCCGACTAGGGTTCCCGCTTCCATGTCCTAAAAGACCACAATTGAAAGATTTTCTCATTCTTTACTTTCAGCTACCAAAACACTTTTTACCTTTCTCATATAGCTATGCAGTCACTGTGAAACCCGACTTTACAACCTTGGCCCGGAGGCCCGAGTGTCATATACCATTCGATTTAGCACGACGAACTGAGCAAATGTATGTATATGAAGGCGACGAATAAAAGGTGAATTTAGTTGCTGGTATTATTTTGACAATACTGTTTTTGACAGATCATGCGTGAATCGTATCTTATGCAATTGTCAGACTAGTTCAGTTTGGTCTATAATTTAATCGTGAATCGTCATTTGGTTTGTAACTTAATCGTGAATGAAAGCTGGCAAAGTTGAAAGAAGACCCACTCTTTTATCGAAAAATTGTGTTCAGTGGAATGTATGATTCCTTTTAAGGGGCTCTTTTGAATATTTTAAAAAACTTAAAAACTAATTAAAACAATTTACAACAAACTTTATTCATTTAGTGGAGCCGGAAAAAGCCCCCAAGAGCTGACTATTACACCAGTCCACTCTCAAAAGGGCACAAAATCATCCTTATCTTTTCGTTACGTATTTGGAATAATATTTAAATAAAAGTAGCGTTTAAAAACTCATCAAAGCATTTCTTGTAACAAAGTCGCTAACCTTTCGCAGGGCGTCTGACAATAAAGCAACTTTTTTCAACCTTTATGGATATCCCAAGAGAGTGTTGAGTCTAAATGTCTAAATACTTAAAATCGTTGGCTTTTTCGATCACCCAGACATGGATTTGCATGATTTTTTAGTTTTTTTTCGTGGGGAACGAAACACCATGTATTTTGTTTTCGATAGATACAAAGAAAGAAGGTTGGTTCGCTTGAAGTAATTCGATAAGATTTGAAGGTCGTATTCAAATCAATCAACAAGATAACGTCAATACACGGATAAAAAGCGCAGTATCGTCAGCAAAAAGCGCTAGTATACCTTTCGATTTCAAATTTTCAACGTCGTTGATAAAAAGTAAAAATAGTAACGGTCCAATGTTACTGCCTTGGGGTACCCCCACATAGATTGAACGCTAGGAGCTACGAGCGTTGCCGAGAGATACGACCTATTTCCTGTTCGACAGATAACTTTTAACAATGTCATTAGCAACATAAACGCTGTTAATACAGTTAAGAAATTACGTAAATTTTGGGTAACATAGATTTTGATCTCCATATCCAAATAACCAATTTCAATTTCAATCTACAGCGAAATAACTCCGATTCTAGCTGCACTGCAATGTAAAAAGCACTCACCTCTTCTTCGTTGCTGGCCGTGTTCACCGAATCCATGCTCTGGGAGAGCGCCAGTGGGGCCATCGGGGTCATCTGTCCCATAGAGTTATCCATTTTTACGTTGTTCCCGGTGAGACTGTTTTGCGTCTGTCCGAGGCTGTGATTGTTGTTGGCTGCGTTGACGTTGAGAGTACCGTTGATGGACTGTGTACCGACAGCCGGATTAGATTGGGCTACAATTGGTGATGTGAACATGGATTGCTGACTGTGGCTGTTAGGCGTAAGCGCAAGCGAAACTGACACTAGTTGCTGTTGTTGTTGCTGCTGCTGATGCTGCTGTTGTTGTTGCTGCTGTACTGCAACACCAGTTGCGGATTCCAGCAGCTGATTTTGGAAACGAACTTGTTGCTGATGCTGCTGTTGTTGCTGTTGTTGCTGTTGCTGCTGATGCTGCTGTTGTTGCTGTTGATATTGTTGATGAGCAACGGCCTGGGCTTGATGATGTTGCAGCAGGGCTGCAGCGGCTACGGCGGCAGCAGCCGGAGCCTGTGGGTGAGCGGAAACTAGACAGTTACCTAGGGCCGGTATCGTTGCTGCACCGGCCAGCGGTGCTGTGCACAGTCTTTTCGGCGATAGGACTTGTGGGGCGCTCGCTACCGTGATTTGCGGCGCTGGCCTTCGTTTCACCACGGTCGACGAAATGGTGACGGAATTTAAGGACGCACTGTTGAATCGAACACCATGTGTCGATTCTGAAAGCAGAAAAAAGAAAACAAACAAAATAATTAGGCTAGAAAACGAGTCAAATTTACGGGTGAATGCATTCATTGAAATTTCAATTACTGCTCAATGTATAATTAATTATTTCTCGCCCATCGAAACCGCTGATGGTGTCCGCATATGTGGATTCACTACCCTCAGTCACACGCAAAATTGTTAGTGACCTATATGAAACCATAAAGATACGAGCATCAATCTCCCACAGGTACCTCAGTTTTGATTTATACACCCGATCAACTCGAAAGGCGCGAGAATCGGATCAGGGTATCGCCCTAATACATCAACGAGCAGACGAGCGCATGTTCGCAATCTATTCGCTGCATAATTAATTTTTTATAATTAAAAATATATCGAAAACAGCAGAGGTTTCACATCCATTCTCGTGTACCGACGGTGTGCTCAATACAGCTCAGTGATTAATGCACTACTTTCAGGAAAATGGGAATTCCAATTTGCCTGCAAATTGTTCATTAATATGAAATTAAACACGACCTTCGAAGGCAATCGGCTAGGCCGCAGAGTAAACAAACGGATCGCAGCTGTCACGCATTTTCACCTTCATACACTATTTATCTTTTTGGTGCGATCTGCAGAGAAAGAATCATGTTGATGAAAATTAAATAATTCACTTACTATTTGATTTTCGATTTATTTCGCCGACTTTAGGCTAAATATTTCAAATTTTCTTATATCCCGGATAAAAGTAATTAGCAAACAACATACATAATAACAAATTCTATTATTAAAACCAAAAATATCAATGGTTGGAATTAATAATATTTAGTTTGAAATAAGAATTAAAATATCAGAATTCATAACAAAGTCTGCATGAGAAAATAGCGACAAAACATAAAATTCTGTCATTGTAATATCGGAGTAAGAACAAAAATTTTATAGAATACGACTTTTTCAGTTATTCTATATTCTAGTATTCAGAACAGAATAATATTATAGGTATTTCTCTTATCTGATTCTGATGCTGTTTATTCAATAGTATTATATTTGAAGATAAAACTACTGGATCAATTGTACTTAATGAAATTGAAATAACTCATCAATAACGAAATAAGATATAATTACTAATTTTGATGCTAAACAGAAGCACGCACAAAGTTCTCTTGATGATCCATACAAAAAAGTCGTGTATAGACAACCGTGTAAAAAATTGGATGTGCAAATTTTTGTTCTTTCAGCAATAATAAGTGTAAGCAGTTTGAATCGATCTAGTTATAAAATTAACTCGAACTTAAAAATACTGCAATTTTTCTAATATTATTATATGTCACATTCCAACGAATATGTTGCCAAAAAAGAGAAAGAAATATCGATATCTTCGTTAAAAATGAACGTATTTCGTTTAAAAGGACAATTGTGGCAGATATTTTTAAAAACCTGAAAATGTTAACAAAAAAATTAGTATAATTCGAAAAGTAAAAATTCGATCGATCTCAAAAGCATTCAATTGCATTTAGTCCGACGAGGATATTTTTCATAGTTTGATCAAAATCGATCCAGCCTTACAAGATGCACGTAAATGGAGCGCCGGATTTATCACAAATTTATATTCAAAAACATGTGTGGTTTGAAAATTTAAATTGAAAATTGCATTGACTAGAACCAAGAACCACCAGATCACAAAGCACGTCAGTTAATCGACTGAACCACAGAAGCCCATATGAAAAATTGATACATACAAATCCATACAGCGGCACCTGGTAGCCGAGTGCAAATTATATTCGGAACTGGTAAAATTCTGAACGCTTGAAATATTGCGTAATATGTAAAGTTCAGTAGTTATAAATTGTATCGTTTGTAGATTTATGTCATCTGTAAAATTCATAATTTTTTGTGCTCATTCATACACACACGCGGACCTTAGTTCAGTTCGTCGAGCTGAATCATATGATACACACTTAGAAAAATTTACATCTTTATAGATGCACATAAAAGGAGCGTTGTAATTCACCCACATTCACAATTGAAAGCCTGTAAAGATAAGTCATACCATTAACTTCACAGTTAATTTAGCTGAAGCTTACATCTATACAGACGCAAAATTTATTTTTACATGCTAGATAGATTACGGCATACTTGAATTTACGTCAAGCGTAAATTTCTATTTTTCTTAGAGTGTATATTAAACTCGGTTCTTTATCTTCGGATTTTTTTCTGCCGAAATTTTATATACATACACAACATTTTTTTAATTTTACAGGTTATTTAACCCCTCATACGATGTAATTCATAAAGATCTAATTTGTCAAATGACGATAAATTTCATTTGTTAAATTTGACTTAATGCTAGATTAGCATGAATTTTACTGTTTCCGACTGTAACTTACATTCTGCTAGTAGGTGCGACTGTATGAATTTAAATGCACGTTTTACCAGCCAAGCAGATGTGTGCTTGTGTGGCTCAGACGATTTACATACACAGATAAAAATATTTTGTAAACTTACATTTATTTTCATGCACATATTTGGAGCAGGCAATTGAATGGAAAATTACATTACAAAACTAAGCGGTTTGTAAATATACAATCTTGTTCAATGAAAAACTAAATGAATATTAATGTCATTTTACATCAATCATGGTTTTAAATCAGATTTTCGTTTCAACTGGCGTCTATTTCATAGTACTATCGGTTTACATGCCGTGTAAGTTTCATCATTTCTTTCTGTGTACGTACTTTGTGATTCAATGATTCTCGGTTCATGTCGCGCGGCGGTTGCAATTGGTATTCGTTTTTTTTTACTTCAAGGAATTTTATGTCATGGAATTTAAGATACAATATTTAATGTTTTTCCACGTAAATTTGCGTGAACTGCGACGCTCCATTTATGTGCATCAATAAGATGTAAAACCACAGTTTTTTTTTCGAAGTGCGTAAAAACGGTAAAATTCATGTAAATATATGTCCTCTGAGCCGGTTGTAGACGACTCAGTTTTACAGTAGATTTAACACATATTTAATGCATTCTGATGTATTTTGTATTTTTATTAGGCTGAAACATGTAAATTTACACGTCTGCTTGAATGGCGAGGTATGTTTGATTTATACCTAAATCATTCTTGTAAAATTCAGTCAAGTTAAGACTTGCGTTCTTTTGAATTGTGCCATATATGGGCTTGATTCATCTGCAAATTTCGCAATTTTTTTACTGTGCATGACAAATTATTTTATTCATGTTTCATAAATTTAGCTCATTCCTCATTTAGAATGTAATTGTACGTTCTTGCATCTATTTGACGAATTAGATGTTGGAATTGCTTCATACGTAGAACTCCGCAAACAGTAATACTTTAAATTATGCACTATTCACAAAATGCTGGGTTAAGAAACACTTACCAATTGGTCTCGAACCGAAAGATCACCAATTGAAGTGAAGTGGCTAATGTGGAATTCGCAGGAAAGTGTGTAAACTATATCTTTTGAGACCGACTCATTCAAGCGCCTGAAATTCAGCATTGTTGACTGGATTGTACAAGAATGATTTGAGCATATAGCAAATATACACATTTTTTTCACAAAGACGCGTAAAATTTGATGTTTGAGTACTTTAAAACAAAGCGAAATGCATTATTCTTATGCTCAATCTGTATTATTCTTATGCTCAATCTGTATATATTTTTTACACTTGAATTTGTCAATCTTAGAAGAGGTAAATTTACATGACTTTTACTAACTTTATTCAGATTATGAAAAAAAGTGGGAGGGTAATTTCGGAGACATAACTGTATGACGTGAACACAATAAAAACGTATATATAATTTCTTCAAAAACAGAGAAGTGGTTAAAAATATGTTAACCATTTCTCTGTATGTTAACCATTTCACTTATACCATTTCACAAACCAAATATTTTTAGTAAACATCATACAAACCAGTTGAAATTTCATATAAAAAAAATCTTGTTGAATATTATTCAGTTCATAGTCAAAATCTGCTAGATGAAGTATTTTCATCTTACCAAAAATTTTGATCTGTAAAAATACTCATGGTTTAAGGAGTGTATCGAAAATAATCTATCCACATACATTTGTGTTGTACGCATGTATATGTGATGGTTTTTTATGCTCAGATCACAAAATGCTGTGCATTTGGCTGTCAGCTTTCGTTTGTTTACTTGTTTATGCGGTTGAAATTCTACGTTTTCAAAATGTCGCTTATTGAAAAGGAAGTGAAAATTAAGGTTCTAGACACATGGCTAAGTGAGAAGGGTATTACTATGCGAAGATTGGCCAAGCGATTTGAAATTCATCATGCCAGTGTTAAAACCATCATTAATAAGTTCGGGGAACACTTTTCTTTGGATGAGCTATCAGGAAGAGGCAGAATACCCTATTCTTCCAACCCGAAACTGGACCAGAAAGTGATATCTCTAATCATGAAGAACAAATCAATGTCAATACGTGATTTGGCCAAAATAGCAGGAAAGAGTATCGGAATGATCCATCACGAGGCGAAATCACCTGAAGACCTACAAGAAGCAGAAAATCTCGAATAAAAGTATAGAACAGAAGAAGCAAGGGCCCGGAAATTGTATTCGCGCCTTTTGCAGTGTCCGGATGCATGCGTTTTGATGAACGATGGCACTTTTGTAAAGGAGGACTCAAAAACCCCTCCTGGTCCACAATACATTACTCGTCGTCGTTGGGGAGGATGCGAGCGATGCGGACAGGTCAATTCAAGTGCAGAAATTCAATCGAAAGGTACTGGTATGGCAAGCAATATGTTCCTGTGGTTTGAAGTCAACCATTTTTTACGCAACCAGAACTGTAGATGCAGAAATCTATCGATCTGAGTGTCTCCAGAAGAGATTGCTGCCTTTATACAAGAAGCATAGTACATCTCCACTGTTTTGGCCGGATTTAACGTCGGCTCACTATGCTAAAACCACTCTCAATTGGATTGCGGAAAAGGGTATACATTTCGTTGAGAAAAATGTCAATCCACCAAATTGCCCTCAGCTTCAACCCATTGAACGTTACTGGGCAATCGTGAATAGGGTCTTCAAGGAGACTGGTAAGGAAGCTGGGAACATGCAGGAGTTCAAAAAAAATTGGGCTCAAGCATCAAAAAAATGCGATGCAGCACTTGTTCGGATCTTGATGAAGAGCGTTCGATCAAAAGTTCGAAAATTCGGAAAGGAATAACTTAAATTTCATCCGGTTTGCATTATGCTCAAGCTTAACCTCGTACAATAAAGGATCAATTTTTAGCTTGATCGGAGCTGCGATTTGACGCCGTTAGACCATTATCTTTGGGGGGCTGTCGAAGATAAGTATTATGTGGACAAGCCAGAGACAATTCAAGCCTTGAAGGTCAACATTTGTGCAGCCATAGCTGAAATAAAGCTGCATACAATCGAAAATGTACTAGAAAACTGGACCGACCGTATGGTGTACTGCAAGGCCAGCCGAGGCAGCCATTTGAATGAAATTATATTCCATAATTAACCGGAAGGATTGTACTTCAATATGAAAAAATAAGTTTTTCAAAAAAAAAAATTACAAGCAGGTAAAAAGACAGTGAATTTGAATAACATGTTTGAAAAATTCTGGTCACAACTAATTATATCAATCAATCGATTAGAAAGCTTGATTGATATATTAACATAATCAAGCTTCCAAATAGCTAACCCGGGTTGACGGTTCATTCCATAGGTCGCTGGTTTTCGAGCGTATGTCGTCTGTTCAAGCCCCGGCCTGAAAGGATTCTTAGTATCAGTAGAATCGTAACACCAGCCATGTAATGGTCCTGTCTGTATGCTAAAAATAGGTAGCGAAGTCTGTTGAAACAGATGGTTAAATTCCACAAAAGTAATGTAATACCAAAGCTATTTACTATGTACTAATTAAGTAGTGGAATATAAATTAACAAAAAGTAAACAGATTTAAAGTTAAAATTAGTAGCAAACCTCTGCCCCTTTTTGTCATGAGAGAGAGAGAGAAGTCCCACGTTAGCGTTTGTAACACCGTCCTAAAATCGCCCACATTCTTTTCAAGGTTGTACGCTAGATTTGCGTTGCACTCACGATTCTGGATACCTCCACCACGTATCGAATTATGCAAAAAGTAGTTTTCCTAGTTCAAATCAATCACGTCGGTGCATGTGGGTCGATCTGTGTGACTTTTGATACAGTGTGTCCCAATCTATTCTATCTACCGCTCTACCAAACCGCTTGAAGATGGTAATAAAAGTTTACATCATCATATCAGCAAACTTGCAACCTGCCTCAATATTTAGAGTACAGGATCTAGCTGTGTCATTCAAAGGATAAACACATTAAAATTGTGTTACGTTTTCTTCTGAGACACACTTTACTTCCAGCTGATTTACCTTCACGCGGCTGCACTGAGAGGTGGGTAGTAGATGATTTGGAATGCAACGAAGAAACTAACTCGTAAACCAGACACTTCACACAGCCACGGTAGTAGTAGCAACTGTGCACCTGGCGAAAATATTAACACGAACTCAGTAGAGAGTGATGGCAGTCGATTGATGTGTTGGTGTAGGTATGGGTGGGTAACACCGTCCCACTGGTGCGATGCTCCAAAGAGTGCAACGGAAGCTCCCAAGAAGTGATCGATCGCAGCCGGCCACACTTCATTTGCCTCAGTTCGTTGGAAAACCACACCGCAGTCGTTGTGGTTAGCGTTGTTGCTGTTACCATTCTCGTTGCCGACACTCGGAGCTATAAATAGAGGAATTCGCAACCAAGTGGCGAAACGTGTTTCTATTTATTGATGAAAGACTCTCGCTTCCCGGTCGATTCTCGAAGGCTGATGCAAAACCCAAACCATCACCCATCCGTCAACGGAGTTACCGTATGTGAAGTGATCAGTGCAATTCGGCCTAGGAATTGCTTCCGCCGGTCTACGGATATGGCACATTTGTACGAATTTGTTGAATTATTAGGTATGTCAACTTTGATGCACTGGCTCAATAAATAAACTTTTGCATGTGTGCGGGTTACAACAAATTTTGGTTGACTGACATTGGCAATGCAGGCAACGTCAAATCATTACTAGGGAGAGAATAAAAATGGAGTTGTTAAATGACGAATGACGATAGATGAAGTTCCGACTCACAAGTACATAATAGTCCAAGCTAACTACTATTATCACTTGTCAGCTTAACTTGATGATCACTAAACAGACTAACTCTACTTAAGTAATTTCTATTCCATGTTAAAAGCACTAGCTATCGATTAATACTGGAAACTTTGAAGAAATTCCTATTAAAGATTTGTAATAATCTAAAGAGAAAATAAACAAATAGAGGCTCTGTAGAGGACATGTCATTTAATTTTGTTAACATAAGAATAAATAAAAAATGATCTGCCAAAGTCAATGATCTGATTGAATAAATGTCTGCTGTACATCAACACTATGCTCGGTGATTATAACAAGTGTTGGATAGTGTTCAATCGATTTCTTCGAGATGTGGCTTCCTTCCATACCTCTAAGGAAACCCTCACATAGGGCTAGGAAGTTAAAACCTCTATAATCGAAACAAAAAAATTACAGTGTTATGTTCGAGACACGACCGATCATGATGACATTAAAATTGCAATTTTAAAAATCTCTCTTCAACAGATTTATATTTAAAAAATAGGCAAATAATTGTGAAACACTATCTAGGATTCTAAAGTTAATTTTAGGAAGTTAGAACCATATATCTTTGTCAAGTGCGTGCAAGACCTATTTATTATAAAGTTAATTAATTATTAATTATTAATTTTGGAATTCCGTATGAAACTGCAAGAATTTTTCTTTGAACCTATAAGTTTGTGAAAATCGATTTAGCCATCTTGAAGTATGTATGGTGCAGTTTTCAATCACCATTTCCAATTCTTTCGAAACCGGATTCAGATGACCGGAATAGCCGAAGTTGATTCGTTTGCCAGCAATCAATATCACCTCCGAAATGGAACAGTTTTGAACCCAGTTAAACCTAAACTTACTATCTCATGCTCTATTTCGATTAAACTAATTAAACGAAATTTAACAAATGAAACGAACCTGCGTTTCTGTTACTTCTGCATATGTAAGTCAAGCTAAGCAGCATGAATCAGCAGCATAAAACATGTAGTAGGATTATTATTATTATTATTATTGTTATTATTATTATTATAATTATTATTATTATAATTATAATTATTATTATTATTAATAATATTATTATTATTATTATTATTATTATTATTATTATTATTATTATTATTATTATTATTATTATTATTATTATTATTATTATTATTATTATTATTATTATTATTATTATTATTATTATTATTATTATTATTATTATTATTATTATTACTGAGTAAATTGCTTTTTTTTTCAAATAAACTTCAATTTATTGACATTCTTTTATCAACCGCAGCACCGTCTTTTCCCAATATCACACGCTAGTAGCAGACATCCGTAATTGTTTCACTTTCTTTAAAGCGTGTACGAAATAGAACAAAGCACGCATCGTTGTTTTTCATCAGTAATTGCGGATTCGAAAATTGGATCTGGACGAAATTTCATAGTAGCTTTAAAGATAATATGAGCTTTAATTCAAATTAAGATTTGTGAAAATCGGTTCAAGCATCGCGGAGAAATCGAATTCTATTTTTTTAGTTTTCCTTCACCACGGTGCTTCGGTGCTTCCGGAACAGGAGAAGAGGGGACCAGTAGTGTCGAATTAAGTTTTTATGCCCACAAACTAACAAGCTCTGCAAACTAGAATAATTTATGAGACAGTTTTACGGGATTTGGGACTATTAGTCCTTTTATTTGAGTCTAAATTTCTGATAATCGGTTTAGCCATCTCTGAAAAAAGTGAGTGCATATTTTTTCCATTTTTTTGGTACATCCTATATCTCCGGAACCGGAAGTCGGATCGGGATAAAATTCAATAGCAGGCTGCGGAACCATGAGACCTTTCATTTCAATTCTAGTTTGTGAAAATCGTTTCAGCCCTTTCCGAGCAAAGTGAGTGCATATTTTTGTTACATACATACACTCATACACACACGGACGGGGACACACACGGACGGGGACACACACGGACGGGGACACACACAGACATTTGCTTAGTTCGTCGAGCTGAGTCGAATGGTACATGACATTCGGCCCTCCGGGCCCCGGTTAAAAAGTCGGTTTTCACAGTGATTGCATAGTCTTTCTATATGAGAAAGGCAAAAAGTATTATACTATTGATTTTCACAAAATCAGTCAAGTTTTCCAATAAAAATAATGAAAAACATAACGAACTCAGCTGATTTTTACAAACTAAGATTCAAATGAAAGGTCTTATAGTTGAACATTTGGGGGTTTTTTGTTTTGTGCAAAAAGCACATATTTTGTTTCAATTTTCTTTGCGTTTCGCCTTCGGCTCGTCAGTGCTTAAAGCAGTTCTGCCATCTCGTGCCTAGCAGTTCAACTTAAACCGCTAAGCAGACGCAAAGCTTACACAACTTATGTAACGCTTTTGGATATTACACAGAAGTGCAATATCCTTTCTGACGTCTCGGGCGTAAACGAATGACGACTGGCTACTGGTCGCCGCAGAGATTTGAACATTTGGGGTTTTTTTCTAGAACACAATTTCTAGAACATTTCATCCGAATCCGTCTTCCGGTTCCGGAACTAAAGCGTGATAAGTGGAAAATTACCAATTTCATTAGGATTTTTTCACAAACGATGGTCAAAAACAGGTACAAATCCCGTAAAACTGTCTGATAAATTATTCTAGTTTGCAGAGCTTGTCAGTTTGTGGGCATAAAAACTTAATTCGGCACTACTGTTCCCCCCTTCTCCTGTTCCGGAAGCACCGAAAGTGGTGATGGAAAACTCAAAAAATAGAACTCGCTTCGATTTCTCTGCGATACTTACTCCGATTTTTACAAATCATGATTGAAATTGAAGCTCATATTATCTTTAAAAATACTGTGAAATTTCATCCGGATCCGACTTCCGGTTCCGCAGTTACAGGGCGATGAGTGTCAAAGTTTTCAAATCGCCATATAGCTTAACAATATGTACAACAACAAAAAGAGAAGAAAATACAAAACAAGCGATGCGTGCTTTGTTCAATTTCGTACACGCTATGAAGGAATAGAAACGGTTAAGGATATCTGCTAATGGTGTGTGATATTGGAAAAAGACGGTTCTGCGGTTAATAAAAATTTTAGCTATTCTATGATAAGTGCGATTGAAAGAATAAACGAATGTTTGTATGAATTCAAATTTATTTGAAAAAATATGCAATTTTCACAGCCAATAGTGCCGGTGGTGTAATGATGTCAATAATAATAATAATAAAAGTGATAATCCTACTACATGTTTTTGCTGCTGATTCATGCTCTTTAGTTTGACTTACATATGCGAAAATAATAGAAACGCAGGTTCGCTTCGTTTGTTAGATTTCGTCTAATTGGTTTAATCGAGATAGAGCATGAAATAGTAAGTCTAGCTTTAACTAGGTTCCAAACTGTTCCAATTTGTAGATCATATTTGTTGCTGGCAAACAAACCAACTTCGGCTATTCCGGTCATCTGAATCCGGTTTTGGAAGAATTGGAAATGGTGAGTAAAAACTGCAAAAGGGTCTCACTCGCTTTCCTTCAAGATGGCCACATAGATTTTCACAAACTTTAGATTCAAAGGAAAAGTCTTACAGTTCCATACGGAATTCCTAAATTTGTTGTGGATACTTTCCGGCAATGTTGCTCGAATATCAAAAATACAACGAATGTCTATGATCATCGCTCGCTTTCCTTCGCCTTTGTTCGATAATCGTTCTGGTATTCGGACTTGTCCGTATATTCGGGCGCGAACGAAGCCGACGCTACTTCGTTACTTGCACGAATATCTATTCCTTGCAGTTGTCATTCGCATTGGACATACCCCCGAATGACTTAACGCGAATATCGAACGAATATTCATACAGCGATCATCGCCAAACCTAATTCGCGATGATCGTTCGTGCTGTCTTTGAAACATGCAAATTAAGATGTTTCCCCCCGCACTATTACCATAGTCTTATGTGTATGTGATGAACCATATTCCAGCATTCTCCCATTACTGCTACCCTACGAGATATGATGAATTTATTAGATGAAGAATGCTCCGCGAAGAATGGAAACCAACGATCTTCGCCGTGACGATATTCGAACCAATTCGAAGAATAAAATAAATGAACGAATGACAAACGAATGTATAAAACGAACATGCACGATGTATACCAGCAGCGAAGAATGGATTAGTATATTCGGGTTCTCTACGATTATTGCTTATTCCTTTTGCACCCTTCTCTCGTTCGAGCAGTGAATAGTTCAACGTTGTTCGAGACTGGCATATTCGAAGGCAGTATAATCACAGCAAGGATGCGTGAATGAATTAGTTACACGAAGAATATTTGCAACATTGCTTTCCGGTTTCGGGACTACAGGCTAAACAGGATTTGTGGAGTTTGTTAGATTAAGTCCGAACAAACTTTCCTATTTCTATTCAATGAACAGTTCTTTTAGCGAATTCCATAGTAATATTTATAATGTTATGAGTAATATGAGAAAGGCATCAATACACCACTAGGTGGAAAACAGGTTTTGTAAAATTTGTCATTTTTCGTCAAAATGAATAAAAATGATTTTAAAAGACAGTCTATATAAATTTTGGAAAAAAAAGTATACAATGTGACCTTTTAGGCCAAAGTCTACATTTACAGAAAGGTACATTCAAATCTGAAAAAATTTTGTCAACTGCGAATATGATTTAGCTCGTAATTTGTCATATTGAGGTCAATAAAAAAATAAAAAATTTATGAACAAACGACTTTATCAAGAAAAATTTAAGTAATTATATAAATATTTCCATGCGTATGGAAATTAATCATCATGTTCTGAAACCCCATCCGAAAATGTTTTCTTGGTACGCACCTGATTCGGTCCATGCTTGTATTTCATTTTTTCAAGCACTTTAAAAATGATCACTGATACGTCATAATCACACATACGGTAAATTCTGTACAGTGTATGCTGGACTATGCGAAAGAATTGAATGTAATAAAGTACCACACTGACCTACTCAAATGCATCGCACATAGTGAGAGCGTATTTTTCACTCACAGTACCCTGTGCCGTCACATCACTCAAGCTATAACTGCAAGTCTGAGGGAATTGTCCGTAGAATTGAATTAGAGTTTTCATGATTCACGGTACAATTACCGAACGGAGATATTTTGGAATTTAGGTTTCGAATTAACAAGAGTCAATGTCTTTCCAATGGCAATTAAAGATAAAACCTATGGGAACTAGGCACATTTGACTTTGTTTTTGTTCATCAAACCTCACTTCAAGAGCTCACTCTTCCAAAATTAAGCAGTATCATTATCGGTACATATTTATATACCCTTAATTTCTAAAGCTGTATTCCAGTGAAAAAAGGGATGAGTGGGTAATTGTCCCGTGTTGGCGGTTCAATGGATAAGGCACTGGTCTTACAAACCAGTTGTCGTATGTTCGAGCCCCGACCTGGAAGGATTCGTAGTGTCAATAGAATCGTAGTACCAGCCATGCAATGGTTCTGTACACTCTGAATCGGCTGCGAAGTCTGTTGAAACAAAAGGTCAAATTCCACTACAGAAATGTAATATAAAGGCTTTGCTTTTGGGTAATGTCGAGGGCATAACTGGATGGAAATTTTCCTCTGTGTGAGATAACCACAAATAACTCAAAAACTACTTTTCTCAAATTAATGGAAATAATAAGAAAACCTCATAATAGTTGCTCGTATCCACGACGACGATTTTAAGATAGTCCTAGACATCAGTTCCGATGTTAAACCGGACGAATACGAAAAGGAAACCATGGTAGAAGTTCGATCATTTCTTACTGTACGGAAGAGGGAACTCAACCAGGGCCATGGCCGTTGAAAGAGGTGGGTACCGTGGGGAGTACTACCCACCCGAAATTTTCGAATTACTCACATGAAACTTCGAGCTAAAAACAATAGTAATACTATTGATGTCAATGATAATAGGAATGATTTTTGTTACTCGGATATTGAAAATAACTATATTATGTTGTGTTATAATATTTCCTTTAAAATCAAAGAATACTTCAAAATAGTGCGTCGTCCCCCACGTACGTAAAATTACCACCTAGGTTTAATACGTTTCACCGGCTTTGAACTGAACGCCGTGTGGTTACCGTGTACAAAGAGACCTTCTGTGTAATATAAAGCCTTAAGCATCGAATAAGTTTCGCTAATTTGGGTTTTAGAAGCATTAAAATATACCCAATGGATAATGCGTAATAGTTTTTATCTACTGAGTATGTAAATTTTCTTTAAAAAAAACATACTACTATTGTTGATTGTATTTCCACTCTCATTTGTTCTGTATTACTTAATTGTAGGGTAGAAAAAGTTAATTTATTGTGTGAAAATTATAGGTTCTTGGGATTCGATTCTCTCACAATAACTTACCGGTTTACCTAAAATACAGAGGATAGTGTTTTGGGACATCAAATAGCCTTCACAATTTGAGAGTCGTGATAAGTAACAAAACATCGCATTGATTAGAGCCCAAAGTTATCGATGTACTTTTAAATGGCTGGTGCTAACACACCGTAGTCAGATTGCTTATTTTTAAGTTCTCCAGTTATGTCTGTGACATTACCCGCAAGCATTTTTTTTTCAACTGAACAAGGTAAAACCTTCACATAACTCGTAACCCAGCTCACAAAAAAGGTAACGAACAGATAAAAAGAATTGGATGTCATTTTTAGAGGTTAAAATTCTACCCGATCAGAGCAGTTTCACTAACGAACACCATTCAGCACCAGTGCGGTAATGAAAATTTCATTTTCAATCGAATAATATAAGATGAAAACGAAATTTATGAAATTCTACTGACTGTCGGCATATACCTTCTCATTCATTTAACTTTTTTTGCCATACTCAAGTGAAGTGAATTCGTCGTCAATTGAAAAATCGTACCTAGTCATTTGAAGTTTTACTTGCTCATTTACAAGTGCCAAGCCCAGATAACCAGTAAGCACTAATAATGGCATTAAAATAGCCTTTTATGAGCACCGAACTGCTCTATATCTGCAATCTGAAAGCTCATCTGTTGTGAACCAATCAGAATTCAGCTTTCAGAATGCACACAGGCCATAAATAAACATGATCTATGAACAGCCGTATATTTTTCCAAAGTCTGTCTTAATTCAGTCTCAAGTGCGATTGAAATGCCAATTAGCGATTACTTGCTGTCATAATGCGACATTAGTATGTACTTATTGGTTACCGGGGAGTAGTCTAGCTGCTCCATTGTCTTCGCTGTTGGTAGTGGGCAAGTACGAAGGAATAGTCATAAACATTAACTCAAAATCAGACATTCTCTCCGGTCAGAATAAAAAATAGACGGTGCCGGTTCACATTTGAGCTTTGGATTATCACCAGTGAGTTTAAATCGATGATTTTCAACTGTTTTAAATGTAATGAGATGTGTTCCAAAGTATTAGAAATGAAAACTGAAGTAGGAAACAATTTTCAACTGTTTTAAATGTAATGAGATGTGTTCCAAAGAATTAGAAAAGAATTAGAAATAAAAACTGAATTAGGAACAATTAACTTATGTTTATTCTGTAATTGATATTTCAACTGAGGAGTGTATCGAAAAATAGTTAGCAACATTGATTATTGAATAAAAAAGCGAGAAAAAAACATATTTTGACATCAGTTTTCGATATATTATAGAAAAATTACATTTTTATGCATTTCACTGATTATATTGTAGAAAATCCTACTTACTGTGAAACGCTTGCACTTTGGACTTAACACTCTTCATTAAATTCTGCACAGTTACTTTTGTGACTTTTCTGTTGGCAGCCGTCCAGTTTTTTTTAACTCCTGCATGTTTTGGAACACTGTACCTTCCTTCCGAAAGTGCCGCTTTACAATTGCCCAATACCTTTCAATTGGCCGAAGATCCGGACAGTTCGGTGGGTTGATGTCCTTTTCCACGAATTGTACGTTATTTTTTGACAACCACTGTAGAACGGAGTTGGCGTAGTGGGCTGAAGCCAAATCCGGCCAGGAGGAGCCTTATGCTTTCTGTACAGTGGCAGCATTCTCTTCTCCAAACATTCTTCCTCGTACACCTTGGCGTTATTTGTGCCCTTTGTGAAGGAAATCGACGACCGCAAACCACAGGTACAAATTGCTTGCCAGACCAACACCTTCTGCCCAAACTTTTCCATCGCCACCGTGGTGTCAGCGTCGTCCAGTTCCTGGTACACTGATTTCGTATAATATTGCGGTCCGGGCAGCGCTCGAGAGTCTTCCTTGGCGTAGGTTTCGTCGTAGATCAGGATGCATCCGTCTTTATTCTGTAGAATCCGGTTATACAGTTTTCGCGCTCTTGTTTTGGCCTGAACTTGCTGTACCAGGGACTTTTTCGGCACCTTCTGTTTCTTGTACGTTTTCAGGGAGTTCCGAACTTTGATCCGTTGAATCATCCCGATGCTGGTGTTGAACTGCTTGGCCGAATCCCGCATCGACGCCGATGGGTTTATCCTGATGTACTCAACCACTTTTAAGTCCCGGCCGGGCTGGCTTCCTACCGGATCGGGGCAAATCCTTCATGGAAAGGGTCTTACCGAACTTTTCGATAATATTTTTGACACTGGTATGGTACTCTTTCACCCGTTTTGCAATTTCGTTGTACGTGACACCACTTTCTAAGCACCAAGTGTGCAGAATTTTCTTTCGCGTTTCCGGATCAATTCGACTCATCATTGAAACGATAAACCGTACCGAAACCAATCGATTGCGCAGCTGTTATTGACATGTAAACAAACATGTAACCGCAAAACACGCTGCAAAAAATTAAGCCATTTAAGAGTGATAGCTGTTTAAAAGTTGCTAACTACTTATCGATACACTCCTTATCATGACTGGTTTGCCTTTTCATCTATTATCTTGGGCCAATTCGAATGTTTACATGAATCTCCTTTGAAGGCCGCTCTAACACCATTGAAAGAGATATTTTTTTACTTCAAGACATCAACATACGGTGCTTAAACTGAGCTTCGAATGGAAGAGACACGAATGAAGAACTAAATGCTGCTCGTTTGGCACGGCAGCGAAAATTGGGTGTTAGAGTGTGAAGTAGAGTGATCGTCAGTGTGTTCCTCATTCGGTTTCAATTGAATTGAATGAAGTTTTACTGCACTGTTCAGCACACTTTCATACTGTTCAGTATGATTTGATGTAATTTGTGCAGTAATAATTTCAGTTTTTTACAGAACGGAACATACTCGCCTTCGACTGACGGGAAAATTCGTTACCTATTCTGTAATCATAAATTAATTAGTTTTTTTATTTCATTATAAGGATAATAAATATAGTATAGTCCTACAGAAAGGAAACTTTTTTGGTGTAGTCGATGATTTAATACATTTGCTAAAATATGGTCATTCAGTTTGTAAAAATCGGTCTAGAAATCTTCGAGCAAACACACATTTTGATATTTTGAATGGTATGAGATTCGGATTTAACAGTGACTGCATTATCTTTCGATTCCAATATTCAATAATCAATATGTTCAAAATGTATTAAGGAGCAAGACTCTTTGCAAGCGTATGAGTAATGTCAACAATGTGTGCGTAAAAACAAATTCCGGCGCTTCTTTTCCTGATTTTAATCAATAAATAAAATTGCAATTCAAGAAAAGCGAAAATCTTAGTGTAAAACTCTTCCGTTTTCTTTAAAACAGCTCGAGAATTATTTCAGTTTCAGCTTACTTCAACTAACACATTTGATTAACAACAAACACATTTCTATATGGATTTACTCCAACTGAAATTATTGCGATATAAAGATTAACGTACCTTTTACAAGAAAACCCGCAAAATAGGAAACTTTAATTTAAAACGCGAAAAGCAATGGATATGGAATATTGTCGCAAAACTATTTATTTTTCCGAAAAACTGCTTTTGTAACAGAAAATATTTAGTTTTGTTTATTTTGTGTAGCGCAATGTAATACAAATGCATTCAAGCAGTGTTGCTAACTTTCGTATTTGGGAATTATAATCTACATTCATAAAATGTAAGCAATTTTCCATCAAACGTTAGTGAAAAATTGATCAAAATTGATATTTCGTTAAAAAAGTCAGGCTTAACATTCATTTGAGCATAAATTATTGCTAAAAAAGATTGGTTGAAACTCAATCGTTCAAGCCACTTTGATAAACTCGTTGCACTGCATATATGAATACATAGATCTATGAGAAACGTGCCAAATAAATGTACGTAATATGCAAATTACCAACACAAGTTAACTTGACCCTTAATGTAGATCGAATAGAAACACAGATTTTCAAATACACAGATTTTCATATGTAATATATTCTAAATTAATTGTCTTTAAGATTAAAGACGCCTAAGATTATTTCACAGAATAAATCCTACCTTCGGAATCTTGGTGTACATTTATGTGATTCAGAATAAGTGCCATAGAAAGCAACTCTACAAAACAATTTGAAAGTACGACAGGGTGATAACTAAGCTCCAGATTAAACTGTCGTGTTGGAACAAATCACGGTGAGAAATTACCTGCTGCGAAGCATGGCTTAAACGAAAACCGCCGTGTGAAAATGGTTCCGGCCGTGCCAACAGTTGGCCGGCTCCGAGCTGTAATTGCCCGGAAACATCGCTCTTAGAGCGAACGGAAGCGATTTAAATTCTTATATCAGACATATAACTCATCAGCTGGAGTGAGTTCTTTGAAGTCATTCTATTACCGCATACCGCATCTCTGCATACACACCCAGGATGGGGAGGATATCCATCCATCGGTCGTATCACGAGCGGTTCAGTCAACAATCGTACCTAATATCGTCAGTCGACCGAACGAACGGACAGACAAACGAACGCTGGTACGTAGTCTGCTTTACCTCGGCTGGAGGCGAAGCGCCAGTCTAACGGAGGAATCGGCAAAGCGTGAACTTGTTTATGGTGCTTTATGTCACAAATTTCAACATAATCTTGTGCGCTTTGCTCTTCTTTCGGATCGTTTCCATCAACTATCAACCAACCGTCCAGTGCCGCACACTGGCTCAAGTGCTAACAATTGCCGGACCAGAGTAAAGTAAGGGTAATCCACAGAGTGATTCCTGATGGGCCAAACAGCAGGATCATCGTCATCAACGCCACAGCCACCGGTCGATCTGCGGTGGTTAGGGTTGATCAAACAGTTGCTTTTGATTTTTTTCTTAATAGGAAAACATGTACAATAGGTTATTTGCAGATACAAATTGAACAAAACGGCTTTTGTGAATAGATTCGACATCGATCGAACTATCTGTTGTAATCGTAGCCAAAACTGAAACCATCCGAAATGAACATCCCTTCGCCGGGGACCTGAGCCTGATTCCGATCTCATTGTCGACGTCCCACGCAATCCATTTTTATTTTCCTCTTCTCTATCCTAACATTGCTCAAATCATCCCCAGTTCATTCATCAAGCCGCTTGTTTTACAGTCGCATGCTTCAAAAATTGTAGAACGACGTCTCTCACGCCCAAAATGTCACCGAATCATCCCCGTCCAACCTCTTCCGGAGGGTGGATGGAAATTGGCGTAGCCGACGAAAGTGATTGACAAATCTGTCCAGCTTTGTTCTGAGCTTTTTTTTGCGTCAATCTTCTGCCGACACTGTTCAACCGGTCCCCAGTTGGTCATGGCGGAAACACAGACCTCTATGATGGATGATTCCCGGGATTTTCGACGGGATCTATCTGCGGGAACCGGCTTCGATGGCATCACCGTCAGCGAGATGTATGATTGAATCGAGCTGGAAATCACAAAAATCGCTCTTTCATGCGGAAAGCGGAGCACTCCAATTTTCAATTTGATTACTTCTGAAGCATGTTTTACCTTTCCCATATGAGTCAACTATTACGTTCGATCCGGCAAGGTAGTTTTGAACTTGTTCCGCTTCGAAAGCAGTTTTGGATATGCAGTTGTAACCATTCAAAGACATCATATTAGCAAGATATCCAGCTCTCACATTTCCCGAACAAATCATTGGCAAAATCCTTTCTTGCGAGCATGGCACCCTCAAGAGTGACCGCATCGAATCTCGTACATAGAAGTAAGGGAGAGAAATGTCAAATTGATGCGCGTCAAAATAGCAGTATTGCGCACCCATACAATTGACATGATATGTTGAATTTGATGCCGTGCGATGGCGTTGCTGAACTGAAGATTGATATCGCTTCAAGCTGACAGGGTCGCTTTTTGTGAGCTAGTTCTACGGAGTTGTACTTCTTTTACTTTCGCAGATTGATAAACTATTAGAATTGATCTATCTTTTGCTGATAATATTGCTACTGCTAAAGCAATGTAAACTTCTCGTGAAAATAGAACGAATTACATATAAGATTTTATTTCGATGGACGCAATTTTATTTCTTCCTTTAGACTCTGTGCATACATTTTACCAATTTAGGTATTTATTTTACCAAGTTAGACCATTCAATCACAAATGGTGACAACGGAGTTCAATTGTTTAAATCAATGTAAATCAGTTCATCGAAGCCATTGGGCCAGACCAGTGATTCGAAAACTAGTCCCTACAGCCCACTAGTGGGCATTAGCTCATTTTCAGTGGCTAGTAAACTCAAAATTGTTAATTGGTGGTCAATGATTCGCAAAAAAATGCATTCATTACAAATTTATATAGACATGTGGGTAATATCTCATTGCGAAAAACAATTCCCAAAAAATATGGACGCAACCAAAAACTGCTGCCATTTCGCAAAAATTCAGAATCTGTCAACTTTTATGGCTGCGTCCTGTTGTTTACACTCTTCTCTAACCACTTGTACAGCTGTTTATTCGTTTTCATTAGTTTGTTTCGAAATGCGTGGACTTTCAGCAGAACAACTTCGAAAAATTGTGTACAAATGGTGCACAGATCGCGGACTGTCACTGAGAAAGATAGCAAAAATGGAAGGAGTAAGCGAAAAAGCCGTGCAAAATGCAAGCAGGAAGTTCGGTGAGGATAACACCTTTGAGGATAAACCGAAAACGGGTCGAAAAAAGGTCCTGCTAACCCTCAGTTGGATAAACGTATACTGAAGACGTTCGAGCAAAAGAAGGATATTTCAGTTCGAGATGTGGCCAAAAAAGTGGGCACTTCGAAGTCAAATGTGCTTCGTGCTAAAGAACGTTTGAATCTTCGAACCTATGAGGAGCAGAAACAACCAAAACGTAGTCCGAAACAAGAAGCATCGATCAGGCCGAGGGATCGAAAGCTGTACAATACGATTCTTGCTGGAAATTTGAACTGCATAATCATGGACGACGAAACCTATGTGAAACTCGATTACAAATCCTTGCCGGGACCACAATATTATACGATGCGAGAAGGGCAAGTGTTAAACCAGTCCGAGACATTGATTGAAGTCGGAAAATTTGGTAAGAAAGCTATGGTCTAGCAATCAATTTGTAGCTGCGGTAAGATTTCGAAACCCTTCATCACCACTGCTTCAATGAACAACGAAATATACATCAAGGAATGTTTACAAAAACGACTTCTACCCATGATTCGAAGCCACAAGGATCCTGTTGTCTTCTGGGCAGAACTTGCTTCTTGCCACTACTCGAAATCAACGGTAGAATGGTATACTACCAAAAATATCACTTTCGTCCCAAAAGACATGAATCAACCAAATTGCCCACAACTTCGACAAGTTTTACACTTTTTTCCAATCTTTTTCGAACTGTTGAATGGTTTCGGCTGCCGATACATGTTTCCTAAGATGTGCCTTTGTTAATGCTCAAAAATCAGCTTTAGCATTAGCTTTAGCATTAGCTTTAGCATTAGCTTTAGCATTAGCTTTAGCATTAGCTTTAGCATTAGCTTTAGCATTAGCTTTAGCATTAGCTTTAGCATTAGCTTTAGCATTAGCTTTAGCATTAGCTTTAGCATTAGCTTTAGCATTAGCTTTAGCATTAGCTTTAGCATTAGCTTTAGCATTAGCTTTAGCATTAGCTTTAGCATTAGCTTTAGCATTAGCTTTAGCATTAGCTTTAGCATTAGCTTTAGCATTAGCTTTAGCATTAGCTTTAGCATTAGCTTTAGCATTAGCTTTAGCATTAGCTTTAGCATTAGCTTTAGCATTAGCTTTAGCATTAGCTTTAGCATTAGCTTTAGCATTAGCTTTAGCATTAGCTTTAGCATTAGCTTTAGCATTAGCTTTAGCATTAGCTTTAGCATTAGCTTTAGCATTAGCTTTAGCATTAGCTTTAGCATTAGCTTTAGCATTAGCTTTAGCATTAGCTTTAGCATTAGCTTTAGCATTAGCTTTAGCATTAGCTTTAGCATTAGCTTTAGCATTAGCTTTAGCATTAGCTTTAGCATTAGCTTTAGCATTAGCTTTAGCATTAGCTTTAGCATTAGCTTTAGCATTAGCTTTAGCATTAGCTTTAGCATTAGCTTTAGCATTAGCATCTTAGGAAACATGTCTTGGCAGCCGAAACCATTCAACAGTTCGAAAAAGATTGGAAAAAAGTGTAAAACTTGTCGCCAAGAAGTCTGTACAGAATTTAATGAGGAAAGTTCGCAAGAAAATGCGCCAGCTAGTCTACAATGGCTAAGTTGCAAATGTTGAGAATAATATTCTGTTGTTTTAGTCTAAAATTATTAGTATATCGAATAAAATTTGAATATCTAACACTTGTGAATTATTTACAGCGAAATGAAAGTGCGTCCATACTTTCTGGGATAGTCTTCAGTATCAATGTTTCATTAGAAATTCATATCATGTCTATATTCCAAATTGAATTCATACAAAGTACAGAAAATTAATCAGTTCCACGTTCAGAATCCAGATGGTCAGGATTATTATCAGAGGCCGAATCCAAAATCTTGTTTAGAATCCTGAGGTCAGATCCAGAATTCAGTTTTATGTTCGGAATGCAGACCCAGAATTGTGCTTCTCGGTTCAGAAATTAGGTTCAGATCTACTGTCAGGAATTCAGACCCAAAATTTAGGCCTGGGATCAGAATTTATGTCCAAAACACACGAAAACCTGTGTATTCCTGTCAGGAGTTCAGATCTATAACCCAGGTCTAAAATTTGGACCCCGATTTTCGCCCAAGAAGACAGGTCCATGTTCTGAAATTAGGTCCAATACTAGGTTGAAAATTAAATTCCAGAATCCAGATGCAGAATTCAGGTTCAGATAAAAAAATCTCTGACAATAATTTTGACCCAGAATCTGATTCGAAGTCCCACTGTTAGGTTCAGAATTTAGATACTGCACTCAGGTCACAAATTCATGTTCAGAGGTTAGGTCAAGTTACTCAATTCAGGTCCAGTTTCTGAGTTTCAATTATAGTACGGAATCCTGGTCTGGAATTTAGATCTTGGCTTAGAATCCATATACAAAATCCAGGTCCAGATTCAGAATCCAAATAAAGAATTCTATATCATTTTCAGGATACACAATCGGAATCCAAGGTCAGAACGCAGATCCAGAACTCAGATCCAGGTCCTTAATCATGCTTCAAAATTTGGGCCCAGAGTCCAATTCCAGAGTTATGTTTCTGGATCCAGCTTCAGACTCAGCATCCAAAATCAGGATCAAGTTCCAGGTTCACGATTCTGGTGCGTTCCCAGTTTCTCTGCCAAATTTTTTGAGTAAAAATCTTGTTTGGAAATCTGAATCCAGCTCCAGAATCCTGCTTCAGATTTAGAATAGAAACCTTCATCGAGAGTTTAAGCCAAGAAATCAGGTTCAAAATATCTGCCAGAATTCTTGTTCAAAATCCATGTCCAGATTCAGATACAGATACGTTGTCGGATATTCAACAGAATCCTGGTCTAGGTTTAGAGGCTCTGTCAATAATTTAAGCTCAAGTTTAGAATTCTGGAATTCTAGAGAACTCAGGTCCAGAATCCAATTCAGACTCACTGTTGAAGTGCACAATAGGTTCAACGTTTAGTTTCGGAAACTATGTCAGAAGTTCAGAAAATAAAATTCTGACGCAGAATCCAGGTCCAGAATCTAGGTAAAGGCCTTTGTGAGGAGTTCAGGTTCATAGTCTAACTCCAGGTCTAGAATCCAGATCCATGTTCCGAATATAAGTGCTTCAAGTTCAGAATCCATATTCGGAAGAAGAATCTCTTTCAAGAATCCAGGTTTAGATTCAGTATTCTGATCCAGAAATCTTGTTCGATAGTTCAATATTCTAATCCAGTGATCAGGACCAGAATCCAGATCTACATATCGCTTAGTTATTAAGGGGTGAGAGGACATGGGAGTTTTTCTAACAATCATGAAACCGAATGCTAACAAATGTAATGAACACAGACATGTACATCATTATCAGCAAAACTTATTTTTTGTCGTAATTTCTCCTGTGGGAAGTCGTCGCTTGAGAATCGCAAATAAACTGTTTGATTTAAAATGTTTTCATTTTTATCTCTCACACAAGAAGTAAAACCAGAACTAGAAATGACTCGAAAAGTTACTTTCGAGCGAGCTCTTGAAAAAATCATTGTGTTGTCCACATACGCCACAATTTGATTTGATGAGTAAATGTCAGAAAACGATGTTTGGAAGTGGTTCTGAATTCCAAGATGGTGACTTCCGGTTTATTGATATTCCTTGAAAACCCTCATAATATAGGTATTTTCGGAATGGGTTTGATGAGTATATGTTGGAAAACGATGATTGAGATGGCGCTGAAATCCAAGATGGCGACTTCCGGTTTATTTATAATTTGTAATTACAATATGGCGTAGTTCTCTCTATACAGTTAACAAGTTAGTCTAAAATTTCTGCCCTCCTCGTTAGCTTAACGGGTAGGCCTACAGGTTTTCTGGAAAAGCTGTATTCTACCTGTAGTAAATGAAACTGAAACCTCGCAGCATGACAAAAAATCGGCTCGAGGGAAGCATGATATAATGAAAAACCGGAGATACGTCGAAAAGAGCTACCAGGTGTTTCACGCGAAACCCCAACCTCTCCGTCCGAGATGTTGGCAACCGAACCAAACTATCCAAATTTTGCCTATAAGCACAACAAATCGGCCAGAGTACCAGAAGCGTGATGCGTGATCTTGGATGATAAAACCTACATCAAGACAAACTTCAAATTGTTTCTCAGCCAGGAATATTATGCGCCACTTTCCTAATACATTAGGCAATTGAGTTTGGCAAAGAAATATCTTTTGTGGCATGCCGTCGGTTCCTGTGACTATATTTTATGTGCAAGAGTGCCTGGCTTTTTTATGTGCAAGAGTGCCTGCACTTTGGTTCCTGAAGAATAACAAATTTTCCGATTTATTTTGCTGTGATTTGGCATCCTGCCATTACGGAACGAAAGTTATGGAGTGGTATGCCACGAACAACGTCTGCGTGATAGCCAAGGACATAAATTTTACCAATATGCTAGATCTCAAAGATAGAAAAATATTGGGCCATCGTCAAGCGAAATCTTAAGAAAACGCAAAAAAAACAGTTATCAGCGCTATATTGCTTGAGACAAACTGGCATTCTACGACGAGGAAAATGTCCAAGCTTTGGCTGTGCGAAATTCAATGAAAAGAGACAAATGACATAAGGCCCGGCAATTTGCATTCAAGGAAAAGCAAACTTGAAGGAATATTTTTTATTTATTAACACATCACTCAATAATTCGTGTGGCTAACTAAGAGAAACACATTTATTTTTGCCAAAATCGATGCTTCCCTCGAACCGAATATATTTTTTCCTGCTGCGAAGTTGCAGTTTCATTTACTACAGGTAGAATACAGCTTTCCCCGAAAAACTGTACGCCTACCCGTTAAGCTAACGAGAAGGGTAGAGCTTTTAGATTAACTTGTCAACTGTATAGAGATAACTAAATTCAACTTCTTATTGATTTTCAACAATTAGCTCCAATCCACTACCAGCTTTTTGTAAGTTAGGAACGTCGAATTAAAACCCATCTACGAAATTGTGTTCGGAAAACCGAGAAACTTTTTCTTCCTGATGATATGACTACTTCATAAGATCATACATTAAGCATGGATGGTTTTAATGTTTGTCTTTATGTTAGTATATTGTTCTCCTTTTAAAATTCAGCCTTCAATATAACATTGCTTTGCCGTCCAATACAGTATTTTGGGACGACAATGAAACAGAAAAAATTTCTTTCAACGACTCAAAAATATAAACAAATATGGTCAAACACCATGGATTTCAAACCATTGATAGTTCAAGCTACAGTAAACCAAATTGAAGATTACCAGTGAACTTTTGTACCAATAATTCGTTCTTTATTATTATGTTCAGATACAGATGATACATTTGCTATGCAATAGAATAATTTTCAAAGGTGCAATCTTATGTTTATGGAATAGAGCAAAATAACCAAAATTAAATGGGGCAACTGGCTTACAAATTCGCTGCCAAAAATTGTGTTTAATTAATTAATGTTAAAATTAATTATTAATAGCGAACAATCTTCCATCCGAAAAGTATTCCTTCTAAGAAAAGATTAACACATACTTTAAACTTAAAGAAGAAGTTTCTTGGGACGCATTTTGCAGTCGTGCGTTTTGACCCGTTATTAATTATTAATTTATCGTTTAACCAGAATGCGGTGTTTTGACCAGAATGCGGTGTTTTGACCCGTTGTTTTGATGAATGTTGACACGTTTTTTGAAGATAATTTTACCTCCATTTTCAGATATCCGTGATTTCGCATAATTTGAAATGTATATTTTTCATTTTTTTTTAATTTTCTTCACGATCGTGCGTTTTGCCCGTGTATAATTTAATCGAGTGTTTGCCCCGCGTATTTTAAAGTATTTTGAAGAATTAGATATTTTTAGTATGTTTCAATGCATATTGCGAGTACTTACTAATAATTGTGAGAAAGAATATTGATTGCAAGCAGGCATGCATGAAACTTTCATGTTTTATTTCCAATAGTTAAGACATAGCAATGTTTCCTTAAAGGATGTGTTTTACTCCATCGTTCTCAAAACACCATTCAAAGGTTTGAATGGCCGATATTTTCTATTGAAAAGTTCAATCAGACATCATGATATCTAATAAATACATATTGTACTGGCACAACAACGTAAACATTCTGGTTTTCGCATGGAAATTCGAGAAACTTCGAGCACCAAGAAAATAGACGCCTTAACTAGCTCACACTACCAGTCTGCAATTTTGTTGAAAGCTATAACGTTTGTCTCATTTTAAAATTGGAAATAGTTATAAGCATTCAAGAACTTCTTCTTTATTTTTCCAATTCCTAAGCATCAACAAGCGAGTGTGAGCATATTACACATGATCAAGGAAAGCCTGTCGGAGCATCAAAATGTTTTGTAACGAATCTCGTTACATTTGCTGCCTAGTAGCAACTTTTATCTGACATGTTCCATGTGAAATTGAAGTATTAGAAATAGTTTTACTTATATTTATGGTTTAGTGTGCCTTCTCAGTTCCTCTTTAACGCCTTTAACGCCAAATATCGCCAGAGAAATGGTCAAAAGGGAGAACAGTCTCCGATGATGTTTCGATGCTGAATTTCCATTACGCTTCAGTTCGACGCCGAAGTGATTCGTGCAAGATTAAACTATTATATATTCATCTATAATAAATAAGTTTTGAATAAATTCGCAGCTTAATCGCAACAGAGAAATGATGAGTGCGATATTATCTTTGAATGTAGGGCGCTCAATATGAACAACACTATTTTTTCCACATTCTAAATAGTGATTATAGCGACGAAAGCACAGACTAACAGACATGACAGTATGAGTAAATTCTTATAAAAAATTTTTTTCGTTATGCACTAGCTCCACCTATATTGTACTGCGCGAACTATTTACTATTTGTACACCCCTTGTGTTATGTAAAAGTTTTTTTACTAGTTGGTTTCCCCTCGTTTGTCAACACCGATCAGCTGCTTGCAGGGATGCCTGATTTCATCAAAATATGTGAAAATGAATCGTCACAATAAATTATTGGATTACGTTGATAATATATTTAACTTTTTCGCGATGTTGGAAGGTAACCATTTATTTGACTCAACGTTGTTCATCTAGACTATTTTTTATTGTGTTGGTAGTTATCACCCGAAATTAAGTGGCGGCAGACCAGAAGCAAGTAAATATTGTAACAAAACGGGATCGATTTTGTCTTGCGTTGGAGGATGAGAAGTAGACCCAATTATGTATATAGTTTTGGCAATATGTATTAAATCTGTATCCTGCATGAAATTCGCATGGACGTATACAAATCAATACATTATAGGTAATTCTGTATGAATGGCAACTCTGTTGGTAAATGAAAGAAAATAAACACAGTCTAGATGACAGACAGGATGTTTTTGATAGGGTAACGTGGCGCCATCATGACACATGTGAGTACTGTCCCAAATAAAGGAATATTCGAAATGACCGTTAAAATGATTGCAAAATCTAATTTGAGTGTCCTGTCTGTTAGTCTGTGACGAAAGGCTGTGTATAATATTCAAGCTAAATTGGCTTATACACCCAAACCTCCGTTTACGAACACTTTTTATACGTTACCTCTTTTTACGTAATCTTTTTTTACGAACCAAATCCCAAAAAACGTAAACTTTTTTTACGAACCTACTTCGTAAAAAGAGGTTTTGGCATACAATGGAAGTGAATTCCGACTCACTACAATATGGGTATTTTTGGAACGGGTTTAAAGAGTAGATTCCGGAAAATGATGTTTGAAGTATTTTGGAAATCCAAGATGGCGACTTCCGGTTGATTGATATTCCTCGAAAATCCTTACAATATGAGTATTTTTGGAACGGAATTGATGAGTAGATGTCGGAAAACGATGTTTGAGGTAGTTCTGAAATTCAAGATGGCGACTTCCGGTTTATTGCTTAAGACCCCTAACAATATGGATATCTTCGGAACGGAATTGAAGAGTAGATGTCGGAAAACGATATTTGAAGTGGTTCTGAAATCCAAGATGGCGACTTCCGGATGATTGATATTCCTTGAAAACCTTTGCAATATGGGTATTTTTGGAACGGAATTGATAACTAGATGTCGACAAATGATGTTTGAGGTGGTTCTGAAATCCAAGATGGCGACTTCCGGTTGATCGATATTCCTTGAAAACTCTTACTATATGGGTATTTTCGGAACGGGGTTGATGAGTAGATGTGGGAAAACGATGTTTGAGGTGGTTCTAAAATTCAAGCTGGCGACTTTCGGTTTATCGATATTCCTTGAAAATCTTTACAATATTGGTATTTTTGGAAAGTGCTTAAAAAACAGATGCCGCAAAACTATGTTTGGTGACGTCTCGAATACTAATATAACATCGATTTGGTTTATTGATATGCCTTAAAAACCCTTAAAACAAAGAAATTTCCGAAACATATTTAATACCAATAAACGATGTTTGAACTCGTTTAAAAACTCAATGAGGTGACTTCCGGCTTGGTGTTTTCAAGGAATACCAAATTCAAGGAATACGTCAAAAACTTCCAAAACAATACTAATAAACCGGAAGTCACTGTTTTGCATTTCAAAACCAAATATCGTTTTCCGACGTCTACTTTTCAATCTCGTTTCGTAAATACCCATATTGTAAGGGTTTTCAAAGAATATCAAGGAACCGGAAGTCGCCATCTTGGATTTCATCACCTCAAACATCGTTTTCTGACATCTACTCATTAATCCCGTTCCGAAAATATCCATTTTGTAAGGGTTTTCAAAGAATATCAACAAACCGGAAGTCGCCATCTTGAATTTCAGAACCATCTCAAACATCGTTTTCCGACATCTACTCATCAATTCCGTTTCGAAGATACCCATATTGTTAGGGGTTTTAAGCAATCTCAACAAACCGGATGCCGCCATCTTGAATTTTGAAACGAGCTTAAACATCATTTTCTTGCACTCACTCTTCTCATCCGTTCCGAAAATAGCCATATAATGCACGGTTTCCACATTCATTACACGAAACTTAGTTACGAAGTAAATTCCAAATAACGTAAACTTTTTTTACGAACTACCTCCTTTTACGAACCCCCGTTTAGTTCGTAAATGGAGGTTTCGGTGTATTTATTGTTTAGCTGCGTAATATGCTTTGTTATTATTTTTTATAAATTTTTTGCCTTTCTTATATAGAAAGGATATGCAATCACTGTGAAAACCGACTTTTGAACCGAGGCCCGGAGGGACGAATGTCATATCCCATTCGACTCAGCTCGACGAACTGAGCAAATGTCTGTGTGTGTCCGTATATGTGTATGTGTGTAACAAAAATATGCACTCACTTTTCCGGGATTGCTAAGCCGATTTTCACAAACTTAGATTCAATTGAAAGGTCTCATGGTCCCATAGCCTACTATTGAATTTCTTCCCGATCCGACTTCCGGTTCTGGAGATACATGATGATGTACAAAACCCTTCTTAATCCACCTAGTGGTGTGATAATGCCTTTCTCTGCTTTCATAACAGTCTCATGAAAATATATTTCATACTTTTATTAAATAATTTTGGATACTAATTTTGACACCTATTGATTCAGATTGACTCAAGTAGTTCACAAAAGCATGCTTCAGAGTTTATGTCACACAATCAGCATCATTTTTCCAAACTAGTGCTTACATTTGAGTTGCCTATTTGTATGAGAAGAGTGATGCTAATCTAAAAAAACCCTTCTTAGTCCACTTAGTGGAATTTCCATATACACTCAAACCTCCATTTACGTAACTTATATATGTATATATGTATTAATATACGAACACATGTGTGCAAATATTTGTATTTCTAAATACATATAAATATTGGTGAAGTAAAAGCGATCATTTATATGCATAAATATATACACATACATGCAGACGAGTGAGTGTGTAAGCATACATACATACACATATAAGGTTCATAAAGGAGGTTTGGGTGTATCTTGAAAAATCACCAAAGGGGTGGGGGGGGTGTGCTTCTACAGGGTGATTTTTTAAGAGCTTGAGAACTTTTTTAAACAATAAAACGCATAAAATTTGCAAAATCTCATCGGTTCTTTATTTTAAACGTTAGATTGGTACATGACATTTACTTTTTGAAGATAATTTCATTTAAATGTTGACCGCGGCTGCGTCTTAGGTGGTCCATTCGGAAAGTCCAATTTTGGGCAACTTTTTCGAGCATTTCGGCCGGAATAGCCCGAATTTCTTCGGAAATGTTGTCTTCCAAAGCTGGAATAGTTACTGGCTTATTTCTGTAGACTTTAGACTTGACGTAGCCCCACAAAAAATAGTCTAAAGGCGTCAAATCGCATGATCTTGGTGGCCAACTTATCGGTCCATTTCTTGAGATGAATTGTTCTCCGAAGTTTTCCCTCAAAATGGCCATAGAATCGCGAGCTGTGTGGCATGTAGCGCCATCTTGTTGAAACCACATGTCAACCAAGTTCAGTTCTTCCATTTTTGGCAACAAAAAGTTTGTTAGCATCGAACGATAGCGATCGCCATTCACTGTAACGTTGCGTCCAACAGCATCTTTGAAAAAATACGGTCCAATGATTCCACCAGCGTACAAACCACACCAAACAGTGCATTTTTCGGGATGCATGGGCAGTTCTTGAACGGCTTCTGGTTGCTCTTCACTCCAAATGCGGCAATTTTGCTTATTTAAGCCATTCAACCAGAAATGAGCCTCATCGCTGAACAAAATTTGTCGATAAAAAAGCGGATTTTCTGCCAACTTTTCTAGGGCCCATTCACTGATTTGCAAGCGTTGCTCGTTAGTAAGTCTATTCATGATGAAATGTCAGAGCATACTGAGCAAATAATAATGCATGAAAATCATAACCTCAAAAAATCTGAGCAAATACTAATGCATGAAAATCCTAACCTCAAAAAAATCACCTTTTACATGAAATTTTCGAATAGATAAAAAAAATGTTGATGACAAAAGTTTTAGAATTGCATGAAACGTCGAGATTTAGTGTCATCTCGAAAAATTTTTTTTTGAAAACATCGACTTTCTGGGACTTAGTAAAAATATCAAAGTCCCAGAAGGTCGATTTTTAAAAAAAAATTTTTTTTGAGATAAAACTAAATCTCGACGTTCCATGCAATTTCAAGATTTTTGGAATCAAAAAAAATTTTCGATTTCGGAAATTTCATGTACTCCCCCCTTTGGTGCTTTTTCAAGATCGAAAATTTTCAAACCTTAACCGCCGGGCAGCACCCCTTACGCATGTCCGATTTAGCTCAAATTTTGCATGAGGACATTTTTCGATGTGCATAAACTTTTGAGCATTAGCGCTTCACGAAATTAGAGGTGATCCCAAAATATTGGCCCCCTTATATGTATAAGAGCGGTAGAAATCAACGTGTTTTGTCGGTTACTCTGGAACCAAAAGTCACAGCCATTTGATCTTTGAACTCGAGCAATGGCCCAACAGTAGCTTTCAAACGAACCTAAGTTTGTTAAAATCGGTTCAGCCATCTCTGAGAAAATTGAGCGCGTATAAATACAACGCGTTTTGTCGGTTACGTCACTTATACCATCATATCTCCGGAACAAAAAGTCACAGCCGTTTGATCTTTCAACTTGATCAATGGCCACAGTAGCTTTCAAACAAGCATAAGTTTGTTAAAATCGGTTCAGCCATCTCTGAGAAAATTGAGCGCGTATAAATATCTTCTAAAAGTGCACACACACATACACACACATACATTTTCCGATCTCGTCGAATGGTATATAACACTATGGGTCTCCGATGCTCCGTTCCAAAGTCGGTTTTTCCAGCAATTCTAATACCTTTCTATAGAGAAAGACAAAAATGGAAAAAATATGCATCCACTTTTATCAGGGATGAATGAATCGATTTTCACAAACTAAGATTCAAATGAAAGGTATTATAGTTTCCTAAAACATATTTGGATACGACTACGGGTTCAGGAACTAAGGCGTGATAAGTGAAAAATTAACAATTTCATGAGAATTTTTCCACGAATGATTGTTACAAATAGGTGCAAATCCCAAACATGTATCGGGATTTCAAGCTTCGCGATCGGAATGCAATTTTCACAACCGGTAGTGCATGTCAATTGTTATAATAATAATAAAAATAATAATAATAATAATAATAATAATAATAATAATAATAATAATAATAATAATAATAATAATAATAATAATAATAATAATAATAATAATAATAATAATAATAATAATAATAATAATAATAATAATAATAATAATAATAATAATAATAATAATAATAATAAAAACAATAATAATAATAATCATACTAATTGTTTTATGCTGCTGGTTCTGTTGTTTAGTTTGACTTACATATGCAAAAGTAACAGAAACGTGGCCCCGCTTCCTTTGTTAGATTTCGTTTAATTGGTTTAATCGGAGTAGAGCATTTGTCGCCGGCAAACGTACCAACTTCGGCAACTCCGGTCATCTGAATCCGGTTTCGAAAGTATTAAATAGTGATCAAAAATTGCAAAAAAGATCTCACTCACTTTTTTTTAAGATGGCCAAATCGATTTTCACAAACTTATAGGTTCAAAAGTAAATTGTTACAGTTTCACACGGAATTCTTAAACTTGTTGTGGAGACTACTTCCGGTTCCTGAACTACAAACTAAACAGGATTTGTAGATTTGATTAGATTAAGTCCGAACCAACTTTCCTATTTATATTCAATGAACAGTTGTTTTTACGAATTCCACATTAATATTTAATATGTTATGAGTAATACGAGAAAGGTATCATTACACCACTAGGTGGATTAAAAAAGGTACTTCTGGGATTGTTCACGTGTTAGATTTCAGGCATCACTATTCGTTTTTTTTAGTGGTGCTTAATGGAAAAGTTTCTTCGCCGAATACCATTGTACATTCCTGGATCACAACTTGGAGTTTGCGTGGGGATGTAACCTGGTTTGTTGTTTATTTTTTGTCCACATATTGGCAAACCAACATCTTTATTAGTGTACACTTATAACCTATGCCTATAAGCTAATAAGTTTCCAACACAAGTTGTTTTTATTTTCTGGTGCTTCATAGCGATTGACTTATTAGCAGGACTCATATAAAGAGTCAATTGCTGGGGCAGCTAGTAATGTACGAACATGTTACAGTATTTAAAAAAAAAATCATTACACGTTCGACATAAACAGTAAGACTCTCCCGTCAACGAAGTGCGCTAAGTGAAGGCCACAGACCGCATCGAATCTGATTAAAATTTACCATCAATAAAGTGCCAATGAAAAAAAAACATGACGAGTTCATCCACATCAACATGCACAAGCATTGAAGCTCTGCCTGTGCCTGTATGATGCGGAGGAATGTTTTCGTACCAGCCGCGTGAATGGCTAAACACAGCCCGCCGTTGTTGGTCAATATCCGCAACCAGTAGAGCCGGCAGTCATGCGAAACAGTTCAAGATTGCCAAAGACCGCAATGGGCAATGCGTTCGCATTCATCCGTAACGGGTTGAATGACTTCCCGGGATGGGCCGTAGCTGACCACCAATAGGATGATTTAGGATGTTAGGTGGGGATGATGGCGAATGTTTCCACGGACAACGAGAGACTAACTGGATGTTGGCTGTTCCGAAATGTATTGAACCGGTCGATTGGAGCTCGATTATGCGTTTAGGTGACACATGATAGGTCCACTGAATCGTGACTGTAGCTACTAGTCCAATGGCTTTATTCGGCCAGCAGGTATCGTGAGGCTGAAATTTACTAGAGCATCATGTCATGAGCACGATATGATTTTACCACACTGTACGTCCGATGGAGCTTATTAAATAACTTGAAAATCCGCAGAACTAGACGAGAAAAAATCATAGAAATTGAGCAGCCATATATTGAAATCTGAAGAATTTGATACCATACAAATAACCGAAAACAATCCATGGCACATTCTGGTGGCACCCTTACCTGGAAAAGAAGGGAGAAAATATAAAGTTTTAGTTGAAATTCGATCCTAATGTTATTTTCGTGTAAGCTATTTATATAATTCGAAGTCAAAAAGTCTAGAAAAAAAAAGAAATTATTTCTTACATCGCAAAAGGCAAGCTAAACGTAAGTTCAGATGTACTATTCCATAAGATTTGGTGACATACAACCAACCCAGAAACATTTTTAATTCATTGGTAATTCACCTGTTAGAAGTGCAGAGTTGGGAATTGAACCTAGGTAGTTTGCATGAAATGTGATCGTCTTACCCATCACGCTACGGCCGCCTCTTCCCAGAAATATTGTGTCATTCGATTCGGAACAAATGGATGCCTATAGATACGTATATTTATTTCAAGCTGAATTACTGTATTGCCCATTTTACACTCTCACGGTACGGAAAAATATCATTCTCGACCGGAAAGAATAATTGCGCGATAACGTGCATCACCTGGTCATTACAATGGTGTTCTGTGTGCGGCGAATACTGGCTCTAGCTTGCTTTTAGTTTTCTATATACAACATTACCACCCTCAACGCCCAGAGCATCACGCTTCGGAACACTGCCACACGATTCGGTCCCAGCCAACCTCGAGCCTAATAAGAAGGCCTACGTAGCTACGTGGAGAACAATGTGATGTACACATACGCCTTAAGCGAACCCACTTGTAGTGGGTGGAAATCGTATGTACGTTGGTATGGTGGTGGTGTGCGTTCTGTGCGATTTCAAAGCAGAAATCTTATTCTAAAAGAAATTATTTTCGTTGCCCGCTACCGGCAAACGACTTCGTTTTGGCTAGTCAGTCCAATAACACTTTCGTTTATTTTTATTTTTATGAGTGCACAATTTTTATGCTATTATGCCAATACGAGCCAGTTGGCTGTATTCGATGCAAAGAAAACTTGTACCTTGTGATAAGGAGAGGAGCACTTCTCGGAATGTTGACACAGTAATTCGAATAACCCCATAAAATCAGGCGAAGAAGTTTTGCCGTCTCTGGTTTTGGCGTACGAATCTGAATACAGTGTAATTTCAGGTGGCATTTCTCTATGACCACGAGCATAAACATAATTCACTGAAATATTTCCTATTCAGTAGAACCCATTCTGCAACAGCAATTACTTTTGAAGAAAGTGCTACCAAATTTGTATCGTTAAGAACTGCGGCAAATCAGTATTTTTTTTAAAACCAATGACAAAATTAAGTTCCAGAGTGAGGGCTCCCTATGTCATTTCATTTGTAAGAACGTTACCTAAAAACACTGATTTAGCCTCTAAAATCATTATACACTAAGGTCTTTTTTATGCGAAGTTTCAGAGTTATGCGGTTTTTTTCATGTGAAGTTTCAGATTTATGCGGTTTTTTCATGCGAATTTTCATAGTTATGCTTTTTTTATGTGGTACGTAAACTCCCATAAAAAAAGACTTCAGTCTATATATACACTAAGGTCTTTTTTATGCGTCCTTTTTTATGCGAAGTTTCAGAGTTATGCGGTTTTTTATGCGAATTTTCAGTGTTAATCGGTTTTTTATGCGAAGTTTCAAAGTTATGCGTTTTTTATGCGAATTTTCAGAGTTATGCGGTTTTTTTATGCGGTACGTAAACTCGCATAAAAAAAGACTTCAGTGTACTAAATTCATATTTCTGATCAATTCACTTTACTCCACATTGATAATTGATTCACATTTCTTTGAAATGAAACTTATACTCAAGTAGCAGCAAAAAACACATCTGATATGTTCACTACTCAATTCCTAATTTCATCTCAATGGATTTTTATTCATCCTATCGTTGGTCCTATATTCATCCTATTAATTAGCAATTGTGATAGCTATCAAAACAAAATATTGCACTATTCCACTCTCAGGTATCAGAACTCTTCTTAAAAAGGTCAAATTTCAGTTTGAAATCCATACTACTGTTAAAAATTATTGAGTCGTTTTCGTTTCCTTTCGTTTTACACTCAAAACTTTACACTAAGCTTAATGTGGATTGTTGAACCTTTTAAAAATATAAATATATCAGATGCACAGCCGATGAAGCACACACACTTTACAGCGTTATGTTGACATAGGGTAAGGGCTCCCTATTTCATCTCATTTGTAAGGACGTTACCTTAAAAACCTGATTTAGGCATTAAAATCACTACGATTTTTTCATATTTCTGATTAATTCGCCTTGCTCCACATTGCGAATTGATTCACATTCCTTGAAAATTAAAATAATATTAAAAAATCAGCTAAAACCAATTCTTTTTTTTTTTTTTATTCAATAATATAATTATTTTTAAGGCACACTGCTTAAGCTCTAAGGTGCCAAGGACTTTTTCTAATTTTATTAACGACTAACTTAAAACTAGGATAGTATGATTGGATAATGTTGTATTGGGGTCGCAGTGGTCGACTTTGGCAGATCCAACCTTCAGCTGGCGATCGGCACCGGCCGGTGGATGGAATATATCATGAGTCTTCCAGATGACGTTGGCCGCATCCCTCGGTCCGTGTGGGTCCGCGGGAAACACCCCCAGGCTACGAATACCCGGCGGGTGGCCCGCATGACTAGAGCGGCCTTCCGTGGGCGATGATGGTGATGTTACATAAGAGAACGAAAAAACATAGAGAAGTAAATATTGCGGAAAACGAAGTAAAATGGGGATATGGGAACGAAATGACTAAGAACGACAGAGATCTAATTAGTTGACATCGAGATGGAGAAGAGACGGGGAGGGGGGAAGCGAAAAGGTTAGTGACAGCAAAAAGATCTTGTTAGTTCCGATGAAGATGGTGGACAGATGAGGAATCGGGAAAATTGGCGGAAGTTAGTGTCGAACCTGCAGGTGAAAATTATTCTTAGCCACAGTTGAAATAACGTCGATAAATAGGAGGAACTTTCTAAGCAAGATGTAACAAATTACACTTGTATATTAATGTGTTTGAGGAACTGGTATATCAGAAGCATATATGAACTATCCCGACTCGCCAACACATCCCGAACCGGAACCTCAGTCGGTCTACCTCGGGCCCTTAGGGATTCCAATAGCTCCGATCTGGCGTCGCGATACTCTACGCACGACCACACGACATGCTCGATGTCCTGATAACCGTCGCCACAGGTGCAGAGCCCACTCTCCACGATCCCGATACGCCGGAGATGTGCGTTGAATGTATAGTGATTTGACATGAGTCGTGACATAACGCGAATGAAATCACGACTCACGTTCATCCCCTTGAACCAAGGTTTCGTCGATACCTTAGGGATAATGGAGTGTAGCCATCGTCCCAGTTCGTCATTCGTCCATGAAGTTTGCCAACTTTCGAGAGTTTTCTGACGAGAAATACTGAAAAATTCATTGAAGCAGATTGGTCTTTCATAAATGTCACCTTCTAATGCGCCCACCTTAGCCAATGAGTCTGCCTTTTCATTGCCCGGAATGGAACAATGCGAAGGGACCCAGACTAACGATATTGAATAAGACCGTTCAGATAAAGTTCGCAAGTGTTCCCGTATTTTCCTCAAGAAATATGGGGGATACTTTCCTGGCTTCATTGCCCGGAGAGCTTATATTGAACTTAGACTGTCCGTAAAACCATTTCTGATATGTTCTCTACTGTGCTCCTAATTTCATCTCAAAGGTTTTTTATTCTTTCTATCGTTGGTCCTTTATTCATCCCACAAATTAGCAATGGCGAAAGCAAATCAAAACCAAAATATTGCACTATTACACTCTCAGGTTCGAAATGTCTTGAATTCTTTTAAAAAGGGCCTTATGCCAACTATGAGACAACAACTGTTACTATTTAGACATTGGCTTTAGAGCATTAGAGCTTGTATTAAATGAAAAAACGATCACCGAAGAATTTAAAACCATTTCTTCCAATAAAAAACTAAAATAAAAATTCCAATAAAAAACTAAAAAGGATCAGCCCCATGGGGTTGTTCGAGCCGTTAATGTGGAACAAGGCAACCAAAATTTCCAATGATTGACATTTTCAATTAATCGTCACACTTTTGAACCCGCAAATGCACAAGAGTCTGCTTAGATTGATACTTATTAGGAATCAACACCGAACACGCGAACCCGGAATATAGACTCTATTTATCGTGATTTGTATTTGTTTCGTAGCCGACGAAATTACATCAATAGCCCAAATGTATACAATTAAATGTTTGTACATGCTTGCGATACGGATATCGATATTTAAGCTTCTCTTCACCAAGCTTGTGTTCAAGTTTTGTATGCAAGCAGTTATTTTTATAGCGTTTCTGTACCATTACTACCATTTTGCGATTTCGGTTGAAGCGATAAAATATTTCTCATTATCAATCGAGTTCATCTTATATAAATTAGAAATTGGTCTTATGCACTCAAAATTTACCCTGGGGTAGTTGTCAATTTCTCAGGCGAAATGACATAACATGTGATTTCATCCAATCTTGCATGACACAAGATCAGAGCATACCAATAAAAGCTTCAAATCGTTTATGGCACTTTTTATCTTGCTGTGTAGCAACAACCTACCTCTAGCAAGCTACGCATAAGACTGAAACGTTAGCTACAATTTCGCTTCTATTAGTAGATTCGCGTGCTTCCAGCAGCTTTGCTTTTGCTTCGATTGACCAATCAGAGCGCTGCTTTCCCTTTGATATATCGCTTACTCCTTCAAAACCGTCGACTATGGCAGGGAAATCCGGTATGCCAGAGATTTTTTGCAGCCAAAATAGGACACTGCTAGCTATTAATCAACATTTCAATGATATGCAATTAAAAATACATGGCTATGAACATTCAAATTAATACGTAGAAATATTTCCAATCAAATGGTGACATAATATTAATCATTGATACAAAATTGACTGAGCTGTAATTGTTCAAAACCTGACCACATTTCTACGTGTATTTTTCTTGAGTTTCTAGTTTGCACCGCTATATAGAAAACAAAAATGTGTTCCACATTAAAAGTGTGACAATAGCTTGTATAACCATTTTAAAACATTCCACAGTTTGGTTCAGGTACGTTGTAAGATATTATTCATGTTCAAAGTAATGAGGTGAAGGGATGAGATGGAAACAGGAGCTCAGATGAAATAGGGAGCCGTTACTCTATATCGGAATGAAACCATGAACCATACCATTTCATAAGTATTTAACAAGCACTTTCTAGTAATATTCAAAGCCGGAACAGTTTTATTGGAGTATAAATAACAATAATATAATGAAATAAATGCCACAGATACCAAAAACCATACTTGTTGGTGGTTATTTAAAAAACAAATTTAATTTTTTCACAACATTATGAGCCACTTAGCGATACGAACTGAGAGGAAAACAATGCGCAATCAAGTGAATTAAATGCAAATTTTCATCTCATATTATCGGAGATTAGCTTAGTGCGTCATTTTAGATTTTTTCAATCGATGATTAAACAAGCGAGCGTTACTAATTTTGAAATCATCTAACATTGAATAGTGGTGTAATCATGTGAAATAGTGATCATGTTTTGAGACGAGTCAATTAGTAAATATTTAGAAACATGACGGACTATATCAGTTCGGTTTTACATCTCATCCAAGTCAGTCGATAAAACAAAACCGCTTAGGTTCGGGACAGAAGAAACCAAGTACAGTATTGTGTAGTAAACAATAGACCTCGAAATGAGTGAATCAAACGAAAAAAAAGCTACCGCCGACACGAAAGAATACAATTTTTGTTGACTTCAGGCAGTGCCAAATTCGACCTTCGATACGAGAACTTGAAGGTTTGCTTAAGGAGCAAATGCATCTTGATATTAAACGTGTGCATTTACTTCAATGCAATAAGACGAATAATGTTGTTTACATCCAGTTTTATAAAGAGTAGGATGCAATTCAATTCGCAAAAGAGAATAATAATGTGCACTATGTGGAGCACGACAAAATTAAATACAACATTCCAGTATATATGGAAGATAGTGCTATAGAAGTGCGTGTGCATGACCTTCACTCAAGCGTCACCGATTCTTATATTCGCAAAACTATGTCCCAATACGGAGAGATTCTCTCTAACGAAGAAGAAAAGTGGAAGAATTTTTTCCCCGGTATTCTGAATGGCGTATGTTTATCACGCATACACTTGAAGAAACCTATACCTTCTTATGTGATTTTCGGTCAACGAAACCATCAGTATCCTCTATAGAACAAAGTACACCGGCTGCAGTTAACAACTTACCCTCCAACCAACCAGCAATTGCAACCAATATACAACAAGAAAAGAAAACGGAAAAAAAGAAGACGGAAATCGACAACAATAACATCGATGCGGCAATGGATGACGAGACGAACCACAAACGATGTGCCCCTCAATCCTCGCAGGAGGGAAATGGAAGCTCCTCTCCCCCTAGAAAAAGGGTGACAACGAGATCCAACTCAAAAAACAAATTATTTAAAAAATCGACTCAATCGGCCACGTAAAGCTTGTACGCAAATAGGTCTGAATGAAAAAATATCTTTAAAAAACAATGACGAACTATAAAACTTGAGACGAAAATGTTTCCTAATTTGAAAAGTGAACTTATTTTTAAATAAAAAAAAACATCACTGAAGGATTAAAAACATTTTTTTTAATGCGAAAGTATGACAAAAACCTTCATAAACATTTTAAAATATTTCACAATTTGGTTCAGGTACGTTGCAAGATATGATTCATGTTCAAAGTTGAGTTGATGGAATGATTACGATTATGGAATGTTAAGGATCTCAGATGAAATAGAAAGCCGTTACTCTATTGGCATTGTTAGTTTGTTCCGCTTTAGTGAGCCGATGAAAATTGCTAAGAATTTGACGTAATATTTATTCATGCACATTTTGAATAATGGATGAAATCGTTTTCCCACATTCCGCAGTATTTTCTTGCTTGGACTTTTTCGATTGATTCATGCTTGATTCAATCATTCCTCAGATATATGAGTTCCCAGGGAACCTAGATGACAGTATTAACTACAAAGCTTCAAAGCGATGACCAATAACTGAGCATAAGTGAACGGCTGATTGCAAAAATTGAATAAAAGCAACGTAGTTTGAAAAATCCGTTTGAGTAAATATGATCAGTATCTAACGGGGAAAACAGATTGGAACATTGACATGCGAATGCAATTATGTAACGAAAACCGCGAAAATGTTAACGCAGAGACGGGACTCGAACCCGTAGCTAACTCCTAACCGTGGAAATTATTTTACCAATTAAACTACCATAACTACCATAATAAACACATGAAGAAATAGACCAATGTATTAGAACAGGGGTTCCCAAAGTGGTCGAAATATACCCCTTGGGTCTATCCTTTTTGCAGGGGTCGACGTAAACGAAAACTGACTATGGGGGCCGACGAGGTCTAGAAACCGACCTCCTATTGTTTGTTATAAGTTGTTATTTAAAATATTTACTCTAAAAAATTTGTGTTTATTTGACCATACGCAGAAGTTATTAAGTATTTTGTATCAATATTAAAAAAGCAAAAAAAAATATTTTCAAAGAAATTTGTTGATGGGGGTCTGAGGACAAAGTTAATTCTAGTATAGGGGTCCATGACCCAAAATAGTTTGGGAACCCCTGTATTAGAAGAACCAAGCATGCTTCGCTGTACTTGGTCAGCACGGCATTCACTTGTAGTTCTACAGCTACGGAAACAAATTCAACTAAACATACACACTGATCACAAGTCTATTTTTCCCTTTCTACTTTGCCGCCAAAAACATCAAACATTCAAAAAGTCCCTGAAAGTCGATTTAAAAAAAAAATTTTTTTTGAGATAACACTAAATTTCGACGTTTCATGCAATTTTAAAATTTTTGGCATAAAAAAATTTTCTATTTCGGAAATTTCATGTACTTCTCCTATGGTGAATTTACAAGATCGAAAATTTTCAAACATTAACAACTGGGCAGCACCCCTTACCTAAGTCCGATTTAGCTCAAATTTTGCATGAGGACTTTTTTCGAGATGCTTAAACTTTTGAGCACTAGAGCTTTACGAAATTAGAGGTGATCCCAAAATATTGGCTCCCTTATGTATAAGAGCGGTAAAAATCAACGTGTTTTGTCGGTTACGTCACATATATCATCATATATCTGGAACCAAAAGTCACAACCATTTGATCTTCGAACTTGATCAATGGCCTAACATTAGCTTTCAAACGGGTCTAGACTTGTTAAAATCGGTTAAGCCATCTCCGAGAAACTTTCGCGGTACAAAAACAACACGTTTTGTCGATTACGTCACTTATACCATTATATTTCCGGAAACAGAAGTCACAGCCATTTGATTTTCGAACTTGACCAGTGGCCCGACAGTAGTTTTCAAACGAGCCTAAGTTTATTAAAATCAGTTCAGCCTTCTCTGAGAAAATCGCGTGATAAAAAACAAAACGTTTTGTCGGTTACGTCACTTATACCAACATATCTTTGGAACCAGAAGTCGCAGCCATTTGATCTTTGAACTTGATCAATAGCCCAATAATAGCATTCAAACGAGCCTTAGTTTGTTAAAATCGGTTCCTCCATCATCTCGTCGAACTGAGTCGAATGGTATATAACCCTATGGGTCTCGGAGGCTCCGTTCGATAGTCGGTTTTTCCAGCAATTCTAATACCTTGCTATAGAGAAAGGCAAAACTATTCTTAATCCAATGGTGTGATAATACCTTTCTCTTGCTATTCACAGTGTCTCTTTAAAACATTTGTGTTATTAAGATAACTTCTATAACGACTTTGGGTTCTTTTTTTATACAAATTCATTCAGATTGATTCGGGGTAGAAAACAAAAGTACGTTCCAGCGCTAACGTCACAAATTTGAACCAAATATACGACAAACAATACATCTGATACTTGATCATTGGTTAAATCAGATAAAATGGTGCGGATAGAAAATAGTGATATTTACCCGTTTCGTCACTTATGCGATTATATCTACGGAACCGGAAGAATTTGTCATATGGTCATCCAACTTGATCAATTATCTAATAGTTGCATCAAATGAGCCTAAGTTTGTTAAAAACGGTTTTGCCGTTTCCGAGAAAAGTGATCGTATAGAAAAAAGTGCAGTTTGTCGGTTACGTCACTTCTACGATCATACCTCCGGAACCAGAAGTTTCAGCCATTCGATCTTCGAACTTGATCTACAACCCCCTTGTTGAAATCGGTTAAATCATCTCGGAGAAATTGGACCGTATAAAACATTTGAATAGGAACAGATGTCTACACACGCGCACAAAACGTAAAAATGACTGAGATTAAATATTAGCATTTGGCCTAAATACAATTGAAAATTCTGGGTCATAAACAACAATCAAGTTATTAAGGGATTTTGATTACTTCGAAGCAATCTGTTCAAACTATAGGCACATACCTATTTCTACTTCTTTACATTTCGTCTTCGACTCTCGACTTCTTTACATTTCGTCTTCGACTTCGTTAGCAGTTTATATGTGACGGCTTTTTTCAACAGCAGCATAGTTTCAAAACAAATAAAATATCTATGATTTCATATTCTTTCTCCTCTTATAATCTCTAGTTAGTTTGATATCGTTAAAAAACCGAAAAAAGTAAAAAATACTGACTGACCAGAAGTCATAAATAAAAAAGTAAAAAGTAAAAATTTGATGGGATTCCATCACACACAGCGATGAATGGAGCGCTGTCCGTGCGCCGCTTGCACCCTGGGACGCATAGCCATACGCTACAACTCCAGGCACTCAAGCAATAGTTTCGGATAAATCTTCCATTCCGGTGTTATAACTAACTGTATGAGAAAATATCAACACAATGAAACACATTGTGTGAGAAACCGTCGTGGGCAGAATGTGACAACTTCTCGTAACTTTACTTTTGCCGGTTCGGACAGTAAATGGCAAACGACCTTTGCCTTTACTTTCTGACATATCAGAGACTCGGATAACTCGTATCGCTAAGATGCCTAAGTTCGACTCCTCTGGTAGAAGGTAAAAGTTTAGATACGAGAAGCCTTCTGCTTACTTAAATGACCCTTGTCACGTCTCACTTTTCCGCACTTTATTATTCACATCCTTGCTCTTCCTTGAGTACTATGGCTCTATGATTTCATATTCTTTCTCCTCTTATAATCTCTAGTTAGTTTGATATCGTTAAAAAACCGAAAAAAGTAAAAAATACTGACTGACCAGAAGTCATAAATAAAAAAGTAAAAAGTAAAAATTTGATGGGATTCCATCACACACAGCGATGAATGGAGCGCTGTCCGTGCGCCGCTTGCACCCTGGGACGCATAGCCATACGCTACAACTCCAGGCACTCAAGCAATAGTTTCGGATAAATCTTCCATTCCGGTGTTATAACTAACTGTATGAGAAAATATCAACACAATGAAACACATTGTGTGAGAAACCGTCGTGGGCAGAATGTGACAACTTCTCGTAACTTTACTTTTGCCGGTTCGGACAGTAAATGGCAAACGACCTTTGCCTTTACTTTCTGACATATCAGAGACTCGGATAACTCGTATCGCTAAGATGCCTAAGTTCGACTCCTCTGGTAGAAGGTAAAAGTTTAGATACGAGAAGCCTTCTGCTTACTTAAATGACCCTTGTCACGTCTCACTTTTCCGCACTTTATTATTCACATCCTTGCTCTTCCTTGAGTACTATGGCTCTATGATTTCATATTCTTTCTCCTCTTATAATCTCTAGTTAGTTTGATATCGTTAAAAAACCGAAAAAAGTAAAAAATACTGACTGACCAGAAGTCATAAATAAAAAAGTAAAAAGTAAAAATTTGATGGGATTCCATCACACACAGCGATGAATGGAGCGCTGTCCGTGCGCCGCTTGCACCCTGGGACGCATAGCCATACGCTACAACTCCAGGCACTCAAGCAATAGTTTCGGATAAATCTTCCATTCCGGTGTTATAACTAACTGTATGAGAAAATATCAACACAATGAAACACATTGTGTGAGAAACCATCGTGGGCAGAATGTGACAACTTCTCGTAACTTTACTTTTGCCGGTTCGGACAGTAAATGGCAAACGACCTTTGCCTTTACTTTCTGACATATCAGAGACTCGGATAACTCGTATCGCTAAGATGCCTAAGTTCGACTCCTCTGGTAGAAGGTAAAAGTTTAGATACGAGAAGCCTTCTGCTTACTTAAATGACCCTTGTCACGTCTCACTTTTCCGCACTTTATTCTTCACATCCTTGCTCTTCCTTGAGTACTATGGCTCTATGATTTCATATTCTTTCTCCTCTTATAATCTCTAGTTAGTTTGATATCGTTAAAAAACCGAAAAAAGTAAAAAATACTGACTGACCAGAAGTCATAAATAAAAAAGTAAAAAGTAAAAATTTGATGGGATTCCATCACACACAGCGATGAATGGAGCGCTGTCCGTGCGCCGCTTGCACCCTGGGACGCATAGCCATACGCTACAACTCCAGGCACTCAAGCAATAGTTTCGGATAAATCTTCCATTCCGGTGTTATAACTAACTGTATGAGAAAATATCAACACAATGAAACACATTGTGTGAGAAACCGTCGTGGGCAGAATGTGACAACTTCTCGTAACTTTACTTTTGCCGGTTCGGACAGTAAATGGCAAACGACCTTTGCCTTTACTTTCTGACATATCAGAGACTCGGATAACTCGTATCGCTAAGATGCCTAAGTTCGACTCCTCTGGTAGAAGGTAAAAGTTTAGATACGAGAAGCCTTCTGCTTACTTAAATGACCCTTGTCACGTCTCACTTTTCCGCACTTTATTCTTCACATCCTTGCTCTTCCTTGAGTACTATGGCTCTATGATTTTATATTCTTTCTCCTCTTATAATCTCTAGTTAGTTTGATATCGTTAAAAAAACCGAAAAAAACAAATAAAATAAAACATTTTTACTTTTAACCACAGCCCAGTGATAAGCAAACCAAAAAAGTGTTGCGTTTTTACACTTTATAAATCGTGTTCGCTCTGGCAGCAACCTAAGCCATTGAGCAACGCTGGTATGTGTGGGTAAACATTTCAGAAAGCAAACCAATGAAATGGCGCTGACCACGTACATGATACTGTACACGAACCGATTGAATCAATAGCTGAATCATGAACTGCAGGCTGTTTGTTTTTTTCGCTGGACTGTTATTTAAAATCATTTCGATAATGTGGGCAAAAAGTGGGTTAAATGACGTTATCCTACCTAAAGCTATAGTGCTGTTTGTGAGACTCAATCAGCAATTACACTTCACCAGTTTGTTCAGTTTGCTTTTTCAATTTTTTAAACAACATTGATTATGGCATGACTCTATTTTAATATTTAACTCTATTTTAATATTTATAAAATCGTATTTTTCGAAGAAATGTTGTATCAAATCGTACATAATTTTGTAACTGGTCGATATTTAAACCTAGAACTGGAATCGAAGCAATCTAATAGCAGTTGGCATCGGAAAAAGGGTGCGCAGCTTGAATGACACATATCAACCAATCGAAGTCCAACGCAATGCATTGGCTTAATTTCAACCGACTCCAGTCTCCTACAATAGAAAACCTCATATTAGTGAACATTTAAACGTGAATTTTAACGACACTGCGTTAGCAATTAACATCCATTTTCCAACATAATTTCCATACATGTACTTCCGTCTTCCAAAAGAATAAATTGATTTATTGATTTCCAGCTAACGTTGAAAAAGGATTAGCCTTTCATAATCTGTAATTTAGTATTATTCAGATTTACTCGAATACACCTCAATCTAATTTTAAAATAATTAAAAAACATTTACAATCAGGAACCTCTGTACAATCTTCTTTTCTCGAAAGATCATTATACCGATGTATTTTGGGAATTTTAAAAAGCTTCCCCCGAAGGAAAATCCTCATCTCTGATTATATATATATTGAAGGGAACTTAAATAACAAAATCGATAAGCCGTCGTTGGTGGATTCTAAGCTGGGCACAGCTCCCGGGTGAGCCACCTGACGTTTCCACCGTACGGCTCATCTTTCGATGAAGCAAAATTCCAATCGAATAGAATTACTTCATTTCCCCAATTGATGCCAAACATGCAAACAGGTGTGGCGTAGCACAACTCCTCATCAAAACTTTTTCCCACAGCACCCCAACGCAACGCGACTAAATTTCGATTCTCATTCAATTCCTATTTCATTTTCTATCCCAACGAATCAATGGCAATGGCGTTACGCCCTGCCCTGCTCAGCAGCTGGCAACAGTGGAAAATCAAATTGACATACCATCATAAAAACAGCTTTTATTAACCATCAAAACAAAGCACACGAAAAGCAATGTAAGTTCAATGAAAATATAAGCCCACCGCGAAATATAATTTTGTATTTTTCAATCCAACCCAGCCCAATTCCGAATGTCGGTCGTTCCCATTTCTCCGAAACTCGTCACTGCTGGTGAAGGGAATCCGTCTGCTGTATGGAACGGTTTGTACAAGCACATTCCGTGCGGCTTCAGGCACGGTTCATGGAAAAGTAATACTTTTTTTTGCCTGATCTCACCGGGATGAACAAGCGACCGACAACCGGGCGATACACGCATTGGTGGGTCTGCATAAAGCCCAGATTGTAACGCGCAGCCAAACAAGCGCCCTCCTACGGGATTTATGACAACCGCGGGCGGGCGGACGGACGTGCAGGCGGTCGGTCGGTAGGTTGATTGGTGGAGTCGACTACGGACGGATAGATGATGGGAATCGTACCGTAGCGAAATGAATCCATTCACTCATCATCGTGTGGCGCTCGGTCGAATGACTCAACTCCGACGGAATGATGGTTCGGATGGAGCGAAATGATGGTAACGCGAAACGGGCGTATTCCGGCACGATCGGAGAAGTTTCATTAGTTCTCTACTTTGCCCTTGAATTTTACATGCCACAGAGTAGTCAGTTTCGAAACAATCAACTTTTGCATGTTTATTTAGTTCGATGATTTTTTTCGTTCAATTGGTTAGTGGTGGCCTTCGGGAAAGCTTCGCTTGCCTACTTTGGAGGTGTGTAGTGGAGACGTTCGTGAGCTTGGCGTCGTTTCTCAAGTAGTATCAAACTTGAAATTAGAAATCATTGTTGTAAGTATTAGGATAAAACTAGAAAATAGAAATCATTTTTGGTATTACTTTGAAGAACAATTCAATGTTGGCATCAAGTATCTTAAGAATTAGTAATAAGAATTAGTATGATTTCAATGCAAAAAAATTATACAGTGCTTTCATTTCCTTCTCATCGAAGATAGATTGTGTTATGGCGTATGTATTGTTGTAGAAGTACTCTTCCAAATCTAAACTTTTCATAGTGAATTTTCATAGAATTCAACAATCTTGAATGACAACGTAGGGTGTGACATGGACAATTTTGACGAAGGACTACGTCTTTCTTTACTGTGCTCACCTGGGTGCATTTTCAAAATTTCACGACACGAAAGTGTACCGAAATTACTCCAGATTTGATTTCCTTATAACTCTTTCCCTGTTTTAGTATTTTCTCTAATTGTTTCACGAAACGAATGGAAGAAGCTGTATGATTGTTATTAATACCATGTTTTATGTATACATTTTTTAAATAGTGAAAAATTAGGTCCAAACACGAAACATCAAAATCAACCGAATCTATAAATAGACCCTGTTGCACGTTTGCTGTCCCGGGTTGGCGGTTCAATGCATAGGACGCTGGTCTTACAAGCCAGTTGTCGTATGTTTGAGCCCCGACCTGAAAGGATTCTTAGTGTCAGTAGGATCCATAGTACTAGCCATGCAATGATTCTGTACACTAAGAATCGGCTGCGAAGTCTGTTGAAACAGAAAGGCCAAATTCCACAAAAGGAATGTAATGCCAAGACTTTGCTTTTTTGCACGTTCTTATGGCGTTTTCGTTTTTAATTTGCACTACACCGGTGCAGTGCTACACTGAGGCATGAATAAACGAACAAAAATGACGAAAACATAAACAGTAACCATTGACTACAATAAACGATTCCATTGCACAGAGCTACACCAAACTTTTGATGAGTGCTACACCAGTGGTATCGGTGCTGAAAAAGTGTAGCACTGGTGTAGTGCAATTGGTAAAAACGAACGGTTTAGGTGCAACTTTCGCTACACCGGTGTAGTGCAATTTAAAAACGAAAACGACATTAGCTTCGGTCTATGATAATCCATGAACGGAGACACATCGGATGTGCAGACTGCCTCCTACGCCAAGACAGTGGAACTACACCCGACATTATTCAACAGGTGCTTCAGGCGAATATGAGATTCAGTTCCTCAAGCCTAAAACAACAACTGGTTCTTCTGTGAGCATATCTACTGTTGGACATTCGCAGTGTGAGTTTCGCTTCAAACAAGAACGATAACGTCATCCAACTACTGGTCATTTGCATTGGAGGAAAACAAAACGAAAAGTGGACAACGATGGGGAACATTATACAAAATCAGCCTTTCTAATGGCTCTACATGTTATCTAAAGAACTATTAAGGTTACTTTCTTTGCATAGCAGAGATTAAAATCATCAGTTTAATGCAAAACCGGAATAATTTGATAGGTTGGACCAGATTGTCACGCATTCTCAATGAAATAATCAAATCCAATGAATGACAAATCGAAGTAATCACATCCCAGAATCTCTTTCGAAACCAAAACTACTACAAATTCGAGCACCAACAGGTGAAAGTTATTGTGACACCTTTTTATGTCATTTTCGATTCTCACAGCTTCGGTTGAATATCGACACTGTATACTATGGGATTTTCATTGAAAACTGTAAATGATTGAAAAGGCAAATGAAAGAAAAAACACATTTTTGAAACTACTCTCCCGCTTATGTCATTGACTGGACATGGAATTCGTTTTCATAGTTTGCAAACAAAGCTGAGAGTGGCAATAATTTCTCGTCATTTTCGTCTATTTTGAGTCAATGAAAATTACTTTTATTAGCTCTGGGTTGGACCATTCTCGCTGTGCGAATGCAAATAAACTCAGCAAACAGCATATCGATATCGTAGAATATACCAGCTTCTGAAAACCTGAAATGAATTCCGCGATTACATCATTCAGCTGCTGGTCGTTTGCGTGTGAGTAACAGAAAAATACATTCAATCGACCCGAAAATAATCAGTGCATTAAAGCTCATTTTCCTTGACTTAGACTACAGAACAGAACCAGAGAACCAAAGTGTTTACTTATATGACAGATGTATTGAAGTCGTCAAGTTCTCCACGTGTTGCATATCACCAGAGATGTCAGGTAATACAATAAGTTTAGCTAGCAAAAACGAAAAGATTGCACCAATTTTTGAAAGTCGGTAAATTCTGACGAATGTTTCAAAAGTCTGTAAAAAGTGTTTAGACGAAAAAAGGTTTACATGCTAACTAAGAAATTTGATAATTTACAGACAAATTTGCCGATTTGACATCTTTGCATATCACTGACAGTTTTTCGCGATTTGTCAAAAAAAATGGGGTGCCGGTAACCGAAATCGGTAGACATTTTGAAAATGACGAGAAAAAACTTTGGTTCCGAAAATGTTGATAGCATTCGGTTTTATATCACGAAATAGATCGATTTCACCTCATAAGTATGCAATCAATTCATCTTTTCGATTGATGCTTTTTAATTTATGATACTATAAAAAAGTCATAAAAACTTTTGTGTTGATTTTCACGCAATTAAAATTTGTTTTGAGCGCAGCAAAAAGTACTAGCGTCTTTTTGCTTTGGTATTTGGCACAAAAAAAACGTGCTGCCACTACACACACATGACAGTTGTTGGAATGGCGCTATCTGCTCTCTGTCAAAATTTACGGTAGGGTGCCGGCAAGCGAACGTTTTCCCCTACATTGTTCTCTCCGTTCGCAGTACGGCTTCCACTTCAAACAAGTTCGGAAAATTCATCAAAGTATGAACACAACGGAGAGAATATATATACAAATCGACAGTTCTAAGGGTTGTGATAGTGTTATAATCCACAATTATGGTCAAATCATATAGTTCTAAAACATTGTCAGTTTCTCTACATAGAATCAAGCAAAGAGTTATCTGGATTTCCTGATATACATTAATTTAGTTTTATAAAATCGATTTTCAATCAGAATAAGTGTCGTCAATAATTCATACGACGTCAAACTTCATGGGTGTCACGACTGTGGTATGTTAGCGCTGTAGGGAAAGGCACACAAGCATGTGGTAGATTTACTTTGTGCGTCGTTCGCCAAACGAGAGGCAACAGATTTGTTGGAAATTTTGCTCGTGGAAATAATTGTCAACTGTGTTTAAAGTTGTAGAAATGATAAGCTTCGGTTCTTTTCAGAATTCAAAGCATTTCACAAAGATCTAATGAAGCTCGGAAGCTTTGAAAAAAAAATCTATTTTTCCAGATTCGTTAAAGAATTAATCCATTTTTGGTCATTTCGTAGTTTTCCAAGTGCTTGTCATGAAGTAAAATAACTTAGTCGTGACCAACTTTTGAAAGGTATTTCAGAAAGGTTTCGAATTCATTTTTACATTTTGCAATGAGATCTTAAAATCTTCACTGTGATATACCAGAACTATAGTTCCTACTGATTTCCTACACATTTCGCAGTGATCAATTACCAGACGAGAAGAAGGAGACTCTACCGCAGGAATTAATGGGAGGAGTTATATGTCCTATCTGCATCTGCATCCTACGATCGCAATCACATTTCTGAACGACGTCTACGTGATTCAAACTCAAATCCTTCGACGCCATCTATCATCAATAGTTAAGGGACTCGTGAGGCCATTTCAAGCGAGCTTTCTTGGCAACGTGGCACTATAGATCACATACCGACTGTACTCGAAAAAGTGCAACGATTTCTTTTGTGTATAACATTTTACTGGATGGGTGAAAATAGATAAAATTTTTGAATTATTTTGATTCAGAACGAGGGCAAAATGGTTGACAAACAAGTAATAAAGCAGGCTGGACTTCATGTCTTCGAGGAAACGAATGGGTCTAACTGAACCAATAATTTGCCAAGAAACACTTGGTATAGCAGGCGATCTGTGGATGCGTTAAATTCAGCAAACCCTACGTAACGATCGGCACCATCGCCGGCCAAATATATATAGATTGCCGTCCGAAGTGCCTGTTTTTCTTCCTCCGATCTCACGAAAGTTACATTTTGTTTAAAGCAGGATCCGACATCGTACCACTGCGCGAAACCGGTTATGTACTGCTACGAAACCAACGATATTATATTTGTACTAATCAATTCCGACAAACACGCCAGAACTTCGCCCAATCAGATCGTGCTCGTCTAACTGTATGTACATTATGTTCAAAAAATGTATGTGAAAGAGATGCAATTGCATTTGCTTCTGTTAATAATGGGGTGCACAGTGTTGATCATCACAATGTTAATTATAAAATCACTGTGTACTTGGTGGACAATGCCATAGAAGTATGCGTGCATGACCTTCCCCCGCAGACCAGTGATGGGTTCGTTCGGGAAAGTATGTCGCAGTACGGTGAAGTTCTTTCCATCGAAAGCAATACGTATGCAACTACGTAAAGCAATTCCTTCTTACATCATTTGTGATCAAGACGGGATACATCCATGTAAGACGCTGATTACGTATGAAAATCAACTGGTTACATGTCAGTTTTGTGAACAACCTGCACACTACGGCAAACCTTGCACTGAAACTGCAGAAAGGACATCTTCAAGCAAAAACAAGGACAACCGCCCAACAACGGAAACTAGTGAGCGCAGTACTCCTGTTGTACCATCAAACCAACCAGCAACTGCAATTAATGCACAACAAGGCGCATCTACAGCAACTCACAACCAACCCAAGAATGCGAATTACAAGGAAAACGAAGAAGAAACGAAAACCAACAACGATACCACCGATGCGGCAATGGAGGACGAGACGAGCCACGGACAAAGTGCCCCTCAATCATCGCAAGATAAAAATGGAAATATAAAAATCCTCCCTAGAAAAAGGGTGACAACGAGATCCAACGGTAAAAAAATTATTTTATCTAATAAAAACATGGCTCATTCGGCCACGTAATCTTGTACGCAAATTGGCCTGAATAAAAAAATTTTATAAAAAAAGCTTCGCCCAGTAGAAAAATTGTGAGCGATTTTGAAAGGAACGCTCCAGAAAACAGGAAAGGTGTTCAAAAACGATAAGGATTCGAATAAAAGTGTGTAAGAAGAATGGCACAAGTGTTGCACAGAATTTCAAGGGTGCATTAAATCTAGAGGAGGAAGTTGGACCAACTTTGCAAAAACATAGCTAATATGTGTGTATTTGATCTAAAGAAGTTTTAAATATATCCTACCTAAATAAGTTTTCGGTGATCATTTAAGATTGCTGCATTTTTTTTCGAGTACTTTCCTTATTCGCGAGCTGTTAATGACTACAGCGTACACACGCATCACTTATTTGTTGACTTCAAAACGACACAATCGCTATGGCAGTTTGTGTACAAATTCGAGTTTCCGAATGATTGGTCAAAGTCACGAAGGATAGAACTGCACTTCAGACTAAGGAAAATTTTACAGTCAAGAAATGCACGCTACCGCATTTAAGAGAGTTATTTTTGATAATTCAACCTTCATAATGCCTTCATAATTGCCAGATTGAATAAATGGAATTTACTAAAACCAGATAAAAACCACATTCAAATTTTGAGTGCAAAATTTTCTAGTCATCAAAGCAAAAGTCGAGCAAAAGCAATACTTTCACGGCAAGAAAACCTGGCAACTTGAAGAGAATCAATTTAGAACGGAGCTGTACTCGAACCTGCAATCAATATTTACAAATTAACACAGCTAATGTATGATTGTATCTCTTTCTTTCTAGACTATCTAGTAAGATGGACGATTGAGATTTTTTACACCAAACCGGTGGTTCAGAGTGTAAAGCTGCTGGTCTTCAACTGTCAACTGTCTTAGAAAGAAACTAAGCATATAGCTTAACGCAATTGCCAATCAACAAATATGAAAATAAAGTCTATCATAACTTGGTGAGAGGAGTCTTTTATGTAGAGTGGTGCTTTTTTATTTTGCACGTTTTTTACGAACTTAAGCTTAAACGATAATAGTTCATGAATTTGGCCTTATAACATACATACAAAATGGAAAGATAGTTTTTGAACGATAAATTTAATCTTCCAACTTAATTTCTACGAAAATATTGTGATAAAACATGGTGGTGCTATTTTTGTTTTGTTCAGTGTATCTGTAAGATGTTTGCACTAGCTATGCAGTTCTAGAGTGATTTTTCAAAAAGCCGTAAGAGCAAGTGATAGTTTCTCTTTGTTTACATTTTCTTCTATTAATTACCAAGCGGTTTCCACGTTTATCATTCAACTTTTTGTATAAAATGGTACCCGAAACCTTCGACTTCCAAACAGAATTGTAAAATCCAAGTAAACCTTTTATTCTCGTTGCAATATACGAAAGAGACAGTAAACAAAAAAAATACTGTCACTTGCTCATACGGCCATTTGGAAAATCAACCAAGAATTGTCTTATACATTGACAAAATGGCGACACAATCCGAAAAAGAAGGTTACCCAACTAACCAATAGTTCAGATAAAAGAGAATCGATCGATTTTTTGAGCAGCTTCTAGAATATATTCGCCCTTGTTCCGAATAACGTCGTATCGATTTTACGATCGTATTTCATTTGTATTCCTAATAACGCTGCAAAATCTAAAGTAGCTAGGATTCGATAGAAAAATCAATACGTCGTTATTCAGAATAAGGGTGATTGTTCAGCTACAAGGCAGCGATAAAGTTATCGCGTAATTTGTTCTGTACTACAGGGTCCGGCACTCGAAGTGTAACCAACTTCAGACCTTCGAGCCTGGCGTCAAGATAAATGCGACATATTATCGGGAAAGTATTCTGGAGGTTGCTTTGAAGCCGTGGGCAGACAAACATTTCGGTGGCAGACCATGGACGTTTCAGCAGGACTCGGCACCGTCTCACAAAGCGCGAGTGAACCAAGAATGGCTGAAAAACAATGTTCCGAACTTCATCACGTCCACACAATGGCTCTCGAATTCACCAGATGCGAATCCAATGGATTATTCTCTTTGGGCCATTTTGGAGAGCAAAGTCCGAACTAAAAGATACACCAGTCTCGAGGCGCTGAAAAAAGATATTGTCCGCGAGTGGGCCAAAATACACCAGCAAGTCACATTCGGGCAGCTTGCGATTCGTTTTTTGACCGTGTCAAGGCCATAGTCAAGGCAAAAGGTGGTCATATCGAGCAAAAGTGAATTGATTCTGAATTTTGCATTATTTTTACACATTTTGTACTTTGAATTAAGTAAAAGTAATTTTCCAAACTGAATTTATGGCCTTTTTAATTGGTTACACTTCGAGTGCCGGACCCTGTATCAAGTTGCCAAAAGTTGCACCCGTACTGTTGTTTTCCATGATTATGGAAGTTTTGGCTGCTTGGGTAGTTCAGCACATGAAAAAAAAGTACTCTTTGCTTTATTGTTTGATTTTCCTGTACTATATAATTATAATTATAATAACAGTAAAGAATGTTGAATATTAATATTTTTGTTCAGATAGCAAGATAGACTTTTTGTTGTTTGACTACCAGAATAGTAAAAACTGTGAACCTTTCGAGAATTATTGGACTCCTAGGTTAAATCTGATAGTTCAGTAATTGTATTCTCTGCTGTCAGAAATAACCCTGCTCAGAAAAACTTTTTCCAACAGTCATGTTCAGCTCCCAGAAATATGACAGTAGATTTGCACAGAGAGCAAAAATTATATCAAATTTTGAAATAATGAAGTCTATCAAAGTGTAAAATTTTCGTCAGAAGTCTCAATTTCGTAACTATTAAATCTCAGTTGAAACGGACTTTTGCCCGGGTTGGCGGTTCAATGCATAGGACACTGGTCTCACAAGCCAGTTGTCGTATGTTCAAATCCCGACCTGGAAGGATTCTTAGTGTCAATAGGATTGTAGCACTAGCCATGCAATGATTCTGTACGCTATAAATCGGCTGCGAAATCTGCTGAAACAGAAAGGCCAAATTCCACGGAAGGAATGTAATTCCAGGACTTTTCTTTAAAACGGATTTAAGTTGTAGCAGCATTTTCGTTACAGCAACGTCAACTCTAGCAAAACAAAATCTTGCTCGTAATTATTTTATTTGGCACAATTTTTGCAATCTTATATTATCGTAGGGAAGAGTAGTTGCAAAAGTTGCAAATTTAAATTTTATCTACTAATGTTAGATATCACTTCAAAGTTTTTATAGTAAGTTTTTTATGCAAACAGTGTCACGTCGATTCGCCGCCGCCGCCGGAATTATTTTTCAGTACTGCCACTGCCGCTGGTGTCTTGTTCTCTGTTAACTTTACATCGACCGGACCCAAGTTGAATGTCAAAGGAAATTATGACAAATTTTCTGAAAACAATATGCTGCTTTATGTTGACATAGGCCCACCGCCCCAACCAGTCGAAATCTCATATGCTCTAGAGTTTCTCATGGCCGGAATACTTTTTCACGCACCCAACAATGTAGAGTTATAGGAGACTCATCTCTGGCAGAACTTAAAAACAGGAAATACATTTTAACTATGAATGTTTCAAGCTATTGCCACTCGATTGAACTACGTCACAATATTTTCTATTATGTAGAGTGTACGCAAACTTTTGAGCTAATGATTTTTTCGGTTACATTCTTAACGAGAAAACTGATTACCATATCATAAATTAGCACATCGTCAAGCATATTTATTTGTAACAATCTCATTAATTTCCAGTAGATCCAAATGTGAAATTCATCCCAGAATCCCCAAGCGGGTGGCGCTTCCCATCGTAGCCAATCAGGATCTGGTTGTAATTTAAAAAGTAGCTCTCTCATGGCGTAAATTGGAATAACTCACTCAAAATTATCTGGAATTGCAACGAATATTTCACAGCTCACAAGGGGCACACTAGCACACCATCTATCTTGATCAAAATGGCCCATTCATTTGCGAGAACAAATTGAGACTTTCCTCTGAGGCTGAGACCAATGTTTTTTTTTTCCTCGCATGTGTGCCGTTCTAACGTCCAATATTTCAATCCCGAGTCCGAACACGCTTTAGGATTCTTCACTCGTCTTCCCGTAGCGTTTCTTTTTTCGACACTGTAACATTAGACACTCCACGCCTGACCAACTTTGCGATGATAACATGATTCGGAACGCGGACTGAACGAGTTACTGTTCCGGTGCGAGAAAAAACACGGGGGCAGCAGAACTGCCGGCGTTAGATGACGAAGCTTGTTTCAATTATGTATGACACAGGTTTTTTTTCGCCCCGTGTCCTTTCACAAGGGTTTTCTATATGGAGAGTTTGCAAGGTGCCTCACAAAGTCCGATTGGATTAAAAAGAGAGAGGAGCTGCTTTAGCTTGGCTTGTCGTTAAGGATACCCAAAGGAATCCCTAGCTCTGATCACTCTGAGCCGTGCTCGTATACCGAGTTCGGATGGGGGTACGAACAGACAAACTGATGGTAATTTGATAGCACTGGTAAAGCGAACCCTTCTTTCGCTATTCCATCACATATTTTGTTTCGTTCTACGACCAGGGGTTGTGGACCTAAATGACTCGATAGAGGTGCACACTGTTCACGTAACGTCAGGTGTCCCCTACTGTGGTCAGGAATGTGTTTCGTTTCCTTCCGGATATGTGTACTGCTTCTCATGGTTCATTCGTTTCCGTCATCATTTCCGGTAGTGTGGTCAGAAATGAAATTTTGATTGCAACATCCCTGGACGGAGCAGCCGGGTATGTTCCACCAAGAGCTCGAAATTGCGGTTTTATTAGATTTTGATTTAACGTGCAGTCTTGTTGGTTCAATGGCAGAAAACTTCAGATCGTTCTACCTCCGTCCGGATGAGAAAACTATCGGTGCTATCTGGCTATGTATCAGAAGCAATTCTAAAAACGATATTGAATGCGGTAGACTGTGACGAGGCACTAAGTCACGCGACGTTTATTCCGTCCCACTCTCTATCTCTCTCTTTGAGGCTCTTTTTTATTACACGGTTGATTTGTCGCATCTCGCATGCATGAGACGCAACTGTCGTAGTGTTCCACAGCATGTGTGTGGCTGGATATAGTAATCCTGGGTCAGTTGGTTCTAATCAAGTAGGTGGTATAGCACTGGAAACGTACGAGAACAAAATGAATCAGCAATAAAAATGATTGAGCTTATACAGGGATATTTGTTACATCACCGAAGATTATATAATAAGATTTTATGGCTCGGAATATGAATACAATAAAAATAGTATACTGTTTCACGCGCCAAATCAGTACATTCAAAAACTTTTTCAAAAGCTAAAGTGTTCGGAAAATGATCATCTCGATAATATTAACGTGAATCTGACGAATCGGACATTCTTTCTATAAGATGCAAGAAAAATAAATCGATAACAATCGTCTACACACGGGATAGCCGCAGATCACAAAATTACAATGTTGTAATCGTTGTTTCATGCCCTAGTTGTGTCAATCTGTTGATTTTATCATAACCATTCCGGTAAACGAAATTCCTGTATTCAAATGCTGTCACTTGGCGGAGAACGAAGACAGCAAAACTCAGAACAAAAATCCTCTTCATTTCATCAGAAACGTTTCATATTGAAAATATTTACAATGGCAAATGAACTTCATTTATGTCAGTTATGTATAGTGTCCGTTTTATGTAAGTGAAAGGATGCAGAATAATATAAGAGTTAATTGTAAAACAAGTTTTCCATGTACTGAATACATTATTTATACAGTATAAATGTTAAAATTTGAAATCAAAAAAGCTCTTCCAGCGAGCCATTCTACAAGTGGATGAAAAATTTCTTAATGCCTTATGAACAATTTGCTGGTGAATTCCCTCTTGGGAATTTTATTCTTTTGTTGCATTTCAATATCATCTGTGAGTTTAGTGATAAAGCTATAAGCAGCTAATTAGCAGCTAATTGCAGTTAGGCCCTTTTATCGTGGGACTATCGAATTGGTTAAAACAGCTGAGACATTTTTTTGCTTTCATGCATACAGGTAACTTTCCTGGGATTGTGTCATGGCTTAGTGGCACTTCATTGAAACGTTTAATTTTCCGCTTAGGGTGTAAGTCTTTGCTCAACGCTAGCTTTATTACTCGTTTGTGGTGATTGTCTTTGCTAGGTGTCAAATCGAAATTCAGAAATTCAGGAAAACAACTAAAATTTTAGTTTTTCTCCGATCGTTGGCTTTTCCGTGCAGTTATCTTCAGGTTTTATTTATTAATAAATATTCGTGAACTATTGATTCTCAATCCAGTATTTTTAAAATGATTAATCTAAGCAAAAGCTGGAACCTTCCAAACTTCATTGGCACGTATTACCAAATAAATTGAATTCGGGATTGAAGCCACTACAATTTCTTTGAATTTTCGAAGAACCGGATTCAACTAAGAGTTACTAAATAGATAATAAAATTTTTAAGTAGAGGCCAACAGTTGAATAAAATCGCGAAAATTTTAATGTTGGTGGTGCGTAGTATATATTTTTCTCTTCGTGGGATACTCTCAAAGAGGGTGAAGACTCCCAAATTATAAGCATTTCATACCATACAAGCTAGGCTACGTTGCCCATTTGAACACAGACAGCGCAAAACCGAGACCATTATTGAAAATATAAGTTCTTCGTTTGAAATATACTTGCCCCGGTTACCAAATCGACTATATGAGTAGGTGCTCGCTTAAGACCGTCGTATATGAATAAATAAGCACAATTATTAGTTCGTGTTTGGTGCAAGTTTGTTCATATTCATTACTACGATCTCACGAGCGTGAGTTTTTTAATTGATCTAATTGGGATCCGTTCCAACGAGGGAATTTGTGATTTCTTTCGATTGCTCGCCAGAGCAAACGGGTTTTCTGATCTCATTCTAATAGTCGCAAAATTTTTCATTTAGATACGATGAAATAGATTTTTTTCAGTGATTGATTAAGGGGTAGGGCCACCATGGAACTTTCAAAAAATAATTTTTTTTTGTAAATTTGAAATTCCCTAAGACCCTCTAGAATGAAAAAAAAACGCTGTTGTTTACGCTCGTTTATGATCTTCAAACTCGGGCAAACTCATAGCAGTTACAAATCTTTATCGATTGTTTCATAATTTTGAGGCGACTTTTATATACACATTATCTAGTATATCACGTAGGGGTTTCTTGATATATGATGAACTTTTTTTTTATAGAAAAATACAATATGAAATTTTCATTTAAAAAATTAAAGTTTTCATTTATATGCTTAATTTTTCGAAAAAATAGTATTTTCGAAATCCTCTACGTTATTCCTAGTATATAATATATAGTTATATACGAACCCAAATAACATGTGACCCGTACGCACAGACATCAGCAAAGTACGCGCCAGCAGTAAGACGCCAGTGTATCCAACGCGTGGAGACGTCAGCCACCCTGTTACCAATTATTGAACCGCTGACATTGCAGCAGACATCCGACCATCGTGGTTGCATCAGCCAAGAACCATTAGTAATTGCATCACCCGAAACCACCACGCAATGAATTGTGATCATTTTTAAAAATGTCATAATAAACTAAAGTACATAAGTATATAATTAGAAAAAACTTTGCTTCTTGTCAAAGACCTAGCTTTTATCGTATCTAAGAGCGCTCTCCATAAACTCTTCACACAATTCAATTTCCTTCGAAGAGAGGCGGATATCATCTCAGCAACAAAAAACCGACATGGTTCATTTAATATATAATGGACACCAGAGCAAGAGCTAATTTCTCTCGATGACATATCTGAGCATCACGGGTTAGCACGCTGCTGTAGGGATTCTCTTTGAAGCAACAAACGGTCGTTTATTCCTGTTTCGCGAACCGACTCTATATGGGCAGTTGATAATTGCGATAGAATCATTTTACTATTGCCGCTTATTCTAACTATATGCATATAACCTTTGTATAACTTGTGTCTATGAAAATGTCTGTGAATGTTCCACACAAGCGTTTTGTAATATTGTAAAGTATTATGAGAATCATCAAGTCGAACCATCGATTTGATTTCCTGTGATAATTGTCAACTTACGATTCTCTCTTGGTAAATTCCACACAGCGCCGATCATTGCCAGACTGTATAAATTTGGTTAAGGACCGTGAAATACTCAGAGTATGAGGTGGCGCGTGTGAATTTTCACACGGTTCATGCATTGAGAGGTAGCGAGTTCATGTAGCATCATCTACCACATTGAAAATGTTGTATACAATGTAGAGAAATATCGAGCCGCTTTCTGTCAAATTATCGGCAATCACAAACACTGGTTATTATTATGTGTAAAAACCCTTTATTGTAAGTGGATATCATTTTACTGTTTCTCATTAAGTTTCAGAGAAACTATAGATACTTTTTGTCCACGTTTGGCCAGTGGATATCAATAATTTATAGTTTTTGAAGTCCTAAATGGCGACTTTCGGTTTGTGAATATTCTTTCAAATCGCTATATAATTTATATTTTCAAGACGGGTTTGTCAAGTAAGCTGTTCTCTGACTTTCATTCGTCATTCAGTGATGTCTCTGACGTTACCCACCACTCTTTTGTTTGTTCAACGTTTGATACGTGAAACCATTACCAACTTAAGAACCAAGGTTCTTGGACTTCTTGCCTTGAGCCCCCCGGAACTAAAGGATATTCTATACATCGGAGGGAGTTTCCTAGGGATGATCAAAACTATATGAACGAAGAGCTCTCTGACGATTTTAGTTCTCCTGACGACTACTCGGACAGACACAGACGATGGATTAAGCCGAAACCGACGAAAAGCCAATCGACGAAGGATATATTGTATTCTATGGTGTAGGTCTTGGTAGTAGATGGACAAGAAATTTGATTTCGAGTACACCGGATCTAAATTCCCGGTTCTGGAAGTACAGGAAACAGTGGTCCAAAACTAAACGATTGTTGTCTTTTCGTTTTCTCAGAGATGACTCGACCGATTTTCACGAACTTAAACTGAAATAAAATGTCTCATGGTCAGTAAACCTGCATTTGAATTTAGTTCGACTTCTGGTTCCGGTATTACAGGGCGATGAAAGTTTAAACTCAAAAATTTAAACCGGATTCGAAAGCGACGATGCGAAAATCATTTAAAATGATTGAATCAGGCTCAACATTATTTTAATTGGTAGGTTATGTTGGGTGATAGACAAACAAACCTATCATACTTCGGCTGAAGTGATTCCTAGATATCCATTCAGAAAGAAACGGAAGTTTAAGACAAATACTTAAAATTGCACCTACATTACTTTCTCAGAGATGACTGATCCGAAAATGAAAAAGTATCAGAGTCTCAAAAGTGATAATACGAATTAATTCAAAAATTAATTCACAATACTATCGAAAAACAGAAAATAATTCACAATACTATTGATGATGCTACCGAAAAAACTAACTAATCAGATAACATTAACCAAAAAAATCTTGTCTTCAAAATTGTAAAATGATTAACTAAAACTCAATATTTGGTCCCTGTAGTCAAAAACCACCCGGAAGTTTTCAACCGAACAAATTTTAACAAACAAAATCAAAAGAACAGGTTGTCCAACAGTGATTAGCCGCAACGTTGTTCCAAAGTCAACCGTATAAATGCCGGACTATCCCTTCTGAAGGTGCATTACCGCGAAAACTTTATTTTTCCATTAATCTTTGCTAATGAGATATGATACAAGGATGAAAGCAGCTTAAGTCCCAAGACGGAGAGCCGGAACGAAGCGAAACAGAAATCACAACTAGTTGGCAAATAGAAAGAATGTTGATAATGAAGCAAATTAATTTGATTTGGAAAATGGATGGAAAACTTCCTCTTGTTGCCGACACCAGACAAACGTTTGTAATTCGAGAGCATCAGCAATTTGATAAATCTTTTTGATTGAAATTTAAACTCGAAACGACAACTGTTCGTTAGATATAATTTATGATGGGTGAGAAAATTCAAGTGGGTATTTAGCCTTTCAAGTGTTTCTTATGATGTCATGTTGATTTCGTCTAACCCTAGAGTATTTAACCGTTACAGGTGAGAAGAACCAGCGGCCACAGAGGAAGACGGGGATCGCGCACCCGAAGGTTGTGCAACAATTTAATTATCACGTGCGCACTTTGACTGTGCCTCAGTAGAACAACTGTATTGCGGTGATGCGCGAAAATTGTACTATATTTTCCCACCATTAATTGTCTTAGTATAGTTTCGCAGTTCCATTGCGTTGCACAGTTTGCACGTGTTTGTCGGCTGTTAGAATATGTACACAAACACACACACCATGAAAAATAAAGAATCACATCGCCAGAGCTTTGACTGCAGGTTTGACAAGACCCAGTTATCTGATTGTAGGTAGGTTTCGTGGGGCAAGTGGTGTACTTTGATCGTCGACCTAAACAGCAAATCAGTTGCTCTGCTTTTTTGTAGATCAGATGCAGACTTCGCTTTGCTGGTAAGCATTTACTAGACTCGATCAATGATTCCGGTTCGTCGCTTGTTCCACGAGGTTCAAAATTCAGAACGCAATCGAAATAACGGTTTTTTTGTTATTCTTCAAGGCTGACTTTTTTCAAATTTCTACTTTTAAATAGTTGTGAAATTTGATCGTTATATTTGACCCTTGAGACTCTTTGACAACTAACAACTAACAGTACGAAATTAAGTAGGTTTTATGCCATTCAGTAGCGTTTTTGTTTTCGCCCCTTTCAATTTCGAATTTAATTCATATTCAAATACAAACGAGAATTTCTCTACGACGTTCTAAAAATATACCAACTATTAGAACTATTTACTAACTTAGGTCATTTCGCCGAAAGTCGTTTCGCCGAAAGGTCAATTCGCCGAAAGAGTCATTTCGCCGAAAGGGTCCGTCCATGAATGAATCAATCTTTATTCAAGAAGTACAATTGTAGGTAAAAAAAAACGGGCGTTAACGTATTATCATTCATTTGTGTTTATTTTAAATCAATTCCAATTATAATATTAGGACAATTGCAGGAATCGTCAAAATGACCCTTTTGGCGAAGTGGCCCATTCGGCAAAATGTCTTTCGGCGAAATGACCCTTTCGGTGAAACGGCTTTCGACGAAATGTTGACGTAATTTTGTTGTTTGAAATTTAAAACGAGATGAATTTTTTTATCTTTCGTCCTCGACTCGTCATTGCATTAGTATGTTGAACTACTAATGCCACTTCATATTTCATTATAAATTGCTTTTTCTTTTTATTAAACAAGCAATTTCAATAGGAAAATAAATCCGTTCTTTGAAATCGAACAACTAACGATGTCTTTAAAAGCGATTCTTATCACTTGTTAAAACACGCCGTGTCATTGTAAAGTATTACTTTCTGTTAATGGGTTTCCAATGAAAATCAGTTGGGCACAAAGTAATAAGAGTTGGAAACAGTGAAGGCATTTAACAATTGAGAAACTTAACAATCTTAACGAATTCGTAGTCTTATTTTTTGCTGTTACAAGGAAATCCGGATCTTGTGTTAGGATCAAAATTAGTGAGGCTGAACTCCATTTCTGGAGAGATCGCTTGGACGAGTAAAACAAAAGTCCCAAGGATTTATTTTCCTGTAAACAAAGCTCTCTTATTGCGAAGACTCTTCGGGTCAGAAAAACTATCTACTCCTATGTGCGCGGGGTTGAGAATCAAACCCAGGGGGTCTGCGTGAAAGGTATCGTCCTATACCCGTCCCCATAAAATCCATTGCAATTGTCTATGGTGTTCTTTTTGTCCTTTTCTATACAAAGTTAATATATTTGCTGGAAAACCGACTTTCATACGGTGCCTTGGAGACCCTTAGTGTTATATATCATTCGGCTTGACGAGATCGGTAAACGTCTGTGTGTGTATGTGCGTGAAACAATCTGTAGCGAAAAAATGTACGACGCCACTATCAAAATACACTGTGGGTTATGTTACCGTCAATTTTCAATGGAACGATTCACAACTTTCGTCAACTATTCAAATTTCTCATCGATAACTGTTATCGATCGAGAGATAATGCAGGTTTTTTATTTCAACAATTTACCATTTGTCCTCATTCCTATTCATCACATCGTGTTCTATGAACTCGTATTATTGTAACATGTCAAATAATGGTGTGGTAGACACGAGTCCGGTGTTTGAAGAAAACATTTTCTTTCTTCGCAATCCATAGGAGGGGGGGTTGGTTTAACATAAAAGTCTACAAAATAGGAGTGTTGCGACAAGGGCGGGACACGTGTTGAATTCTGATAGCAGATCTATAGCTTTATCTAATGAAAGATTCAACAAGAGATAAATATCTAGTATTGGTTTTGGCACGGTTCTGATATTCTTTAACAACAATAAAGATCTAAAAAAATGTAGGTTCCTCGTTTTTTTTCTTGTTTTCACTTTATGGCCTGCTTTGGCTGAGAGTGGGGGTTACAACCAGAGTTACCATATTAACAGATTTTTCTGTAAAACCACAGATTTCTTTGTCTATTTTACCACACAGATTCTGTGTCACAGAACACAGATTTTATCAAAATTCACAGATTTCTACAGATTTTTATGAATATTTAATAAAAATGGCAGATTTTCAAATCTGTTTTTCTCAGATATACACAGATTATGATCGAAAATATGCAACACAGATGGTAAACAGATTTTTTATGTTGAAACACAGATGTTAAAATAGCAACTCTGGTTACAACCTACCTAGTGGGGGTTACAAGCTCCTCACTTTGCATACCGGACGAGCTAGGCTAAGGTGCCCAAATAAACACCAGTAACGCTGAAGGAAACCGAGGTCAAAATCGCAATGAATAATAGGAAAGCTTGTAACTTCAGCGACAGATTCCTTTGCTGTAACCAATTTGCAACGAACCATTTGCAAGTTCACCAGACAATTTGACACTTGGGCAGGAAATGTTCTTCACCCGGTCAGTGAAACATTAGAAGATTTCATATTGTATCCGCCTCGGTCTTGACTCTGATTTCCTATATAATCTTCTATGTCTAAAGCGGTACAAACGATTATTATTTTATTGGTTTATTAATTTTAGTTGGTTTGACGTAAAGCCGCCATAGCTAATTGAAGTTTTTGCCATGACTGAGCGAATCATATATTGGAGAAGCCAAATGAATGGAAAACTAACGAATCAATGGATTAATTAAATAGTCTTTTAAAAATGTCAATAGAATAGAAAAGAATATTTACAAATTCGAATACAAAAATCAAATAAAACAAAATACGTAAACTAGATTCAAATTTATTATTTATTACTTAATTTTATACAAACCACGTTTTTAATTATTTTCGGTAACACAAAATATATCAACATTCAATTTTATCGATCACCTTGGACTGTCTTTCATCTTCTATATCGGCTTGAATTTTAAAAACTCATCACCCTTTAATTCCAGAATTTAATTCGGAAATCAAAAACGGATAATATTCATTTATTTTGCATGGGACCAAAAATACTTTAATTTGAATTTTTGATTTTTAAATTCGATATGGTTTTTTTGAGAAAATGATTGTGCTTTGAGAAACGATTTGATACTGGAACCGGAATTCGAAAATCAGTGTAGCCGAAGTCAGTTAAATTCATCTGAGGAGTTGTTTATTTTACATTTGATTCAAAATGTTCGAAAATCAGTGCAGACATCTTTGAGAAATCGTAGTGCGAATTAAATTTCCGAATCGAAAACTGAATACCGCTGAAACCGAAATAAATTTATTTGGTTATCGACTATCCAAACCTGCAAACCCGATAAACCTGATTAATTTATGTGAAATGGACACTTTTATACTAATCACCCTGTGGGATACCGGAAGTCGGATCTGACAAAAAAGCAAGATGTTTTATAGAATCTTAAGGCTTTTCATTTGAATCTTAGTTGGTTCTTAGATTTCTTTAGAATCTTAGATCGGTTCAGCAATCTATGAGAAAAATGAGTTACACTATTTTATATCGTTTGACATATCATCCTGTAGCTCAGGATTCAGAAGTCGGATCCAGACGTAATTCAGGAACTGTGTTTGGGAGCATACAACTTTTCGTATGAATCTGAGTTTGTAGAAAATGGTTGAGTCATCTCTGAGAAAATTAAGTGAAACTGTTTTCCACACACGCATTTGCTGATCTCGTCGAACTGATTCGAGTGGTATATTGGTGTTATGTTCTTCCAGCATTCATTACTATCAGTAGTTTAAATCAGTACAATTATGCAAATGTTTTCAACTCGAAAATGTTGCATCTTTGCCATCGTCTCATTTACATATGTCATATTCGAACGATTATGTTGCCAAAAACGAGCCGTGCTAAAATTGATCCGAGGCTTAATGTCATGAAAAAGGATGCTGTACACAGTCTTTTTGGTACTTAGAAACAATTGTATGTAACAGTATAAAAAACCGTGTTTTCCGTTGCTCCGAAGCATTTCTTTGTCATACAGCGCTCAAAACTCCTACTGCTGGAATAGGGGAAAAAGTCGTTTACACAAAAATTTCGATATCTCCGTTAAAAATGGACGGATTTTAACAATCTATGGCTTGTTGGATAGCTATTACCGTGCGGAATCTAAGTCTGAAAACATATTGTGTTTTCAAGGTCAATTGTGAAAGATACTATCAAAAAACTAAAAATTTTGACATAATATTTCGTATAACTTAAAAAGTAAACATCCGATCTCAAAACCATTCAATAGCGTTCAGGGTGACGAGGAGACCTTTCATTTGCGACCAGTTCGATCAAAATCGGTCCAGCCATCTCTGAGATCTTGACCTTTTAGTTGACAACACACATACAGACACACACACATACACACACGGACATTTGCTCCGTTTGTCGAGCTGAATCGATTGGTATATAACACTCGGTTCTCCGGGCCTCGGAAAATTTTTCTAAAGTTTGAGCGAATTCTATACCTATTTTTTATATTTATAAAAAAAGGTAAAAAGGCCGGATTGGCATTTTAATGCATTCAGTGCCGGTTTTACAAGCAAGTTGTCGTATGTCCGAACCTCGACCTGGAAGCATTCTTGGTGACAGTAGGATCATAGCACTAGCCATGCAATGATTCTGTACGATATGAATTGGCTGCGAAGTTTGTTGAAACAGACAGGCCAAATTCAATAAAAAGGAAAGTAATGTCAAGGCTTTGCTTTACTTGTGCGAGAAAAAAAGATAGAGAACCACTGATCTAGGCTATTATGTCTTGTCATATCGATAATATGCCACTCACGGAAAGAAAGCTGGCAGCAGTCGATTTAGTCAATTTCAAGGACTTCACAATATCTAAACGCGATTTGAAGAGGGTGTTCAAAATCAAAGCTCAGTCGGCAGCTTCCATCCAATGGAAATGATAGAAAAATTTTCGGCCCTGAAAGAGGAAACATTACAAAACAAACCTCTGTCAAAATATTCCCGATCCGACAACTAGGAGAGTTATAATAGCTTTTTGTATGCATGTCGAATCAGAAACATTGGCCTCATCAAAGAACTGCTATTATCATCCAAAAATATCAATCTTAATTATTTATTTATTTATTTATTTATTTATTCCATTTATTCATCTGACAATATAATAAGTCTTAATGAATATATCAGTCAAGTTATAAAATATTCGATCGTAACACTTTCTGAATAAACTTATGTGTCGGTTCATTAAAATCGAAAAGATTTTCAACAGTGGAAAATGTTCTTATACATGTAGTTATCGGCTCATGGAATCCGAACGTCGTTCGATGATATCTCGGTTGAAATAGGCTAGTAGAACGCTGCAATCGTTGCGTGGCACGGAAATCAAGTAGAGACAAAAGTTGCGGTGAGTCGATATCGCCATTGATTAGTTTTGCCACAAACACAGCTTGTTGAATTTTCCTGCGCCGTTCCAATGAATCAAGACCTATCAGACGACAGCGATCGGGGTACGGTGGAAGGTCAAGCGGGTTTTGCCAGGGAAGATTTCTTAGAGCCAGTCGGACAAATCTTTTCTGAACACGTTCAATCCGTAAGTTCCAAACAATCTGATACGGGCTCCAAACTAAACTAGCATTCTCAAGTAGCGGTCGAACCAATGAACAGTATAATGCCTTCAAGCAATGGGGATCTTTGAAGTCACGTCCGATTTTGGCAATAAAACCCAGTTGCCGTGTTGCTTTTGAAATCAAAGATGAGCGATGTAGGTTGAATGTAAGTTTGGCATCCAACAAAACACCAAGGTCGTTAACATGATCAACTCTTTGGAGCGTTTGTCCATCAATTTGATAATCAAAATGCAATGGATTCTGTATTCGGTGGAACGTTATGACCTGACATTTCGCAGTACTGATAATCAGCCAGTTTCTTTTGCACCAAGCAACAAATGTATCGAGGAGCTGTTGGAGCCGGACACAGTCGTCAATAGATCGAATTACATGGTACAATTTCAAATCATCAGCGTAAACTAATCTGCAGCCGTTACTGAGCAGCAAAATAGCATCATTGAAAAACAAAGAGAACAGAAGCGGACCCATATTGCTGCCTTGAGGTACTCCTGACACATTCGTAAACTGAGATGAAACGCTCGAGCCCAATTTTATTCGTAAAACTCTACCACACAAGTAAGAGTATAACCAATCAATGAACTTTTGAGTTCCACCTAATCGCGACATCTTTCGAAGGAGTATTCGGTGGTCTATTCGGTCAAACGCTGCTTTTAGATCCGTGTATACCGCATCGATTTGTACCTTTTCCTCCATACGCGAAATGCAGGTCGAAGTGAAATCTAATAAATTTGTGCTGACCGAGCGTCCAGGCATAAACCCATGTTGTTCAGTTGAGATATAATGTTTAGTGCGAAAGAGCATCTCATTGCTTACAATTATTTCAAAAAGCTTTGAAGCAGCAGATAAACTTGTTATGCCTCGATAGTTTCTTACATTACGACGGTCACCACTCTTGAATACAGGGAACATGAAGGATTGCTTCCAAATCTCAGGAAAAATGCCTTGCTCGAAAGATTTGTTGAAAATAATGCACAGAGGCTCAGCTAAAGCAGCAGTACAATTAGTGTAAACTGCAGCGGGTATTCCATCAGGTCCGGCTGAATATGATTTTTTCAGTTTCTTCGCAGCGGCAAGAATCATTTCAGGAGTAATTATAAACGTATCCATACGCACTAAATTTTCAGGAACGTCCATAGCAGCGACATCAGCTTCGGCGTCGAAGCAGTATTTCCAGCAAATACCGAAGCGAAAAATGTTGCGAACAGCTCGCACGAATCCACCGTTGAGTTAGACTCCACGCCGTCGAGACAAACATTTGGAGGAATGGATGAACATTTTCGCTTTGAGTTGACAAATGTCCAGAACTTCTTGGGATTCCGTCGAAGGTCAGTTTGAACTCGCATGACGTAATCTTTGTATAGCCGCGCGTTCAATTTACGATAACTTTCACTGGAGTGTTTGAACATTCTTTGTGTCTCAGCATTATGAAAACGACGATGTTTGCGTTGCCAGGCATTGCGATCCCGCTTGAGTTTACGTAGGTACGCTGTAGTCCAAGGAGTAGCAATGGGTCGTTTTGCTAATGGAAGATTAGAACTGAGCCATTGAAACAAAATATCACAGAATAGCGAAGACATCTCATTCACGTTATCGATTTCATACAAAACAGACCAATTAACATCCTGCAAATATGCTTGAAAGGCAGTAAAATCAATTTTTCGGTAGTTCAATGGCATTGATTCGACAATAAGCTGGGTATCACATGAAACGCTTTCACAATCAACGGGCAATGAAACAGCTAAAGGCGGATGGTGAAGGTCTACGGGTAGTAGTGGGGCAACACAACGATCAACTACCAATTGGCTCTCTAACGAACAAAATATCAGATCGAGCGTTCGTCCGAGATGATTCTTATGGCGATTCCTTTGATATAAATTCAAATAATCCATACCATCTATCAGTGTCGTACTGGCAACGGGTAGAAGAGAAGGAGATTGTGTTACGTTTGATCCATGACCCCACGTTATCCGTGGCTGGTTGAAATCACCGCACACAAAAACAATATCACTTGCGGAACTTCTGCTGCACAGCTCCGAAACAGTAGAAATGTGCTCATCGATCACACCAACTTGCTGGCTTTTATCGGGAGGGATATACACACCACACAGAAATATCTTTCGGTCCCGCACGGTAGCACATACACACACTTGTTCGAGGCAACGACCATTCACCGTTTGTACAACAGAGCTGGCATATTTTTGAGAAACAGCAACTAAAACACCGCCAAACTTTGATTTGACACTGTTTGCTAAGCTGCGGTCGCAGCGGAAAACGTTGAATGCATTTCCAAATAACTGTTGGGAATTGATCCGATCGTCGAGCCCGGTTTCAGTAAGAATGATGATATCGTAGTTGCAGTCACACACTGCCAGGAAAAGCTCGTCGATTTTGGTCCTTAAACCACGAACGTTCTGGTAGTATACCCATATTTTATATTCATTTCGTTCATCACTCTGCAACACGGGATCATTTAGTGAAGCGATAGTTGTTTTAATACAAAAATACTCGCCTCTGGTGGAAACCCGAAGGTTTCCACCGTCCACGAAACAGCGCACGGAAGCAGGATTATTTTTTAGCTCTCCGAGCGAGGGAGCAGCAAACGACGATTTGAGTTTTTTGGCAAATCCACAAACTCTCGGAATAACAATCCGACGGGCCAAGAAGATGGGTCTAGAGCTTTGGTTTTCAAGCAAGGGTCCAATCCAATTTTATACGAAATGAACGACATGCCAGTTACATCCTTCCCTTTTGGTACGAGCCGTTTCAGATCAATTGATTCAGTTACACTAAGGCAGCGGGATACAATTTTTTGTACGTCATCGTCCGACACCAACGGATTAAGGCCAGAAAGATATAGCCAAAACTTTTCTGTATTATCGGTGATAATAGATCGCACGGACAGGTCACTCAAATCGATTTGATTAGTGCCACGATCAGTCGGAACTTGAACTGTGGGTTCATTTTCTTCAGTCCGGCGACGTTTTAAGCCTCTAGGCCAAGCTGGTGTAGGCCAGTTGGACTGGGTAGCTGACATATCCTCTATTTTTTTATTTAGAGCAGTAACGGCTTTCGAAAGTTGCTGAACTTGCGATGGCAAGTCAGTTGAATTTTGCGGGTCAGGCGCTATTGTCGACACTTGTTGTGTCTCATCGATATAGGCACGAATGCTTCGACGGTCCAGCACCTCTCTGCAAGCAGTGCAGAAAAGCATGAGTTTGCCATTGGTGAAGGCTTCTCTTAGGCCTCTAGAATTTATGCCGCAACAAGTTTGGCTAATATGAATGTAGGCCTCACAGAAACCACAACGCATTGGTTCGATGTCGTTTACATCTCTTTTACACTCGGCGCATTGTTTATTCTCCATTGCGCTTCTCACTCGTTTCGTGAAATACGGACGGTAGATAAAGACGGCAAGAACTTAACGAAACCTTTGTAGCTGCTGATTATTGACGCGTCAACAAACGATAATAACCAGGCACTTTTGCAGCAATGGGATTACTGGCACGATAAACGACAAATAAAGTATTCCACGCTGTGTACCTTCCAATAGGTCTGCTGAGATCGAATCACAGGTACTGATCACGGAATATAACGTTTTACGGAACAAATTTTGAAAAATTATTAGAGCACAACAGAGGTATACAAACTCCAACTTGACGAAAAAACTATACATCCAAGTATTCGAAAAATTATACATCCAAGTATTCGTACTATCATGGCTTGGTCTATACCATGCATTAAAAATCGATTCATAGCAATAGTCAAACGCTCCATTTAACCTCACAGTGTCGTAAATGGTAGCTCTCAAACACCCTAAGATTTGGAAGCGACCTGAACTTGACTGAACTCTGATATAGTAATTCACTACGATCCCAATACTATAAATCATACTTCGATTACTCAACCGAAAATTTAATTTATTACGACCATTACCCAATCCCACTCACTGTTTCTTTCTAAACTTGGACGACGGACGGATCTTCGTATTCGGTCGACTGCCAACCGAAGCGAAGGGAAGCTCCATAACATACTTTTATTAGGATGCTCGTAGAAAAAGACAACCGACAATTACTCTCCCGCGTAATTTCAGCATCGGTATCAGAGCCATCATAAAACATCGTCGGTCAATCGTCGCAAAAAAAAAGTCAGAGGAAGAAGCAGAAAACATCAGATCTAGAACAAACGCCGTTTGGTTGGGCGGCGATGTGTAGGAGGACGAATTTATATTTAATAAACGTTGCAACCATTTACGACCTGCGTCGTTTCTGTTGCCGGAGCAATGGCAAGGAACTGGGGTGCAGCAAGCCGTCGATAACTGGACTCGCGTTCGTTTGGCGCTACACTTACGGGAAACCGTTTGTACACTGGCGGACTGTTGCAGTTTCCGCCGCACCATTCTCTGCTATCCGATGGATGTGGGAGCGCGGAGCGATTGTTTCGTTTAATTATGAGATGTTTCCATGAATTGACTGACAGGCAGTGCACTGCTGCCTACGAGCTTTTAGAAAAATTGGCACAGTTCCTAGTTGGAGCAGAAAGCGAAGGCGGCAGGCTTGCGAAAGCCTGTGCGGGGGATCAGATCAGAACGAAACTATTTACCAATTGTTCGGTGCGGTAGAACGATATTCCATATCGATTGTATCGTTTCATTTGATGTTCGATTTGGGATACAACCGCCAACGTGACCCTTAAAATAACTAGAAACAAACCGGACGAGTTTTGAGTTGAATTATGCGGTTATACTGAAGCACGTCAAATACAACATTCGAAAATCGATTTATGTTACGTAGTAAGTCATATTGGCTTTTTTATCCTTTTATGGGCTACTTTGGCCGAGGGTGGTGGTTACAAGGCTCCACACTTTCCATACCGGACGAATTAGGCGACAGATTCCTTTACCGTAACCAATTTGCAACGAAAGATGCGAGTATTTTCTATTGCAAATTCACCAGAGAATTTGTCACTTGTCCCGGCGAACAATCGTAACTAGGTTAAAGCCGGCTATAATTAAACAACATAAATTAAATTTAATTTGTGTATTTTGTCATTCTTCAAACTTCTTCCAATGTCTTCGTTAATGAAACTTCGGAAGAGTGGATGAAAGTTACGAATGTCAGAGAAAGCACCAAGCATTCTACAACGCAATCTAAGAGAGAGCTACATTTAACATGCAATCAAACTATTAGGTGACTTGGGACGGTGTTGTTCACGCTGTTTGCGAGGAGTAAGTCATATTTGGTTTTTTCACATTGAATTATGACACACAAAATTAAAAATATATATATCTGTTGCTGAAAACATACAGATAAACACAAATATAATAAATATATCCACGATAGTAAAGTAATTGTAGTTATATTTATTTATTTATCTAAAATGAAATGCACTTTCGTGAGTATGCTTTTCATTGTACTAAAATCCTTTCAGAAAAACATAGCCGTTGTGTGAGGAAGCTAAAGAGACCGGAAGAATTCTCATGATAAATAATAATTACCATCCAATTAGAATATCCGCACGACCCTTCCACGCTAAAACCGGCTCGTGGCCAGAATGAAGTTCGTGCCGGCCCTCGGGATGCAGCATCCCATTATTCTTCCTTAGTTAGTTTACCGTGTCAAACACCAGCGCCCAGACCCGAAAGTCCCTGTGTGTCACGTAAACCTCTTAATGCAGCGGGGGACGAACGGTGCCGACGAATGGACGGAGGGAAAACAAGCAAGTGCCAGGCTGACATCAAGTGCTTCAAGATCAAGTGTGCGTATACAAAACGATGTTTATTATTTCCCCCTTTTCGCACAGATGTCGGTTGAAGGGGACAGGATAGCAAATGAAAGCTACTGCCTCGACTGATGCTATGTTATGGCAAAATCGCATATGCTGAAGCAGGCAGTAGGCCGGTTCTTTGGTTTCGGATAGTACTTATACTGTAAAAAGGATTGTACCACGGTAGAACAGTGATAAAGAAAGTGTGAGAGATTGTCCCTTTTCATAGAAATCTGTGTTATGAATAATCAAATGGCTTCTGGAATGGTGCATGTAAATTTAGGAACAATCGATATATCTATACTGGAAAGTTTTTGTTAGCATCAATTTCTTGCATTCTCCTTCTTAATGTTTATTTCTATTAACATCTACCTTGGCAATGATAACTTTTAGGTCAATGTTAGGTTTTTTAATGGGATTTAAGATGGAAACAGCATAGCATATTGTATTAACGCAAACAAAACAATGCGTATTTCTTTCACTTTATCAACCCTCCTTCGACCAGGTCTGCAGTTGATCCATTACCACATGCACCGATAGTTGTGGCGGCCCCTGAGAACGGTTCAACGATTTTTAAACGGGATAATGCTTATAGCGTTGTATGATGTGTATTGATAGATGTAGATATTGACTGCTCAGAAAAATCCATGTAAAATTACACTAAATCTGATGCATATAAAAGAAATGTTTTTCGTCGTTTTATACGGGAAATGAAATTCACACATACGATTAGGATTTTACAAGAAGTAACGGCATTAGAGATCATGTATTTTTCTCCTAACTTTTTTTGAAAACCGTTTTGAATGAAAACGGATCTTGGATATGGGAATATATGTCAGAAGAAACATGTTCAATTGAGTTTCACATTAATTACCCTTTATTATTATTTCGAAAATGCTTCCGAAGGAAAAGAACGAAACCTTTTTTCACAGCTAACAAACGGTCACTCAACCAATCTTGCATCACGATTTGTTAAGAAGTCATTCACATTCAGTCTATTTCTGTACGACAGAAGAACATTCCACAGCCGTCGAATCGATCATTCAATATAGCAGGCCTAAAACTTTGACGTTAGTCTTGCGACAAAACTGTTCCACCCAAAATCGTAAAAAATTACATGTTGGAAATTGAGCAACTTGTGTGAAATCTCAATAAAGCTATCCAAGACCGAGCTGAAATTCACATGATGTGAAACATTCATTACATATGCTTCAGTCGATGAACGACAATAAATTGCTAATGAAAGAGTCTCGGTACACGCTTCAGTCCCTACCGTTTTAAAATAAAAATACTACTCTTCACGGTGGTTATGAGCTCCATTCCTCCGCGTCCCTTACGGACATATTTTTCCAAATGGCGACTCATCAGCAAGGTTATAACTTTTCTCTAGTTCAAATTTTATTGAAAGCTTAACATGTGTTAAATTGTGATATAACGTATGCACATGGCATTGTAACGAAGCACGTATCCTTACACTAAAAATCCTTACAAGTCGGGCTCGAACATAGGGACCTTCCCAATAAGTTGCCAATATGTGAAGTGTGTTATGTTTTCCTTAATGCGTCAAGTATTAAGCTGAATAAAGTTGCGTTGACATTTTGAGAACTGAAAACTTGTTTTCTATTCACCGAGTGTATTTTTCAAACTACAAAGGAACATATAAGCCAATTATGTTCAATTTCATACTTCATCCTGTTTCACCAAGGCACTCAATATAACGTACAAAGTAGGGAGAGTGAAAAAGCCAACTTCCTACTATTAAGTCTCCTTTACGATGGCATTCATTGCGACTAGGTCATAAGATCTAGTCGTTGGAAAAAGATTTCTCAATACTGCCATGGGCATTTACTGCTTACCGTTATAAGCGAAGTGTCTTGGAACTACCGAACACCTTTTTGTTCCTTTATACATTGTCTAACTGATTATGTTCAAAGAATGATAACTTGTTCATATGTAATATGAGGGCAGAATTACAAGGAATTATTTGTTTTTTTTTTTTGACAATAGATGGTAGTGCAACATCCCATACATAAAAATGCCTCATTTTTCTGTATATAGAGTCGGGTGTCGATTAAAAATTCAGAACTAGCTGCGTTCAAGGATGGCTTTTATCGTATCGAAGAACGCTCTCTAGCAACTTTTCACAAGATTCAATCAGTGTCATCATAGAGAAACGTTTAACATCTCATCATCAAAAAACCGGCATGGTAAATTTAACATAAAATGGACACCAGTGCGAGAGCGAATTTTTCTGAGCATCACGGGTGGGGATTCGCTCTGAAGCAACGCTCGCTCATTCTCGTTTTACGATCCGATTCTATACGGGTAATGGATAATTGCAAGAGAATCATTTTACTATTGCCGCTTATTCCATGTGCATATAACATTTATATAAGTTGTGTCTATGAGAATGTCTGTGAATGCTCCACACATGGATTTTGAAATATTGTAACCTTGTATGAGATTCATCAAGTCGAATTATCGATAATTGTCAAATTGCGGTTTCACTCTTGGTAAACTCCACACAGCGCCGATCATTGCAAAACTGTATCTATTTTGGCAAGGGCTATAAAATATTCAGAGTATGAGGTGGAGCGAAGAAATGTAGAAAAATTTTCTCACGGTTTATGCAATGAGAGGCAGTAAGTTCTTGTAACATCATTTACTAAATTGACGATGTTGTATACAATGTAAAGAAATATCGAGCCGCTCTCTGCCAAATTATCGACAATCACTAACACTGGCTTCATTAGATTCTTTTCTATTATAATTTTGAACGCTTATAACTCAATGATTTGTGGATGGATTTGTATATTTTAACCTCCAATCGATTCGAAAATATTTAACTTCGACAAGCATTGTAAAAACGTCAAAGTATTTTAATACACTTATTTCTATAACGATCTGCTTCAGTCGATGAAGGTAGGCATCACATAAAGCGTGTCAACTCTACCGCACCGTTATATAAACTTATGCGAAAAACCACAACGCCAGAAGTACTAAATGTGTGATTCCGTGCTTGTACTAAAACAAAACATAGCAAACATTCTATTATTTGAAGCCCACACATTTGTTTTCTCAAAAGAATGTTTAAGAATACCTCAGTGTTATATATTTAAATAAATATGAGTGATAATTTAAAAGCATCATTATACCATCAGGTAGTTCGAAAAAGGATTTTAGCTTCGATTTGCACTTTGAATTCCAAACAAAATAGTATCTGCTCAGTGATAATACTTTCACCTTTGTTCATTCTTTTTTGGATACATTTGTACCCGAAAAATACAGCAGAGTAGACTAGTTTGTCTCTAAAACAGTTCAGCACAACAGTACTGAAGATCTGGAAAAGGTTTTGCAATGAATATTGCTATCGATACGAGTTTGAGGAGTGGATGACAATAATTGATGGTTCAGTTCGCTTCCACATCTCATCCAAGTCAGTCGATAAAACAAAACCGCTTACGTTCGAGACGGAAGAAACCAAGTACAGTATTGTGTAGTGAACAATAAAACGATTTCGAAATGAGTGAACCAAACAAACAAAAGCAACCGCCGATACGAAAGAATACAATTATTGTTGACTTCAGGCAGTGCAAAATTCGGCCTTCGATACGAGAACTTGAAGGTTTGCTTAAGGAGCAAATCCATCTTGACATTAAACGTGTGCATTTACTTCAATGTAATAAGACAAATAATGTTGTTTACATCCAGTTTTATAAAGAGTTGGATGCAATTCAATTCGCAAAAGACAATAACAATGTGCACTATGTGGAGCACGAAAACATTAAGTACAACATTCCAGTATATTTGAAAGATAGTGCTATAGAAGTGCGTGTGCATGATCTTCCCCCAAGCGTCATAAATCCTTATTTTCGTGAAACTATGTCCCAATACGGCGAGATTCTCTCTATCGAAAAAGAAAAGTGGAAGATTTTTCCCCGGTATTCTAAATGGCGTACGTTTGTTACGCATGCGCTTGGAGAGGCCTACACCTTCTTATGTGACTTTCGGTCAGGATACAAGAATCCTGTGCAAATCACTTGTTACCTATGACAATCAGATGGCCACATGTCAATATTGACAAAAAGCTGTTCACTACGGTAAGCCATGTGATAAACTGGACAAGGAGACAACTACACCAAAGGACAACGGCGCTTCCTTCACACCAACCCCAAGTAACCCCAGTACACCTGTGACAGCCACCAACAACAATGAATCATCCCCTTCAACGAATCCATCAGTATCCCCCATATAACAAAGTACATCGACTGCAGTTAACAACTTACCCTCCAACCAACCAGCAACTGCAACCAATGTACAACAAGGCGCATCTACAGCAACTAGCAACGAACTCAAGACGGAAATCAACAACAATACCACCGATGCGGCAATGGATGACGAAACGAGCCACGAACAAAGTGCCCCTCTATCCTCGCAGGAGGGAAATGGAAGCTCCTCTCCCCCTAGAATAAGGGTGACACGAGTTCCAATACAAAAACAATATTTAAAAAATCGGCTTAATCGTAAAGCTTGTACGCAAATAGGCCTGAATAAGAATATCCTTTAAATAAAAAAAAATGATTATGGAATACATGCTAAAACTCAGGATGGCTGTTTCCGGTTGGTTGATATTCTACTACATCGGTAAAATAATCTGTGATAAATAAATGATGATAAGATACAATTTGTTGTGTATGTTACATTTACTAGATGGAATGGAAAGTCCCGGGCCTCTTACTGGAAAGTCGTGAATAGTTTCGAATTGTGTATACTTTTGTTGAAACGACCCAATATCAAATTCATGACAATCTATCAATCTAGTGTTTGAATAACAGCTGATCGTGTCAGACGAGTTCTAGCTTTCATCGTGCTATGGAAAAAGACGAGTTTCGTATCCTGATAAAACAGCAACGATGAAATTGAATGATTTGCGGTAAGGATTGGTCCATCATCCCCCGTATTCTTCAGACCTGGCCCCAGCGACTTTTATCTATTTCCAAACCTGAAAAGGTTTCTCCAGAGAGTGAAATGTCCATCGAATGCTGAGGTCATTGCAGAAAAGGAAGCCTATTTTGAAGACCTGGACAAATCTTTTTTTTTTTCAAATGATATCAAAATATTGGAGGACCGATCCGTGAACGTTTCAACCAAATCCTATATTGAAGTCCTGGGAAGTCTTGATTCACAGCTCTTATTCGAGGAAACCAAAGAAAAATTTGCAATACTACCGCGTAAAGAATAAAAACTTCCCTATTTTTTATAAATGAAATTACGTGATACAAAATGAAGGAGTGAATAGGATTAAGACAAAATAGTTGATTCATTGCATTGACATATTCTAAACAGTTGTTATAAAATCATTTTAAATCACCAAATAAAGTTTGTTTGTTTGAAATAATAATATCAAGTATGTTTTTACTATATATTCAATATACCGATATATGCTATTTCTGTTATTAATTTTGTAATTTCAACGGATTTGCGCAATAGTTGATTTTTATCATTCAATTCATAATCCTGAAAGACAATCAATAACATGGAAGAAGAAAACATTCTCAATAAAACTTTTCTCCGAAGCTAGACGGAAATTGATAGGTTGAATGAAGAGATAATTTAGTCAAATACAGTAATCAGAAGTGAAACGTTGGAAATATCTGATAACTGAAAGGAAAAAGAAACTCCTGCAATTGTCGCCTTTTACGACATGGAAGCAGGAGCCCAGTGGATCTATCCTTGGTTCATTTTTTTCTGCCGGATTCCACACGGCATCTAGGCTGGTATTGTCCGGAGAGAGCTAATAGGTATTATCAATCTCCTAGTGGACCCCAGCCTCGCTATTTGAAGATAAACCTACTGGATCAATTTTACTCAATGAAATTGGAATAACTCATCAATAACGAAATAAGATATAAAAACAAATGTTGATGCTAAACAGATATTGTACATTTTCTTGATTCCTTAGATAAAATATCAAGAAAATATCAAGTATCGCTATGACAGCACAGAAACATCAATACAATATATGATGGTAAAATTTGTTATTATTTTGATCTTTGTTTGTTATTTACATCTACCCGGGTTGGGCCAAAAGTATCGCTCTAGATGTAGATTATAATTGTAATTTATTATGATTGTAATTTTTTCGAATAATATTTCATTGAATTTCAAGCCACGAAAATTTCAGAACGCAACTAAAACTCTATAGTGTAGAGCAAATGTTTTGAGTTTCAGCCAATTCAATTGAATTTTGCAAATATTACAAAAGTTAGAAATATGTCTAACGAAATATGTTCCAAAGTAATGATGAACAGATGAATAGTAGCCTTAGCCTTAACTTCATTCTTATTACGTTAGCAGTACATAAAGAAAGCTAGTCATCCTCAATAACCGGTTGAACATATCAATGCTGTAATTATATCCAATTGACCGACTGAAATAGTTAAACTTTATAGCAAATTAGCAACACCGACCTTACGGAAACCTTAGCTATATAATTAATAACAAAACTCCATTGTTTTTGTTCTAGCTAAATCTACAAAACAGCCTTCGAAAAGTGCGAATCATGAAGGCAGCACCACTATCCGAATGTATGTAAATTCTCATCACGTCTACATGAGGCATTCATCACAGTTTGATGATTCAACCGTACGTAACAATCTTCCACATAGAACTACACCATATCAGATTAGTGATTCTCAAGAAAGCTATCAACCTCCCACCACGCCACCGCTGTGCACCACTTGCAGCCAATTGATCCGTGCGATTTTACGATAAGATTTTTGCTCATTCCATTCAATGATTTTCCTACACGACCGCGATGGCAATAGACCATCCGTTTTTGGAACACACACACATCGCTTGATGGTGTTTATTATTCTACTTCCACGTCACGTCATTGCAGTGGCGGTCAGTTGGTGACTGCGGAGAGCAAACCCACGGTGAAGTCGTGTGCCGAACCGAGTCGAGAGAAACATTCCTCACACCGACTTAATTAATGTTAATCATCTCAATCACTCTGGAAACAATTCAACAATTAGTTTTATAATACTCGCACTGCTGCTGCTGCTGCTGCTGGCTGGTTGGTGTGCGGTGTTGTGCACCGAGAGATCTCACATACCTACTTACTAGCGAATAAAAAGAATGAAATAAAATACATGAACTCAGAATGTGGTTTCTGACTTGCCCATACACATATGCTCCAATCCAGCAGAGTAGCTGCTCTGCCCTTGTTAGGATTCTCTGACTTACTGATGTTTACTGTGTTCCAGCAGAGATGTATAATTGGAAGCTATAATGCTCATGTGTGTGATGCAAACCACCAATAAAGTGAGATGAATTTGGGATCAAGTTAATACGTTACTAATTTGAGACGAGACTTTAAGCTGGAAGTGGAATTTTTGGGGGAATCTTAGCACGCGAAATTGTGATCAAATATGGGAATCTCTGATATAACGAGCAAGATTAGAGGCAGCTTAGCGTGAATAAATATTATATAAACAGCTTGAGCTCGAGAGACCACCCCGGCTACTTCGTTACTGATCGACGGGATCGACTGGAATTGAATAAAGAATTTCTACATGATCATCCCTAGGATTGGAAAATCATCCTTCGATGCATAACTCCACAACCCGTTCTGCAGTACCGACGTCGTCCACACTCGAAAGTAGATCGAGTAAGGAATAGTAAGGAATGTCAATCCAACACTTGTTGCTGAGCGAAGTCTTGGTATTACATTCCTTTTGAGGAATTTGAATCTACTTCAACATAATTTGCAGACGTTTTATATACTTATGCTACGAACTTATTGACACTAAGAAAACTTCCATGTTAGGGCTAGAACATACGACAGCTGGTTTGTCAAATCAGTACTTTTTGCATTGAACCACCAAAACAAAGTCTTAGTATCCCCTTTCCTTTCCTTCTTTTTAAATTGAACCGTTCTGTTTCAACAGACTTCGCATCCGATTCTTAGCGTACAGAACCATTGCACAATGGTTTGAATCGATGAAAACATCAATTTAATTCTCTAGCTGCTAAACCGTTGCACAGTGGAGAAAAATGGACCAAAAACGCGACGATTTTTTTGGAGGCATGATATAGCTGACCACAAAGCACTTTTTTGGTGTAAAATGGTCAGTAAAATCGATTCCATGTAGTTAGAAGGACCGCACGAAACGAAATGTTCATTTTACCCCAAGTTCCCTTTTTATACTGAATTGTATTCAAGCTTAACTATACCATAACATGAAACCGAAGAACTTGCAGAAGAACGAATAGAGTGTTTCCGATGTAAAAAAGTCTAACAAATCGATTTCATATAATTTTATTGACAGCAGAAAATTCGTTGCACCGTTTTACCCCATTTCTTTTTTAGTTATAATATTCAGTTGAAATATGATCTACAATCCAAAAGCAAATCCAATACGATCTATCAATATTGATTCATAATACGTGCAAAACATCTATGATAAAGTTAAACACAATGGGAATGACAGTACTAGATTGTTTAACACGTTTTACCCCAATTTATATCAAAAGTCGTATTTCTGGTTAAACTTTCTCTCGCATACCGAAAGCAAGCTGATTGCGGTTGATGAAAATCAATTGATATTACGAAGAAAGACCTGAAAATAGGATTACAAATGAATTCAATGTGGAGCAAAATCTTAAGACTCAGTTAAATAATAAATTGGGGTAAAACGGTATAGCATGATTCGTGTGGTCATTGAATTCATGTGTAATCCTATTTTAAGGTCTTTCTTCGTAATATCAATCGGTTTTCATCAACCGCAATCAGCCTGCTTTCAGTACGCGAAAGAAAGTTTAACCAGAAATGCGACTTATGAATTAAATAGGAGTAAAACTGGTTAAACAGGCTAGTACTGTCATTCCCATTGTGTTCAATTGGATCACAGATGTTTTGTACGTATTATGAACCAATTATGGTAGGTCATATTGGATCTGCTTCGGGATCTCTGCTTGTAAATCTGAATTCAGCATAAAATTATATTTAACGATGTAGCACGAGGCATGCGATCATGAACACTATCTGTAAATTATTATTTGAGGTTATATGCGAAACATAGAACTGTCTTGTTCAACCAAAATTGGTATAAAACCCGGATCAGTAGAACATTTTTTTTTGTAAATTCATGGAAGAAGATGACTGGGGGTAAAACAGAATGCAGTTGTTCGCGGTCAATCTTATTAAAAACAATCCATTTATCTAACTTATGAGCATGTCAAGAATACCTTCCGATTGATTGAATTGATTTTTTTCCTGAGTTTCACAGTTAGTTTTCGAAGTAAAGTTAGATAAAAGAGGAATGGGGGAAAACGGGCATGATAGTGAATTTTTCGGATCTTCTAACTATCATAAATCGATTTTACAGAAAAAATTGCATAAAAAATACTAATTTTGAAAATATTCGCTTATGTTTTTATAAAATTATTGAGCAAACTCGCGTTTTTGATCGTTTTTCCCCACTGTGCGTTGATTCGATTCTCCTCTGGAGAACTCATTCACAAAATTATACCTCGTGATTCGATTACAATAAAAAATGTGCTAAGCCTACTATGATAAAAGTTCATTTCAACAACATTTTTTCCCTTAAGAGATAGAAAAACAACGTCTTCTACAAAGTTTCAGAACTTCTAATAAGAAAAAACTTTGCCGAAGGAGTTATAGGTCTAACGTTACAAAGTTTCGGATATATGAAGTATTTTCTTATAAAAATGAATCTGTAATTTTTGAATCATAGTAAATAATAATAAAGGAGTAAGTAAAACTTGTCGAAATTTAATGAGCTAGATTATTATCATTTGATTCAGAAGCTTTAAAGTGATATCAGGGAAAAAAAGCTACCTCATCGTGTTGGAAGTAAACCGTCAAAATTCTGTAATTCAGCATCAAAAAGTCCGAGCACGGAGCAGGATTAAGCCCGGTTTCAGCATAAAGAAAATTAAGTTGGAATCGAACGTCAGTCACCTAAAAATCTGAACTAGTGTGAATATATTGTTCTACAAATCAGCCTCCATGTACTAGACCAGGAAGTATATGCAGAGTCAGTAGCTTCATAGCGCTAACCTTGAAATCGTCCTATACGCCAAGAAGTCTGTTCAAATCAGTATGCATTCGTATCTCATTCAGGTTAGTCGAAAATTGCTTAATTGAAATTGATTTCAATCACAGTAAAGTAAGACGACCAGGAAACTAAACTGAAATCATTTTAAAAGAACGAATGCACCTCGACGTAAAGAATGTAGAGGAGATGCAATTTAACAACATTTGAAAGTAAGTGTACATCCAATTCATACACGGATGCAGATCCATTACCGGTACCATGATAAGGAATTATGAAAATCATGAATTATGTCTTCTTATGCGATCATGTCATGGTTATTGATGAGTCTATGAGCAAAATGATTCATATCATGAGCAATAACTCATCATTTTGCTCATAGAATCATCAATAATAGGCATGATCCCAAAAGAAGACATGTTTCATGATTTTTATAATTTCTTAATCATGGTGCCGACAATGGATTTTAAACCGTGTATGCGAACGATATTCAATAACATTCGCCTCGGCAAACAAAGATGTGAACAGTTCCGATTATAATAATTTTCTTGTGTACGAAGAAGACCGTAACGGAAGAACGTACCGTAAAAGTACGTATACACAACCTTCCCTCGCAGGTTACGGGTAATTAAATTAGATGAGATATATCGCAGAACGCATTTCTTCGCTGGTATCCGTAAAGGTTTTACGTTAGGCCTACTCCATAAATCTGCTCCTTCTTACGTGACTTTTGAACAAGGTGTGATGTGTCCTGGTAAATCGCTGGTAACTTATGAGAATCAGCTAATTACATGGCAATTGTGAGAACAATCCGTTCACTATGGTAAACCCTGCGCAGAAACTGCGGGAAATTCAGCCATATACAAAATATTAAAATGATATAAAGGTAATTTTTCAGCACCAGCACCAGTAACTCTGATCTAGCAATTGTAAATAACAATGTGATGAGCGAACATGAACAGTAATCATCTGCACCAATTGCAACCATTGTAAAACAATTGTAAATCCGCCAAAAACAATTACATATCAAGCTGTATTAAAATATACTAACAATAACAACAGCAAACAACGACAAAAAACTTCCCAATCCCGACGAATAGTGAAGGAAACGGGTCTCGAAGAGATACAGTGACATACATCGCAATATTAAAAACCACCTCTGTTTAGTTTTTCGGATCTCGAGCCGCGCACCTTGAAGAAAAAAACGTGTAAATTTAAGTCTTCTGAGACCGACATATTCGAGTGTCAAAAATGATTCATTTTTACAGTTGACCTTATACATGTTTAAAGCATTTTGACATGGCTTTAGGTGCCTAAATATGTAAAATTACATTCCTGCTTGAAAGGTCGTGTATGTTTGACACATATTCGAAACATTCTTGTTAAATTCAATCATTTTTTCATGAATTGTGTCAGATGTGAAATTGCGTCACCTGTAAAAATCACAATTTTTTGCTGTCAAAAAATGAATGAATAAAAAAGAGATTTATTCAAAACTATAGGCCAAGCTCCACAACGGAGTGAATCACCAAAAATATGCCTTTCATCGTAAGCCGAAGTAGAACATTTTTTTTTTTTTTTGGTTTGTTTTAACCCGGTAATTAATTATGGTCGTTCCCCGGGCAACATATTTTCTGCTAATACATACATACAATATATACTTATTTTACTATTGCGCTCCATATTTTCGGATGAGGAACAGAAAGTTTAGAAATCAATTTGCTTTGAAATGTTTTCTCTTTTAGTGTGAAAAATCTCTTCACGATTCAAATTGTTTCAAAAAGTCAAATTTCATACGTCGCAGTTCACGCAAATTCACATGGAAGAACATTCAATATTGTGTCCCAAATTCCATGACATTCATCTCTTTACAGATCATTGAGCAATTCATTTGGGAACTGAACCAGACTCTAGTAACCAAAAGCCGTGCCCGAAAGTTGTACAATGATGTTCTTACGAAATAAGGACGAACAAAAGCTCTATAAAATCTGGTCTGATCGAAGGGATGTCTCGGGCAAGTTCAAACTCTATGTTTACCGATAAGTACGCAAGAAAGTCTATGATCTGGCAAGGATTGTGCAGCCGCAGAAAAAACACAGACTCTGAATTGCGACATGTACAAGCAGCAATGCCTGGAAAAGGGTATTCTTCCGAATATTAGAGCTCGCAATGGACCTGTCAAGTTTTGGCCTAAAGAAAAGAACAAAATGACCACTCAGACTGACCAACAGATTGTCCAAAATCTGATTAGTGATCAGCTGATGATATATCAGCTTTTTCGCGTCCAGATATTAAATGACTCAAACTTTGCAAATGAAACATACTCTCGGCGAAATAAAATAATTCGAAGTGTTCTCAAGTAAAACTAAAATATTTTTATTGATTCCACCTGAACTGTAATGATGAATTAAACATAATTAAGCACAGTTGTTTTTCAAAAGAAAGGTCAAGTTAAACCAAAAGATGGGCATCAACATCGAAATAATTTGGAATTAACGAAGATGTTTGTCACGAACAGAAAATTTCGCATTATAGAAAAAATTTTGCGTCATAATCCTACAAGATATCTCATATTTAAATTCTGTAAAACATTATTATGTAGACATTAATATACAAACTACTAGAACATCACTTTTTGTGAGACTATAAAACATGCTTCAGCCCCCAAACCAGAACAGCTCTCTAGTCTGCAAACGGAATCAGTAATTCCACGGCCTTTACACTCAACCAACAGAATCCCGATCGAGCATTTTTATCTGATTCAACTGATCGCGTTTCGGCCTACAGACCAGCACGATTGAACCAGTTGCAACACTAAACATTGCAGTACATCGTCCCACCGGGGAGACCTACATTCCGCCCTACACACCGATTTCTAGCGCAGAAATCGACCGATCACTGTTCAATCAGAGCATCGCAAAACATACCCATTGGAAATCAGCGGAACCCAGCAGTGTACTACATTCGATGCTTACCAAAGTCCGAGTATAATTGGGTTTCCCAGCGTATCCGAAGGCCTGGCAGTTGATCGCTCCGAGCACCAATTTCCCTTCACGGTAAGCCCGGCTTGGGAGACAAGTGGTAGATCACGCCAATGGGAACCTTTCCTCCGGGCCAAATTAAAAATTCCTTCTGTTTGCGTCTGCAACTTTCCGAAATATCTTCCGAGTCTGGCAGCAACAATATTTTGATTGAGGCTGTGCTTTCAAGATTTGCTGCTCACTGACGGATGGAGAGGAAAAAAAACTATTCACAGCTCGTCGTTACGCTACAATTCTGCACTTCTACGATTTGTTTCTTTTTTCTTTGGAACTTTTCTTACTCTGGACTTTCTTCACTGCTTCGAATTGAATGGTTATGCTTTAGTTTATTTACCTTTTTTCGCGATTAGTTATGCTATGCTATCTGTTTTTTTTTATTTTCTTCACTTTTTCTCGCGCAAAGCTCCCCCCTACGAACGAGAGCAAGAGAAACACAACTATGGCTGTACAACGGATTCGTTTCTTACTATTATTATTATTAGCTGTATGTACATCTAGCTGCTTTCCTAGATGTGCAACCACGTCAGATCGTAAACGCTTTTTGCTGTACTTAGCTGCACGGTTCTGGTTTCAAGCTTTTTACACTAGAGCAGTAAACGTGATTACACATTCAAATCCACCTCTTTGCTGTGACGGGTGCCTCGAAATGTAATTGAGACAAATATTTCACTACTTTTTTTTTATTTTTGCTTTGACTATACGGCTCTATGGTTACTAGACGTTTAGACGTCTCCGTTTTCTACACTCTATGTACACCAGTTTCTGGGAGGTTATGTACCTTTCATATAGACGAAACTGGTAAGCTACCTATTCTTAGGTATTACTTTTCGGTATAGTATTCTTAGTAGTACAATTTTAGAACTTCAACTTCACGGCAAACACTGTTGAACTATTTCAGCAATTTCCATTCAACAGTGCACATCGCAGCGAATTGAACTGTGCCAAATTATTTTTGCTTACACAGGAACTTCGCTAGTTTCAACAACGGACCGCGAAATTTGTTTTGAGTGACAAAATAGCAACAGAAACGAAAAACACAACAAAACTGAGCCTCTTTCGACACTCACGTTATATTCAACACACTTTGCTGTCGCACTGTTGTTTGCTGCTACCACCATTCAGCGGCCAAGCCGGAACCGAGAAACTTGAAACTTAACAAACGCCAAGAAAAATCGATACAACACAATTAGCCGATACCTATATACTCTGCAGCAAAGCAACGAACGTAACAAAAATTGCACATACGACAACTACACAGACGGCTGCACGTATAATATTCAATGAGGGTGGGGTAGGTGAGTTTTTCCTCACGAGTTTCCCGCTTATCAGAAAATCAAACTGGCGAAGAAAACACGAACCGTTATCAAACACAAAATCCCCCGACGGTCTACCCTAGAGTAGTACAAACTGTTGACGACGGCGGGCCTACAAACGCTTCAAACGGGATGGCAGACACTGTTTTCCTGATACTTCAGAAGCTTTTCACTATTTCTGAACTCTAGATTAAATACCGATATAAAAGGCTTTTTTTCCATTCAATGCGATTTTCCCGACTGCTAACAGTAGACTGATGTGATGCCGCTCCGCAAAGTTCGACTCGGTGCTTTCCAGCTGTGTACACAGGAACCACGACCACCTCGTGCTGGCATCGTCATCGGCAACGGCTCTTGTGTATGAGAGAGGGACAGAGATATATATGGAGAGAGCATGCGAGAGCGGAAGTTCGAGAAGGCATTAACGGTGAGAGCAAACGGAGGAAAATTTACCGGCTACTAATTCATTGGTTCATTTCTAGATCAAACGTGAGAGATTGCGAGAGCGCGCGCAGAACTTTCAACGAGCACGAACGAAACGAACTTGCACAAACACATAACCACATAAACCGATCGTAGACACTAGCCCGATGCAACGTTTTAATGAACGTTCCGAATATCAGGTGGTAAATTCATTCTGTCCGCCCCCACCAACTGGTACATGCAATGTATATCGCGGAACAAATGTAACTTAAGATTCCCAACAAATATTTGAGCTATTTTTGCGATTACTGAGTAATTAAAGATTGATCGCTGCTTAAAATTGAAAACGATCTTTTCCTAATACGTACCAAACTTTTGACTCCATATATTTCTGTCATTTTTTTTTTTGCTTTTGCTGTAAGGCTTATCAAGAACTATTCAATTAAATTCCAAACGTTGGTTTTGCTGAACAAAGATTATTCCTTCTGGATCGCAAAAACACGCTCATCGATAAAACATTCAGTTGAATCAGCTCGCTTTCGTGATTCGTTATACACCGTCGAATACCGCCTTCAATCGAAATGACAATGGTAAAGAACAAGTAATGTTGTGAACGAGAAACGGTATTACGATAAGTTAGTTCAACCAACAAAACATTAGCATTATTAATTAAAGCGGTTCCTCGAAAAATTATGATTTTTAATTTCATTTTGTATTATACACAAGAATTTTACGTTGTTAAAAGCGATACTTCACTTCATCGGATTGCCATTTTAACTCTAGCCCTACTTTAAGGTCATAATTCGTAAAATGGCATAGAAAAACCTTTTTTATTCCAGCTAGTGGTGTAAAGATGCCTTTCTCATATTATTTATATTTAAAAAAATATCATTAGAAGCCATTTTTTTCAATCTGGCATCAAATAAGAAACTTTCTTTGGGTATGAACTAACATAACATTTTCAATTTGTAAACAGTTATGTCAAGTTGATAAGATTTTTTCTGAATTTAGCATCGTCGCACTAAATGATTAAACACACTATAGGAACTTTTATTTGAGCCTAAGTTTGGGGAAATCGATCAAATCATCTCTGAGAAAATTGAGTGAGTCTCGTTTTAGAGTTTTTCACCACTATTTCCAGTACTTCTGAAGGTAGTCAAATGGTGAGATAACTAAGTCCTCACAAGTCCCTATCTCATGTCTCCCCGAGCGTCTATTATGACATTTGGTCAATAGAACGGCGTCAACTGGGTGCTATCGCCTTCTGCGTTAGTAGCAGAATGAGAGGGTGCGAAATGGGTTGTAGGTTGAAGCCCGTCCTAAAGTGCAATGTTTATCATAGTATATTACAACATATAATTCTGTTGTTTATTACATCATTTATTATTATTATTATTATTATTATTATTATTATTATTATTATTATTATTATTATTATTATTATTATTATTATTATTATTATTATTATTATTATTATTATTATTATTATTATTATTATTTCATATATTATCGTCTTACACTATTTTATGTTATTATATACTATGTTGTATTGTATTATTCTGGATTGCATTATATCATATTATATTGTATTATATTATATTATATTTTATTATGTTATATTATATTATATTATATTATATTATATTATATTATATTATATTATAGGGTTTATTATGAGTAGTACTACGTACCCCTGCGCAAAATATAAATTTGATTTCCTTATAAGTTATCATTTTTAAAGTAATCTTTTAACTAAATATCAAGGTCGTCACAAGGTGAGTTTGGTCCTCACTGGTTCCTGTTTCATGCCTACACGTGTGTCTGTGGTGACAATTGGTCGATGGAATGCGTTGATGGCAGAATGATAGGATGAGAAATGACAAATAAATTCAAGTAATAGAATATCATAGCATTTTTTTGATTTTTTTCTCAATAATTACAAAACAATCCGAAAAAGTTGAATAAAAAAAAGCATGGTTTTAATTTTTTTTTTGATAATTTTTTATTTTAAAGCTCTTATTAAAAACTAGAAATTGATGGCTATTCCATCCGTGCCTTTTGAAAAATGAAGAAGTTACAGCTAAAACAGTTTACGGGTTTCGTTGTAATTCGGAAATCGTTCATCGTACAAAAATGGCGTCCAGGAAGAAGTTGTAGGGAATTAATAGGGTACTCTAAAAAAAGCACACTGAAAAAAAATTTGATTTTTTTTGTCAATAATTTCAAAATGAACCAAAAATATTAAATTTAAAAAAATCAGGGTTTCGATTTTTTTTGATAATTTTTATATTAAAGCTCTAATAAAAACCTACAGATTGATGGCTATCCCATCCGTGCCTTTTATGAAGAAGTTACAGCTAAAACAATTTACAGATATATTCGAAATTTTAAGTTCTCGTTGAAAGATAATCATTCAAACAGTAGAATATTATTCTACAGGTTAAAGCAATAAATTTATTCATGATATCCTTTCTTCTAAAAGTAGCTGTTCTTGAAATACTTGGATATTTAATTATAGCACCATTTTTTATATTTCCATGAATTGTTTATTTGCTTGCTATATCTACAATTATTACATGTACATGAATAATTCTTAATTATATTTAAGGTTTTAAGTTTTTGAAAATTGTATAAGTACTACGTGCATCGTCCATTAAAACCATGCTTTTTTTTATTTATCATTTTCGGATTATTTTGTAATTTTTGAGAAAAAAATCAAAATTCTTGTACATTAACGGTTTCCGAGTTACAACGATTATAACAAGGCAATTTTTGTGAAATGAAAAATACATACGCCCTTTTTAAAAATCAGTCATGAGTCGGATTGACCTCTCATTCGGTTCAAAACTTATGGTTTGCTATACTGAAGCCATATGCAAAGTTTCATCCAAATCGGAGAAGGTCGAGTCTGATGATCTACTAAGCATTTCTGGAATTGCTCTAGTGCTTAAGTAGCTATCTACCATTGCCAACCATAATCTGGAAGCAGGATACCCCAGAGTAGATCATCATTACGCAAATGCGACATCACCACTATTATTGCAATTATTCTAGTTGTAAGAAAATATTTAATTAAAATTAGAAAATGCCCTCTTAGAGCTTGAGCAGTGTGCCTCAAAATAAGATTATTTAAATAAAAAAAATGAAAATAAATAAAAACCATTTTCAATGAGTTCTAACGGTTATTTAAAAAAGACAGTGGTTCCAAATCTTTTTATATCGCGGACTATAGTTTCTGTGATAAACAATACTTGTTTTTAGTTTCTCCATTTTCGGAAAAATATATAAATTTTCCATATAAAAAACTCGAAATTCACGACATAAATTCCTAACGATTGCCTCTGAGATTTATTGACGGTGGCAGAAAAGCTACACGGATGAGAAATTGACGTTAAAATTTAGATGACGTATCAGTGGGTATCATTGGAATGTGTGGAATAAAAACTTTTCACATCTGAATTCGCTAGTTAAAATTGTAATTGCTTATGTACTTATTACTGCTCTTTCTGCATGTGTTCTTGTAGTTTCTGCACTGGTTTCTGTACTTTTTGTTCTTGCTCCCATTTTTTCTGTACCTGCAACTGTCCCGGCGAACTTCATACCGTTCAAAAATTATTCTTGGATGGAAATTACTTCGAGCACTCACAAAATGAGAATAATCAAACGATCTATGTAGGAGTCGGTTTCAGAAAAGCGTAGTCATGATTGCTCACGATTAGTGAAATAAAATGGTAAAAGTTGTTTCATCACGCACAATGAGCAATGAGCAATGAATCAACAATTGGTTTTGACGTAGGTTTTTCAGATTGAAAGCCTTTAAAAAGGATGATTACTTGTAAGTCTTTAGAAAGACTGTTTGTGATTCAGACAGTATTGAAAATGACTGTTAAATCGAAGCATTCGATTCGAACATCTGTACAAAACTGACTGCCAAACCAGCGCATAGTGATGCCAAGATGCCAGAAATTCAGAAAATTTTGTTTTCTTACGCTGTATTAATTTTTTTGAATTCTCCGATAGGTGAAGGATGACAGTTCAAAGTATAACAATTTTGAGTAAGAAATGAGCTCTTCATATCTGTTCAAAGATAGGGTGCTGTATATGGCACAATAATGATGTTTTGCGAATAGTATTTTCACTTGATAGGAAAGGGCTGTCACTGTCCAATAGTGTTTGATTTTTAGGCATTTTCCTCTATTTTTTAAAAATTACTTTGCGATTCTGCAAAATTAAGGTGCCCTAAAAGTTATATTCAATTAAACAATCAAACATTAAAATCACACAAACAAGGGCTATTCTTGTACATGATGATAATATTTGAACGCGTTTTTGTCTTTCTTGTATGAAAAGGCTATGCAATCGCTGTGAAAAGCGTGCTTCGTTCAATTTCGTATAGCGTGCATGGTTGCCACATTCAAATCCATATTTTTCAGATGAAAAATATGTAAATTTTTTATTCAATTTGTACCCATTTGTTAGTATTATCGTGAAGTCATGATAACGATTTTTTCCAAGTCTCATATAGAAAGTTTATGCAATCACTTGAAAATTTTACTAGAGAAAATTGGTGCAAAATAAAGAAAACATCATATTAATATGACATAACTGTTTACAAAATGAAAAGGTTATGTTAGTTCATACCCAAAGAAAGTTTCTTTTTTTATTCAAATTAAAAAAAAATCTTGACAGTTTCTAGTGATATTTTTGAAAATATTAGTAATATGAGAGAGGCATCATTTCATCACTAGGTGGATTAAAAACGGTTTTTGCTATTTATTTTATTATTATAATAATCAAAACATTTCATAAATCAAATTCCGTTTAAAAATTGCAGTTAGTTCCGTTGATTGGATCACTTGAGAAATAAATATTTATTTATATTTTACTGTTTATTGGGCAATTACAAGCTTTTAAACCTTTTGAGCTGCTACAGATTCTCTTCCTATTTTGTTTTGTTCCTCGATATATCAAAAACATATTATTTAAAAAACTATGCTAGTCGGATGAACGAGATTTTGTATATCTGAAAACTGTTATTATACACGATAAATTTAAATGCAACTCAATGAAGTCGGTGTGCATGAAATTTAAACGGTTATATGGAACAAATTTTGTGCCGTCCTTAGTATATTGAAAATTTTGCATGATTATTGAAATCGAGGCGAAAAACTAAAAAAAATTTTATTGAACAATTTTCAAAATTGTTAGATGCACATCTTCTTCGAATTGGACTTTCCAAAACTAATCATTGTGCTTGTGGCGAAGGTTATCGCGTTATTGATTATGTCATTTGGACATGCGTGGAGTAACGTGATGTCAGATCTCAACTAAGAAATTCCTTGCGTATCCAAGGTAAACTATCCAATGTCCCAGTTCGCGACATTATTGCTTGTCGTGACCTTACATACATGAAACTTCTTTATCATTTCATTAGGTCCATTGGAGTTCCAATTTAAATTTTATTTTATGTTAGACCCCTTTCTCTTCCTTGAGTTCAACCAATAACCAGCTATCTTATATTGAGTGTATCAGTGTAAACTGATACTATCAAACCTGAAATAGTTATAAGATCATGAAAATAATAAATGTATTTCATTTAATATAATTTATAATAGCAAATAGCTTGATAAAAAACAGTGTTTAGATTAACTAATGAATACCAACATACTAATATGATATTCGAAATGTATTAGATTTAAAATACTATGTATTGTGGATGCCACGGCGGAGAAAAACTTATGTATTGCCTGTGAAATTAACGTATTTATGGAAAAAAATTGTCAACATCCACATTTTTATAAACCAGTTGTAAGCTACAACATATCAAAAAAAAAAAAGTATTAAGATAATATCTTATCGAGAAAACTGCAACCACTTTGGCGGTTCAATGCATAGGGCACTGGTCTTACAAACCAGGTGTCGTATGTTCGAGCCCCGACCTGGAAGAATTCGTAGTGTCAGTAGGATCGTAGCACCAGCCATGCAATGGTTCTGTACACTCTGAATCGGCTGCGAAGTCTGTTAAAACAAAAGGTCAAATTCCACTACAGGAATGTGATACCAAGGCTTTGCTTTATCGAGAAAACGAGAACGTAAATTGATATTTCAAAATCATAATTAATTTTTTTTCCACGCAGCTTCAATCATCATCTAATACATTACTGAAAACACCAAATCTATAGTGAACAAAACAAGAAATGAATAGGTTATTACCATTTTTCGGTGCACCACTCGCAATCATATCACTTTTGGGTAAATCGAATATTTTTACAGATAATATCAAGAAAGAAATATATTCAGTGACCTAAAATTATTGATGAAAACTCATCCAGCAAACGTTTATCGACATATTTAGGGTTAACTCCAACTTTTATATGGAGAGGCAACACTGTGCACCGTGTTATACTCTGGGCCACTGACCCTATACGGGTAAAGAAAAAATCAATATAACAGCATGATCCAACATTTTTGACGGCATTATTATAAAATCACTAGTACTAGTGATACTGTGGAGGGACGGGTATAGCGTGATGGGTAAGTCAATGCCTTTCACGCAGCCCACCTGGGTTCGATTCCCAACCCCGCACCTAGAGTCAAAAAGTTTTTTTCTGGTCCGAAGAGTCGAGTGACCTTAAGGTTAAAACCTCTATAATCGAAACAAAAAAAAGTGATACTGTGCACTTGCGAGTTGGCTACAAAGTCTGTCAAAACAGAAGGTCTAGTTCCGCACTAGAATGTAGTACCCTGATTTGGCTTTGCTTTGCTTCGACTTATCAGTGCATTAGAAGTTCATGTGATCCTGGTAGTGCGACCTAGCAGTTCAACATAAACTTCTGATTCCCAGATAAGTCGAAAACGAAACATTAATGAAAGTGCAGTTTCAAGTTGTCAAAAAAACAAGTTTTTTAATTCAACAAATAACTATTGAGCTTTCGTATATAAACTAATCATTTGAACAAATCTAGAAACGGTTTCTAACGATATTAATTTATAACACGAAAAAAATTCTTCATGCTTGAGAGAAAGAATTTTCAAATAGATAATAGTTGGCTTAATAGTAATATAATATCTTTCATAATTAATATATTTAAATAAAATATTGATTTTCAAGCGACATTTGGTGCTTTAATATTAAACTCAATGAATCATAGAATTGGTTTCTGAGACACACCTACTGAGTTCTTAACAACAAAACGAACCTTAAATAGTACCTAATAATCGAAAAACAAAACAGTTAAACCAAAAAGATGTATAACCAAGCGAAACATCATCCGAAATTCATCTGTACCGTGGCGGGCAGGAACTAGAATCAGCTAGCATATTTTCCGGTGAACACCTCCGGCTGCATCGGGTACATCGCACAAGAGCTTAATCGTGTTTCGTAAGGCTGAAAGTGTAATAGTCAATTTCCCATTATATACCTTGTTTCCACTTCGTAAACAGGCCATAACGGCTCATGACGATAAAAGTTCATTTGGAGTGCTCCATTTTCGTCGAATGAACATTGAGGTTGATCAGCAGCGGCACTGGCTTCAGTTAAGTCAAGCGAACCCACAGCAAAACCACCGCGAACTGACTTCGCAAACACCTGCACACCAACATCGAAAGATTCAGTTTTGTTATTTTATGCTCAATTCATCGCACATACACTGCCGCCATGAACCGCCACGATGCATGAATATTTCCTAGTTCTTTTCTCACACTATCAACCTCTACCCATGCTGCCGTTGTCCGCTGGGCGCGTACGGTGAAACAAAGTTCCTCCCTGTATAGCTGATGGTTGGATAATAGCGCCAGCAACCTGACTCACCGTACCCCGCAACGGAACGAATGTTTTCGCCTTGTGTGCACTGAGAGGGAAGCAAGCATGCCATGTTTCAAAGTGAAGATCAAGTCTCTATCCCACCTGTACTCACAACTACCGACAGCACAGCAGCGACTGTTAGTGTAACAATTGCGTCGGCAGCAGAGTAGCATTTGCGGAGGAGGTGGAGGCGAAGGTAGCAAGCACGTTGCTGCCAGCAAACTCCCGAACATCGGAACTTTCCTACTGTTTGATTCCGGTGCTGCTTCAATTCTGATGGTGGCTTTCAAGGGGGAAAAAGTCAACCGCACTCGTTCATCCATCACGACAGTTTGTCTGTCATGTGTTTTTTTTTTCGTCATGTTGTTGAACTATTGGTACGGACAGAGCGCACACAAATGACCGGAAAAATCAATATCGAACTTATTCTCGATATCAAATTTATTGCCGGCAATGAAAAAAAAACTATCCGCTTGTAGGTTGTTTGCCTCCCGAACATGTCATGCAAATAACCGTAGCAATAGCCTACAGTATTTCTAATGTATGAATAATGAAAGAATCGTAGGACCATCCTCTCGTGAAATGATTCCATGGACAAAATAAAACCAATTTGTGTACAGAGAATTGTTTCTGTGTAACAGTTTACATTAATTGGTCAGCGAAAAACAATAAAACAATACGACCAATTCCCAAGATTGACAACAGTGTCTGTATACATTTACTGATAACATGATTTAAAGATTGTACCATTTAAAATACGCATAGTAGGAGCCTTTGAATGGATCCCGAACACCTCTTTTCGAGATGTGGCTAAAAAGTTTCACGTGAGAATTCCATGACTCGAGCTGAACTACGTACGTGAAAGATTCAGAAGCCCTCAAACCGTAACGAGAAACAGAGTACGGTCGCAAAAGTCCGAAACCTAAAGTTGTACGATCAGAAATTAACGTTTGCTGTATAACGGATGACGAGACGCATGTGGAAGCGGACTTCAAACAAATTCCAACAAACCTATATGTGACTGCCAAGGATAAATGTGATGTTCCTGAGAACCTCCGGATACAAAAGGTGTCGAAGTTCGACAAGTAGTTTTTAATTTGGTAAGCAATTTGTACTTGTGGAAAATACACGGGGTACACCTTTCGTTATCGCAATCATCACGAAATTAAATTCCGGAAGTTTGGTTAGATTGATATTCGACAATATATGGAACCATACAAATCGTAGATGTTGTAAGCGAAGCTTCTATTAACTTGCCTGATAGGTCGACATTTAAAAATGTATCTTTTTGATTATATTGAAAACTAAGCATTCGTTTCATAGAAGATTCTGTGAAGATTTTTTTTTCAATCTTAAATAAAATGAGAAACTCTCTTTGGGTATAAACTAACATTAACCTTTTCAATTTGTGAACAGTTATGTTAAGTTAATAAGATTTTTTCTTTATTTTGCTTCGTCGCACTAAATGATTAAACACACCTTACCCTATAGTTATGGAACCGGAAGTCGGACCCGAATGAAATTAAACAGCAACCTATGAGATTATAAGAACTTTTATATAATCCTGTTTGTGGAAATCAAATTACCTCCGAAAAAATAGAGCGTGTCTCGTTATAAACTTTTTGACCTCCAATTTTCACTTTTAAAATTTTCAAGTGATTGCATAAACTTTCTATATGAGAAAGGTAATAAGTGTACTTTTCTATAAGAGAGTCGTTATCATGATCTTGTAATAACATTAACAAGTAGATACAAATTGGATAAAAGAATCAGAAATTTACATTTTTTTCACCTGAACAAAATAAATTTCAATGTGGCAACCCAGCACGCTATACGAAAATAAACAAAACACGCTGCGAACGGAGCAAAACCACACGTACCGTCGCGTACTAGTTTTGAATGTTTTGACACTCGCCCTATAATTTCGGAGCCGCAAGTCGGATCTGGATGAAATTGTACAGTATATTTAAAGACAATGAGAGCTTTAATTCGAATCAAGATTGGTGAAAATCGGCTTAACCGTTGCAGAGAAATCGAATTGAGTTCCGTATTTGGAGATTTTTTTCACTATTATCAGTGCTTTCGGAAGCGGAAACCGGGGACTGGTAGCCCCAAAGTAATTTTATGTATTCACAAACTAACAAGATCTGCCAACTAGCTGAATTTAGCAGTAAGTTCTATCAAAATGTGCACCTTGTTTCGCCATCGCTTGTGAAAAAATACTGGAATTGAACATTTTCACTAATCGCACTGTAATACCGGAACTGGAAGTTGAATCTGGATCAACTTCTTTGGGAACTTTTTTAACAATTTTAAGACCTTTTATTTGCTTCTTAGTTTGTGGAAATCGGTTACGAAATTTCCGAGAAAATTGAGTGTTCAGTTTTTATAAATTTGCACATATTTCCTTGTAATTCCGGAACCGGAAGTCGGATCAAAATGAAATTCAAGAAAATTACATGAGGCTATAAGACCTTTTATTTGAATCTAAGTTTGTGAAAAACGGTTCAGCCATCTTTGAGAAACGTGTGTGACTATTTTTTTGGTGCATATCACCCTGTAATTCATCCAAATGTGATCTCGACGAACTGAGTCGTATGGTATATGACACTCGGCCCTCCGGGCCTCGGTTGTAAAGTCGATTTTCACAGCGATTGCATAGGCTTTCTCTATGAAAATGGCAAAAAGAATATAAAATTTCGGCACAGCTTATTATTAAAGTGTTTTAACGTGGCAAAACTACCAAAGCGAAAGAAACTAACAGAGATGGTTTTGCTCCAAAATCGACAAATTCTATACACTTAAAACCAATTCTCCAGCTTGGTACAGTAAAATGACGAGACAGGTCGACAACACACAATTTTTCTGAATCAGTTCGGTATCACATCTCACCCAAGTCAGTCGATATAACAAAACCGCTTACGTTCGGGACAGAAGAAACCAAGTACAGTATTGTGTAGTGAACAATAGAACGACCTCGAAATGAGTGAACCAAACGAACAAAAGCTACCGCCGACATGAAAGAATACAATTGTTGTTGATTTCAGGCAGTGCAAAACTCGACCTTCGATACGAGAACTTGAAGGTTTGCTTAAGGAGCAAATGCATCTTGACATCAAACGTGTGCATCTAGATTCATTGTACATTAACTAGGCCTATACCTTCTTATGTGATTTTCGGTCAAGATACAAGAATTCCGTGCAAATCACTTGTTACCTATGCAGGCCCGCGCGCAGGAATCATCCATGGGGGGGGGGGTGGATTTCAAGGGGAGAGGGGGGTGTCCAAAAGGCGAAAAGGCGCCTCATCTACTATATTGACAATGTAAAACGAATTCTGACAGGCTCGTGCGCAGAAATCATTGAAGCGGGGGGGGGGGGGTAGTTTTAAAATTATGTCAGTTTATACATTAATTATGATTTCGGCTTTAGCGGTCTGTTAAATAAGAACGGCTGTTATTTACAGCCCGACGTTTCGACCACTGGTTATGGTCTTTTTCAAGGGAAACTGTAAGTTTATTGGTTATGAAAGATATTACAAAAATATTAAAAAAACTCACTATCTTGTCGTTCCTCGTCTAAAAATCGTATGCCCACGAACGGTTGTTTACATAATAACAAAGCTTCTTTCGTCACTTTTCTAAAAAATACAAAGAACATATGTGCGATCACGAAAACCTGATCATTCACAATCATTAAAATATTTTAATTAAACTAATTTCTTACGTTGCACTAATAACGTTTGTTTTGAACATTAGCCTGTTTTACCACTATGCACTACCTAACGTCACTTTCAAAGATGGTGGGTAAATGATGAGATGGTGCTGAATTCAGTGAACTTATTTGCGTGGCTGAGCTTGAGCGAGAATGGTGAGATGATAATTTATCATTCTGTTGTGCTTTTGATCTAGAGATCTTAGAGTGGGTAGTTTTAACTGTGTGGAGTACGCTTGCGTATGTAGTACTTAAACCGTTTATGTCAGTTTATAAATTGATAAAAAATTGATAAAAAAATATGAATTGTCAAGTTATTTGCACTTTAATATAATAAGTACTCCATTGTTCATGAAACTTAATTTTAAAAAAATTCTTCATGGGGGGGATTAAAACCCCCAACCCCCCCCCTCCCCCCCCCCCCTACGCACGGGCCTGTACCTATGACAATCAGATATCCACATGTCAATATTGCCAAAAAGCTGTTCACTACAGTAAGCCATGCGATAAACTGGACAAGGAGACAACCACACCAAAGGACAACGGCGCATCCTTCACACAAACCCCAAGCAACCCCAGTACACCTGTGACAGACAGACCAACAACAATGAAGCATCCCCTTCAACGAATCCATCATCATCCTTTATAGAACAAAGTACACCAGCTGCAGTTAACAACTTACCCTCCAACCAACCAGCAATTGCAACCAATGTACAACAAGGCGCATCTACAGCAACTAGCAACGAAAAGAAGACGGAAATCGACACCATCGAATACCATCGATGCGGCAATGGATGACGAGACGAACCACGAACGAAGTGCCCTTCAATCCTCGAAGGAGGGAAATGGAAGCTCCTTTTCCCCTAGAAAAAGGGTGACAACGAGATCCAACTCAAAAAAAAATATTTAAAAAATCGGCACAATCGGCCACGTAAAGCTTGTACGAAAATAGGCCTGAATAAAAAAAAATATTTAAAAAAAAAATTCTGATTGCTGATTATTTCGGTAATTTGTCAAATTTGGAATTACCGTGACACTCAGAATTTCGGCAACTATTTTGCCGAGATTCAACGTAAAAAATAAGTATATATGCAGCTTTTATGCATCCAAAAAATGTTTTCAATTATGTAATTATATAGCTCTTTTCATGGTCACAGTAGAAGAATTGACTTGAAAGAACCAGGTGGGAAAGATATTACCTGTAGCTTGAATTTAGAGGAACGGGGGGCAAAACGGGGACATTTTGGTTTAATGATTGTTTCTACATATTAAAATAAATTTGTGTTACGTAGGAAAATTTGTACTGAATCTAATTTTTAACCTTAATATCCGTTACGTTGAGTAATGTGTATCGATTATGTATAGTGTAAAGTGATATTTATTCTTTCATTTGATCATAAATATATAAAATCTATGGATCAGATTTACTGTTGAAACATTGCTTGAAAAAATGTGATCCAACTTGTCTTTCCTGCATTTGTAAATATTTATGGAGCCAGCATTTTGCAAACAATTGATGGTTCGAGCATTGTTTATTATATTTTTTTACAAAAAGCTACGCTTATAGGTACGTACAATTCTGTGAAAAATACAATGAATACAATGTAAATTATACTTTGTCACTTTCCTCAGGGCTAGCGTGACCGATTTTTACAAACTAAGGTTCAAATGAACGGTCTTACGGTCTCATACAGCAGTCCAGGATTTTATCTGAATCAGATTTCCGGTTCCGGAATAACAAGGTAATGAGAAAAATTCTATACCGTTACGTATAAACATGTCGAAACTGGGATCAAAACTATTTCATTGTCACTAGAAGATCAAATAATTCGATGTTGGTTATCCTGGTTTCCGTTTCCAGAAGCACCGGAAATAGTGGTCATATACTCGAAATTGGAACTCATTCACTTTTTTTCGAAAATGACTTGACTTTTCACAAACGTAGTACCAAATGAAATGTTTTATGATCCTATAAAAAAACTCTTGATCCTAAACTTAAAATTAGAATTTATTATTTTTTCAATTAACAAAACTTTGAATAATACTGTTTTGTATAAAAAAAAATTAAGGCGGTATTTGCTCATAAATTCATATTTTTACTAGAAGTTATGTCGTTAATTATGATGTATAATATCGTGCTAGTAAAAATGAAAAAAAAATTATTTGAAGTAACTTGACGCAATAAATTCACTTACTTTTCTTTTCAGCGATTTTCTAGATGTTGGGGACTTCTTACTTTTTTGTTCGAAACGGCACATATCAGGGCCATTGCTAATTCTTTCTCTTTTCTTCTCTGTTCATGAGCAGTGACACAAGGCACTCGATTATGCATTCTAAGATCCTTTATTTTTTTAAGATTGAATATGATGCAACATTCGAATTGTAATGAAATATATGAAATCATGTTATCTGATACTCAATTTTATTACTCTCTTCAAAAATGAAGAAAAAATCTTACATTCTATCAGTATAATGACGAAAATTTTTTAAATCAAACATTTATAGTGTTGTTGCAAAAATGACGTTATTAAATTTTTCTTTGGAAATATTCAAATATTTTTGATGAAATTTGAATGGAGCGCACAAAAATTACTAACTTTAATTACAATAAATCAATTCAAAAAAGTTCTTTCAATACTTTTCGATAAAACACGAGTGGTCCAGCCTGCCGACTCTCCCATTCTTACTGCAACATTATGAATTAATAATAGAAAGAGATAATTTAGCATGTTTGAGTAACTTTAGCGAGGTGTTCAGATTCAGATAATAAATAAGATATTTAGATTTAGATTTAGATAATAAATAAGAAACTTATTGAAATAATAATCATCAAACGCTTATTTTGCAGACTTTAGAGATTTGACTCAAATTAGAAGTAATTTTAAAATTAATTCAACATTTGCATAACGTAGTTTTAAGATACAATTTACGTTTTGGGCGGTTCCTGGAAACGAGTGAAAAGGCGTGAAAATATTTTCTTCGAATAGTGAATTTCCTCAATAAGAAATATTTAAGAAATAAAAATCTTTGACACATGTTCCTATGTATTTGACAATTCTCAAAATTGTTCTATTCGGTATTATCAAAACTTTCAGACCTTTTCCAAGGATTTTATTTAAGCTATATCAAATAACAAACGATGATAACAAATCTTACCCGCTGTGCAAAGCCTTTAGTTTTGATGTAGTTCTGCAAATACAAAATATTAGAATAAGAATATATTAATTGAATGTCAAAACTAAATCTTCATAATATCATAGAACAGCAAAAAAAATATCGACTTTAGGAGTTTTGTTCAAAGAGATGTACGCGCCACTTTCAAATAGTCGATCAATTTATCTATTGTGATAAAGGCTGTCTATTTAATGCCCGGCTCAAAATTGAAACGGTTCAATTTTTTCCACAAATTTGTCCAGAAAGAAACAAAACAATGCTAAACAAACTTAAGAAATTCACTAACCGAATCCCACCGGCACAATGGACAATAAAACAAGGAAAGTGAAACGAACGTCAATGTCATTCAATTGTAAGACACCTTACCCAGCGGTTTCACCAATCCACGCACACAATACTGTAACGAAGCGAACCCCGATCGTTCAGCAGCAAAATAACAACAACAGCCACGAATGATGTAACACAGAACGATCATGAGGCAGCCAGCAGAGCGAGAATATTGCCGACCTGCAGGAAAGAGAATGAAGCAAAGGAAGTAACTTCATTCAGTTGGTTTCTCTTTTTGTCTGCCTTTTAATCGTTCTATATAATTCTACCTGCCCACCTGCCATTCTGCCGACCGCGTGGAACACATGTGCCGCACCGCATAAATCGCCCGCCACCGTCCAACCGCGGGAACAGCACAACACGCAGACAGTCAGCATGACCGAACCGATTGCCAACTGCGCAACTTGTTCACTTCACTTTAGGTTGTAGGTGGTTGGCACAAATCTAACAACTCGAAGCGTTGATGTTGAGTAGGCTAAGTTAAAGCCGTATCCAATGCTGGATTTAGAACAAATGGACAATGCGCTTATGCCATCATTACCCACTTGAATTACTGTTGGAATTATGTTGTTATTAAATTACAGTAACGGGAAGAAGAATTGCAATGAACCATTTTTTCAAGCATTGCATTGATTGAAGTTCTCGAAGCTTCGGTTTTTCAAAGCATTTTGACCCGATAACTGAATGACAACAAGACTTTGTTTGAGCCCAACCAGAAAAGATTATTAGTGTTAATATGATCATAGCACTAATCATGCAACGATTCTGTATTAAAAACGGTTGCGAAATCTGTTTAAATAGAATGGTCAAATTCCACATAAAGCCTTGTGTTATATACCATTCGACTCAGTTCGAAAGAGATCGGAAAATGTCTGTGTGTACACCTTTTTATAAATTCTTCTCTCCACACAATTTTTTGGGAGATGACTAACCCGATTTTACCAAACTCAGTCTTGTTTGAAATCTACTATTGAATTGTAAATTAAGCTCAAAGATTAAGTGTCTGTCACTTACGGTTCCGGAGATATAATGATTCCAATGAGGCTACCGACAAAACGTATTTTTCCTCAGCATAATTATCTTGGAGATAGCTTAACAGTTTTTAACAAACTTAGATTCGCTTGAAAGCTTCTATTGGGTTATGAATCAAATAAGAAGATCAAGTGTCATTTCTGGTTCCGGTGATATATTGTTAAGTGACGTAACCAACAGAACGCTTTAATTTCTCTCCGCACAATTTTCTCAGAGATGGCTGAACCCATTTTAACAAACTTAGACTCATTTGAAAACTACTGTTAGGTTGTACATTCAGTTCAAAGATCAATTTACTATCACTTTCGCTTCTGGAGATAAAATGGTATAAGTGACGTAATCAACAAAAAGAGTTCTTTTTTCAAACCGCTCTTTTTCCAGAAAGTTACCAATGTATTATTGCGAATACTTTTGGTTTCGAGAATGTTTTCGAATATGCAACGAGTTTCTGAACTAACCGAAACAATCTTCTGTCAGAAATTATCCTAACGAAAAAGGATAGTAATGGCATAACTGGAGGACGTGAATGCGAATAAAAATGATAATCGTTCATATTAGTTGATTCTGTGAATTTCGCAACTTTTACTGTTTCGCTTCCAGAATTGTAACGGTGCATTAATACTAAAGATTGACTAATTGCAGACTCAGTCCGCTAGGAGCGAAATCTTCAGTTCAGCAACGCCTTCGCACGCCATCACATTCAACATATCATGTCAATTGTATGGGTGCGCAGTGTTGCTATTTTGACGCGCACGAATTTGACATTTCTCCCCCCTACTTCTATGCACGAGATTCGATGCGGACTCGTCTGAGGGCGCCATGCTCGCAAAAAAGAATGTGCGCAATGATTGTTTCAAACTATCAAAATGCTCTACGGGATTCATTGCTGACATTCAGAAGGGCCATATTCTGGAATTCTCTACGAGATTGAGCACTGTTCGGGACATTTTTCTCAAACACAAAGCAGTCAAATGTTGGCTTTATTCGCACTCGTTTGGCGCGAATTTGGCAGTGCACAAAATTTATCAAATAGTTCTAGATTTGCACTCGATTAGTATCTCCGATTTGCAAAGAAGTAATCTTTATAGATTTTTAGATAGCATTTGGAGCCATTAGAAGAGCCGATTTTGCATAATGTTCTCCGTCGTTGTCCACTTTTCGTTGTATTTTGCTCCAATGCAAACAACCAACAGCAGGATGATGCAACCGATCTTTTTTGAAGAGAAACTGTCTCTGCGAGCGTCCTGCAATTGATTCAATGCTGAACTGAATTTTTGATACTGAAACTGGAACTGAGCTCTGGACCTGAATCAACCGAAATGATGCACTTGCTTTGCTCAGTTAACTGTGCAGACTAGAAGGAACGAAATAGTACAAGTGTTAACCTTTCATACCTACTCGGGTACGATAAAGGCATCATGAGTGTTCTTTTTTGATACTCGTTGATACAAAACATTCAAGAAATCTATAATTTTGAATTATTTGTGGTTATGTCATACACTTGAAAATGTTGTCATAAATTGATGATCATATTTCCGATGGCATGTAGCAAAAATTATGTTGATACGTTACATTCAACAAAAGATATTCGTGATCAAAAACTTACCACACAAAGGATAAATTTTGAAAAGGCGCCTATAGTAAAGTAAGTTGCAATCACGACAAAAAATGTTTTAATGAGACTGTTTAAATGACAAGAGAAAGACACTATTCCACCACTAGGTGGATTAAGAAAAGGGGTTTTATTTGAGAACAGAAAATAGTTACTGAAAGCTAAATATGGCAAATATGGAGGCTGCGGTATCAACTCGAATTTTAATTCATGGAATTTATTCATCCTAACGATCGGATTGGGACACGGTGCATTTGATCCGATGTGAGAAACCGTGGCATTCACTTAGCAAACATTGCTGTCATTTTTAAGCCCTCATGCACAATTAAAAATATTCTTCCTCTTGACAAGTACTATTCGTTGAGGAAAGCGGACACCTGTTTCTCAATGGTTTAAGATAAAAACTTGAGAAAAATAGAGGATCGAGTATAGCGTGATGGATAAGTCGATGATCTTCACGCAGCTCGGCTGGGGTCGATTCCCAAACCCGCAAATAGAGTCACAAATTTTTTGGCCCGACGAAGCGAATGGTCTTAAGGTTAAAAACTCTGTAAACTAGACAAAAATTATGGAAAAATTGTGCATCTTCGCTAAGTATGTTAAAATATTGTTTACTTTCATCGATTTGCGTTGTGTCGGCGGATAAGTAGAAAGGAAAAAAATAGACTCGTGATCGATGTATAAGTTTCTGTTGAATTTGTTTCCGTAGATACAAGGATGGCTTTTATCGTGTCAAAGAACGCTCACTCGCAACTCTTCACACGATTAAATCAGTGCCATCAAAGAGAGACGGCTATCATAGAAACAACAAAAAACCGGCATGGTTCATTTAACATAGAATAGACCCCAGTGCGAGAGCGAATTTCTCTCGTTAACATTTCTGAGAATCAAAAGATAGCACGCTGCTGTGGGGATTCTCTCTGAAGCAACAAACGGTCGCTTATTCTCGTTTTGCGATCCGATTCTGTATGGGCAGTGGATAATTGCGATAGAATCATTTCACTATTGCCGCTTATTCTAACTATGTGCATATAACCTTTGTATAAGTTGTGTCTATGAAATTGTCTGTGAATGTTCCACACAAGGTTTTTGAAATATTGCAACCTAGTATGAGATTCGTCAAGTTGAATCATCGATTCGATTTTCTGCGATAATTGTCAACTTGCGATTCTCTCTTGGGAAATTCCACACAGCACCAATTATTATCAGACTCTAAATTTTTTTAAGGGCCGTGGAATACTCAGAGTATGAAGTGGAGCGAAAAAATGTAGAAAAATTCTCTCGCGGTTCATGCATTGAGAGACTCGAGTTCTCGTAGCATCTTCTATCGAATTGAAAATGTTGTATACAATATAGATAGCAATATTGCAGCTTCTGTCAAATTTTCGGCAATCACCAACACTGCGTAGATATAAGGAGTATATCAAAAATATAAGCAAAGTCTTGGCATTACATTCCTGTAGTGGAATTTGGCCTTTCTGTTTCGCAGCCGATTCTTAGTGTACAGAATCATTGCATGGCTAGTACTATGGATCCTACTGACACTAAGAATCATTCCAGGTCGGGGCTAGAACATACGACAGCTGGCTTGTAAGACCAGCGTCCTATGCATTGAACCGCCAAAAATAAGCTATCCACCAATTTTTCTTTCAAATTATGATAAAAAACGAGATTTTATTAGAATTAAAAATTGATCCTTTATTGACCAGGTTGAACTTGACCTTAATAAAAACCGGATGGAATTTAAGTTATTCCTTCACGAATTTTCGAACTTTTGATCGTACACTCTTCATCCAGTTCAGGACAAATGTTGCATCGCATGTTTTGGACGCTTGAGTCCAAATTGTTGTGAACTCCTGCATGTTCCCAGCTGCCTTACCAGTCTTCTCGAAGACTGAAGTCTTCACGATTGCCCAGTAGCGTTAGATGGGTCGAAGCTGAGGGCAATTTGCAGGATTGATATTTTTCTCAACGAAATTTATACCCTATTCCGCAAGCCTATTGAGAGTGGTTTTGGCATAGTGAGCCGACGCTAAATCCGGCCAAAACAGTGAAGTTGTACTATGCTTCTTATATAAAGGCAGCAATCTCTTCTGGAGACACTCACATCGATAGGTTTCTACATTTATAGTTCCGGTAGTGTAAAAAATGGTTGACTTCAAACCCCAGGAACATGTGGACCTGGAAGGGTTTCTGAGTCCTCCTTTACATAAGTCTCATCGTCCATCAAAATGCATGCATCCGGACACTGCGAAAGACGCAAATACAATTTCCGGGCCCTTGTTGCTGATCGCTTATTCTGTTCTACACCTTGTTTCGAAATTTTTTGCTTCTTGTAGGTCTTCAGTGATTTCGCCCTTTTGGTACGCTGGATCAATCCGACACTCGGATTGACAAATCAATGTCAATACTCACGTATTGACATTGATTTGTTCACTCCTGATTAGAGATACCACTTTCCTGGTAGCCCATCCAAAGAATAATGATTTGCGTATTTCCCATCTCGCGTTATCAACAGATATGCGAATAGGAGAAAAAAGATGAGATGAGATCGTTTCTTAGAGATATTTTATATTTTTCTTGCTTATAATGCCTTATTCTATTTCTCCTGATTATCCAACCAGTTTTTGTTGAGATCATATTGTTTACCAGAACATATCCGGATCTCTTTCCCTCCTTACTAACACATCTCCTATCCCGTGATGCTTGTGGAGATCCCGCGGTCTCTAAACAGCGAGTATTGGACTAACATTCCTTCCTTTTCCTTAGTAGCACAGCCTTTAATTGTAACCGGCCCCGTTAACATTTGAAGAATTTTCTGTGAAATTTTCAAGCCTATTGGAACGAAACTCTGGAAATTATGGACCTTTATCTATGGCTATCTCATTCTACGAAGAAGCAATAGCTCGGTGCACAGGCCCAAGATTTCTACTTCGATTCACTTCAAAACTTGACAAAACATTCTTGAAATGTTTCGTTATGATAAATTATAAAAGAAAAAATATGATTTTTTGAAAATTTTAGACCCTACGGGCTCCCTAGAGTAATTAATTGTTTCCATTGATTTTATAGACCAAAAACCTTTAAACGCGTTTTCCTCGAAAGCAGGTTTTGAAAGTCCGTGTCCATCGTCATTCAAAAACTACTGCACCAATTTTTTCAAATTTTGCACACACTCTCTACGTATAAAAAGCCAGACCCCAACGTTTTCCTTTTCGTTGTTTGTTACTTTGGGAAGGTTTAACAGCTATAAAATGGCGAATTTTTTCATGAAAAATCGTAATTTTCACTTTGAAAAACCACCAAAAATTAAATAAAATTAAAAAAATCAAACAGAAACGTTGGGGTCTAGAAAAATTTCTACTCTAACTACGCTGCGATCGTTTGTTCACTTCTGATTAGTCTGCTTTGAGATATAGTGGACACCGCAAATCATGATTTTTGAGAAGCGTTCTCGAAAATACCTCTTCAACGACTTATTTCTCAATAATTTTCTACGAAAAAACTACAAAATGTTATTCGAATGATGCTTTTTATCATGCAAAACATTTGAATTTATTTTAATGAACGATAATTCTGGAAAAAATTCGCAAAAATGATGATATTTTCCATCGTTTAGACTCCTTAATGAAAAGTTAGGAGTGAGAATGATTTGCTTCCACTTATTCGGTTAATCACAAAGTGCAACTACGAGTGATCTATTTCAGCTCAGCTCTAAATTTGTTGTGCGGTTCTTGCAAAAAGATATAACGTGATATCAAGGAAAATTGAAAATATAACATTGTTTTTGGATTCAAAATGATGATAAGTACTGGGAAAGGACTATATTTAACACGGCTCAATCATTTAAAAAAATACGCATAGTTAATCATTGATATGCATTCAATATTTAGAAAAAATAACTAACAATTTTTAAACACATTCAATAATTATATAAAACTCAAACTTATCAGTTATAAAAAAAAAACTAGAAGCTTTTCAAAAACTCTTACAATCAAATCGTTTGTGGTGCATTTAAAAACAGGTATCGTTTTTCTTCAAAATGCTTTAAATGATATTCTTTAGATAACATTATACAGTATATCAATTGTAAAAACAATCAGAACATGCTCACAGTTTGTAGACGACAACTTCGATGGTTCTTATGACATCACGGTGCCAATCACGTCCTTCATTTCCGCCCAAGAGCGTACCGGATGCATATCTTTTCTGTATTAAGCTATGAATTTTTCAGAATATAGCCAAGAACTGCGGAAAACATCACCCGTTCCCAGGTCGGGATGTGCGTCCACCCGTCGAAAACACTCCCAATGTTTCATAATAAAACTGGCGTACCTGGCTAACCGATGGCGAAGCAATTGCTCCAAAACATGATTTATGGGAAAAGTTTTGTCATCACTGCAATATACGATAGGATTTTCGTTGTTCTGCTGTCGCCCATCGTACGAAATTAATCTTTTTATGACTTCAGCCGCGCACCGGTCGACGGAGTTGGCAGCTAGCAGAAAGCAGCGACTGGCTAAAGAAAAGCTTTTGCTCATCAATTCCACCCGGTATAAGATATGCATGCGGAAAGAGGCAAGTAGTGTGTGACATTGAATGAGCCGCCGCCATTGGAAATTCCTTGCGGTAATTTCACGCTAGTCTGCAGCGTGCAAGCATCAAAAAGGAAGCCGTCGCTTCTTAGATTGTCGTGCACTGGCGCAAGGTAGATGGACTGAATTTGATGCATTTTAACCCAATTCGTATGACTGCATCCGTACTTCCTTCAGCTTCGTTAGCTTGCTATGAAAAGTAACAGAGAAGGCACTCATAACGTGTAACCGAGACGTCTTGTCTGCCGGTGAAATGCACGTACATTGATATGGCTTGTGATCTTGCATCAGTCGGATTGCTCCGTTTTGCATCGTTTATCCATTCTCATTGTGAAATACTTGCTTCAGGTTGCTGTTGGAAAATACCTGTTCGAGATTATGTTACTCAAGCGACTGAAACAGCTCTAAGAGATTAGTATGTACCACACGGATTGGTATCCTAATTTCAGGAACACTCGTGTGTCACGTTATCAAACAAAGTGATCCCCACTCGAAATATACATTCTTATCCAATGAGTACCCCTCGAGACGCAGCCAGCAGAAGGCGCCATCATTTGACATGTCAGTACAAGAGGCACACTCACACGTGATACAAAGCAATACATAAAACTTGATCCATCGTGAAACAGTAAGGTTGGAAGTGTACCTCCATATATTTATGAACGATCTGATATACAATGCAGGGCCACTGACAACCACCGGCGAGGGGAAGCGAAAAGCAATAATATTAATAACAGACTTGGCAGCATCTGTCACCGACTTTTCCTACTGCCTGTCACATGTTATAAGGCGAATTAGAGTCTGCTCCTGTTTTGCCGTTATCGTTTTATCGATGTACGCGTGTTGAACCCAACGGTAAGGTAACAAACAAAAATTTGAAGATGTTGAGCAGTAAGATAAATTGAAATAACATTGTACGATTCAGTTGATAATCTGTCAAGTAGCATGATAGGTTCCATGTAAATAATTATGCAATACTATTCAGTCCAAGACAAATCGTGTAAACTGCAATAAAACAAAGGTTTGCTACAATAAAACAAAGAAACCTACCTAAATTCATCATTTTTGTCATCCACTGCAAGTCCTAGTCAATAATTTTCAATCGAATCCAGTTCCATTGTTTTTGTGGCTCTTATATTTGAGCATTACCGATATTTGCCTTTTGTTAAATTGATTTGCCTTTCTTATATAGCAATACTATTCAATTTATTGTGAGAAGTGACTTTCAAAACGAAGTCCGTAGGCCTGAGTGTCACATACCATTCGACAAAGTTCGTCAAATTCACAAATTATTTGTGTGTGTACTCTATTTTTACGGGGATGTTACGTATTCTAAGAAAAAGTTTAGATTTTCCTTCAGATTCGACTTCCAATTTTTGAATTATAGGGTAGTATGTGAAAAATTCATAATCAATCTTATTCTCAGATATAATAGTGTAGAGCATTCTATTCAAAATACTTTCCATCGATTTTTGATAGAAACCAAGGGATTGTTTGTGGATTAACTAGTATAACCTACAGAATGAAACAGTGCTTTGAAAGCGTAGATCATCCTTCAGAAAACGAAGTGGGTTCACTATAATATGTACTTCCAGCACCGGAACCCGCGGAAAACCGGTATAATCGAAGTCGGTTGGTACGACCACCTAATAACATGACGTACAAACTCTACTAATTTTTATTCAAATTTTGAAGATTTTATACGATTTTGAAATCGTACTCTAAGCAACGGTTCAAATTTTGGTTGAATACGAAAATATGCAATAATTTTTGGTAGGACCATAAAATCTTTCATTTGACCCTAAGATTGGGAACATCGGTTCTGCAATCTCTGAGATCTCTTCCGTCGTTAATCAAAAACCGGGAACCAGAATAGCCAGAATCGGTTTGTTTAGCTGTCTACTGATAATGGCTATCGATTTGTGTAGTTTTGAGTCCAGTTTAGGAAAAACTTTACGTGTTTTGTTTCACCGGTTTAAATGATGGCTTACAATATTTAACACACCTTACCCTATAACTCCGGAACCGGAAGTCGAATCCGGATTAAATTCAGGAATTGTGTATGGGATTGTGAGACCTTTCATTTGAATCTAAGTTTGTGAGAATCGGTTCAGCCGTCTCTGAGAAAAGTTAGTGCACTTTAATCATCCTGTAATTCCGGAACCGGAAGTCGAATTCGAATAAGCTTCAGGAACCTTGTATGGGGTTACAAGACCTTTCATATTAATCTAAATTCATGAATATCGGTTCAGCCATCTCCGAGAAAGGTGACTGCAAAAAAATGTTTCATACACTTATACAGACATTTTGCGTACTCGACGAACTGAGTCGAATGGTATATGACACTCGACCCTCCGGGCCTCGGATCAAAAGGTGATTTTAATAGTGATTGCATAACCTTTTTATATGAGAAAGATAAAAATTAAACAATTTGCTCCAGAGCATTTTTAGCCAAGTTTCGTGATTCATTATGCGAATATCATTACAGTGCCGTTATTCAAAGTATTGTCCATTGTTATCCACAAACTTTCAAAATCTTTCTAGCAAAGCTCGGATACAGCATTGAGAAATGAATTTTCTTTAGGTTCGAGGAATGAGTTGATCCGACGATGGCTGAACCGATTTCCACAAAATTAGATTCAAATGAAAAGTCCTCAGTTCGCTTTCACATCTCATTCAAGTCAGTCGATATAACAAAACCGTTCACGTTCGGGACGGAAGAATCCAAGTGCAGTACAGTATCCAATAGAACGACCTAGAAATGAGTGAACCACACGAACAAAAGTTACCGCCGACACGAAAGAATACAATTGTTGTTGACTTCAGGCAGTGCAAAATTCGACATTCGATACGAGAACTTGAAGGTTTGCTTAAGGAGCAAATGCATCTTGACATTAAACGTGTGCATTTACTTCAATGCAATAAGACGAATAATGTTGTTTACATCCAGTTTTATAAAGAGTTGGATGCAATTCAATTCGCAAAAGACAGTAACAATATGCAATATGTGGAGCACGAAAACATTAGGTACAACATTCCAGTATATATGGAAGATAGTGCTATAGAAGTGCGTGTGCATGATCTTCTCTCAAGCGTCACCGATTCTTATTTTCGCAAACTATATCCCAATACGGAGAGATTCTCTCTATCGAAAAAGAAAAGTGGAAGAACTTTTTTCCCGGTATTCTAAATGGCGTACGTTTGTTACGCATACACTTGAAGAGGTCTATACCTTCTTATCTGATTTTCGGTCAAGATACAAGAATTCCGTGCAAATCACTTGTTACCTATGACAATCAGATGGCCACATGTCAATATTGCCAAAAAGCTGTTCACTACGGTAAGCCATGTGATAAACTGAACAAAGAGACAACCGCACCAAAGGACAACGGTGCTTCCTTCACACCAACCCCAAGCAACCCCAGTACATCTGTGACACCCACCAACAACAATGAAGGGTATGGTATCAGTATCCTTTATAGAACAAAGTACACCAGCTGCAGTCACCAATTTACCCTCCAACCAACCAGCAACTGCAACCAATGTACAATAAGGCGCATCTACAGCAACTCTCAACGAGCCCAAGACTACGATCAACAAGGACAACGGAGAGAAAACGGAAATCACACACAACACTGACGATGAAGCAATGGATGATGAGATAAGCCGCGGACGAAGTGACCCCCGATCCTCGTTGGATGGAAATGGGAACTCATCTCCCCCTATAAAAAGGGTGACAACGAGATCCAATAGCAAAAATAAATTTTTAATTAACAAAAACGTAAGCCAATCGGCCAAGTAAAGCTTTTACGCAAAAAGGCCAGAATAAAAATTTTATTACAAAAAAAATGAAAGGTCCTAAGATACCATAAGAATATTTCAATTTTCATTCGGTTTGAACCCCCACTTCCCCTTATACTTCGACTAAAATACGATGACTTTCCGTGGTACTTACTTAATGCTAAAAAACTGGTAATTTTGTTCATGCAAAAAAAACTGAAGCACAAAGACAAAGGATACGCTATATCAGTAGCTTCTAGAAGATTGTATGTGCGACTGTGAACAGTTGGTTAACGCCATCTTTCGTGAAACGTCACGAATTAGTTTCATCACTGGTAGTTCCGTATCAAACTATTGATTTTAATTTGGATCCGATTTCCGGTCGGAAAACTGGAGAAATATGTGCAAAAATACAAAAAGAATTTAATATTCTCAGACATGGCCACACTCACTATTTGGATTCAAATGAATAAACTTAAGATTACATAGCAAGTCTCTGAATTTTATTCGGATACTGGAACTCATATCTTTTTCTCAGGGATAGCAGAATCGATTATCACAAACATAGGTTAAAATAAACGGTCTTCCGGTACCATAGACTACTATTGAGTTTTATCTGAGCTCAGCTTCCGGTTCCAGAGTTACAGGATGATGGGTGTGTGAAATTTCAAACCGTCATTTGAAACGACGCTGCAAAACACGTCAAAGTCCTTCTGAATTTGACTTAAAACTATTAGGCTACACCGGTCCCTAGTTTCTGGTTCCAGAAGTACACGAAATAGTTACTTTTTGATTGAACACTATCTGCTACTAATTTTATCATGTTTTCAGCTGATGTAGTAATAAGAGTTGCTTAGAAAATGAGATAGGCATTTGATATTATTTCAACTCAGATGGATGATCTTAACAGCATGATAGCTATCATTGCCGACAACCCCAATCTTCATCGTTTACTGGGAAGAATAAAAAATAGAGACGTTAGAAAATGTTGGTGCTTCTCCTACTTTATGGAAAGACGACGTTTCATAATACTCTTCTGTAGGTTTTGCGAAATTTGTAAATTGGAAAGGTTTGAGGTAAGCAATTGGACCATAAAGAAGGATATTAGTTTGTTATGTATTTAAGCTTAGAAGGTTCATTTCTACAGACGAGATAAAAAAATTTCTGTAGCTAGCTCGAACCACAAAACCCGTTGACAAAATATATAACACACAACATAGAATAGAGAGTCCCATGCATCAACTTCTGTCTGAAATACGTTATACTTTAAGATGTTTAGTGTCTGTAGGACATAAGTTTACTGGGGAATACTACTATGCCAATCCGTTTCGAAAGTATCGGGTATGGTAGTAAAAAACTTCAAAACAAATCTCAATCATTTTCTCATAACTATGTTCTCTGATAACAGATCTAACGATTAAAGCAATTAAAACCTATGATTTTTCAAAAATTATTTACTCTTAAGAACTACAAGAAAATAATACCACATTCACTGAAATAACTAGAACACTCATCAGTTCCGTTAACCGAAAACTTTTAAAATGACTGATGGAATTACCGGAGCGAACACAAAAAAACTCTCTGGCGAATACTTCACCCTCGTAACCCATTCATTCGTCACATGGCTCTAACCAGTCACCTTCACAATTACACCTGTCGAATGAACCAACCACGAGTCCAGAACGATCATATTCAACGAACGAATTGGGTATTACGGAAAACGCAAGCATACACGGTTGCCATGGTAATGAAAATAGCAAGCAAATGCCTCGGCAGCAATTGCTGAACCATGTCGCAATTATACTACTGTTCGGCACGATTTTGAAGTTTTACCAAATGTGTCGTATTAATAGAATAATATATGCTAAAGATACTTCTAAGAAAACTAGAACTAAATAAATTGCGAATATATTAGACCGTTTCTCGAAGCCTCCAGTAAATTTAGTGAAATCTACGCCAACCATCGAATTGTGCATAAAACATGACTACGAAGTTGCAGTTTGTAATACGACAAGGAGAGCCAATTTTCCACAGAAAGAGAGCCAGAGAATCTACGGCTTGAATGAATCTTCTCTCGGTTTTCATTCATCGTTCATTCATTCGTCGGAAACGGATTTCCCCTATATAACGCATGTGATAGAACATTTACACTGAAATACATCATTACTAACCATTACTTGCCGATAATGAATTCACTCACTTTTTGCTCCCGTGTGAGGTAATGTCATTACCGAGAAGTAAAGCCGTTTACAGTAATGGTGCGAGACGACCCATCAAGTTTCCGCACAAAGAAACAAAAGGGCCTGACAGCAAATGACAGTATACTTCTTTGTTTACTTTTTCTTAACCATATAGAATTGATTCTATATTGGACGCTTAACTCTTCGCATAACTTTCAAGATCAAGACCAAAAAGTTTCGATTAATATTGAAAACTTTCTGTTATGGTCCTGTAATGATCAAAACATAAAGTAACCAAAGAGAGGCTTTCATTTGAACGGCTGAAAGCAAAACTCGGATAAGTGCAACTTAGTTTGGAAAACCCGTTTAAGTATTTTTGAATGCAAAAATCGGATAAAAACATTGAGAGCAAAAACCGAACATTGGTTTGGCAATGCAAGAATCGTTTGAAAACATCTTTTCTGCAAGAACCGGACAAAATGACTTTGAATGCAAAAACCGGACAAAAACTTAACCGATTCTTCCAAAACAAATGTATTTATCCGGTTTTTGCATTCAAAGTTTTTACAAACTGCCGCTGTGGAAACACAGCTTAGATCAAGTTGCCCTTAACAAACAAGCAAACCATGCTTCGTCCGGATAAATACAGTTAAGTTTTTGTCCGGTTTTTGCATTCAAAGTTATTTTGTGCGGTTCTTGCAGAAAAGATGTTCTTAAACGATTCTTGCATTTCAAAATCCATGTCCGGTTTTTGCTCTCAATGTTTTATCCGATTTTTGCATTCAAAAATACTTAAACGGGTTTTCCAAATTAAGTTGCACTTATCCGATTTTTACTTTCAGCCATTCATTTGCAGTTAGACTCCTTTTAGTGTGGAACTATCGATTTGATAATGACATTCCCCATCCTTCTAATTTCATTTACTGTGCTGATTATTTCAGAATCCCGTCAAACGAATATATGTAGACTATCCACCAGGAACTACTACTTTTGCACCCTGACAAAACGAGATGTAGTGAAAAGTCCCATTGGCCACCGAGACGCACTGCAATAGCAAAAAAGTTATTTTCTTATAGTTCAATCATATTTAAACATGTTGAATTTCAACGCGATACACTTTATTTTGTTTTGACTGACAACTTTTGTTTCCGTGATAAAAATATTTTTTTTCATTCGCTTATAGAAAATCGTTTTCTAAAAGTCAACATGACTATCGAAAAATTAGCGCGCTGCAAGGTGCCTCGCATATTGAGTCCGCACCGTTGTTCTAAATTTTCATCCATTATTTAAATCGCTACACGAAAATTTTTCAACTTCTTTGTATAGACGCCAAACAAAAACTAATCGTACGATATGCATCAAAATTTGACAGAATGTGTATAAAAGTGTTGCCAACGTCGAGAGAATCAAAGTTTACCGATTGGACAAGCGCGGGAATTTTAAAATGAAAATTCCGGTTCTTTTTTTATCATAAGGTAAATGACGCTTGATTCTAGAACTCCGAAACCGAAAGTTGGATCCGGATGAAATCCAATAGTAACTGTACAACTAAATTATACTAAAATGTGAATTTTAGACAAATTTCCGAGACACAATAAAACAAATAGGAGGTAGTCATTTGTTTCATGAAACGATCAAGACAAAAGCGGATGCAAAACAAATCTTATATGAACGGTTGAATTTAAAAAGTCTTTTTGAATGAAAAGCAGAACAAGAACATTGAGCGCAAAAACCGGACTCGTACCATGAAATTTATCCGGATAATAGATGATTTTAACTTAAGGCCTCTTCGGGCCAGAAAAACTTTCTGACCCTATTCAAGGTTTGAAAAATGAACCCAGGAGGGCAGCATGAAAGACATCGTCTAACCCATTTCGCTATACCCGTCCCCGTAATATGCAATGCAAAAATCAATAAAAACAACGTTTTGGCCAGAACAGGTAAAAAAAAACTTTGAGTGCAAAAACCGGATAGAAACTTAACTAGTTCTTCCGAATCTTTGAATTACACCGCTAGGTGGACAGGAATAGAATTTTTTAAATGTAATCGATTCTTCAAAAAAAATTATTTGAAACTCGACTAGAAAGACTTATTTGGGTATAAACCTACATAACCTATTCAATTGGAAACAAATTTTGAGTCAAATTGAAAATAACTTTTCGCTTTTCGCATCATCACGCTGAATGGCGGTTTGTAATTTTCAACACACCTCACCTAGTTGTTCCGGAACCGGAAATCGAATCTGGGCTGTATTTCATGGCAGCCTATAGGACCATAAGATCTTTCAGTTGAGCCTAAGATCACGGAAATCGATTAAGGCGGATCTTAAGAAATGACGTGAGTTCCATCTTCGATTTTTTTACCACTATTTCCGGTACTCCCGTAACCGTGAACTAGAATCCGGTACAGCCGAAGTTGGTTCGCGTTGCCAGCAACTAACATAACCTACAAATTGAAATAGTTTCAATCCATATTCAGAATTTTTATTCCTTCTTTTGCATCGTCGCTCTAAATAACGATTTGCGATTTTTAACACACAGCACCAAGTAACTCTGAAGCCGGAAATCGGAGCTGGGTTAAAGCTATATCTGAAATAATACAATTATCTGTATCTCGGTAACGAATCGACGTACAAATAAGGTGAACGAATCAAAACAAAGGTAAATCACTGTACTTTAAAGAAAAAATATCAATGCAAATATTTTTCTTTGTTTCTAATGAAAATTCGCACCGCGAGCCGTTTTTTCCACTTTTCTTAAGCTTCCGCTTCATTATCACCCAAAATCTCTCGATGGACCGGAACTGCGGGCAGTTGGGTGAATTTATGTTTTCATCGATGAAATCTATGTTACTAACGCGGTACCACTGGATGACTTCCCGGCTGTAGTGGCAATTCGCCAAGTCTTGCCAAAACTTCACGGGACCTTTACGGGCTTTAATGAAAGGTTAGTTTTTAGGGCATTCTTCCTTGTACAGCTTCGAGTCCATCGTCTTATTCGTCACAAACACCGTGGTCTTTACTCCGCAGCTGCATATTCCTTGCAAAATCATCAGTTTTTTTAGCAAATTCGTCCATAAAACTACCTTAAATTTCGCAGGAACATCTCCTCGTGCCGTCGTCATGCAGAATTTTTGACGAGGAAGCTGTCCGAAATCCATTTTGATGTAAGTTTCATCGTCAATAAGCAGTCATCCTTGGTACTTCGTCAAAACCTGCTGGAACAATTTAAAAGCTCGAGTTTTGGTGACGAAACCTTGCACTCAATCCTCGCTCCCTGAAGCGTTTGAGCACATTACACACGGTTGATTTGGCGATTTTCAACGTTTTTGCTATTTTTATGACGGACCACGTTGGACCAAATTTGACAGCTCTATCAGTCGAACTCTAACCGTGATGGCAAAAACAGTGGAGCAACCTCATTCAAAAGTGTGCACGTTCAAGCACTTATTTTATATTACGAAATATCTGCCGGAAGTTGCGTCGTTCTTCAAGAAACACCATAAGTGCGAAGACGTGGTGTTCTGGCCGTATCTGGCGTCGACCCACTACTCTAAGCGATCGTTGGAGGAGATGGAGCGACTGAATATCGATGTAGTACCCAAGTCGACGAACTCGCCCAACGTCCCCCAGCTTCGTCCCATCGAGAATTTCTGGGCCAACCTGAAGCGTAAGATCTACACGAAAACTAAGGAAGAATTGATATATAAAACAAAGAACTGCATTCTTGAAAACTCCAACCATCTCGAAATATAGTTGTTAATACACTTCCTTAAAGAATTCAATCAGTTTTATTTGTTTGTGAAAATTAGAGATCTTTCGTTTTTCAGCAAAGAACTGTTGTTCACTCACTCTACCGGATAAACTGATTCTTTTGAACCGTTCACGAACGGTTAACCCATCTCTAGTTATGTCACCTTTATTATATATCCGGAAGCGAAAGTAAATTGAGCGTATTGAAAAAAGTGCGATCTCTCGGTTACGCCACTTATATCAACTTCTCCGGAACAGAATGTTTCAGCCATTTGATCTTCAAACTTGATCAATGTCCCAATCGTAGCTGAACTTGAAACGAACTTTACATTGTTTCAATAGGTTTGGTAATGTCCGGAAATATTCTGCGGGTGGAAAAAGCGGTTTGTCGGTGATGTGACTTTTAACATTATATCTCCGGTGTGGACAGTGTCAGCCATCTGATCTTCGAACTTAATCTATGACCTAACAATAGCTTTCAATTGAGCCAAAAATTGTTGGAATCAGTTTAACAATCTCAGGGAAAACTGAATGGATGAGAAAAATGCCGTTTATCGGTTATTCTAATTATACGCTTATATCTCCGTTGCCAGGGGTCTCTAGGGTTCCGTTCAAAAGTCAGTTTACTTGCTAGTGTATATCCTTTCGATAGAGAAAGGTTGGAATATTTGTGAGAAAATTATTTCAACAGAATTAAGAACTTCCTCAATCCGAATCGAAATTAGCTAAAATTACATCAGACCAATCTGTTTAAATTATGACCGGTACAATATAAGCTTGAACTATACAACACAGAATGAAAATCGTGCTCATCAACCATCGTATTATTCACCGCCATGGCATTATACAACAATAACCGAATATTGCTTATGAATTCATTGAACCACCCATCAACTATTGAGCTCGCCATCAAATATTTCCATGCCAAAACACGGCAAACGTTATCAGTTCGATGAACGGCACTGCGATAGGCATGAAAAGCGAACATAACAACAACACCGAGTACGTACATTTTCATTTTGACGGCACTGTGTGCAAAAATGAGGCTTGTTGAGCTCAAAATTAGCAACATGATTTTTAATGGAGGATATACTTTGAAAGTTGAGAATCACATTTTGTCACCGTCGGATAGTCTTTCTAAAATAATTTTATTTTCATGTCATTGCAAATCGGAAAAATTTTTAATATCTATAGTTAACACGATTTTTCCTCATTTTAGCATTACAATTAGAAGCGCAACAATAACAAACTGCATCAACTAAAACCATATCATATCCTTTAGGGGCAAGAATGCAAAGCTTTTAACTCATAGTGCTCTGTTGGAAACGTCTCAAATCCGTTCACTCGGAACACAAACCTTAGAAAGCATGCCCGCCCTTCGCACGGTCATACCAACAGTCGTCTTTTTTCTTCCCGCTGAAAACGGCTGTAGATGGGATGGTAGGTTGGTTGGTAATTGGTCTGTTGGTAGCTTTCGAACAAGAACCGCGCGAGCCAATGTTTATAGCCATCGGGAGTTATGGTCGCTATGGTAACTAATTTATTATCAATATATTGGGCAAAGAAAAAATATTTACCTACACAAGCAAACCGAAAATCAAGTACGACTTAGTTCTGGTTAATGTAGCATGGTAACAGCTATAGAAATTGAAACCATGAAATATGACTACTGAACAGTAAGGTGACCCAAAAAATGTGTTTGGAATTATTCTCATTTGATGAACTAAACAAAAATTCACAACTAAAACTATATAAGCTTGTATCAGTATCAGTTTCAATCTTGGCACACCTTACCAATCTATTGCAATGGATGATGTTTTAGGAAAATGAAATAATTTATAAAATCGGATGACTTCGATTTACTCGGCGACTTCCAGTGGATGACTAGCACCAGTTAAAAATAGCTTCCAGGCTAGTTGAATGGACAAATTTCACTAACCCATGACTAGCAGATCCCTCCGAAAAGGTATTGTTATGTAGGGAACCTTCGTGACCACATCTTTCCCTAGAGAGAACATATACAAACAAAAGGAACCGTCGCGTTCTCGGCGGTGTTATGTACGTCGTTTCGTGTTCGAATGCACCCAATCGATAAAAATCAATTAATGTATCGAAGGCAGAGTGTGCCTTACCAAGTACAGAAAGGCACGCACAAGCAACCGCGAGAGCAGCTGAATGGAGCGATACAATAAATTGACATTATCAATAATTTAATTGAATTAAATTTGCTGCCATTGAATCGAAATCGAGTTAAGTTAGTCAGTTAGTGGTTGAGATGACTAGCGTAATATGGGGTACACTTTTCTATCTTCACATTTTTTACTTCCCATTGGTTTCGTATCAAACTGTGAAGGTGTTTCAGGCGGAATTGATTGCTTGTGATTTGATTATGGAATATATCCTGAAAGTTAATCCAATTAGCAACGATTTTCTCGATGAGCAACGATTTTCTGCGCTCCTGTAACTTCTATAAATCAAATCCATGTCAAAAGGCATTTTATTCGGTGTAATCAAAATAGTGCATGAACAATATCATCTGCATTAACCAGCTGGAAGTAAAACAAAATCTTCTGTCTTGTGAATCTTTTGAACGGAGGTTCGGAAGGCCGAGTATCATATACCATTCGACTCAGTTCATCGAGCTCACAAAATGTCTGTGTGTATGTGACAAATAATGTCATTCGATTTTAGATGGCTGAACCGATTCTCACAAATTTAGATTCGAACCAAAGGTCTTATGATACCATAGCTTGCTATTGAATATTATCTTCATTCGACTTTCGGTTCCGCAATTACAGGGTGATACGCACAAAAAAATGAAAAAAATTGTCACTCACTCGGAGATGGCTGAACCAATTCTCACTAATTAAGATTCGAACGAAATGTCTTATGATCCCAGAGCCGACATCCGGTTCCGGTATTACAGCACTTATCGTGGGAAAAACTTCCCATTTTCATGGGTATTTTAACACAAGTGATGGCGAAACGAGGTTCAAATTTTTATAAAACTTACAGGTAAATTCATCTAGTTGGCAGACCATGTTAGTTAGTGGATATACAAATCTACTTTGGTACTACCAGTCCCCGGTTTCTGCTTTCGAAAGCACCGGTGTAGAAAAGCTCCAAAAACGGAACTCACTTCGATTTCTCAACAACAGTTCAACCGATTTTTGAAAAAAATTATGCAAATTAAAGCCCTCATTGTCTTATAAGACACTATGTAATTTTATCCAAATCCGACTTCTGGTTCCAAAATCATAAAGCGATGAGTGTCAAAACTTTCATACACAATTATGCAAAACCGGTACGCATCGGTACGTGCTGGTACGGAAGAAGAAAACACCACCACCTAGCACACAGTGCGCTTTGTTCAATTTTGTAAAGCGTGCAAAGCTGCCACATTTAAATCTATATTAACTTAACATCACTGTTTACAAATTGAAAAGGTTAAGGTAGTTTACACCCAAAAATGTGTTTGATTTTATTCGAGTTTGAATAATATGTCATATATGTCATATACCATTCGACTCAGCGTGACAAATATTGTCACTCACTTTTCTCGGAGATGGCTGAACCGATTTTCACACTCTGCATATTCAAATGAATGGTTTTATGTTTCCATACAACGTTCATGAATTTCATTTGGATTCGACTTCCGGTTCAGGAATTACAAGTTATGGTATGCGGAAATATTATTAATAATGGAATTAATATCCCTCACTTTTCTCGGAGATGACTGAACTTATTTTCACAAACTTAAATTCAAATGAAAGGTCTTATAATGTCATGCAAAGTTCCTGAATTTCATTTGGATACGACTTCCGGTTCCGAAATTACAGGGTGATATGCACCAAAAGTGTGGAAATAATGTCACTCATTTTTCTTAAAGATAGCTAAACCGATTTTCACTAGCTTAGGTTGAAATGAAAGGTCTTATAGTGCCATATAAAGTTCCTGAATATCATTTGGATCCGACTTCCGGTTTCGGATTTGCAGTGATATGCTTCAACAATGTGAAAATAATGGCACTCACTTTGCTCGGAGATGGCTGAGCCGATTTTCACCATCTTAGATTCTACTGCAAGGTCTTAAGATGCGATAAGAATATTCCAATTTAAATTCGGATCAAACCCCTGGTTCCGGAGGTAGGGTGCTTAGTGTAAAAATGTCAAATTTATAAGTCTTATTAATGTATGGTTGAATGAACCGAATGTGACTACGCCGATATCCAGCTTTGGGTTCCGGAAGTACTGACGATAGTAATCAAACGTCATAAAATAGAGCCCACTTCATTTACTCACATATGGTTGAATAGATTTTCACAAATTTAAATTCAAATGTAGTATATGAATGTTGTATATAAAAGTCTTCCAAAATCTTTTAAATTGTAGTATTTCGGGGAGTTTCTGCTGTAATATATGGGAGAAAATTAATAATATGAGAAAGGCTGCATTAAATTGACACGAATAATTGATGCATATGCTCCTTTAATATTCTGTACCACCCATAACTAAATTCCCCAATGTTACGAAATTGACAATTTTCCATGATTTTGAAAGTCAATGTCAAAAATCGACAAGCGTTATCCTTAGTTATAAATTTCTGTAGGAATATTATTGTTACTAATTTACACACCCCTCACCGGTAAATCAACGATTTTAGACGTAAATCAATCAGTACTCATGTCTGATCTGGATCGTATGTGATTTTACTCCACAATGATCGAAGCTAATCGAATCATCCAATGATTGCTCTTACATGAATCAAGAATCATTTTAGCTCTGAATCACTACAGATTTTATGTAACGGAAAATCAGTACCGATTTTTATCGATATGATTTAAAGTTCACTGATCAACTTAACATAGAAAGATCAGATCAGTAGTGAGCTTTATTGGGAAACATCACAAGCGATCTTCTTCGGGAGTGATGTCGATTTGACGGTTTTCTTATCTTCATTTTCCCAGCCCTGTCAGCAACAATTTCAGCTTGATAATTGACACTGCAATCGCCCAGCATCAGCGTGATGTATGTAACAAAGAATGTAATGTAATGTAATTTTACATTTCACGAGCTAACATTGCACGTTCGTTGTCATATTGGTGAACGACCTGTGAAGTTTGTGGCAAAAGATTTGCCTGAAGGGTGCATCGACGCTTGAACAATCTCCGAATAATGTTATTATCAATGGTTGGCCCTTGTTAGTGACATGAATAACAAGATTTATTCTACACTGAATGTAGTGCCTGCTCCATCATATTCGAACTTTACGCATTTATGCGGCTGAAGTCAGATGCGATACCTTATTTTTTTATAATCTTTAAAAGGTTAAAAGCTACTGAAAAGATTTACAGTAAACTGAAATCTGTCCACTTAGCAATGGTGATTTTCTCATATCGTATCATGTTTAGGGTAAAGTGTTATAATATGCCCCCCTTAAGAAAACGTTGAGATATTTCCAAGTGTATTGATATATTTTCCTCGAAAATGTAAGTATTTCATTGCAATACGGATGAGGAACATAATTTTCAATGACTCCAATAGAAAAGATGAGAATTGATTGATATAAACACATTTTCCAAATCGGTCACATTCTTAGTTTTTTTGGCTCGCCTCAGACATAATGCCCCAGCAGCCGTAAAATATGCCTCACAACAAATCAGTGGCATGACACACAACAAAAGACATTTCATCCCACAACAATGATGCATTATGCTTCTTGAAATGTCCATAAAGTTACTGTTTTGAGATAATCAGTACGTCAAAGAAATGGCGGATAAAACATCTATTTAGTCGAAGCAAAACCTTACATCGAAAAGCTGCAAAATGAAATTTTTAGTTTTTTCATACTTTCCTGCAAACGACAACCACCAAACTTGCATAGCAGAAAGATCCTACGAAAAGATAGTGTTAGTGATAAAACTTTGGTTCAGAAAAGTCTTCAATGCTTAAGAAAGGAAAGGGGGCATTTTGGCTAGCAGGGGCGCTTTATAAGAATTTCCCCTATATAAAGAACGACGTATGTTCATATATTTGTAACGGAATGACTCTAAAACAACTCACCGGATTATTATCAACCTTTTTGAATAGGTTGAAATGATTATTTTGGAGGGGGAGAGAGTGCAGCAGGTGTCCCTAGCCAGGACCGGGAAAGAGGTGGTTACGGTGGGTAGTACTAACCACCCGAAATTTCCAAAGGTGGGTAATTACCCACCTGAAATTTCGAACGAAAAACAACATTAGTATTATTATTGTAATTCGGAATAATAAATAAAATCCAAATTATAGAATGCTAATTCTCAAGGTAGAGAAAGGATGTGAATTTTTTTAACAATATATTTATTAAGATGAGACTTGACAAGGATCATTTGAGCAAGCAGAAATCTTTTAGTAACTTGACTTTCCCCTTCCAGCCGAGCTTAAGCATCTCATCAATGTAAACCACTCCGATATACCGAAAAGTACCGATAAAGGTCTTTTACCCTTTATTATCCGACCCGGCAAAAGAAGAATGCAGTAGAAAGTAACAACTTCTGGTAGCTTTGACGAATCTAATAGTAAATGGTAGAAGTGCTTTATCGGGATTTCTCCGGCAGATGTTTAAGCTCAACTCCTTTGGTATATAGTGAAAGCTAAGATACTAAGATACTTGTCTCGTCTCAGCTTCTATATTTTCACATAAATAAATCACTCAAAATCTTTTGACTTAGGTCTACGTTTATGTTTTCTATACCGGTGTGCAAATTCAAAATACAAAAAATAATACCGTACAAACAGGTTTTGAACATTAATATCTCAATCATTTTGAATTGATTTTCAATATCACAAACACAAACATCATACAAACTGCTTGGAAATATTTCTACGCATATTTCAGATAATTGGTGATTGGAACTTCAGTTGGGAACGAAAATCATTGTCATGGTTTCCTTTAGCAAATAAAACAGTTTTGTCTGTACACGGTTTTCATAAGATTTCTGGGTTTCAATGAGTGCGTTCGCATTGAATAAAATTACTCATACAAAACAATATTTTGTATCGAATAGACTCCATCCTTATAGAATTATTTGTCAATGACCTGAACATAGACTTCAGTTGTAGTGATGACTGTCTCGTTCTAGCCAAATATTTTTCACTTGCGTGTCTTTTTCTGATCAGTAAAGGACAATCAGTCACTGGGGCTAGGTTATTGTGAATAAGGTGGGTGAGGAAACAGATTGCAGCCCAATTCGTTAAATATTTTCATTGACTTATGTCACGATGCATTGTCTTGGTTAACGGTGATTTTTTGGTTCATCTTATGGGGCCGTTTTTTACGATTTCGCACTTCAAACGCATCAATAAATCATTGTAATGATCACTTTTGAAGGTACTTTCTAGCTCAAGGAAGTCAATGTTAATGATATCTCGAGCATCTAAAAAACAGACGCCATGATTGTTCAACTACCTGGTACGTTTTCGGGTGACTTTTCCAGTATGAATACTGGTATGACTCCGGATGAAAATAGTGGATCCATGTTTCGTCCATTGCTTCATACAAACGTATTGTGAGCGAATGCGGCATCCATTTGGAAAAGATCTTTTTTATGCCCAGATTTTCGTACAAGATCGTAAAAGAACTTCCAGTTTATGTGCTAACCTACTCAACATATCTAATCTAATGAACTTTATGAAAACTTGCTTAATTTTTTCCGGTTGACTGTTTCATTTGGCCACGTTCAAAATCAGAACACTACAAGCCTTTATTTTTTAATGGATCCGAGTGGGGGAAATACTTCTCAAGCTAGTGCTGGGTTTGCACAGATTTTTTCCCTTTAAAATGCTATGTTTTATCAATACAAGGTTTTATCAATGTTTTATCGTTATTTCCTTTTTTCATAAATGAATTAGTAACGCCGCTCATATGTAACGTCTTATATTCAGTGTTTGTGAATAAGGTGGGTATTAATGTGAAAATTTGACACATGTTCTTTGAAGGTTGGTACTTTCGAAAAATGAGATTAGTTCGACATCACAAACGTCATCTCTTGGTCAGTCCCGGGAATTATTGATCAATGCGTTATGTACATCAGCGGCTGGACTGTTCATCGATTTGATTTATGCGCCGTTCGACTGGCGCCACATTTTGATTGAAGATCGGTTGTTTCTTTGTATTCGAGGAAATGCTGGATGACCTGGAAAATTCTCAAAGAAATAATTTCGAAAATTTGCAGACACGAATAAGTTAAAACGGATCACGAAAGCCTGCTGCCTTTGTATAGAAACTAGCTGGGTAGTCCTTCGTTACATGCAATGTTTTATAGAAACAAAACATTAAAAAAAACGACTTTGCACTTTTAAGGGATAAATATAATTTCCGTTAGAATAAAGGACTACACTGGAACCTCAATTTACGCGCAGAGCCGTGGTGCGTAAATAAAATTTCGCGTAAATTAAATAAACCATAGCGTTATTTCAAATATTTTGGGTAAAACAAGGTTTTTCAAATTTCATTTGATTTTAGTGTAAATAACATGAACAATCCTACTACGTCCAATGCTTTAGCGTCTGAGGACCTTCTGAGTATGTTCTGTTACTATGTAAATGCTTCAGAGATGTTCCAAGATCCAAAAACTACTTGGAGTACTGTCCTTAAGAACTACACTGTGTCACAACAAGAACTACAACAGCTAATACATTTTTTGTTTGTAGTTCAAACTTTTAGAGCTACACATTGTTTACTTGTTTATTTTTAGCTGTTCCAGGTAGGTTCCCAGTCGTCCAAGAACTTCAGTGTAAACAGATCTTAAGATCAATACGAGCACTGGTAGATCTTAAGGCCTACACTCCAGGAAGTTCTTGGCTGGATCATCGGTTACGTTGGTAGACCTTGAGGCCGTTTCCGAGGAGGTTTTAAATTAGCAAGTTCTTCTACAGATCTTATCACAGTATGTCAATTTTCTGTAAATAGTACTACGAGTACATACCGCACCTAATAGTTATATAAGAGCGATTGTATACAATATTTGTTTTCCAGATAATTCTTGGATGCCCACGCTCTTATTTAGATTCTTTGTAATTAAACAATTCATTAATGTACATTTCATAATATTCAATTTCCTGACGTATGTTAGATTGTTTTGTAATTATATAAATTGAAATTTTCATCATTATGCAAAAACCTTTTTTTACGCGATCATCGCGTAAATTAAATAAGAAATCGCGTTATTTCGAATAAAGCGCGTGAAAAAAGTCGGCAAATTAAATTTGCGTAAATAGTGGGTCGTTTCCCCCGGTATGAAAAATTACCCACCTGAGTTTTACATGTTTCACCGGCCCTGTCCCTAACAGGGGTTTCTGGTAAAATATATCTATATGATAGGGGTCATGATAAAATATATCTTACAAGCTAACCCGTCGAACTTCGCCTCGACCAAAATTATTTTGCGAATTTTTCAAATGGGCGTATCAGCAAGTGACTTTGTTTATCTATTATGCTATTGAATACTAAGCCGTTTTTTAAGTTTACTAGAGGTTAGAAGAATGATTACTCTTATTCAAACTGATTTCGTTAATGGCTGGCCTCGTAACTAGCTCGCCAGGTGCAGTAGGGCATTTCAAACCAATAGTCGAATCATTGGAGATCATCAGAAGAAAAATCTGAGAATCCTTCACCGCTAGTCTAGGGTGGTTACAAAGTCTAGGGTGGTTACAAAGTGGTGCTTGATCGCTGTTACAAAGCGAGTCAAGTACAGTATCAAGCAAGGATGGCTTTTATCGTATCAAAGAACGTTCGCTGGCAACTCTTCACCGATTGAATCAGTGCCATCAAAGAGAGTTGGAAATCATCGCAACAACAAAAAACCCGGCATGGCTCATTTAACATAGAATCGACACCAGTGCGAGAGCGAATTTCTCTCGATGACATTTCTGAGAATCAAAGGTTAGCACGCTGCTGTGGGGATCCTCTCTGAAGCAACAAACGGTTGCTTATTCTCGTTTCGCGATCCGATTCTATACAGGCAGTTGATAATTGCGATAGAATCATTTTACTATTGCCGCTTATTCTAACTATGTGCATATAATCTTTGTATAAGTTGTGTCTATGAAAATGTATGTGAATACTCCACACAAGGGTTTTGAAATATTGCAACCTAGTATGAGAATCATCAAGTCGAATCATCGATTCGATTTTCTGCGATAATTGTCAACTTGCGATTCTCTCTTGGTAAATTCTACACAGCGGCGATCATTATCAGACTGCAATTTTTTTTAAGGGCCGAGAAATACTCAGAGTATGAAGTGGAGCGAAGGAATGTAGAAAAATTCTCTCGCGGTTCATGCATTGAGAGACTCGAGTTCTTGTAGCATCTTCTACCGGATTGAAAATGTTGTATACAATATAGATAGCAATATAGCAGCTTCTGTGAAATTTTCGGCAATCACCAACACTGGTATCAAGTTTCTATTATAAATTTAGCAATAAAATACTAAATTTCTGGATATATCAAAAATTCAAATGTCCGTTGCATCCAATATACTACACTTTAATTAGTACATGAACAATGAATTAATTTGAATACAAGGCAGTCATATAAATTAGTCAAATAACCATATCATGTGCAACATTGACTTATTGGTTTATTCGGTCTACTATCACCATCGTTTTGATGTTCTATACCGTAGCATTTATTGACATCAAAAAAAATTTGAAATACAAAAACCAGAAAATACGATTCATTTTCAGAACGTATGCTCATGTTTTGACACAACGAAATAGATTTATGCAAAAAGTACGAAGAATCACATAATTCAATTTTTAGAAATCATGAAGACTTTCGCAAAGACCGCATTTATTTCAAGGCGATTAGTTCTACATTTAATTTAAATCTATACATTCCTGACAAAAATTAAAGTGCATGAAGTTTTCGCATTCCGAAAAAGCCTCAAATTCGTAATTACAATCTAAAAAATTCTTACTGCTTGCATTCAAAACAAACATGACGTACACATAGAGCGGGTTTCAAAATATTTCGAAAAAGATTTATCGCTGATTTATACTGATTCTTTACTTTGCTTTATAAACTCTATGAAGAATGGTCCACTTGACTGGAATATGCTCTTATAATGGTTTTCTGTTACCTGTCGTGGTGTTTGAAGTTTTAATTCATGATGTAGCATTGAGGAGAGCTACAAGTATTTATTAATATTAAAAATGTTACTTGTGTAAGGAGCCAATGGAAAAAAAGTTGAAGTTATGAAATAGCAAGTTCAGTTGAGTTAAACTTCAACATAGTTCTGTGTGGCCGGATTGACCTAAAAACATTAAAAATTGTTTCTAATAATCACTACTGTCCCACATTAATCTCGCAAACTTTGATATTCTTCATAAAAATACTAAATATTCAAAATCTAAAATTCAATATAGAAATCATCTTGGATTTGGATGTCATCATTATATGCGCTTTAATAAACTAATTCACGCAAAAGAAAAATTCAAGTAAAACCTCTTTGTTTTAACGGAACTGAAACTTAATTCAAGATTTAAATTCGAAACCTGGAACTGGCTCCGAATTCGTTTTCCCAATTCATGTTCGGAGTCCAGATTTGAAATTTTGGAATCGAACTCTTTTTCAGAAGCCAAATTCCGAATTTAATTCTAGAACTGAAATCTGAACTTGAATTCCCAGTTTGAACTAAGGAACTGGATGCAGTTTCATAATCTATTTCTAGAACCCAAGGTCCGAATTCAATAACAGCATGCTGGTACCTAATTCTGAATCTGAATTATGGAAATGAGCTCTGAAACTGAATTTAAGAAGTACATTCTGATACTTTACTCTGGAATTAGAGCATGGTTCAGACGTCAGTTCCACAGTTATGCTTCTAGAATCCAGAATTTATATCATAAATTTTGTTCCAAAAATCGAAAGTTGAATTTCTGAATCAGAATTGAGGATAAGCTCTAGATAATTCAGTTTCAAAATCTAGTCGAGAAACAAGTTCCAACAATTTGGTTCCAGAAGCTAGAATTTGTTCGAAATTCGACTTTCAAACTTTGCAATTTTGGTCCAAGATAATATATTTATCGATTGAAGCAACACAAAAAATTTAAAAAATAATAGATTTTCATAGAGTTTCTGAAATCATCCAACTTGGTCACCTCACTGATGTCTGGTCACTCTCGCTAGCTGAATGAATAGACTCTCTTTAAATATTTGCGTCATTTCGCATTAGCAGTCAATAAGGCGAGGCTAGAGAGCCCAACAATACAAGAAACATAATTTCAATACACGAAACATAACATAACATCACAAAGCCACCAAGCTGCCATTACGACTAGTTCTGGCGAAGAACAATAATGCTACTGTGACTAGCAACTAATTTTGTAAATCCGCTTGCCCTTCTCTTCTTACGCACAAGAGGAAATTATCAAAAGAAGGGGCTGATATGTATCTGACTACATCAAAACTTTCTTCCGAGTGCGAGAAAATCAAGCAAGCGGACATATTCTTCTTCCTTTACTCGTTGATTTCAAAATTTACTAAAAATTTAATCATAAATTTCGGATCATATTTTCGAAGGCATTATTAAATAATGATGTTATTATGTTTAGTAAAACTTGCGATATTCGTGATCAATAACTTATTGCTCTGCATGTTGAATGGTCAATTTTTAAAAGTGCCCCATAGCAATGTAAGATGCATTCACGTCAAAAGATTTTTCGGAGTTTCCCGAACCGGTTTCCACATAACTAGTATGAAAATGAAAAGGTGCATATTGGATTAGGGTTTCACTGGAATTCAACTTTCGGTTCCGGAGCCGAAAGCGCGAGGCAAATTTTGTTTTACTTCAAAATCTGAAGTTAAGCCTTTCTTTTGCTCACTAATCAAATTATGGGGGAGGTAAATCCCCGAGCGTAGTAACAGTAAAAACCTATATTAATCTACATATTAGTGTAATGATGCCTTTCTCATATCAATCATACTATCATATATAATACTGCGGTATTCTTCAAAATATTTTGTTCAGTTCTTGTAAAAATAGCCGAAATCGGTTTGATTGGCCGTCTACTGATAATGACTACCGATTGGAATAGTTTTGAGGCTGGTATAGAAATTTTTTACGTGTTTTGATGGTTGGACTGATGAGAAGAGGACGGAGGTCTTAAATGTAATAGTGTACTAATAAATTGACAGGTTTAACCATTCTACACTATTTCGGAAGAATTCTAACAAACTTACAAAACTAAGAAGAATATAAGCGAGTAATCTTTTTGTCCTATTTAGTCATACCCCTAGTTTATTTAGTCAAGCTATGTTAAATTACAGCGAGTAATCATATTTTTTAATCAAACCAAATTTTGTTTACATAACGTACATGAAAAATAAAAACGAAGGTTTAGTGAATTACTAGTCATTCCAAACATACGCATTTCAACACTTACCACTTTTCAAATTCTGTTCACGAGTAGTATAAACGGTATCTCTAATGTAATCATAAAAAAAATGTTGAACAACTCAATCTTTCGATGCTCATTTCATTACCTAGGATCTAGTTGGATGTCATTATGCTTACACATACACAGAAAAATATTACAACATCTTCTCACAACTGCATTAAGAACTACAGTACTATTTGGAGGCGTAGTAAAAATATAAAATATCTTAGATAGTAATTTCTCGTAGATGACCAAAATTCTACCCTTCCTCACTAAATCATACAGTTTTAATAGATTCAGATTCAATTCTTCCGGAAATTCTGCAAAGTCAAGTTTTCCCGGTTTTCATTCCTTCGCAAAGTTTTCCCAATCACTACACTAGAATAACATTCAACATTGATTTCCGTTCTGACTTTTCCAAAAACATCGCTTGTCACACAAGTTTTCCTTAATCTAATGATATGTATCAGTGTTACACTTTCCACCTTCAGGTTAGATTAGCTTACATTTGATATTAATGATATGTATCGGTTACCGAAAATCGTACAATTTCCAACTAGCTCCCAAAGCCCGCTGTCGTGTACACAGTTTTCAGTGATATGTATGTGATACGAGTAGGGAAATTGAGTGATAAAATGGATGAAAGGTTGCGCGCAGGCTCCGTACGACCCACAAACGTCAAATATCGAGTGACACTGGCAGAACTTTCGTATACAGTCCCCTTCTGGTTATCAATGCCACCCTCGAAATCCGGATAAATCGAGGTGCGAGCGATACCGCTTTCGGTGAAATGTTTTCGAAAGGGCGCAAGTCGTGTTTCGACGAATATGCCTGTTTCACAGGTAAATTTTAATGGTTCATGTTCACTGTTTACTGAAGGGAGTAGATGTTTTCGTTGACGGCTGAAGTTTTCCATGTCAACCCCTGTTTAATCCGAGTCGGGCTCTATATAAATTTTAACCAACATTTTTTTCAAATGTATCATTTATCTATATTTTTTAGATTCTACTAAAAATCGCAGCACAGACTATTTCTTTATAAGCAAAACTTGTTAGTCTAACATTGAGATATTTGAATTTTTTTACCATAGTAAAACCGAATATATTGTACAGAAATACATCGAGATCAAGTGTCATCCGGAAAGTTAAAAACAATATGGTACTTGAAATTGTATATTGAAATTTATGATAACTGTTTTCGTATGTTAAGAATCACGTAGTTTTGTACTTTTTCGACTGGTACTTCAAAATTGAATTAAAATAAAATTATGACAAAAAATCCGTTTTAATCCCCCTGATGGTGCAATAATGTCTTTCTCATATTACTCATAAATACGATAGATCCATTTAGCAGTTTTTGGACACTATTTCCAATATTTCCGAAACTTAATTTCAAGGACCGGAATTGTCGAAGCTAGTTCAAATCCCAAGCAACAAATATGACCTACAAATTGAAACAGTTTTGATTCTAATTGAAATTAAATTTTCACTCTTATGTTTCGTCGCTCTATTTAGTGGTATAAAATTTGTAACGCTTATCCCAGTAGGTCCGGAACCGGTAGTCGGATCCAAATGAAAATCAGGAGTTTTATTCGGGATTAAAGCTAGCTTCATTTAGAATTGGAACAAACTTTTGGTCATATTGTAGCGCTCCTGGTGGACGGATTTGGAAGTTCTTGGCACAAACATGTCGGGAATTTTGTCAGCTTCACGTATAATTTTTGACATTCCGCAAATCGACTGTTCTTTGTAAACAATCAACATGGAAGCCGAAAGAAGGGAAAAAATTGTGCACAGTTATTTGGAAAATCCATTGTGGTCTGCATCTAGACTAGCTAAACAGCTGAAATTGCCAGAAATAGCGTATGGCGCGTTATCAAACGGTATAAGGAAACATTGACGACGATTCGGAAGCCTCAAGCCAGTCGTTTAAGTGGAACTGTCGACCGGAAACTGCGTGGTAAGATTTTGAAGACGATTAATAGGAATCCTAACCTGTCGGACCGTGATTTGGCCAGAAAATTCGGTGCTGCCCATAGTACCGTGAGGAGAACTCGACTCCGGGAAGGAATCAAGTTGTATCGAGCTAACAAACAGTCAAATCGGACCATAAAACAGAATAGTGTGGTCAAAATTCGTGCTTGGAAATTATATGACCAGGTGCTGACCAAGTTCGACGGGTGTCTTCTGATGGACGATGAAACCTATGTCAAGGCTGACTTCAGGCAAATCCCAGGTCGAAAATTTTACTTGGCAACGGGTCGGGGGGATGTTCCAGCCAAATTTAAATTTGTTTTTGCCGACAAATTTGCAAGAAAATTTATGATTTGGCAGGGCATTTGCAGCTGTGGCAAACAACGAAAGTTTTCGTTACAAATAAGACAATGACATCGGAACTATACCAAAAAGAGTGTCTCCAAAACCGAATTTTGCCGTTCATTCGATCCCACGACCATCCCGTAATGTTTTGGCCAGATTTGGCAAGGTGTCATTACAGCAAAGTCGTTCAAAAATGGTATGCAGAGAAAGGGGTCCAGTTTGTTCCGAGAAACCTTAACCCACCCAACTGCCCCCAGTTCTGCCCTATTGAGAAATACTGGGCAATCATGAAGAGGAGACTCAAGGCAAAGGGAAAGGTTGTCAAAGACATCAATCATATGACGTCCTGGTGGAATAAGATAGCTAAAACGATGTACGAAGAAGGTGTGCGCCGCCTAATGAACCATGTTACAGGAAAAATTCGAGAATTCCTTCGAAACCGTGACGAATAATTTTATCCGTATTTTTTCTTAAAAGTATGAAGCAAACGTTACATTTGTATAAAAAAGATCTTGAATTCAATAATAAATAACTGAAATACAGGCAATTGTTTTTGTTCCAATTCTATCTGAAGCAAGCTTTATAAAACCTTCTACTAAATCTAAGTACTTCTAAATCTAAGTTCATGAAAATCGGCCAAACCATCTCTGAGAAAATAGTCTAAGTTTCATTTTGGAGTATTCAAACACTATTTTCGATGCTTCCGGAATCGGATATCGGGAACCAGGACAGCCGGAATTAGTTTGACGCTCTATCTGAGGAAATCAGCAAGTAAGGTTTGAAAGCTTTGTCACTCATCGCCCTGTATTTGCGGAACCGGGAAGCAGACCTGGATGTAATTTCACAGTAGTTTTCGAGATAATATGAGCTTCAATTTAAATCAAGATTTGTGAAAATTGGATTTCCTTCACAACCTTTGGTGCTGCTGGAACAGGAAATGGGAAACTATTAGTACCGAATCAAGTTTATGTGCCCAGAAATTAATAAGTTCAACAAACTAGAAGAATTTATCGCTCAGTTTTATGGTGTTTGTACTCGTGTTTACCATCGTACTGAAATAAATTTGAAAAAGACTATCCAAATCAGTCAACCCGATATACCTGATTAATTTATGTGAAATAGACATTTTTATACTAATCACCCAGTATCTCCTAAACCAGAAGTCGGATCTGACTAAAAAGTAAGATGTTTTATAGGATTTTAAGACCTCACATTTGAATCATAGATGGTGCTTAGATTTCATTTGAATCTTAGATCGGTTCGGCCATCTACGAGAAAAATGAGTTGCATTATTCTAATTTCGTTTCACATATCATCCTGTGATTCCGCAATCAGTAGTCGGACCCAAACGTAATTTAGGAACCTTATTTGGGAGTATACTACTTTTCATATGAATCTTAGTTTGTAGGAAACGGTTTAGCCATCTCCGAGAAAATTGAGAGAATTTTTTTGTCACACACGCATTTCCTGATCTCGACGAACTGATTCGAATGGTATATGGAAGTTATGTTCTTCTAGCATCTATTACTGTAAGTAGTTTAAATCAAAATAAATATGATATTACTTTCAACTTGAAAATGCTGCCGCCATCTAGTTTACATGTCATACTCGAACGATAATGTTGCCTAAAACGAACCGTACTAAATTCCATGGAAAAAGATGCTGTGCACCGTCATTCTGGTACTTAGAAACAATTGTATAAAAAATCATTTCTCATTTGGCTCCGAAACAGCGCTTTATCATCAAACGCGTAAAACTCCTAGTACTGGAATAAGGCGGAGAGTCGTTTACACAAATATATCGATATCTCCGTTAAAAATGGACGGATTTTGACAATCTATGGCTTGTTAGATAGCCATTACCATGCGGAATCTAAGTCTAAAAACATAATCTGTTTCCAAGGTTAGTTGTGACTGATATTGTCAAAAAAACTGAAAATTTTGAAATAAAACTTCAAATAACTAAGAATGTAAACATCCGATCTCAAAACCATTCAATAGCGTTATGGGTGACGGGGAGACCTGTCATTTGCGACTAGTTTGATCAAAATTGGTCCAGCCATCTCTGAGATCTCGACCTCTTAGTTGACAACACACATACAGACACACACGGACATTTGCTCAGTTCGTCGAGCTGAATCGTTTGGTATATGACATTCGGCCCTCCGGGCCGCGGAAAATTTTTCTAAAGTTCGAGCGAATTATATACCAATTTTTTATATATATAAAAAGGTAAAACGATATTTTATTCAAACTAAAAATTGATCCTTTATTGTACGAGGTTAAACTTGAGCATAATGAAAACCGGATGAAATTTATGTTATTTATTACCTCACGAATTTTCGAACTATTGATCGAACGCTCTTCATCAAGTTCCGGACAAGTGTTGCATCGCATTTTTTGGACGCTTGAGTCCAAATTTTATGAGCTCCTGCATGTTACCAGCTGCCTTACCAGTTTTTTTGAAGACTCTCTTCACGATTGCCCAGTAACGTTCGAGGGTAATTTGGGGAATTGGTACTTTTCTCAACGAAATTTATACCCTTTTCTGCAAGTAAATTGAGAGTGGTTTTGGCATAGTGAGCCGACGCTGAATCCGGCCAAAACAATGGAGGTAAACTATGCTTGTTATATAAAGGAAGCAATCTCTTCTGGAGACACTCAGATCGATAGATTTCTGCATTTATAGTTCCAGTAGTGTAAAAAATGGTTGACTTCAAACCACAGGAACATGTTGCTTACGTCTCGTCATTGACTCATCAGTGCATATTGCTTGCCAAACCAGTACCTTTCGACCGAATTTCTCCACTTGAATTTACCTGTCCGCATCGCTCGCATCCTCCCCAAAGACGACAGTGAAGTATTGTAGACCTGGAAGGGTATTTGGGTCCTCCTTTACATAAGTCTCATCGTCCATCAAAACACATGCATTCGGACACTGCAAAAGACGCGAATACAATTTTCGGGCGATTGTTGCTGCTCGCTTCTTCTGTTCTACACTTTGTTTCAAGATTTTCTGCTTCTTGTAGGTCTTCAGGTGATTTCGCCTCTTGATACGCTGGATCATTCCAACACTCGTTCCTGATTTTTTAGTTAAATCACGTATTTACATTGATTTGTTCATTATGATTAGGGATACCACTTTCTGGTCTAGATTCGGGTTGGAAGAACCGGGGTTTCTGCCTCTTCCTGGTAGCTCATCCAAAGAATAAGGTTCCCCGAACTTATTAATGATGGTTTTAACACTGGCATGATGAATTCCAAACCGGTTCGTCAATTTTCGCATAGTAATACCCTTCTCACGTAGCCATGTGTCCAGAACCTTAATTTTCACTTCCCTTTCAATACGCGATATTTTGAAAATGCAGAATTTCAACCGAACAAACAAGTAAACAAACGAAAGCTAACAGCCAAACGCACAGCATGCTGTGATCTGAGCATAAATAACCATCACAAATACATGCGTACAACACAAATGTATGTGGATAGCTTTTTTTCGATACACTCGTTACATTTGTGAAAATCGTCGTGTTCATCTCTAAGAAACTCTTGTTAACTCCGTTTTAAAGATTTTGACCGCTACTAAGAAGATTTCTCTGTTTCTGCATCGTCACTCCTAATGAAACATTGAAATATTCAACACTCATCACCCTGTATTTTCATACCTGGGTGTTGAATGTCGATAAAATTAAATAGGATCATATGGAACTATAATATATAAGTTTGTTGGACCCTTTTCAGCTGTCTATGGGACTATATGATATAAGAATGGTACACGGGTAAAAATCCATTGCCGGTACCAAGATTAGAAATCATGAAATCATGAATCAGGTCTACCATGAATAATAAGTCATGATTTCATGAGTAAAATGATTGGTATCATGCACAATAACACATCTTTTATGAAATTTTTCATGATATCAATCATTTTGCTTAAGAAATTTCATGAGAAGGCATGGTTCATGATTTCAAGATTAAAAAATCCGAGTACCGCTAATAGATTTTTATCCGAGTAAAACTCGATCTCTTCCCTCTAACACATAACTTTTTGTTCCAATCCCTCATAGTCTCATTCAAAATATAAGACTAATTAATAAAATTTTTATTTATTTTCAATGCGAATTCAGAATTTTTTTCGATTAAAATATAATCACGCTTCTAAGAAATGAAAGATACTGAATGCGTGTCTAGGACTAGATAGATAAAGTAACAACATTATTAGTTAGATGTTTGTTTTTGCCTTTCTCATATGTGATATATGCAATCACTGTGAAAACCGACTTTTGAACCGAGGTCCGGAGGGCCGAATGTCATATACCATTCGACTCAGTTCGACGAACTGAGCAAATGTCTGTGTGTATGTATGTATGTGTGTATGTGACAAAAAATGTCACTCGATTTTCTCAGAGATGGCTGAACCGATTTTCACAAACTCAAATTCAAATGACAGGTCTTATGGTCCCATAGATCGCTATTGAATTTTTATCCCGATACGACTTCCTGTTCCGGGATTACAGGGTGATATTCACCTAAAAATGAAAATATATGTCATTCACTTTTCTCAGAGATAGCATGACCGATTTTCACAAACTTAGATTCAAACGAAAGGTCTTATAGTCCTATAGATCGCTATTGAATTTTATCTTTATCCGGCTTCCGGTTCCGGAACTACAAAGCAATATGTTCAAATCAATGAGAAAATGCGCATTCAACACTGTCATACAAAATGATGCAAAATCGGTGCGCATCGGTACGTGCTGGTACGTAAGAAGAAGAAAACGCACCCGCCTAGTACACAGCGTTCTTTGTTCAATTTTGTGTAGCGTGCATAGTTGCCACATTTAAATCTTTATTAACTTGACATAACTGATTACAAATTGAAAAAGTGAAGGTAGTTTATACCGAAGAAAGTTTTTGATTTTATTCAAGTTGCAAAAACAGGAACTTGACTAGGTGGATTAAAAAAGGTTTTATCTGTGGGCCTCTCCTGAAACGAAGTCCTGGGTACGGGATGGCAGTGGTTCCCAAACTTTTTCGGTCGATATCATAATTTCTACTGTCCATCAAGTGAAAAACTCTTCGAAGTTATTTCATCTTAATTGAATTAAATGTTCAAACCCGGATCTAGTATAATCTTCAATTTCTATTACATTCAGTTCGAAAATAAGTGGAAAAAACTCAATAAAATCTCATAAATCATTAACCAACAAGAACCAAATATAAATCGAAGATATAAATATAAATCTATTGATCCTAAGAATCCATCCGGGTTGGGACAAAAACGCATAACAAGTGGGTTGTCATGTGTTTAATTACCAACCCAGTCCAAAATTAATGAATTCATCCCATGTACTAAAACCATAAGTTTGAGTGATATTTGCTCTCTCTGTTCGATCCAGTGACTCTAAGGGAAAGATGAAAATAGATGCAGCAGTATCAATCAATTGTCAATTCTTAGAGCCGAAGCGAAAATATTTCATCACAACTTATTGATTGAAAGTCTAGTGAAGCGCAAAACATCATGACGACTTTATGAATGAGATAACTATTGGTACAAAAACCCTATAAACCGACTCTTCTTGGATATTTTCGGTTGCACTAGTAATTAAAATAAACATGTTTAATTTTTTTCAATTTTCACAGTTTTATTGTCGTTCTCGACATTTTCTTAGCCGAGAGGGGATACATTTTTAATATATATTTCAGTATATTTATATATGGTTTAATAATAATAGAAATTTAATTTACAATATTCTCTTGAATTCATTTTTTTCTGTTTCTGTTTGATGCTTCTCTCTCTGACTCTAATTTGATTTATCCTTAGTAGTCGCGCTATGTATCGCCTCTTCTGATCATTTCCGTATGTATATAAATTAACTCTAATAAATTAATATATTTTGGTTTGATGCCCCCCTTCTTACTTCTCTCTGGTTTACCATTGCGATTGAATAGTTGCTTACTAATACTTATCCCTTATAAAATAATTAAAACTTATCATTTTCAATTTATACAAATATTTTCATGGAGTTCCACCTGAACCAGCTCGCCGCCTTCTTTTCTGGTATCTTGTAATATTTGTTTATTTGTTTCCTAGCGACGTTTTTGAAGAACAGTGAAAATGTTTTACATTGAACAGCTTTTTCGGCTCATTCGGATGTAGGAATCTGATCTGGTTTTCCGATTACATGTGAATGGTCTGATTGGTAGTCATTCAAAAATATCTCTGTTATGAGGAATGGTAGTGGTAGTGTTCGATGATAGATATATAACAACTGTTTCGGAAAATTATTTCCTCGGGAGATATTTTCCTTGAAAGCATTTTTATTTCGTTATTCCAAGCTAAGTTGAAAATCATATCCTGTTCCAGGATAAAGAACTAAATTAGCTACACTCAATAGGCCATTTGTTGTATTTTGTTTTGTGTACTTTTTTATTATTCTAAATGCATTCTGCGTTTTTTTTTCGATACTTCTGCCTTGTTGGTTCCAAGCACACAATCCTCCGTATTTGTTATTCTAATGAAATCTTTGATCAAAATGAGTTTTAACAATGATAGAGTAAAATATGTATATCCAGGTGTACTTTGCAGCTTTCAGATGCTACTTAAGCACTTCGGAAAAACTATTTCGCATAGGGAACTGGATAGAAAATAGAGCCGATTTAGTATTATAACAATTTGCGAGAATCAATGGACGGATCAGAAATACGCACACAAATTTACTCATCTCCAATGGTTGAAAAATTACAATTTTACGAAAAGGTTCTTTGCATATTCCGTAACAAAAATAGCTCAATACCTTTTTTTTTTGAAAGCATATTTTCAACATGTGCAATCACCATTTGAAAAGCAGAAAGAGAAACTTCGTTGTTTTATATGTACGAGAAGCTTTAACAAAACTATGCATCTGACTTTAGATGAATTATTTCCATTCTTGAGACTTAAATCTATCGTTTGTCCAGTGTAACGGTGAAGACAAATGCCAAGCTTACTTACGCTTTAGAGTTTGATAAATTTTAACAATGATTATGCCCAGGAAAATTAATATGAAATACTCAAAATGCATACTAATCAAAATCAAATAGTTAAATGGTTAAGGTAATGGTAATACATAGTTGGTCTTTTCTTAGTTGATTGGTAAAGCGTTTATTGAAAAAAAAAAAACATTTCGCCTAATTACATTCAAATTAATTTATAGTGAGTCCGGGAAATGTTGACCAAATTTGTTGCAATGGTAGTAGGCGTCGATAGCGTTTTTGTTACAGCTTCTAAGTTTATTAGTCCTTATTTAATGGTTCACACTCTTTTGCGTCATCTGACTTCTTCAGATCGATGCTTTTGATTTGTTCACAGAGTCCACAATGTTAGTATAAAAATATTTGCTTAAATTTCCTCTCGCCTTCTCCTGAATCCCTCTCCTAGCTGTTGCGAAACTCTAGCGTCAATTCCCAAGAAGCGTTCATTCAAATCATACCTCTTCGTAACGTTTTTTTTTTAATGTAGCTATTTTTCAATTTATTCATGTCAATTAATTGTTAAAGTTTTCTTATATTAAAGATATGGTTTTGGCTTGTGGTTTGTTTAAAGATAAATATTTTACGTTAGGGTCTTTTTTTTCTTTTTGGGAAATGTCCTCTTGCTTTCTCATTCACGATTTGATGAAGTCCTGTTAGTATAATTAGTTTTACCTACATTTCATGGTACTTCTCAGCGATTTTGCCGTCGAGGTGTTCGATCTGGATTTACGTGTTTTTTTTTTTGTTTCGAGTTCTTTTGTTAATGCCTCGTTCTATTTACTTAGATAACTGCTACATTTCGATTGTTTGCTCTTTTTTAATCTTCCAATATGCTGATATCGATTTAGGAGTGAATCGCTCAAATTTAGAAAATTATTGAAATAGGCACTCTGATGCAGACAAGAAATGATTAACTCATTCTTGCAATAAATTGCCATGGATTTTAATCAAAGAGTGCGAAACATGTTGAAAATTTTAAAACTGCAAAAATAATTGATTATTTCAGTTTCTTCCTGCTTTTCCTTATGTCGTATTAAACTTTGATTGTTTTTCAATAAAAACATTTCAATAGTTTAGGGGACGAGTATAGCGTGATGGGATAGTAGACGCCTTTCACGCAACCCACCTGGTTCGAAGAGGTGAATGACCTCAAAAAAAATTTCAATAGTTTATATGAAATGCCAATGCTCTTGGATTGATAACCAGAAATATTTAATTAAATGACAATTACACAACTTTTGTTATTTGCATCTATAGTTTTCCAACCGAATGGATAAACTTGCCTACGAACTGTAGACAATTAATGCGTTCTACGTTGTAAGCAATTTTAAACACTGGAAATCCACTTGATTGCTTTACAAAAAAGTGTTTGCCCTAAAATTCTAAATAGAATACCTGTTAGAGGGGCTACAGTAAACATTTCAACGCGCTTATAGAAAGCTTATTGGTTCTGAAAATGAAAATATTCCAACCAGCTAACTTTTGAAACAAGTGAATAATACTTGAAGATAATCGATAACAACGTCAACCATTACCGAATCCATATCGCAAAATACAGACATCCAAACTAGAATAAACTTTCTTTGAAGAAACTGTGTAAAACATTCAAATGAATATTCGTTTTTGAACATGTGAACATCCATTGTACGCAAGCTCGAACACAAGTACCCACAAGTACTTGCTGGGCTGCTCGCAGCGCCTCCATGGTCGAATTGCTACTTGATGATGAGTTTTTAAAACGACAGTTCTGCTTTCTGCACACATAGAAAATGTAATAGGGATGTATGTTCTCTGTGGTTATACATCAAGTAATGTCCCGAAGACGAAAAAAGAGACGAAACACGTGATGATTGGCATAATCGCTCACTCGATCTATTCCAGATCATGCTGTAGAAGGGCGTAACGCGCGCGTATTTGTGTGTGTGTGGGTGTTAGTTTTGTGTCGTTTTTTTACTACACGATCCACGATATTTAGGTAGGAGTCTAAGGCAAAAATTATGTTGATTTATTTTTATTCTCCTCCATACTCAGTATTTGTTGTCATGTCTCTTTTTTGCTTCTCTTCTTTTGGTTTGGATCTTTGATAGGTTTAAGTGCTATGTACAATTTTTGTTTTGCTTTCTCGTTTAGCTGTTGTAATAGATGTACAAATTTACTTGTTTCATGAGTTGTTACTTGCTTTTGTTTTCGAAAAAAGTTTGGTTTTCATGTTCCATACCAGCTGTACACTAAGTGGCGGTCGCTTTTGTTTTGTTCCTAGTCTTATGAGAATAATGAGAAATAGGAAAGAGAAAATTACATGAAAATGCGTGATAATTTGGCGAAATTATTTTAGAGTAAACGTATTTGTTTGTATTATATTTTTTCTGATGGAACTTGAATAAAATGATTAGGAATGACGTATTTGTAGGAGCTTATGCACTCTCAATGTCAAGAGATTTGTTTCGATAAATTTAGTAATAATAATTAAACGTTCCTTGTTTCATAAATATAATGGAAGGCTTGATTATTTGTTTCATTTTTTTACAAAGTAGTTGTAACTTTCTTTGCCATGAATTTTCTGATGCTGCAAGTTGCCTTGGTTTATGAATTGTATCATTACTGTTTTATATATTAGTTTTAATAAATTCACAGATTTGAGTTTCATTTGTTTTTCCTTAGATGTACGTTGTTTTTTTTTTTTTTTGATAAATACGCGAATCAAAATCTGAAAATTGCTTCCGCTCTGCGTACTAGTGTGTATGTTTAAGTGATGATTTTTTTTTGGTTTTTGTCGTCCATCGCTGTTTTATAATAATATTGTTTATTCTAGTCTCCTATACTGGAACATGTTGTTACGATCGGTTGTTGGCTTTTTAGCACTAACTAACGCGGTTTGGATTGTACTTGAAACAAGGATACGGATCTTGTAAACCAGATGGTAGGTACGCCGATGAAACTTATTTTGAGGTTTATCGAGGTTTATATTACTGAAAATGGATTAGAGAAGGTAACAGTGGGATTGTTAGGTTTCAGTTAGTCGAACAACTCGCAGTGTAAAGGGAACCTGGCAATTATTTATCCTGATAAAATAGTTACGCAAACTTGAGAAATTTGTAAAGTTACCCAACTTAGTTCCTGGTATGCAATGCACTCTAAATTCTTGAATTTTAAGCTCCTGAATCAAATTAAATAATGATACAAGACTCCAATTTCTATAATTGAAACTGAAAGTGAATCGAAAATTTAAATACAATCATTTCGTTTTGCAGTTCATGAAATTTTGCGCATAGTTCACTGGAAATGGCTTCCGTTTTCTTGATCTCTTGGGGTTTCTTGATGACAAATATTAAAAAATAATGTGCGTTAATGTTACTAAGCAGCTATTGACCTCTCAACCACTAGTTATCAATCACCGTTAAAGTTTCATATGTTTATCATTACTCATATGTTTTCATTCTACTTAATCAAAGCTACTACATTAGAAACACAGCACTAGTCCGAAAGTTTGGATTGGAATAAACGAATGAATCAGGTAACATATAAAAATATTTGATAATATATTCAAACGTAGCAGTATTCTTTTAAATTTTAGTATGTGAAGTTCCAGAAAACCAAGTTATTTGATAAATTTCAAATGATTATAAACAAACTCCCCAGGAATACATTATTCTATGTTTCACAGAGGCTGCCGAGCCTATGAATATCATAAGCAAGGTAGATTAGATTGGGCCTATTTGTTAAAAAGAATTGTCAATCTTTATTGTTTGGCCGAAGTAAGTTGCCCTTATCTGACTTTAGTATTCCATAATAGCGATCGTTTCTGAATGTTGAGAGCAGGACAATGCAGTCTCTAATTGGTGATTTGTTACAGATGATTGGTGATGCGTAAATTCAGAAAGACCAATAACAATAGACAAAAATTGCCGATTTTTCATGTGTTTACCTTCAATCGCACTGACGAAACTACCCATGCAGCATCAATCATAATAACACATGAGTCAGCAGACAAAATTTGACAGCTCTATTAGTCAAACTCTAACCGTGATGGAAAAAACAGTGAAGCAACTCCGTTCAAAAGTGTGCGCGTTCAAAGAACGACACCTAATCGCGTCGAAAACGGACATCGTGCGGAACTTTATTAACGCTGGATACGCCCGTTCCTGCATTAAAAGATAGTCCGATTCCGGACAGAGGGCTACCCTGAGCGATAAAAAGCTTGTCATGGCGTCGAAGCGATCGTTGAAGGAGATGAAGCGGCTGAATATCGATGTGATACACCCGTAAACGGAGGTTTGTTTACGAACACTTTTTTTACGTTACCTCTTTTTACGTAACTCTTTTTACGAACCAAATCCCAAATAACGTAATCTTTTTTTACGAATCAAATCCCAAATAACGTAAACTTTTTCTACGAACCAACTTCGTAAAAAGAAGTTTTTGCATCCAATGAAAACAATTTCCGGTCCCATGGATATTTTCAGAACGGGATTGATGAGTAGATGACGGAAAACGATGTTTGAAGTGGTTCGAAAATCCAAGATGGCGACTTCCGGTTTGTCGATATTCCTTAAAAACCTTTACAATGTGGGTATTTTCGGTACGGGATTGATGAGTAGATGAAGGAAAACGATGTTTGAAGTGGTTCGGAAATCCAAGATTGCGTCTTCCGGTTTGACGATATTCCTTAAAAGTCTTTACAATGTGGGTATTTTCGGACCGGAATTGATGAGTAGATGACGGAAAACGATGTTTGAGGTGGTTCGGAAATCCAAGATGGCGTCTTCCGGTTTGACGATATTTCTTAAAAATCTCTACAATGTGGGTATTTTCGGACCGGAATTGATGAGTAGATGACGGAAAACGATGTTTGAGGTGGTTCGGAAATCCAAGATGGCGACTTCCTGTTTGACGATATTCCTTAAAAACCCTTACAATGAGGGTATTTTCGGACCGGAATTGATGAGTAGATGACGGAAAACGATGTTTGAAGTGGTTCGAAAATCCAAGATGGCGACTTCCGGTTTGTCGATATTCCTTAAAAACCTTTACAATGTGGGTATTTTCGGAACGGGATTGATGAGTAGATGACGGAAAACGATGTTTGAAGTGGTTCGGAAATCCAAGATTGCGTCTTCCGGTTTGAAGATATTCCTTAAAAGTCTTTACAATGTGGGTATTTTCGGACCGGAATTGATGAGTAGATGACGGAAAACGATGTTTGAGGTGGTTCGGAAATCCAAGATGGCGACTTCCTGTTTGACGATATTCCTTAAAAACCCTTACAATGAGGGTATTTTCGGACCGGAATTGATGAGTAGATGACGAAAAACGATGTTTGAGGTGGTTCGGAAATCCAAGATGGCGACTTCCGGTTTGACGATATTCCTTAAAAACCCTTACAATTTGGGTATTTTCGGAACGGGATTGATAAGTAGATGACGGAAAACGATGTTTGAAGTGATTAGTTACGGTCTTAAATTTCGACATTCTAAAAATTAATATTGAGTCGAAAAGGTTCCTTTATCAGGAAGAAGAGATTGACATAGTGAAGAGGTCACATCCGTTCCGAAAATGGCCATGTAATTGGGAGTTTCCACATTCATTACACAAAACTTTTTTTACGAACCAAATCCCAAATAACGTAAACTTTTTTTTACGAACTACCTCCATTTACGAACCCCCGTTTAGTTCGTAAATAGAGGTTTCGGTGTACTCAAGCTGACTAATCCACCCAACGTTCCACAGTGGCGTCCCATCAAGAATTTCTGGGCCAGCCTGAAGTGTAAGACCAACTTTAACAATTTTGTCGCGAGGAGAGGAGAAATTGATAAACGTTCCGGTTTCCCACCGGTTTAGGCCGCTCGCAAGAGCGTACAATTTTTTTGCAAGTTCCATGGGAAATTAATCTGTCTTAGCTTTTTCTATCACCATCCGAAAAAGGTTAATTTTCTAATGCAAACTTAGAATCCTCAGAAATAACAACAAGAAAAAGGTTCTAAGTACGACTGTACAATTTCATATGAATGATGTGATGCGAATGTGTCGAGACTTCTACTAAACAGTCTCCATCCATCAATCTAGTGTCTTTAAACTAAGCTAATTATAAGTATAAAACAACTTTGCAACTTATCTGATAATCATAGGAAATTTTATAGTTATCTAAAAGTGTTGCAATAATTTCTTGTTCGCTATTTTGCGGATCGTTATCCTCACTTTTCTGATGGTACGCATTTGGTTAAACCTGACTGCCACTTATGTCGACCTTACTCCTTGTACTGCTTAATCAGATTTCGCTTCTCTCTAGAAAAAGGAGTTGTTTCTAATATGTAACTTGTAACCATTTTTCCCATAAAACTTTGGTTTCGAGAGAAAATAATGAAAATGGCTTATTTTAGGAAATTTAATTGTTCAGCTCTGGGAATATTGGAACCTAAGAGTGTTGAAAATATTTCTTCGAATTGTTATTCAACTTTATCCTCAATCTACTGCTATTCATGCGCAACAATAAGAAAAGACGAAGCTTTAAATTTAGAAAATCAGTCAAAAAGAAGTGAAATGTGATGTTAACCCTCAAGTGCACAGAAGCAAAATTTAGCCTTAATTCATGCACTTAAGGGTTGACTATTTAGTGATGACTAGACGGAACCTTGCATCTAATAAAAAGCTTAAAAACTTCATTCTACCAACATTTTGATCAAGGAGCATGACACGATAGCTCTAAAGTTAGTTTTGACCCGGAAAACCTGCTTTATAGTAAAGCGGCTCACAGTGAAATGACCGCTCTACGTACTGAGTATTGCGTTGTGAGTGTTTGATTAATACAATTTCCTTATTTTTACTCTAACGTTATATTTTTATCACGTAACTAATTGCCAAGTACCCTTCGAATGAACATTCAGAACTACAAAGTAGAAGTCAAACTAATCTAAGCCTATTAAGCAGTAATGATCGATATGGTAAATGTCGGTAATAAAAAAAAAGGTTAACGAAAACTGCCAGAATTTAGGATACGCTATTGAGCAAGCACCTAGTGCCGAAGCATGAATCAAACAAAAATCGATTTATTCAGCATGCACGTAAAGATTTTAGTTTATACGATCCAGAAAAGTAAATTTCAATCGAATTTCAACTATTTGAGAGTAGATGAAGTATAGACACATGCATAAAGTTGTAACGTACCTATAGTCAACTAAAACACTTTTAGTTTTTTGCTTAATCTCATTGCATTTTGCTATTTATCAAGTCAGAATTAATTCAACGATCGAATCTTGATATTTGTTTGAGAATGAGAATCACACTATTGTAAAAGTGCTTTCAACATTGCTTCTATTAAACAGGGCAACTATTGGAAGATTAATACACAAACCAAGAGCAAACCTATTCCGGTGTAAGTGTTTGTTAGTACATGTTAGAAATAAGGAAACTAAGATAACCATAACTAAGAAGAACAATAAATAGAATGGAACATATTTGGTCATATCTAAACTATACTAAATCGTACTTGGAGGATTTTCGAAGTTGTTTTTAGAATTGGAACAAATGTAATCCAAATGTCATCGCATCTGCGAACAGAATGTAAGCGATGGACATTGGTAGAATCTATGAGACCTAAATCTGTGGCTTAGATTTGGGAGAAGTCTAACGTCTCATGTTCACAGTCGTAGAAAATGTAAATGTCCTGGAATAGTTTTAAATTCGTTCCACCAGAACACTGCTTTCGTTAGCAGTCTAATCTAAGAATTTACGTTTATCGGAAAAGGAAAAAAAACACACAAACTGCTGCTCTAGCTTCATCCAGCTATGGGTTTGTTCAGACAAAAAAAAACAACGACGGTGGCAGCTATTCTAGTTTGCTATTTTGAACACCTCACTCATAGTACGTAACTAAAGTGGCACAGTTCCAAACCAAACTCCAAAAGATAAAAACGATACCAAAAAGAGAAAAATAAACTTAGTGATGTCAATGAGTTTTACAGCTTAAGTGAATCGAGTGATGCAATTGAGGATCGCCTAGATAGACCCAAACTAGGTGGTCCACTGACCAGTGATGTGGTTCCGAACAGTTTGTACCATCCAATGACTATGTGTGATAGGTTTAGGTTGTCCAGCATTATTTGAGCTACACCCATGAACACTTTTTTGCCCTCCATCCGCCCGTAGTCACCCCATACCGTTACCTGGAAAAGTGAATACCAGATTAGTTTTCCTCTGAAAAAAAAAACATTAAAGTATAATAATAAATACTTGTAGTATGCAGCCAGCAAATGGTTCTCTAAACACTAATTGTTGTTGATATAATGGATCTAACGTTTTTCTAGCAGTCGTTGTTTTAGCTTTTTCTATACACTTTTTACCGGAAACTAAATACACTTTAACATAAGGCGCTGGAAGTACTTTTGAGCCAGGACGTGCCTGTAATGTGAAGAGAAAAATAAAACATTAGCACGAAAGTCTATGCGTGGGAAACGATGGAGCTATTGAGTTACCTGCAATCCTCTCGCTCTTATCACTTCAACTTCTAAGGAACCCTTTTGATAGCACATAGACAGTTGAATATCACCTAAGGCAGGAGCACCCAGTACCTGGCGTCCGACTAGTTGTCCTGGTCCCAAGCCCTCGATGAAGTCCGACAGAGGTCCCGTATCACCGGCCACCCGTAGCGATGGTGACCACCTTTATGTACAAGAAACATGCCCGATTAGTCAATACGAATCGTACAGGATGTAAGGATTAAGTGAAAGAAAAAAAACTCTTTACAATCAATGGTCAAAGCGGATCATGCATGGTGATATACATGTGGAAAACGTTTAAAAAAATAGTTGATTCAAGTTCTAGTACTACTACAAGTATTTTCTAAATACACAAATACAACATTTCGGTATTATTATCAAAATACATGACAATGCTTACTATGATTTCCTTTATTAAAAACTAACGTTTGTTTCAATCTCCTTCGTTCACTTTTAAGTGACTGACGATGAAACAATCGAGAGCTATATCTGTTTGGCTATTACTAACATACTATGAAATAAACTGCAAGAAAGTTGAAGTTTTCAACCATAGGAACATGATAAAGACTGTATTTGAAAAATATGGGACACACGAATTCATTTTCCACTCTTTGGTGGTTGAGTAAAACTTGTTGAAGTTTCGACTAAAACCAATCAACCAGTGTGATTTATGCATTGACGGAGTTCCATCACAATCCTTCAAGTAATTACAGTCATGCCATCGGAGAGAGCAAATGCCCCAAAACCTAGTGTACACGAATTTCGAATACCCCGAAACCTCAATTTACGAACTAAACGGGGTTTCGGAAAAAGAGGTAGTTCGCAAAAAAAATTTTGGGGTTTACTTCGTAAGTGAAAAGTAAGTGCAAAAAAAATTATGTTTGGGGTCGTTCCAAAATCCAAGATGGCGGCTTCCGGTTTCATGGTATTGCTTAAAATTCCTTACAATATGGATATTTTCGGGACGGGATTGATGATGATCAAACATCGTTTTCCGACATCTACTCATCAATCATGTTTTGAAAATACCCATTTGTAAGGGTTTTTAAGGAATATCAAGAAACCGGAAGTGTTGAATTTCAGAAGCACCTTAAACATCATTTTTAATCCCGTTCCGAAAATACCCATATTGTAAGGGTTTTCAAGGAATTACAAGAAACCAGAAGTCGTCATCTTAGATTTCCAAAGTGCATTAAACAAATGTTTCCATGGAATATAAATGAACCGGAAATCGTTTTCATTGTATGTCAAAACCTCTTTTTACGAAGCAGGTCCGTAAAAAAAGTTTACGTTATTTGGGATTTGGTTTGTAAAAAAAAGATTACGTTATTTGGGACTTACGTGAAGTTACGTAAAAAGAGGTAACGTAAAAAAAGTGTTCGTAAACGGCTGTTTGGGTGTATCGAATTGCGTCTCAAAGATGAATTTGAAAACTATTTGTAATTCGTAACTTAACTTAATCCGGTCTGACTCTTAAAGCATAAACTAGAACGTCAATTTACGCACAATCGTTTCGCGAAAATCAAATTTCGCGTTCGTTTTAGAATCCACAACAAGAATTAAAACCGCTTATATGTATTGTCCCAGGTTGGCGGTTCGATGCATAGGACGCTGGTCTTACAAGCCAGTTGTCGTATGTTCGAGCCCCGACCTGGAAGGATTCTAAGTCAGTCAGTAGGATCCATAGTACTAGCCATGCAATGATTCTGTACACTAAGAATCGGCTGCGAAGTCTGTTGAAACAGAAAGGCCAAATTCCACAAAAGGAATGTAATGCCAAGACTTTACTTTTCTATGTGTATTTTTCGATGCTGTGCTTTGCTGTAGAATACTGTTCTACTCAGTTATCTCAAAAATTAAATCATAAATCGCAATATTTAAAAAAAAAGTGCATAAAAAGTCGTGAAATTAAAGTATCACATCACCACACATTTGGACATCAGCGATAAGAATCGCAATACAACAGCTCCGGTTAAAGCCATGAGTATATTGAACATTTTACTGTATCAACCCAACCTTTTAATTTATATGGGGTAGATATAACGAGAATTTGTTATTTTGTCGTGAATACGACTTACTTTACTATGGAGCGCCTTTTCAAAATTAACCATATGGAAGAATGGGCAGAATTTAATCGTAAATATCTCGACTTGTATTAATGGCAGCAACATAATTCTTTCACTATTTAATCAAAAATATTATCAGGAATTTAGGATAATATTTTGAACAGTGTGAGATAACCACAAACAACTCAAAAATTAAGTTTTCGCAAAATTTGAAAACAACGCGGAAACCTCTTTGCTTTCGCTTGGGTTTTTCGCGCAAGGACGACGATTTAGAGGTAGTCAGGCACATATCTTCAACTGAACGTTACAAAAGGGGAACCATGGTCGAAAATCGATCATTTCTTCTTGTGCGTTGGATGGAAGCAGACGTCGGGGCGAGAAGACGCATTCAAACAGCGGCATCGGAGAGCGCTCCTTCTGCGTGGTTAAAAACGTCGAAGGCTCAGGTCGTAGTCCTCATTTACCTTCCGGTCGTCAAGGCGAGAAGACGCATTAAACCAGTTTCGCATTACTTGGCACGCTAGTTTCAACTCAAACAAGAGCGATTGCATCATGCAACAGAGTTTCTGGTAGTTTGCATTGGAGAGAAAGAAAACGAAAAACGAAAAGTGGACAACATTACATAAAATCAGCCGTTCTAATGGCTCTAAACTAAAGAATTATTAAGATTACTTCTTCACAAATCGAAGGTAAAAATGACCAGTTTAATATAAATACAAAATAATTTGATTTGCTTCGCGCACTTTTTCTCATCACAATTCACACAATCAATCAGCTATCAATTCGAATTCGAAAGTATATAGAAATCGTATCAGTTTTATTCGTATTCACGACATCCAGCTATGTCTCTGACATCACACACCCGTACTTTTTTATTTTGTTTTCAGTTCAACGTGTTATTTTTCGTTTGAAAAGTTCGTTGGATACCAACCAGAGCGATAGAAAAACACAGTGTCCAAAGACCATATCAGATAGATATACCGATAGCGAGTAACCAAACCAAGGTAAATCTGGATTGGCACAAACTCTACGTCACCAATGCAGAAGAATAATTCATAAGACCACTGGGATAAATAACAGAAGTCTAAGCTAGGCTCTAAAGATCCTCAGACTGTGGATATGGCAAGATGTTTCGGACCTTCGTCACCTCTGAGAAAACGTTGGATGTAATTTTTCGCTTCCTGCAATTCCGAAAGTCTTATGGAGTTCTTCGTTGTTCAAAATCAAATAGACAATGCTTAGGTAAGCGTGTAGACATCTGGATATGGTGAATAACTCGAATAATGTAACGAAGATGAAACATAACTACAACGAAGTACGAAATACGTTTTCTAAAAGTTTTATATATTGCAATCATTGGTGTGGGATTTTTTTCTACTACAGTCTATATGATAGTATGATTGAACGTTGATTTAAAGCCCATAATAATGTAATAATTCGACTTGAATTGGTCCTATAAAAATTGAAATACTGACCAAGAAACCTGAAGTACTAGAAGTGTAGATTACATTCATGGCTTCAATTCAGAAAAAAAATCAAATCTACTCGAAAGAACCTGTTGATCACTTTTGATTAGATTATACTCTAGCATGATATAATGGGATACCTCATTTCATTTGACAGAGTTTTAGTACTTGTCTTTAGTGTAACACCGAACAAACTCGCTCCAATTTAGGTTTAATCAAGGAATCCTTTTCTAAACTTTAACCGGTCCACCGTGGAAAACCGAAAAGACAATTAGTAACCATGTTTGACGATCCCCCATGGCTTATCCCTCTAGATGTGAGTGAACGATATTGTGTACTTGGGATACCAGAAAAGAGATCCAGACCCGCATCCACGCTGGAAATGGTGTTTACTTTAGACTACGGAAGACCCAACATCTGTCAATGTCATACGAGGCTGGTGATGTACAGAACACTGATTAGACCGGTTGTTTTCTACGGCTTCGAGTCTTAGGCGATGCGGCAGGATTACGACCAGGCTCTTGGAGTTTTTTTAACGAAGGGTGCTACGAACGGTCTACGGTGGATTACTGACACCTAACTGAGGCACATAAAGCATGAACTACACGCTTTTCTGGAATAACAGACTATCGATATTCAGGCGAAATTCGAAAGGCTCAATTGGGCTGAACACGTTGCACGAATCCACGAAGACTGTTCCGCCAGGCTGCTTTTTGACCGCGACCAACCGGATGGTGAATCAGGTAGATGAGAAGGCGGCCATACGGAAAATTCGCAACCAACTATATTCCAATTATTCTTGTAAAAGTCAGTTATTTTACGAATTACGTCCTCGTGCATCGAAAATTAATTCCATTGTTACAGAAAATCGAAAAGTAAATCAATTCACAATTTTTCTTGAACACTTAAATATGTCAAAAATTGTTTGACAAGAAGGTGCCACAGTTACGCACAACAGATGAAGAACAACTCATCATTACCATGATTAAATTACCATGATTAAATCCCATGCACGCAGTGACAATTTTGGGCTGGCATATACGAAAAAATTGCTGGAAAGAGATTTGCATCGAATGAAGAGATCATCACGTAGACTGAAGTGTTTTTTGATATGAAGAAATTATCGTGGTATAAAAGTGGTGTGGTATTGTCAAACGCCGTGGAACGAACCCTCTTCAAGTAATATACAGGGTTGGGCTCCTGACCTGTCCTTGTCCCTTGCCTGACACGCGTTGTTCTCCGGATACACTGGAAACAAGCTATTATAGGAAAATACACCTTTATTCTTCTACTTTCCGATACCGTGTTCGATTTCTTTTTCCCTTGTTTGGTTCCAGTGCAACCGGAGAACAAAAAGTGTCAGGTTCCTATGCGCAACCCTGCACAGTTCGAAAAAATCTTGTGATTTTACATCTTATATGATGCACATAAATGGAGCGTTGTATTACACACAAATTTTTTTTCAAAAAAGCAAAGCCTTGGTATTACATTCCTGTAGTGGAATTTGACCTTCTATTTCAACAGACTTCGCAGCCGATTCAGAGTGCACATAACCAGTGCATGGCTGGTGCTACGATTCTACTGACACTACGAATCCTTACAGGTCGGGGCTCGAATTTTTATTCAAGAACATGTAAAATTGTGTGATTTGAAAATTACATGGCTTGAGTTCGACCGAAATAAAAAAACAAAATATCGTTAGCAGCAGCGCGACTTGAACCGAAGAAATTTGATCAAAAGTACAACGGTTACTCGATTGAACCACAGAGCTCATATCTGTTCATTGAATAATTGATACATATAAATCCATACAGCGGCACTTGGTAGCCGAGTGCAAATTACACTCGGAGCGTGTAAAATTCTGTGCGAGTGGAATATTGCGTCATTTGAACAATTAGGTACACTCTTAAAAAATGTTGCATCTTCTTAGATGCACATAAAAGGAGCGTCGCGATTCACTTACATTCACAATACATAGCATGTAAAGATAAGTCATATCATTAACTTCACAGTAAATTTAACTGAAGTTTACATCGATACAGACGGAAAATTTACATTTACATGTTAGTATATGTAATATTGTGTCATCACCGAAGAAATTACGGCATACTTGAATTTACGTCAAGCGTAAATTTCATTTTTTCTAAGAGTGTAGTTATGAAGTGTATCGTTTGTAGAATTCTGTCACCAGTAAAAATAATAAATTTTCTCTGTGTGTATATTGAAAAATGAAGTCTAAATTTGGAAAAAAGTATCCTTTTGTGGAATCCGGCCTTCCTATTTCAATAGACTTCGTAACCGATTCATAGCGTACAGAATCATTGCATGGCTAATACTACGATGCTACTGACACTAAGAATTCTCCCAGGTCGGGGCTCGAGTATACGACAACTGGTTTTTAAGACCAACGCCCTATGCATTAAACCGGCAAACTGGGCCACGAGTAGCAAAAAAAACTTTGAACGCAGCACAGTTTTAATCCACTGCAGTAGACTCAAAAACGTACTATATTGTATAAAACGTGATCTGTTATAAAATGAATATGGTTGACAGATGAATAAAAAAACATAAAATACTATACTTTACTGTTCTGCGTGACATCGACGCTAATTGGTGAGCGCTCATTCGGAGCTTATATACCTGATAAACAGCTAAACAAACTTGTCGAAATTCATCTTTTCTTCGACTAAGGCAAGATTCAGGACATCAGGGGACCAACACAATTATCAAATACCGCAATTAAGTAAAGATAGTATCAAACAAATACCGGATTTAAGTGAAGAGTTCAAATTTGTAGCTAATTTTTAGCCGTTATTCAAAAATAGTTGTTTTCTCAATGCATGCATGTTTTAATTTTTCCACAATAGAGTCCGAAAAATGTCACTTCTGCAAAAAGAATTATATCGCTCAAAACTGAAAACAAATGAAAAGGAAAACGAAAGTATGAACAAGCTTTTATCGATGACTTAACATGTAAATTGTTCTCATAATTTGCAAGCGGAGCTGACATTAAATATATTCGTCTTTTTTACCAGTTTTGAGTAAATGAAAATGGCTTTTATCTGTTCTTTTTCTTAAAGAACGCATGCAAAACTTTCTCAACACTTATCGCAACTTGAAATCAGATTAGGTATCTCAAGTATCTGACTGAAACCGAGAACATCTATTTCTACAGAATCACTTCAGAATAGTACATGTTGATAAGCTTCCACCAAATAATAGCTCTTACCAAGCACATTATTAAACACATGCAATATGCTAAAATTTGAAACGAGGTTTACATTTCTGAAAAAGTTAAGTATAATAAGCAGGAAAATGAGTCTTCAATAAAAAAACGTGTAACATGTAGATTGTCAATTCCTTCGGAGAGTTTGTCTCAATTATTCTAATACGAAGTATCTAAATGAATTATATTTTCATTTGAGTTCGCTTATGGTACATGAAACTAGGAACAGTCGCAGTGCATAGTACAATATTTGAGTTGAGATTGACTTGGTACACACACACAGTCGGGAATTTGAAATTGTACTAATTATAATAAGAACGACGTATTCGACAATACTCATCAGTCTGGATTACAGGGAGAGATAGATTATCGGATTTCACTCGTTTACGTTTGACATATATGAGAATCTAGTGGTGAGTCGTGGAGCATGCAGTTGGAAAATCACACGAAAACAGCAGGAGATGATTCACTCAGTGGAAAAGCAGTTTTTTCACCCTAGTCTATTGTATTCTATATTGCAGTGCAAGTTGGAAGCCAAAGGTGCAAGATTGGTGTTTTTATACAAAGTGTGTTATAAATATTATTCAGTGTTAGCTTGGAATGCATGTATTCTAATTTTTAACGTAAGCCGATGGACGACTAGTGCAGTTCATTAAGCGATTATAGACTATATTGTGATTGATTATATGATTATTATATGACGTAGCTGTTAAACAAAAAAAAATGTAAACATTGCGGAGTTCATGTCATTTACACGTTAGAAACTTTTAAAAATTTATATGTGTGGAAGGCAAAATTGAAGTTATAGATTTAATCAGCAACAGACCTGGAACAACAAAAAGTTGTGATATTCGTTTTGAGCTGTACATGAACGATCCTAATTTCAGCTCTTTTCACTGTGCGGTTCATCAAACAAACCAGAAAAAGATTCAATGATATTGTTTGAATGATATCTGTAACCAGGTTACAGAGATTTTGAATGAGACTGAATTGGTATTTCCTGGCTGGACCGCGTTACCATGCAAAGTAGATCTAAATTATAGAATTGGTCGAGATAAATAATTTTTCCACATTGGAGAAAAGTGGAAAACGTGTATTCTATCATAATGATAAAACTATTAAGGTATGCGATGACTTGAACTGATTGAACGGAATATCTGAACATCGTACCTCGAATGTAAATAGAGTCTCTTCAATGAAAAAATGCACGGAAACTTTCAAAACGGAACAATCTGTTCTATTAGTAAGACTTGAAATTTGAACAAAAAGCAAGCAAATTCAAACCGACAACACAGCAAATATTTTGATCAAATTTGGCAAACACACAGCGGTCAAAGTCGAAACGAATTCCAGTGAATAATGTCGTAAACTACTCTGCTGATGCAACACTGTGAAGGATCCAATCACGAGAAAATGCAATAAGCAATATCCAGGTTCACAGTCAAGATTACGACAATATCCTGGAGAGTTCAATGGAAGCGAGCAGTACACACGGAGATTTGGCAATAGTTGCACTATCACGAAGTAAGTGTTGGAACAGAATAGCTAGAAGATTAAATATGCGAAAGGTGAGTCACATCACATCACAACACGTACAAATAGGGAAATATAGTATTATCATATCGAATATGGTGATGAACAGAGGAAACGATAAAAAGTAGAAGGTAACACTGATTTAGTACCGCGACGGAAGCGGGAACTTACGAGGAGCCCTCGGAGCTAGAGATTGAATGTAAACTTCCGGCACGATAGGCCGCCGACTGTGATGGAATCGGTGTCACCTCGACCGATCGTTGGATCGAGCCGGCTGAAGAGCGCTTGCGCTGCGATGTGGACGACGAGGATGATGGCGATATTCCTTGGTCTGTGAGTGATTAGGCGGTGTATTTACAGGTATTATATAGCTTGTATGGTTTAATTTATTTTTTGTTTTCCTATAAGTTTTTCCATTGCAGTTCATGTTTTAATATAGTGTTTTGTCTTAAACCCCGAAGCTTACACTTGTCAAACGATTTTTGAAACAATAAAAGTTAATTTTTTATAATAACATTTGGATTACATTTGGAGTAAACTCCAAAGCCCTAAATTTCCATAGCAGTAATTTACTAGATTCAAAAATTTTGGTAGTACTTTTCTATAAAAACACAATATATCCTGAAATATAACTTCTACTAACTGTTCGTAAATTGAAATTTGGTTTGCAACAAATCCCCGAATAAACCGGATAAATAATCTTCATTCGGCTCTTGCTTTACTTCGACATTATTATTATAATTGCGGATAAAGCAGAAAGACTTAGATACAAAAGTTCTGTATAGCATTTTCATTATGACCAAAGTGCAAATGACAGATTCTTTTTGCTTACTATCTCTTTCAATTATTACGGAATAGTCCTGTATTTTTCGATAATTTCTCAAGTGCGCATTAAAAGATTATTGTTTTAGTCATTATTCTCTGCAAGTAGTTAGATAGAAGAATTACTAAGAGTACCGTAATAATCGAACGAGCAAGTAAACAAAGAAATTCTGTCATTTGCACTTAGATGGTAATGAAAATTCTATACAAACATAAATTACGTTGTCAGTATGCTTCATTTCTAGTGCTAAATTTTAACGAAAACTAACTCTCTTATTGTGCCAGCTGGATAATAAAATAAAACAAAATGATCAGCACACAAGCTGGTTCTCACGAGATACTCAACCCAATTAGGAAACATTGTTCCTGTTCAGTACCCTCTCAGATTTTAATTAAACTTTCTGGACATGTAGACTTTGTAACAAAAAACCACTTTGCATACTTTGTTTTTTTTTTCTCTCCAAAATTGATTTAGACTGACTTTGAAAAGGGCCTAACATCTTTTACCATTTTTTTTTCAAACGATTAGATTCGAAAAATAACAAATTATACAAAAACGAGTTACACTAGTGATTTTCAGGCAAATTTCCAAATAATGAAAAAATCTTACGAAGTAAAAAATCGATTTCAAAAATTTAAAACCGATTTGCAAAAATACACCATTTTCCATTTTTATGAAATGTTGTCCCAAGATATGTAACTATCTTCCCTACCAACAGTTCATAGATAGCAAGGCGGTTTTTGTTAACAAACACTTTTCCTGTCCGAACTGAATTTTTGTCCAGTATCTTTAAATCGAAAACGGAAACTGAGAGCCACAGCCATCCATTCCAATAAAACTAATTTGTGAAGAGACTTCACAGAATACTCTAAAGCTAGTGTTATAAAACTAGTGATATTTGCAAAAAGTATCAGTCCTGGACCAGAAAAATGTTTCGTCAGAAGGAAATGTTTCCTTGAAAGTTCCCATTACAACTGCGCAACTTATCAAACATCACGATATATTTCACAGCAACAATATTTGGTGTGTGGAAATCGAATATGAAACTGCGAGAATGAACATATGGAACATAGAACAACCGGTTTGGAACGAAAGCCATTCAGGGCTGTGGAAAGAACATGAATCTCACAGAAATTGATTCGTTTTTGTTGTGAAATAAGTAAGAAAATTTTAACACAGATAAAATATGTTGTAAATATACATCTATTTGCTTGTACACATTTGGCGAAGGAAATTGAATATAAAGTTACGTCACTGATCTTTATTTTTCAATATAAATTAATCCATTCCAATTTAGCTTAAAATCGAGTATGGTTTTCAATCGAATTATCGATTCAACTTATGTCCGTTTCACAATACTAATGATTTACATGTCGTAAAAATTTCATTATTTTTTCTGTGTGAGTATGGTGTGTTATGAGCTACTGAAATTGAGTGAAATGAAATGAACTACCGTAGACGATTAAAAATGCAATAAACATCAGTTGAAACGAAAACTTGAATAAAACCCATCACTGATGAAAAACTTAATTGGAATGCATTGATTTCTGCGTTTTCAAGAAAATTGTTTAGTTTTGCCACTAAAGTTTATTGGAAAATGGAGAACTGTAAAATATTTTTATTTTCAATTTCTTGTTCATGGAATAAGCTGTAAATTTACAAAATATTTTTATCTGTGTTGCTGGTCCCATCCTATACAGAGCATAACCTTCAGACCATGAATATTCTGAACAGCAATTGATAAAGATGCATGGCTCGGGTATCCATACGTTGCCCGAATTTTGGATTTTCGTAATGAACCCGTTTTTCATCACCAATAAAAATCCGATGCAAAAAAAAACATTTGTTTTGTTCCATTCAAGCAGTTGTTCGAAAGTGAAGAAACGACGTTCGACATCCCTTTGCTTTAATTCTTACGGCATCCAATTGTCCACCATTCGGATCATTCCCATTGCTTTTAAACGGTGGCAAATGGTTGGCGGAATAACCCCAAATGATTTTTCAAATTGTTCTTGCGTTTGCAACGGATCTTGGTCGAGCAAGTCCTCAAATTCTTCATCCTGAAACTAGCGTTCAGGCTCATTCTTTGTCTTTGGACTGTTCAACTTGCTCGCCGGAAGCCATTTCACCAAAAGTTGTCTAGCCGAATGGATAATGGTTATTAGCCAATAACATAATTTCACCGAATTTATTAATCAACTGAATGTATTGTTGAACTGTTCAACTGGAACGCTCCCAAAACCATCTTCGAAAGTTTCTTTATTTAGTGTCCTGTAGTAAAATTTGCGTATGTATGAACCAAAAATATTTTTGGAAATAATAGTGACAATTGAAGCTTTTTAAAAGCAAACAATCAATTTTAGTCATACGATTTTCAGACAAGAAACTTTAAGATATTTCTTTCGATAAAGATTAAAATCACACAGGGCTTGTATCGTGAATCCTCGTAGACGTTACTGAATGAGAAACCTACATTAGAGAGAGACTGGTTTCACGAGAGTATACGCTACTAAGAAGACTAAGCTGCCTTGCTCTGTATAATGCCTGTGCTCTCAGTGTGCAGAAAGGCTTGAATACTAAACTATTCATATCAATGCAATCAATTGAATTATTCGCTCTTATTAGAGATGTGCGGGAATGAAGAGCTTTGCTTCATAATGTGCTACAAAATGCGAAGCAAGTCCATATAGCCTATGCTTACGGTAGTTTTCCAGTGTATGATTTTAGAAATTATTTTTGAACAAATCAAGATCAAATATGATTACATATCACATTTTCGAAAAATCCTTTGTACATCGAATTGCATATATTTTTGCATTTTAACCTGTTTTCGAAACGGTAAATTCAATTCACAGGAGTTTGCTCTTGCTTTAGTAACTTTGTGAATTTTGCACAACATTCGAATATGTGTGAATTGTACATCGAATGAAACTCTTCTGTTCATATTCATTGCTTTAATTTTCAAGTCCTCTAGGAATATGACTAGAAATCGATTGTAGCGCTGGAAACGGAATCCAGTTTGAAATCGCAACGAATTTTTCATCAAATTTAGGACGATTCAAGAACTGTCCGTAAAAGCGAAAGTGTATGGGGGCCTTCAAACCCAAACTCACTCCGTTACCGCAAAAATTTGCCTTTTTAGATGTTTCAAAGAAGACGCTTTATTGATTTGTAGCCAATAAAATCGATCAGCTTTCCAGGAAATCAGATTCAGATGATCTTAAATTGGAAAGTTGAAAAAAGAGCTTAATCTTCCTGAAAATAAACAAGGGTAAATGATGGTAAAACTCAGAAGGGTGAAAAGCATCGACTTACTTCTCATGCTACACTCGTCCCCTATCCAGTAATTAAGTGAGTTGAGCTTTATGGTCAAGTATAGTATAAAATATATTTATATGACAACTCATTTTAGATCTTCCAATATTACTTAGAAATTATTTAATCATAAGCGCTTAAAATGCACGTATTTGTTTAAGAACAACTATAGAAATTATTAGGGGAGACAGAGGCTAGACCGGACACGTAGTCGAACCGGGCAGTCTTATAAACCTGCTATTATTTCGATTCATGGTTGAAGATGACTAAGGTAAAAAAACAGTTTTGATCGATGTTTTTTTCAATTTCTAAAAAGTGTCCGATTTAGCCCCGGTCTCCCCTATATTATGAAAACTCCTCCGGAATTTTTTTCTGGGTACGCGCCTACTCCTTATGATTACTTTTCTAAATTAATAATATTCTACTTTGTCTAAATCATCTTTCATTGCAGAGCAATCGGAGTTTACCCATATTTGTATAGGAATTTGTACTACCCGAGGCATACATCGGCCATGCAATCCTCCATAACAGTGTATCAACGCCAAAAGTTTTTTTTTTTGTTTTAACAATACAGTTCTCCGGGACTTATTCAAGTACAAAACCTAGCTAGCTCGTTTTACCTGTTAGCGTAATTGAAAAAAAAAATTACACTGAATTCAATTCCGAAACAATTCTAACAAAATACTCTATATGAAGCGGTAACCTTGAAGATGATACTAGAGTGTGCGTTAAGGGGTAGGTAATGGAGAAAATCACCATTGCTTTATTTCAACATTGACTGTTTACCTAAGATGGTAAGTAGAACTTTAAGCCGTACAAAATAACTTTCGAAGTTGTACAGGTTAAACGAGCTAGCTTCACGAGGTTCGTTTAAAAAAAATTCAATAAAAAAGTTGAACACCTGATAAAATTAGTGGAATTTTCAAAACAATACAATAACATTAAAAAATATGTATTTACCATTATGCTAAACAGTTATTTTGCACACGATGCATTTGCAGCTACAATCAATTCGGGTAAGCTTCTGATAGTTTTACATCGTTACGGTGTGCCATAACTGCATGAATCAATTATGAATATTACATCTATGTATGAAATATGCGAGTCTATCTCAATCAATCACAAAACCATTCGCATCTATGAAGCACTTTATGCTACTATTATAAAATACGTATACGAAATATTTGGTTCAAATTTCTATTTCTCCCCGTAAAACCTCACCGGATAAATTACTATTTTTGTCAGCATCATATGCTGGCTTTCAGGTTTTATAGGCCGACGAAAAGCGACAAGAATGAAACGGAAACGTGAAAAATTGATCGATAAAATGTGAAATTGCAAGGATAACCAAAAAGGCGAACAGATGAAACTCTACTTGACCAACTACAGCAACAATACAAGATGAAGGCTCCAACACAAAAAAAAAACAAACTATTGCTAGTGTACACTGAGCGATTGTGATACTAGTAGTAAGGAGTTAAACAGAGCGAACTTAACGCCGGTGGAAAAAATGATAACTAAGAAATGGATAGTATTTGAAGCGAACCTGTCGCCGTCTGCGCTTCCTTCACCATCGCTAGACGCAGAAGAACCACGCGATAGACCTCCTCGAACTTCCCCAGGTATCACCTCTTCGCTTCGGTTGACGGTGAAGGAGTTTTTGCCACGCTTACCAAACCCCATTCGACGTTTGCGACCTTTTTCATATGTTGGATGAAAATGATTATCAAAATATTGTCAGTTCAAAAATGTTCGTGATGAGATTCTTGAACATCGATGCGACACATGAAGCTACACTCTTGTCTGGTTTACTAATATATACAGTTTACACAATTCACCGTCGTATAACCCAATTCCTTTTTGTTTTTTTTTGTTTTTCTGGTTAACGTGTATTACCTAGCAACGCGCGCGCCAAACGCACATATTCTCACATGATTGAAAAGTTAAGAAATAAAAACGAACAGAATTCACTGATAATCTATTGAGCAAGTTACCTGTTGCCGACAGTTGTGAGGTGGAATTACTTTTCTTTCCCATACCGGCACCGAAACGTTCGCGATCCCTCGTCGGAGTTTCACTCTTGGGCGAACGTTGATCCAGCTTGCGCCTCGCATCCAAGCTCTGTATCACGGCTGTGTCACTTAAGCTACCATCTATCGAAAGCAAACATTTCGATACAAAACAACCAACGGAACATGTTCAACACTTCACTTACCTATCTTATCCTCGGGTGTTCCTTCATTGTTCGAAAGACTTCGGTCTAGATCCGAACGTTCCCGCAGATCTCGTTGTTCACGATCACTCAGGTCACGATCTCGCTCATGGTCACTGTTGTTACGATCACGTTCTCGTTCACGATCACGCCGTCGATACGAGTCCCGTCCGCCATTGTGCCCATATCGACTTCGGTCTCTCATATCGTAATCACTTTTGGGTTGCCCAGGTGACCACGATGGTGATTCCGATGGTGACGCATCGTTGATTTCCGATCCGATCGTACCAGGATGTTTCAGAGAAGTTCGTTTCGGTTCAGTACGCAGCAAAGCAATGCCATTGAAGGATTTGGAAGAATTGGAGGCGTAATTAGCACTTCTACTACTACAGCTGGAGCGCGGTGAAGAAGGAGACTTGCTATACTCAAAATATTCTGGCTTATCATTAATGCTAACCGAGCTATGTCTATTAGTATCACTTCTGACATTTGAGGTATCATAATATAAGCCCCTATCGGACATGAATTGGCCAATATCCTCTAAACTACTGGTGCGACGTGTGTCAAAACGAGATTTGGATCTAGTGGAGCTTTGACCGTTAAACGAAGAATTTTTGCATCTTGAAAATGGACTTTCGAATACATCATCGTCAGAAACGCCATCTTCATAGTCAGGCAGCGTATTTCTTTCATAGTCCTCTTCTTGGAGTAGTTCATTTAACCTCCCATCTCTGGGCAAGCGAGTATCTTTTCTATCACCAACATTTCTGTGTGCTCGTTCAATATCTTCTTCACTGACATTTTCAAAAGCAACCGCTTTATCTTTGGTATGTTTATTAGGAACCATTTTTCGATCAAACCGTTCACCTTCATTGAGGTTGTTTTTATGACCACCTCCACGTTTAACTTGGTGATCTCGTGCATCGCCAAATGACTGGCTTCCGCGCCAACCTCTCGCGAGACTTTCTTCACTTGAGAATTTAAAATCTGCTTTTTGTTTTTGTATTAGCTCCAGTCTTACTACATCTATGATTGATTTTATCGACTCAGTACTGCCATGTACAGCATTACTAGCGAGTTTGATCTCATCGATACGTGATTTGTTACTGACCTTTCGTTTTCGGGTAGGATTGCTAGCCTGTGCGTTCGCTGTTTCGTGGGATTTTTGTGAACTCACTTCAGAAGATCTAGTTGATTGTTTCGACTGACGCGAAACTGCTTTAGGATTGTTCTTGCTATTATCAGATGTATCCGATTTTCCCTGTTTCGTTTGTCTACTATTATGATGATGATTCCAGCCTTCATTATCATCTATGTGTTTTACAATGTCTAAAGTCATACTACCTTTGTCCAAACTTGATTTCGAGCCAAAGGTGCCCATCTTTTTTGTCTCTGTACCTTGTTCTTTCAACTGTTCCCCTAAGTCAAGTGACTTAGTTCTTTTGTACGATGAATGTCTATCAATGCTTTTCGCAAAAGGATTCCTACGAACACTCTTGGTTTTGTAGCCCGTATCCGAATCGTACTCAATATCTATAATTTGGTCGCTGGTAATCAACGAATGCGAACGGCTGATTTTAACCCTTCGGCTGCAGTGAAGCTCGTCAAGTCCAAAATCAATTTGACCGCAGAGTAAAGGCTCACTAGGAGATTTTAACATCTTCACTGGACTTGTTGCCATTGTATCAGAATCAATTTCCAGATCACTAGTTTCGTATAGGTCCGGCAGGCTTCCGATAGACAAACGAAACTCGGTAGCAAGTTCCGGCTCGATTTCAGTTTGGGTGCTAGCACACTTAATGTTACATAACTTTGAGGCGATCGAACTAAGATCAACAACTTTTTGTTTTGACGATTGGAGTATGATTTTGTTTACCAAGGGAATGGCGGGTTCCTTATTTGGCGCTCTCCGAAGGTTTGAAACGGCTTGTTTCTTTATTTCTTTAGCCAACCGACGGATATTATTCGGATTAAGCTTAGGGTTCGAAGTGTTTGTCGTTGCAACTTGCACAGGATGGTGGATCTGCTTGAAATTAGGTAGGGTTTGAACTTTATGGAACCCATTGTTTCGTAAGGATGACGATGCACGAATATTATACGATGCCAGACGATTGATTCCTGAGCTGAAAACACGTGATGGCGGTTCCGCTGATGATGCTTTCAGTAAATTTAACGGAATTATAGTTTTTTGGTTCAATGGAATACTTGGAACGGTGCTTTGAAAAGTATTCATAGAAACACAGTGATCATTGTAAAAAGGAGGCAACGGATTAAACGATGCTACAGGAATGTTAGAAGCAATTTCGGGTAGAACTACACAGCTACTGGAATTTACATAAGGAAACGAAGAAATATCGGTGGTTAGGACAGGCAAGTGGGATGAAGCCGCCCTAACTACATCGATCTTGGAGATGACAGATTCCGGAACCTCAGGAATGTTCATAATTTGTTCGAACTCGCTAATAGGTTCACCAAATAGATGTTCGCTCGGGAGAATGCATAAGGAAGTAGTTGCCCAACTCGGAGAAAGACTTCCGTACTGACGGCGCCTGTCTCGAAGATGCCTTGTGTTTTAAATTATCGTCAGTATTGGACAATGAAACAGTGACAGACGAACAATAGCATGGTTTATCATACCTTATTCCTTTTGATCCACGCGGTCGCTCCGACTGAGTTGAAAAAGCACTTGAAGTAACACTAACTACCGACTCCATATCGGAATCACCGAAATCACCCATGAAATCTTTATCCGGAGATAACGAGTGCCTAGGTCTAATTCTACTGTCTAATGAGTGTGTCGTCAGATCACTGTCGGAAAGTCCGGAATAGTGTCGTTCCCAACCTAGAACATGAAATCGAATGTTTTAGTGGAACAGTGCCAAAAAAATAACAATCCTACCACCCATCCCCGTGCTTCGATACGTCGGCTGATGATGGCTCTGGCGGCCTCGGTGCCTTGCAAAACGGCCTCCACTGCGCTCCTCGAAGTCCTGTATAAAACGCTCTCGCATTGCCGCATTTCGTGACACGTGAGGTACTTGTGGTAATTGTCGTTTCTTCGGGGAACCGGTTGGTGTGGCGGTCGCGGATCGTGATTGAAATCTGGGCGCATAATGATGTAATGGAAGAACTGGATATTCGGTATATCTATCATCTTGTGGCGAAAGCGAACCCCGGCGGTCGTCCCGATAGTTTTCACTCGGTGCCGCTGATTGGCTCCTTTGATTCATCGCCATCGTGCCGTTTCGACGGTAGGAAGAAGTTGCCTGGTTGCGAAATAGATACAATAGGATTTTTGTGTACAGTAATTTCATTTATATTGTTAGAAAATGTTTGGAAAAAGCGACATCCAAATATAAATGCGAAAAGTAGAAGATAGTACAAGATTTTTTTCAGTTTTCATCGTATCGTTCTACCCAACTTTGTGTGTTGCTCCAAAAAACACAATTGAGACAAATACTAAAAAATTAGTGAAATAATAATTGCCTATATTTCCTTATGTAAAATTGGCATGTTCAGGAAAAGACAAAGGTTCGATTTCCAAAAATTCATTTCCAAATGTTATATTTTTTGTAGTAACAAACGTTAATAATGGATGCAGTGGCAGAGAATATTTGCAGAATACCCAACGACTATTTTGGTTTTACCTACATGAAATTTGAATGCTTAGTAACAAGAAAAGACTTCACTTGCCAAAACAAACTGTAATGATTTGTATGCGAGTGTGAAACAAACCATAAATTATTTGTATGCGTGTGTGAATAGTGAACGACGTGTAAATCAATTATGCTATGAGTAACTCGAGTCGAAAATTTGATTGTTTATATTGGTGCAGGGAGCTGGAGCTTGTTTTTAGTCTTTTCTCCAACTGGCATAAAACCTCATCTTTTTGCATCAACTGATAATAATGATCCGAATGATTTATCATCACTTAAAACTATTTTATCAGCAATTACACAATCATACATAAATGCAAAAAAAAATAAAGACTGACGCTAAATTGATCTTTTCCAGCCTATTATGGAAGTAATGAAAACTAAAGACATTGAAACAGTTGTTAGTAGTGGTGTGTAATTTTTATTAGCACATCACAAATTTCTTTCAAGAAACAAAAATTTATTCAACATTTTTGTTCTAAATATTTATTAAGGATCTGTACCTACTTTCTACTCTGTACTCTCTTCTCTTCACTCCCTACTTTCTACTTTCTATTTTGGTACTCTGTACTTTGTTTTCTGTACTCTGTACTTTGTACTCTGTACTCTGTAATTTATACTCTCTGCTATACTCCCTACTCTCTTTTTTTAACCCGGCGAACGACCAAAATTAGGTTAAAACCGGGTATAAATTAACGATATAAAAACAATCTACTCCCTTTTTCCTACTCTCTATTCTCTACTCTCTATTTTCTACTCTCTAATCTCTACTATCTACTCTCTGTCGTGATGGACGACAAAACCAAACGTCAAGCAGATTTCCGGTATGGAGTTTTTCGTCTGAAATATTCCGATAAGTTCCGGAAGAAAAAAAATCATCAAATTTGCCCAAAAGTACTTGGTATGGCAGGCGATTTGTGGTGTGATAAGTTCAGCTAGCCGTGAATAAAGGAAAATGCCTCCTGAAGCACCATCCTCTGATCTCACGAAGGTGACACTATGTTTTGACAGAATTTGGCCTTGTGCTATCACGCGAAAACAAGTGTTGGAGTGATACGAGTGGTGGAAGGCAAGCTCCAGAAAACAGGGAATACCTCAAAAAACCATCCAGATTTGAAGAAAGAGTGGATGAAAGTATTTAAGAAAAATGAAAGTGTGTAAGACTTTCATAAGTGTTAAGTCGAAGGTTCGGGCGTTTATTCTAAAGGATAAAGTTAATTAAAACAAACAATGCAAAAACATTGCACATTTGTATTCATTTATTTCCTGATAGTTTAAAAACTGGTTGGCCTAAAGTGAATGTTTGGTTTGTGATCCCATTAAAGTTATCTAAACATTACCCAACTGGAAAATACTGCGTAATTGTGAAGACGAATATTCTTAAACATCCCAAACCTATTAAAAACGAGCAGAACTTCAGGGATTCCATAAAATTCGATGGGTGCAGTGAAAAGGAAGGAGCATGAATTCGGGATGAGAATCAAAATTGAATGAAACAAACTTTGTACATTATAATTCATTAGTAGTTCTTAGGAAAATTCAAATAAATCGACATAAATGGGCAAGAAGGTCGATATACAACTTACAAATCTCCCCCAATTTTTGCGTTGAAGCTATGTGGTTATTTATTGTTCCTAATATCCACAAACATGGTCGTAAAATATTTTGTCAACATTCATAACGTTTGTAATATTTTTCGTTATTCAAACATTTACTTGTCTTTTTATTATGGTGCTTCCTGAAACTAAGGATTAAGTTCCACAAAATTTACAAACCGTTCATTTTCAATTCAATTTGTCTTAAATACGTCTTACTTTACTATGGGGCGCCTTTTATGATTCACTCCTAACAAGAATGGACAGAACTTGATCCTGAATATCTCTTTTTCAATTATAGAGCTCTTAACCATAACATCATTCGTCTATCGGGTGACTCTATGTGCTGGGGGTAGGAAATCGAACCCAGGTGGGCTGCGTGAAAGTCATCACGCTATACCCGTCTTTTGTTATATTCAACATAGCAACATAATTTTTTTCCATATTATTGGAAATATGATCAGAAATTTATAATAAAATTTTCAGTAATAAACGATAACCACTAACAGCTCAAAATTAAAGTTTTCTAAAATATTTGGTGTGAACGAGCATTATGGTAAAATTCAATGCAAAAATAAGGCGCGTAAAATTATTATAGCGTATTGTGAAACACCAACAAATAAAAATGCGGAACATTTCCAGTGATTGAGTGCATTAGGTTTACAACACGTTTTGTTCGCTAATGACCTTAATGATGTATGATTATATGCATTCGGCATCTCAGAGCTAAGGCAGTGTGTCTTATTAAATATATAGTTGAATAAAACAAATGTATGGTTAAAACTCATGAGTATTTTAAATTGACTAATACTAGAAAGACACATTTGTGTATGTTGTTTAAAACGGCTAATTTAGTCATTCAATTTATAATTAAAATCATTGATTCTCTCACCTATAGCAAAATTGTTCATTGTTTGTTACAGATCAAAATCTGTGGCATAATGACAATACTTAACCTAGCTGATTCTAATTATGCATCATTTTATAAATGATATGAATAATATTTAAAAAAGTTATCTTTTATATAAAATTACAACTGGTTTGTAAGATGTTTACAACAAACATCTAGTTTGTGTTGTGCATATCACCGATAATGCACCTGTATTCGCAAGTTCCCAAAAAGGAATAATTTTAGTTGAAAAGGTTTATATCTGAAGAAAACTGGACTGAATATTATACTGATTTGTTTCGAAATTTAATATATCGCTATAAAATTAATATTTTAATATTTTTTATTCAAATTACTGTCATTTAGACATTCTAGGTGGCCACGAACGATTTGTTGTGGATTTTTTGAATTTAAATGAATGTATGAATGAACTTGAACATTGCATTTTTAATGTCATCGTAGTCGGTCTTGTTCCCTGCTCTCGAGTATTACGCTTTATATTTGCATCATTGTAATTCTGCAAGTGAAGCTTTGAAAAATTACAAAAAAAAAACATCTAGCTGATTGATTGCGATTATCGATATTCGGAAGTGTGGAAAAGCATGTCAGTTTTATTCGTATTCATGTCACCCAGTTATGTCTCTGACATTACCCACCCGTCTTTTTAATATTAAATTGGGCTGTGCTTTCAATCATTATTTTCCGAACAAGCTCAGTTTAAAGTGATTTTTGTTGCGTTTAACTAGTTGAATGTTGCAAAAAAATGTTCAAATATAAATAGGGGTTTTTGAAAAGATTTATGATCCCCACGTTTCAAATTTAATAACGAAAACAAAATTTTTCTTTTGACAAAAACTATTATTATAATCTGTTCAAGGGAACACAACAACACATGCTACTAGAAACCATTACTGACAGAAAATTAATTACTCATTAAAATGATCCGCGTCCCCAAAAAAATACTTTATCGACTCTTTGGGATTCGCGGACTACTAGTTAGAAATAGCTGCTATTATTGCAAAGTCGGTCACCTCGCGAAAAAAAATAGAGGAAATAGGAATGTTTGATCACAGTTTAAATCTGCGTTTCTTGCCCACGTTTTGACAGTAGAGCAATTCCAGGAATGAGTAGACGAAAAAGTGACAAAATCAGAATCGACCTTCTCCGATTTGGATGAAACTTTGCACATGGCTTCAGTATGGCAAACCATAAGTTTTGAACCGATGGAGAGGTCAATCCGACTCACGACTGATTTTTAAAAAGGGCGTATGTATTTTTGCATTTCACCAAAATTGCCTTTTTCAAATCGTTGTAACTCGGAAACCGTTAATTGTACAAAAATGGCGTTCAGGAAGAAGATTGATAATACATATTTCGGGGAATCGATTGGGCACTCTAAAAAAAATATACTGAAAATTTTTTTTGATATTTTTTCTCAATAATTACAAAATAATCCGAAAAAGTTAAATAAAGCATGGTTTTAATTATTTTTTAATTATTTTTTTTTTTAATTTTTATTTTGAAGCTTCTATTAAAACATACAGATTATTGGCTATCCCACGACCTTAAAACCTTAAATATAATTAAGAATTATTCATGTACATGTAATAATTGTAGATATAGCAAGCAAACAAACAATTCATGGAAAATAAAAAATATTGTTATAATTAAATATCCAAGTATCTCAAGAACAGCTACTTCTAGAAGAAATGATATCATGCACAAATTTATTCTACTGTTTAAATGATTATCTTTCAATGAGAACTTGAAATTTCGAATATATCTGTAAATTGTTTTAGCTGTAACTTCTTAATTTTTCAAAAGGCACGAATAAGACAGCCATCAATCTGTAGGTTTTAATAAGATCTTCAAAATAAAAATTATCAAAAAAAAATAAAACCATGCTTTTGTTTATTTAACTTTTTCGGATTATTTTGTAATTATTGAGAAAAAAAATCAAAAATTTTGTTCAGTGTATATTTTTTTAGAGTGCCCAATCGATTCCCTACATCTTCTTCCTGAACGGATTTTTTGTACAATTAACGGTTTCCGAGTTACAACGATTTGAAAAAGGCAATTTTCGTGATATGCAAAAATACATACGCATTTTTAAAAAATCAGTCGTGAGTCGGATTGACCTCTCCTTCGGTTCAAAACTTATGGTTTGCCATACTGAAGCCATGTGCAAAGTTTCATCCAAATCGGAGAAGGTCGAGTCGGATGATCTGCTAAGCATTTCTGGAATTGCTCAGTAGATTCATAAAAAGCCATCCTCAGCTCAGTGGTTAAAGTTTTTTACGATTTAGGGATTCACAACGTTGTAAAAGATATTTTTTTAAAAGTTTGCAAAAGAAGAAAAAAAAATATTTTGATACCCACGTTGAAAATCATTTAAAAATCAAGGTTAGATTAAAATATCACGAAAGTTTTTAATTCTGTAAAATGTGCAGTCGTTTCGAACATTCCGATGAGCGAAAACTATTGTTTATAAGGATCTCAGTAAATGTCTAGCTAGTGGATGTAACGAATGGCTGCTCATTTGAGAACAATAACACTCAGTCGATACGATCGTCGAAAGTCATAAAACGAAATATGTATTATAAATGTATTTCATATATTTGCAACAGTGAAAAAACTTTTCTAGTCTAACGCTTAAAATATTCTCATTCTCATAAATGTTGAAGTGGATTTCACAGGTTTCGTTTTGTGATAATCATTATGTAATATTGTTTTGACCTTTCTCGGCAATGACTTGAAAAATCGACAAGTAACAATTGGCCAAGTGTCATATACCATTCGAGTCAGTTCGTCGGGTTGAGTAATATTTGTGCATGTGTCTCTGTGTGAGTATTTGTAAGAAAATGTAACTCATTTTTATCAGAAATGACATAACTTATTTTCAAAAACTTGACCTCGAATGAAAAGTCGTGTGTTCCCATAGGTTGGTGTTGAATTTCATCCGGATCCGATTTTCGGTTCCGGAGTTACAGAGTGAAGTGTATTGAAAATTATAATCTGTCATTTAGAGCAACGATGCAAAAAAGGGAATCTTACAATTCGGCTCAAAATCATCTCAACTTATAGGTTGTGTTAGTTACTAACCCCATACGGACTTCGGCTGTACCGGTTAGAAGTTCCCGGTTCCGGAAATACCGGCGGTAAAAAACTCCAAAACGACTTAGGCTCAAGTGAAAGGTCTTATGATCTCATAGGTTGCCATTGAATTTCATCCGAACCCGACTTCCGGTTCCAGAACTGCAGGAAGAAGTGTGTTAAAAATTGTTATAAATCTGTCACGTAGAGCGACTATGCAAAGAAAGAAAAAAATCTTCAAAACTAATCGAATAACTGTTTACAAATTGAAACGGTTATGTTAGTTTTTTTCCCCAAATAAACTTTGTAGTTTTTGTTCATGTTTTATATGATTTTTTTTTGGAAGAATCTTCTAAGGATTTATATGACAATATGAGTTATATGAGAAAGGCATCATAAACCCACCCAGGTTTTTATTTGTGTAACAAAATTTGAAGTTGGATTCGCAGACAATATTTCAAGAAGCAACTGTAAAACAATTTTCTGGAAAAAAATTCAGAATAAAAGGTCTATACTAACTAATCACCTCACAAATATTTTCGCTTTCTAGGATTCGCCGAGTGTATGACTTAAGCATAAAGTTCAATTTTTGCTTTGATCAAAAGAAGAACCTGTTTTAATCCACCTAGTGGCGTAATGATGCCTTTCTCATATCAATCCTATTATCATATATAGTGCTATGGCATTTTTCAAAATAATTTTCTTCGATTCTTGAACGAAACCAAGAAGATTGTTGGGGCATCAACAAGTATCACCTTTAAAATGAAACAGTTCTCAGGTCGGTTTAGCCATCTCTGAGAAAACGAAGTACAGGTACTTTCGGGAACGGAACCCGAGAACCGGTATAATCGAAGTCGGTTCGTATGGTCATCAACTAACATGACAAACAAACTCTGCTAGATTTTTTTTTTAATTTAGAATATTTTATACGATTTTGACATCGTACATCAAATGTGAAAATCTTTGTTGAATCCGAAAAATACGCAGTAATTTTAGATAGGACCATAAGATCTTTAATTTGAACCTACACGGAAAAGCCAGCGATCGCAAAGTAACTAAAATACTAGTTGTTTTTCTGATTTTTATTGGTTAAAATTTGGTACAACTAATCGACTGTTGTTTTAACTAATCTGTCATTTTTGATTTATTGTGCTGGCAGCTTAGCAATGACACCCAACAAGTAACAAACAAGTAAAGAAACGTTTCAGTTGAGCAATGCCAAACACCCTGAGCGAACAATGAAACGTTTTAATGAGATGTCACTCGTGCAATTGAGCAAAGACACAATCCTAGCAAAGTTACTTGTAAGCAAAAAAATGTCTCAGTTGTTTCAACCAATTATTCAGTTATTTGAACTTAAAACGCCAATTGCAATAAATATTTTTTACTGTTAGCCTCTTCGGGGGCAGCTAATCGTTCACTGCTTGAACAACGAAATTTTACCTAATTAACTGCTTATATCTTTATCACTAAACTCACAAAGGATATGGAAATGAACCAAAAGATTACAATTCTCAATAGGGAATTCACCAGAAAAATGGTCACAGGGAATCAGGAAATTTTTTCTTCACATGCAGAATGGCTCGCTGGTGAACCTAATGCTACAGATACACTTTCAAGAAAATACAAATAGTACCACTTCACTTTAGCAGCAAATTTTTAAGCGTTAAGCGGTTTTAATAACATTGACATGAACTGTCCTAGAATACATTACTCTCAGATAAAATTAAAACATTTATACTGTAGGAATATCTATTTAACACATGGAAAACTTGTTTTACAATTAACTGTTATATTCTTCTGCATACTTTCACTTACATAAAACGACCATTACGTAACTAACATAAATGACGTTCATTTACCATTGAAAATTTTCAATATGAAACGCTTCTCGTGAAATGAAGAGGTTTTTTGTTCTGCGTTTTGCTGTCTTCGTTCTCCGCCAAGTGACAGCATTTGAATACAACCATTTCGGTTACTTGAGTGGTTATGACAAAATCAACAGATATGTTAGTTAAATCAACAACATTTTAGTTGAAACAACCAGGGCGAGAAACAACAATTGCAATATTGTAATTTTGTGATCTGCGGGTTCTCCGTGTAAGATTAGGAATATCGGAACTATGAGAAAAGCGAGTTAGATCTATTTTTAAGTATGAACATATCATCTTCCGCCGTTAATCGAAAACCGGGAACCAGGAAAGACAAAATCGATTTGTTTGGCCGTCTACTGATAATAGCAAGCAATTGGAGTATGTAGTTTTGAGGCCAGTACAGAGTTTTTTACATATTTTGATTAACCGCTCTAAGCGACGGTATAAAATTTTTAACACGCTCTACCTTATAATTATGAAACCGTAAATCGGATCCAGAAGTAATTCCGTATGGGACTACTAAACCTTTCATTTGAATCTAAGTTTGTGAAAGTCAGTCAAACCAACGCTGAGAAAAGTGAGTTCCACATGGTATATGACCACTATTTCCAGTGCTCCCGGAATTGAATACCGGGACCAGGATAGCCGGAATCGGATCGTTTGACTGCTTACTTATAATGGCTACCAATTGGTGTAGTTTTGAAGCTAATTTGAAACATTTTTTACGTGTTTTGTTTGGCGCTCCAAGTGACGGTATAAAATTTCCCACTTTCCCTTCCAAAGTAGCACCTGCAACTTGTTCATAGAAGAAGAAAATAAAACATACCCTACATAAGGGTCGCATGAAAGACACAACGAAATAAGCCGAATTATGATGGTGCCAACGAAATCAAAATAATGTGACGAATTCACATCTCATCATACTATACTACAATATGTTCCAACGTGACTTTTTGGTAACCTAATTCGTACGATATGTTCGCATTGACTGTTGCCAACTGGTCACCGCAACGAAATGAGCTTTTTCCATCTTATCAGAAGACATTTTTGAAAGCATAGAAAATTACGCTACACAGATTGGACCATTTGTAGTGTTTACCGTCCTTGATGTTCGCTTTTATGTAAGTTTCATCTTCCTTTTGGGATCAACACAAAATCAAAATAATTGGTTTACTTCGAGAAAAGACAGTACTGATCATAGTTCATTTTTCAATTCACACCATCGAGAATCTGTCAAATTTGAATTCCTGGCCGAAAACCTGTAATCTGCATGTACAGAATCTTGGTCACGAATTCTCTGAAAAATCTGTCAAATACAGATTAATCTGTATATGTGGCAACCTTGACAACAAGACAAAATTAAGTAATGATTTTATATCAGTTACCGTATTCGTTAAGATCCAAAATAGAAAAACAAACACATTGGTCATCAGCTCCTAATTGCATATGATGGGAATAAAATTATGAATATTTAGTGTTTGTCGTTGTTTTAATGCTTAAAATATCGATGGCGCGCACTAGGGGCTGGAGTCCACTAGGAGATTGATAGTAACTATTAGCTCTCTCCGGACAGTACCAGCCTAGATGCCGTGTGGAATCCGGCGGAAAAAAAAGAACCAAGAATAGATCCACTGGGTTCCTGCTTCCATGTCGTAAAAGGCGACAATTGCAGGAGTTTCTTTTCCTTTCAGTTATCAGATATTTTTAATGTTTTACTTCTGATTACTCTATTTTACTAAATTATCTCTTCATTCAAGCTATCAATTTCCGTCTAGCTTCGGAGAAAAGTTTGATTTTGAATGTTTTCTTCTTCCATGTTATTGATTGTCTATCAGGATTATTCTTTTCTGTTTCAATTATAGAGGCTTTAACATCTTAGGTCATTCGCCTCTTCGGACCATAAAATCTTTCTGACCCTATGTGCGAGGTTGGGAATCGAACCCAGGCGGGCAGCGTGAAAGGCATCGACTATCAGGATTATAAATTGAATGATAAAAATCAACTATTGCGCAAATCCGTTAATATTACAAAGTTCTACTGACACTAAAAATCCTTCCAGGTCGAGGCTCGAACATACGACAACTGGCTTGTAAAACCAGCGTCCTATGCATTGAACCGCCAGCCCGGGCTATTGATTATACTTGGTCCATAAAACCAAAGCTTATCAAACTCTCAACTGCTTTTTCCTTGGTGTAGAGCAAATCCAGGACTACCATGAGATATAGTTCCAGCAAAAGCAGTGTTTCGAGGGTCTATTTACGTGAGGGTTACCGTTCTTATCGTTCTAACAAGCAGACAAACCGAAATCTGCATCGAACCGAATGACCTGAAAAAACGCTTCTACCTTTCATCAAAGAATTCAAAGGCTCTGTAGAGTTTTGTTCATATTTGGATAGCTGTTACTACAAGCGAGAAACACTTCAGTGTTACCAAGTCTGTTTTCTCGTTTGGTATTTTAAAACAGTTATGGTTTTGATATAAGAAAAAAAGAAGCCTAAATAATTATGGATTTGTCCCTCAATATTATTACATTTTACTGCTACATACTCTACCAAAGAAGCAAACATTGTACTTGTATTGTATTTCTCAACTCTTCTCGAAGCGATAGTGCATTTCGAAAAATGCACTTCGCTTGGATACTTTCGCTTGAATGCTTTACATATTTGTTACAAAAACGTGTAAAATCAATTGTCTAACACATCCAACAAAAATAATCGTACTGTAATAATTGTGAAACATGCCAATTTTAACCAGTTTTAAATGCAACTTGGGTAGCTTGAAGTGACCAGATATGCGCAGCACACCACTTTGTTGACGATTATACGTGGTGTGATTTGTAGACCTTTGCGAAATCCGAACTTTTTGATCACTTTGTTCTAGACTCAATATCACTTTTTGGAGCCACACAAATAACCAATCTTGATATTATAGTTACCTCATTACTCATTTGATTATGAAATCCCTGCCCAACACCGGATACCGTTCGATAGTCCTTTGCTACCATGCCAGCTGCTCGTTTCCGTCCTTGCGGTGACATATCTCTTCGCGATCTCCGCTCCTGCAGATCGACCTGTAACCAAACGAGAAAGCAAGGGGTGTCAATACCATGCTATTTAACCTTCAATATATAGCTAAAAATTGTTTATCAATTTATTTATTTTTTTGTTGCTGGGATATTATGCTAGTTAACATATCGGGAAATCAAGAATAGTACATGTGGTAAAAAGCGTAGCAGTATATAACATTAACTTCAATAAAAGTAGTAACGCTAGTGTTGAAATATGGCATAACATAGGGAACTTTAGCACGTAACTAGTGAATAACAATAAGTGAAGCCGAAATAGTAATATAAAACTGTTGCGATCGTAAAAGCGTTTATCTAAAAATAAACCTGCCGTCTAGCGTCATATGCAACTTTGTTCAACATTGAAAATAAAAATTCGGTTATACTGTCAGAGGTTTTTTGTATATATGGAAAAATCAAAAATTGTGAAGTAAGCGTAATTTTATGCTTTAGTTTATATTTTGTGTACGCATTTTATCGGTTAAAAATTCTCGAATTACGAGAACGTCGTATCGATTTCAAAAATAATGCATGGTTTGTACCCAGAACATACGGAAAAATTGTATTCACTGCAAAAACGTCTGTACGAGTTGAAAACTGGAAAATAAAGCTGTGTTAATTGAGTTCATTAACCAAAATATATCTCGCACTGCTTACCCAAATAAGAAGTAATAGAAAACAAAATGTGTATGTGTTGTTTTGCATGAGAGTGTTAATTTACATATATGTTCAGTGAGTACAAAAACGGTCATCTGTATTTGTATTGACACTATCTTGACTGTTGAAACGACTCCTGTGGCTGCGAAGGAACAAACAAGAAGAGAATAAAGGTCCATTTTTACCTCTGGTGGAGGGCTTGACGAGCTTCCCAGGGATGATACACTAGCGCCGTCACGTCCAGTCATCAAACCATCGATATCGCATTCGGAAGTCGTGTCAGAGTCACTCAGCCTTGAAGTGGTACTCGGTGGCGATAAATGATCGGTCGGTGTTAAAATCATATCCAATTCATTGCTTGGTTCTCTGTCGTCTCTACGCAACTACGGATAGATTGTAAAAGAAATTGGTATGATTGGCGTTCGTAGATATAGTGGTCGTATTTTTTTTCTCACTGTGAAATCAAGGGTAGGTACAGTTATTAATACAGGAATATGAAACATACATTTTGCAGTTCAAAGAGCTTCGGAAGAGATTGCTGTCTTATGCTATGAAAATTCTACTCCATTAGTTGTAAACAGTTTATGCTACAGACATGGTGTAAGAATTACAAAAAACTTATACATAGTAGCAGAACTGAGTATAATCTGATTATAATTTGCACCGATAAGTACTCTATTTCTGTGATTCGAAAAATAAATTGTGCATAGGAACTGAACAAATATTGAATGTTTTACTTAACATTTCTTTTGAAGAAACTGTAGCAAACAGGAAATGAACTCAGCGTTATGGATAGTAAAAACAAAATAGTCTCATTTGAGGATCTATTGACGATGCGTTTCCCAGCATTCAGTTAGTCAACATGTATGTGAAAATGATCTATTCTAAAAAGAAGCAACAGTTAAACCACGTAGTCAAATCTCAAATGATCAAAAAACGTCAACAGTCACCTACACCGTGCTTGGGTCAAATGTATATATGTCTATGTATATATTCAAAAACACAGTACAATGAAAAATGATATGACAAACAGGTCGCAGTCATAAAAACATTAGTTGATGAAATGGCATTCGACTATTTTTGCTCAAATATAATTTCATTAAAAGTTTGCAACAAACGGCAAATCATTTAGAGCTGTTGAATTGGTGGAAACTAGCACTGTTCCAAATTCACACAAATTGAGCTTGATCATAGTGAGTATCCAAACCGAAATCACCGACAAAAGTGAAAAAGATACAAACTCATGTAAAACGATCCAAAAGTATACCACGAATTCTACATAGTACCGAAAAAGCTCTTTCATAAGTATCTCCTGGGGAAAGTGAAGCTCAAGTTCCAAGATAAACACTCGGGCGGAGTCAACATGTTTGGCTTGGTAATGTCTAACGGTTTGAAAATTCCCTTTGTTTTTATTCACGCTGGTGTTAAATTCAAAAGTCTATTTCGGTACTTTCGATAATCGAATGCTTGCTGGTGTGAAATTGAAAAAAATATATACGAGGTCTATTCAAAAAGTACCCGGAATTCTCATTTTTCAAAAAAAATATTTATTTATTCGTCTACACCTATATAGTCTCCTTCAAAGTAATCCCCCCCTAGATATAATACACTTATTCCAGCGTTTTTTCCAGTCTTCGAAACACCCCTGATAGTCACTTTTTGTAATGCTCTGTAGCACTCTCAGCAATTCTGCCTTTATCTCTTCAATCGATGAAAAACGCTGTCCTTTCATGGGTCTCTTCAACTTTGGGAACAGGAAAAAATCACACGGAGCGATATCTGGTGAATAAGGAGGTTGGGGCATGATTAAAGTCTTGTTTTTAGCCGAAAAATCACGAATAAGCAACGATGAATGAGCAGTTTTGGAACGAATTTTGCTGCCACTCGTTCCATGTCCAAAACATTTGAAAAAATATGATGGCATGAGCCAACTGATATGCCAACTTCATCAGCAACTTCTCTAATAGTGATTCGGCGATCATCCATAATCATTTTTTCCACTTTTCCCACATTTTCATCGATTATTGACGTGCTGGGTCGTCCATTGTTTAAACTAACAAAAATCGCCGAGCTCAAAAAAACACGTCTACACCAGCCGCTACAAGACAGAATGTAAACAATGAATACAGCTGAAAATTTCACCATACATTAGGGACATATGTACCAACACAATAATAAAAAAAAAAATTTTGACCACCGGACTCTCCAGACGCGCGCAATTAAAAAATTCCGGGAACTTTTTGAACAGACCTCGTATTTAAAAAAACATTCTAAATTGATTGGCACAATGACGCTGTAATTAAATGTAGATGCGCTGCTTGTTTAGAGATGATATTTTCAGCAAGAGCTGTCGAATCAGTAGGAAAATTTTCAATTACTTTGAAATTCATTTAAAATATCATAGTAGAAGTGGAAGAAAAAGTTTTTACTTTGAGGTGGTAATGTTGATCTTAATTTATTGTGAGAAAAATAACATTTATTTAGAATTGAGCATTATACTTGGTTCAATGTCATTTTTCAAATGCCCGAAAATAACAAACAAAATATCTAAAATAAATGGTACTCGATCACTAAACATTCTAGTACTCGAGAAATTATTATTGCACTGGTTTCTGTTTAAAAAAAATGCTGGTCCGAAGATTTTCTAAGTTTAATTGTAGTTTACAATAAAAAAAAAAGTATTAGTAATTATTTAGAAATCGATTTTCTTCTACTCCGAGTTTGTTTTCATTGCTGATATCTATTAGTACTATTGAATAAACCAAAAAATCGCTCAACAAGTTTTTTTTTTCAACCCAATTTCACGCACCGTCATCGAAACAGACCAATCACAGTGTTTTTCAATTCGTAAAAATTGCACGAAGATGCCTGATTCCGTTTCGAAATTCTTAAACGAGTTTGAAGTTACTATTAGAATAGTTGATAAGTTCACAATGTTCATGGCGAACACCTTTTGTTCCGAATATTTTAGTATAAAAGTTTTAATGAACCAATTTACACGGCAAAGGAAAGGCATTATCACACTAAAAATTGAATTGAAGTAATGTAGAAAATGTACGGTTTCAGAGAAACTTCAAGTATATCTTCCAAACAATATTCAAGAGAATATTCGAATATATCCTTGACGAAACGTACACAACGTTTTTATTACATAGATACATATCGATCCCGCTGTTTAAAAGTACGAATATAACAGAGAACCTGTTTTATTCCACCTACTGTGGTATTGTTCAAAATTTTTTTTTTATTCTTGCAAGACACTATAAAGATTGTTCGTGCATCAACTAGTATAACTTACAGAATGAAAAAATTCTCAGTTTCTCATGCATGAGAATCCCCAGTTACACAAGAAAATCACGAAACAACAGCAAAAATCCTGTTTTAATCAACCTATTGATTGATGCCTATCTCAAATTATTCTTGTTTTCATAATTACTAAGGGATTCTTTAAAAAAATCATTGAATCTTGAATAAAAATAAAAATGAAGCCAGCTCCGGTTTCGGAGTATTTGACCACTATTTCCGATATTTCTGAGACCGGTAAATTGGATCCGATATAGCCGAAATCGGATCATTTGACTAGTAACTAAATAAAATACAATTTGTAACTAGTTTTGTGCCAAATTTAGAACAAATTTGTCGTTTTTTTTTGCATCGTCGCTCTACATGTTAAAATCGATTAGTTCTGTTATTCCGGAATAGAAAGTCGGATCTGGATACAATTCAATAGTAGATTATTGGACCGTAAGGCCTTTCATTTGTACCTAAGTTTGCAAAATTCGGTGGAGTCATCTGTCGAAAATAGGTATAGACGTTTTTCCGTTTTTGGAGTTTTCGACCACTATTTCCGGTACTTCTAGATCCAGGAACTAGGAACCGAAGTAGGCTTGATTGGCCAGAAACTACAACTTGAAGCAGTTTTGTATATTTTTAGAATAATTTTTGCGTGTTTTGCATCGTCGATGAATTTTGTATGGGACCACAAGACACACACTCACACACACACAATTACATTCTTTTCGAGGAATTTGACCATTCAGTTTCAACAGACTTCGCAGCCGATTTATTGAGCATATTGCATGGCTAGTGCTACGATCCTACTGACACTTCCAGATCGAGGCTCGAACATACGACAACTGGCTTGTGCGACCAGTGTCCTATGCATTGAACGGCCAACCTAATCCCGATCAGTAACGAAGTAGCAACCAGGGGTGGTCGCTCAAGTATCCGGCCGCACCCTGTAAATAGAGTGGCGTTCACTTTTGATATGAACTAATTTTGTTACCTAGATAGTGACAAAAATAGTTCATATCAAAAGTGAACGCCAATCTATTTCGGTTTGATAGCCGAAATATAGACTGATTCATCTTAACTTCACGCCCAACTTTGGATTAAATACTAGATCTTGTGGTATGAACCATTGCACGCATTTCAATCAGACTTTTTGACAAAGCAAGGAGCATAATCAAATTTTAACTTCATATGATTGCAAATATGTTATAGGATATCAGCCTTCTGAAGCACTCTTTGACTGTAAAATTCATATGAGCTGTGGTTCGATCGTGTAATCATTTATTTATAGTGCGAGCCTTAGAGAGAAAGTAAAGAAACCAAGAAGTAATGATATTTGATTGAGTATCCCAGAAACTCTAAAGTTAGAAATAATAATAAACTACTGTCAGACCAGAAGAGACATCGCAATAGGTACACTACGAACTGCAGATAAGAACGAACGCAAATCAGAGCACAGGCAGTGAAGAGATTTTAACCCTTCAGAGGGCGCACGTGAGATACATACTGTTTCTCGAATGGACTCCTGATGAGGTTGTAGTATATACCATTCCGGTTCATCATCAAGCGGATGCGTAGCCAGCTCTATAATCACTTCTCCAAGGAAGTCATTGGCACCGTATCGAACGTAGTCCCATAAAGTAACCTGTGGAAGAGACTCGTTAGTGTTAGTGTGTATACAGGAACCGTACGATGCTGTTCGGTCCATCACCCACCTCTAATAGACGGTTTTGGAGATCGGCTCTCCGGAAGCCTTCGTACACGAATGTTTGTCCCCACCTAGGATCGTTGGTTAGAGCAAGCGTTTTCGTTCGTCGTTTCGATTTTTCACTTCGATCGGGAAGTAAACAAATCTGTTGAAAGAATATCGATTTAATATCATTGCGATCAATGTGCATCAGAAGGTACTTACTTTGGCGTAAGGATTTCGTGCTGCGCTGTTGATTCTCGATACAAGTCCTGCTGCGCAGACGACTGTCACGATCAGTTGAAGGGAGCTCGGTTCAAACCCCAGCTTCAACTGAATCCGTCCACCAACACTATTTTCCTGCTGCGCAACCGTTGCAGTCGGTGTCAGTCTGTTTGGGTAACGAAGGTTGGTGGAATAGTTGCGTACACTGTGTAAATCCGGTGATCCAGGAGACGTCACTAGTACACTCGGTTTATCACGTCGCTCGTAGCTTTCTGTGAAATGAATATCATATGGTAAGTATGGATCATTTTCAGTTCCACAGTAGGCACAAACAATTACATAAAAATCCAAACGAAAAAAAAATAGGACATTGATGTTCTTAGATCCCTAATTTTGGATAACCTAATAACACCTTTTAGGTAGCACATAACTGCTGTTTGACGCCGAAATTTTGAGTTTGCCAAGTTTGGTTACTACGTAAAATGTCTTCTACTGACGGAAAATTCATCTGCTAACTAATACCTTCTCTGTGATGCGTTTGAACTCGTATCGAAGAATGAGAGTTCCGCCAGGATGCTTGAGTATTTTCGCGATTTATCTGTATCGCACGTGTTACGAGCAATTCTACCGACGGTTCCAGTCTACTATCACTAACAATTTCGTACACGTCTAGTGCAGATTTACCGCGCAACGAATTGCCGTTCCATTGCACTACTTCGTCACCTGAAAACGTGTGAATTGTAACCAAAAATTGCAAGTAAACTGATCCGTAATAACCCCACACAGCACACAGCTACAGTAATGGATGGTACAGGCTCAACCATAAATCGAAGGGTTCAATCTCAAGTATTGGCTATAGTTCAACGTCTAGCTACCTTTAAAAATTCAAGTTCCCGATTCCCGCAAACAAAAGCTTTTGCTAATTACCTGGCCTAATGTGTCCTTCCTTGTCGGCAAGCGAGCCCCGCTGAACTTGCTCAACGATCGTTGCTCTCTCGTCGTTTGGTAGCACCTGACCACCTCGAACTTTAAGTCCTAAAACATCTTCACCGTCAATATTTCTTTGCAGTACCATGTGACCAATCATACGACTACCATCTGTCGACACTTGCCAACTTACGGGGTTCTGTGTGAAATTTCAAATTCGATGTTTGCTTCATTCATGCGTTGACTTTGTATGTACTGGTGTATCGAATGTCACGCTTATTTACTGAAGGAAATCTACTACCGGAACTTTCATTCCAACAAATCAATAACCAGAAACAATTTCGTTCAGTAACACACTGTGGCCAATTATTCTAGTGATATCATGATTAAATTGTGTAAAACAAAATATAAATGACATGTTGATGTGTAAATCAAATTCAAAACGAATCGAACCCAGATTTTTTTTTCCATAATTTGTAGAGAAGGTGAACTAAACAAGCATATAGACAGATGACAATAGTGAAGTGATGTGCATCGAAAACAGGCATCGACACTGAATGATAAAATAAGGACCAAAACGGAGAGGCATACGAAGACCGACCAAATGGAAAATTATTTCAGTGTATTTACAGTTCAAGTGAGGGAAAATCGATTCATTCGAATCGAACTTAATCACGGAGAGCGAAAAATCAAGTGCCCTTCACTGACGAGCAAGAGAAGAAGACAGACTAGGTCTTTGGTTCGGTATACAATATATAAATACATACAAACATGTCGAATCGAGAAAGAAAATGTAGACGTTGCATGACGTAGACAGCATCAATCAGGCAAATAACAGATGATTGCACGAGGAAGCTCTACACTGTAAGAAGTCCTATTGAGAAGAGTAACGGCAAAGTACAGCAGAGAACTAAGGCTGTGGAAGTGAGTCAAGTTCAATGGAATGACATCTCAACCAGTCGTTTCATGCATTTCTTTTTTTTTGCGAAAGCTGATATGCTCGAAAATCATAACATATACGGAATTGATTGTACTATTGTGGTATAACTAAAAGCAGTTAATTACGTATTCAATGAAATTAGTTTATCAGCTGAAAACTGCTGTCACGGATAAGTAGGGCGATTCTAGCAATTTGGCATAACGGTCGCTGTTTGCGTTTTTGGATCACAATGTTTCTCGGAAGTCTGAAGTCTAGTGAAATATTCATATGCACTAGTTGTTGGAATGCGATTTCTATAAACGAGCAGCATATAAAGCTGCTTAGCAGATAATAAGATCAATTCTTAAAGAGTTAGTGAGCTACAGATTGTTTTGTAACAATTATACTTTCCAAATTAGTACTTCTCCTTGCATTTGTGATTAATTTGAAGTAAAGTGTGCGAGTTCCAAATTATCCAAAAATATACTCTGATAGTGGCGAAACTTCTTACGCGATAATTTAGATCGTGCATAGTAATGCAATGAGTTGTAGCGACATCTGAACGACAGCTTGAATTACTTTGAACAGTTATGAATATGCCACAAGGTTCATATTGTTATGTAATTAATTTCTGCACATATCTAACGACTACAAAAGACATTTCTTCATGACACCAAATTATTAAGAGTATATGTGACTGCTAATAACGTAGGTTCGATATAAGCCAATGAAATTTTTCAAGTACCCGATTAACGAAAAATTACGTAACTTGAAGCATTCCATACCTAACAATTCTATTTATTGTTAGCTTCAACTAAAAATCCGAAACCGACCGACTCCGATATATTAATCAGAAATCAGGTTGATTAATGAAGTTGGTTAGGATAGGTTTCTTTATTAGAAAAACTTTTGATGATGATTTTTAATCCTAACCAAAATAAACTAAAATCACCCAAAAATTGGATTGATTTGAAGTAAAAAACATATTTCGAAGACTCTAACAGTTAAAGAATATTCACTGCAGAATGCATTTCAGTTAAAATAACTGAATAATTGGTTGAAACGTCTGATACACTTTTTGCTCCAATGCACACTCGTAACTTTGCTGTTAGTGTGTCATTATTCAGTTCAACAAATGACACCTCATTGAAACGTTTCATCTTCCGTTCTGGGTCATTGTTAGTGATGTCAGATCTACGGAAATCTCCGTAGATCTACGGATACGAAAATTTTCGGATGTACGGAAATCTACGGAAATATAATTATTTCTACAGATATCTATAAAAATTGATATTTTTAAACGGAAAACTATGGAAACTGTTTGCCTGACTACCAGAAAAAAGGTCTTTCCCTGCTTTGCACCGTTGAAGTTTCCAAGAAAAATGTCAGTCTACGGAAACGACATTACAACTATCTGGCATCGCTGCATTGTCAGACTCCATTGTACTCGGGTAGAAGTGATTTTGCAACCCAAAAGCAAATTTTTTGATTAAAACCTAACATTTCAATGGTAGAAATTAACATTATTTAGTTTGATTAGGAATTTAAAATATCAAAATTTAACAGAGTCCGCATGAGAAAATAACAACAGAATATAAAATTCTGTCAGTGTAATATTAAAGAAAGAACAAAATATTTAAAGACGACGAAATTTTCCGGTTTTTGATATTCTAGTATTCAGGATAGAATAATATCGTAGGTATTTCTTTTATCTAATTCTAGTGCAGTTTTTCAACTGTATTTTATTGGTGATAGATCTACTGGATAAATTGGATTTAATAAAATTGGAATTCCTCATCAATAGTGAAATAAGATATAATAACTAATTTTGATGCTAAACAGATATTGTACAATTTCTTGATTTTATCGAAGAAACATCAAGAAAATATCAAGTATCGCTATGACAACACAGAAACATCAAGATATGATGGTAAAAATGGTTAAAATTTGTACTAAAGCTTGCTTCATTTAGAATTGGAACAAACTTTTGCTCATATTGTGGCGCTCCTGGTGGACGGATTTGGAAGTTCTTGGCGCCCACGTGACGGGAATTTTGTCAGCTTAACGTATGATTTTTGACATTCCGCAAATCGACTGTACTTTGTAAGCATTCAACATGGAAGCCGAAAGAAGGGAAAAAATTGTGCACAGTTATTTGGAAAATCCATTGTGGTCTGCATCTAGGCTAGCTAAACAGCTGAAATTGCCCAAAAATACCGTATGGCGCGTTATTAAACGGTATAAGCAAACATTGACGTCGATTCGGAAGCCTCAAGCCAGTCGTCGGAGTGGAACTATCGACCAGAAACTGCGTGGTAAGATTTTGAAGACGATTAATAGGTATCCTAAACTGTCGGACCGTGATTTGGCCAGAAAATTCGGTGCTGCCCATAGTACCGTGAGGAGAACTCGACTCCGGGAAGGAATCTAGTCGTATCGAGCTAGCAAACAGCCAAATCGGACCATAAAACAGAATAGTGTGGTCAAAATTCATGCTCGAAAACTATATAACCAGGTGCTGACTAAATTCGCCGGGAACTATGTCAAGGCTGACTTCGGGCGAATCCCAGGTCAAAAATTTTACTTGGCAACGGCTCGAGGGGATGTTGCAGCCAAATTTAAATTTGTTTTTGCCGACAAATTTGCAATAAAATTTATGTTTTGGCATGGCATTTGCAGCTGTGGCAAAAAAACGAAAGTTTTCGTTACAAATAAGACATCGACATCGGAACTATACCAAAAAGAGTGTCTCCAAAAACGAATTTTGCCGTTCATTCGATCCCACGACCATCCCGTAATGTTTTGGCCAGATTTGGCAAGCTGTCATTACAGCAAAGTCGTTCAAGAATGGTATGCAGAGAAAGGGGTCTAGTTTGTTCCGAAAAACCTTAACCCACCCAACTGCCCCCAGTTCCGCCCTATTGAGAAATACTGGGCAATCATGAAGAGGAGACTCAAGGCAATGGAAAAGGTTGTCAAAGACATCAATCAGATGACGACCTGGTGGAATAAGATAGCTAAAACGATGGACGAAGAAGGTGTGCGCCGCCAAATGAGCCGTGTTACAGAAAAAAATTCAAAAATTCCTTCGAAACCGTGACGAATAATTTTATCCGTATTTTTTCTTAAAAGTATGAAAAAAACGCTACATTTGTATAAAAAAAAATCTTGATTTCAATAATAAATAACTGAAATACAGGCAATTGTCTTTGTTCCAATTCTATCTGAAGCAAGCTTTATTTTGATCTTTGTTTGCTATTCACATCTACCCGGGTAACGTTGCATTGCATTGTAAGCTACCTGCAAGATGAATGGCAAATGACAGCTTAGGAAAAACAACAAATCGACAGTCCCACGACAAAAGGGCCTTACTACAAATGACAGTCTCTCTTGTGTACTTTTTCTTTCACGATTTACCACACTGATTTCATAGTTGACGCCTAATTCTTCGCAAAACTCTCAAAGTAAAACCACAAGCTTTCGATTTATATTGGAGACTTTTGAGAAATTGCAGTAATGGCTTCGTAATAATCAAAAGAGAAAGTAAACAAAGAGAGGCTCTCATTTTCAGTTAGGTCCCTTTGTCGTGGGACTATCGAATTGAGTAGTTGTACTAAATATTACCAAACCAAACATTGTAGTTGTTTAGCGATCACGGGTTTTTGTGTGTAATTTATAAAAAAAACTTTTCTTACTAGTAAGCCAGATTATTCCGATAAACTTGTGCGAATATGAAACATATCACTTCCTCTCTTTCTTAGAGAATGTCTTTGAAAGCAAGTGCTGGCCTTTAGTACAAGCAAACCTCTACCAGTATTCTTAGATATAAGTTTTCAAATTTAAATTAATTCACTAATGAAAAAAATTTAGCTATAGTTAAGGTTTGAGGACAGAGATTAATTTTCAGAATGATTCATTGAGTTTAGCGGTCGTGTTGTATTTTTTTCTGACTGAAGAACAGCTGAAAATTGGAACGCTCGGGAATGCATACCTCTACTTGTTCATCGAATATCTCGGCTTTGAAGGCTTGTATCATAAATCTACCGTGACAAAGTCTTGATAATTTAGTTTAGATGCGATTAGTACTTAAAAACGTATACGTTATTGCGATAAAAATAAAGTCTTGCATTTTTCTGTGAAACAAAGTCAGTTTCAATGCATCCGCCATTTTTTTCGCTTTGGTTTCCTGATAGCATTTTGAAAAAGAAGAGAGAAATAAAATTGGCTCGACAAGGCTGCCAAACACACAGACATTCAATCTTTGTGAAAGTTGAATATTTTTTCATTGTTCATTGGAATCCATGTAATGTACAACCCATACGATAGATTAATGTGATAAAACTTCTCATCAAAATAATAAATTGTATGCTGTCAACCCGGTACAGTTTGCTCATATACGAGAGAGTACAAGAGAAATACGATGCGCAAAGGAAATTGAGCGAGCCACGTGGTCGATTCAAAACTCAACACGCGACCCTCTGTCCTCATACCCTAAGGGCTGAGGCCAGTAGGTCGCGTAAAACCACGTGGCTCGCTGTGCGTATTATATTTCTCTCCATGTTCTCTCGCAAATGTGCAAAATGACTCTCGATGTGGCCGAGTGGCCAAGATAGTTTTGATATTTTCTGTTACAAGTTTGACTACATCACATAAAATCCAATAAAGCTACCGCTTGTTTGGCAGCCTTGCTGAGCCAATTTTATTTCTCTCTCATGTTTCGTTACGTTACTAGGGAACTGGAGCAGAAAACAATGGCGTCACCATAGAAATCGACTTACCTTCACAAAAATGACATTCCCTTCATTTTCTATCGCGACAACATATATCTTTTTATGCACTAATCGCATCTAAATTAAATTATCTAGACATTGTCAGGATAGATTTATGATCCATGCGTTTTAAGGCGAGATATTCAATGAACAAGTTGAAAGACGGCGTTTTCAGCTATGCAATTTTTCCTTCAGAAAAAAACGACTTTCCCGACCGCTAAAGTCAATGAATCATTCTGAAATTTGCACAGAATAATTTAAACTAATTTTCTAAGAGATTGTCAGTTGGGTTTTTTGATATTCGTCACCGTTTCTGAGAAAATCTGATTTGAAGCGTGAAAATAGCCCTCTAAATCACCCTACAACACACTGGCCTTTGCCCTTAATAGAAATACGCACGGCGAGACTGCTTTTAGTACAAGAACGTGTCGCGAACAATTTCCATCACTTTTTGAGACCGAATATTGGTATGATTATGAAAGAAAGAAGTTATCCGAAGATAACGCACCCGGCAGTCCAAGTGGCAGGTGACTCAGTAAGCCATGTCAAAACGTCTCGAAGCAATGGGACTGATTCAGAAGCCAGCAAACTGGATTCTGTACGACTTGAACCCAAAAACACCGAGTTCCCTTGGTTTTCAACAGTTATTTCACTGGTAAAATCGAACAGTAATTGTAACTTTTGAACTTTGCGGAGAAAAATATTGCAATAAAGGTGCAACGCGAAAGGATCATCTATCCGTGAAACGTCATGAGGGAAGAAAATAGATTATCAAATGTGATATTAAACAAACACTGTGGAAAGAGTTCTTGATCGGTACTGAATCCAATTTGATCGTCTCTGAAACCATTTACCATACCATACCATTAACAGTTTTAACGGTTTCTGTTCTGATAGGCGATTTGTAGATGTGTTGAATTGAGTCAACCTCCTATAAAGTCTGACCAGGCATGATCAAAACACTGCACCGTTTCGTACGGGATACACTCGTTCTTACAAACACGAAAGAATTCAACTCTGTTCTCCGTGCCAGAACTCTATAGCAAACACCATGTGCATCAAATGAAACTCCGGTGTCGGTGTATGTGCACGATTGTTGGAACCGGTGTTTCAAAAAGGTCTATTCGCACTTAGCCGATCAGACCGACCCGACATTCGTTTGTTTTTCGTCTTCGGCTTTGACCGATCTGCCAATCTGGCAAAGATATTTCCTCTCCGATATTCTTGCACCATGCCGACACGCTTTTTGAGCGATCGTGTTTTACAATTCTACTCATAAAACCCAACAAGCGACTTTATCACGTTTTCGTTTGTTAAATGGAAGTTTAAATTTAATCGCCCTTATTCTGAATAACGACGTATCGTTTTTTTATCGTATTTCATTCGTATTCCTAATAACGCTAGCAAAATCAAAGGTAGCTATAATTCGACCGAACCATATTCGATCGAAAAACCAATACGACGTTATGCAGAATAAGGGCGAATATTTGTACAATGACTCACTATCGTAGAACTGACTCGATTAAGTGGCACCAATTAACCTTGATATTCCATAATGCTTAACACAATGTCGTTGGTCTCCTGAGTATATATTTGAGCAATGTAGAATATTTATTAATACCATTTTGATTTTTAGTAATATTAAAAAGTTTAAAGTTTTGGTTTAAAACGAAAAACATTTCTGAACTGCTTAATTCTATACTTAATTCCGGAATTATAATAAAATGATGCATATGAAATGTACTTCAACTACAATGTAGGTGTCGGTAATGAGCTCTTTTTTTTAACGTTGCAAACTTGAAATTTATACAGATATTTGGAAATATTTATCGAGCCTCTTTATCTATTTTCTGTGTTTGTATCAAGCTCTAACTTTGAACGATATCGTGTGACAGGGATGACGACTTTCTACAACCAACCTCTTCAGATGTTGCAAATACAATTTTCCGGTCGGTTAACTGTTTAATGAAACCAAGAGATGTGATTAATTTTTGATCAGTTCTTCTCATATGCACACAAAACCACGGAAAAGGACAGGCTCTAGTCAATCGCAATGTATTATAATCGCAAAAAAGATGATTAAACACTCTTATGTAACATAGTTTTTACAAAGGAAACTGGAGAGTTCATATTCCAAAAATTTAAGTTTGCACTTGTAACATCTCTCAGGATTAAAACTGTTTAAAAATTTACTACCCAAAATCCAAAATCATTATGCTATACTGTGCTGCCATTCCTGACGCCACATATAAAATGACTACGTTCTAGTAAAGATATTGAATCCTGCAATGAAAACCGTTCATTACTATAACTTACAGCCGCAATCAAAGATCGTGTACGTTGTTCTTGAAAATTTCTAGAATGGGAATGTTTTGAAGGTTTATTTGAGATCTTAACGCTTTTTGTAAGTACACCGAAACTTCCTTTACGATTTATCTAAGCTATACACTTTCGATACACTAACATATTCAATGATATATTTTGGGTTTTGAAAGTGTTTTGAACTCAGTTTTTACTTTTCATCTCTGACAAAAGCCTGGATAGTCATTCATGGACCCCATAAATCGCAAAAATAAAATTTGGCAGTACACGAAATCACAATCTCCTCCTTACCGTGGAGATGCTCTACCACTACTAAGCTAAGCAATACATCACGGAGCTAAGCAATACATCACGATCTCATTTGTTCGTATCGTTTTATCGATGCGCTAAAAATTGCTTTGGTTTAACCTTAAATAGTGTAATGTTTACATCGATCGATTTTTTTCAGAATCAGTCCAGAGATTACAGTGATGTTAAAGACATACAAACTGGTTCGAGCATTTCTTTCGAAAATCTTTATCCATTGAAACGATAGATCTGTAAAATGTACGAGATCCTTCATTCATACCCTTGGATCCTGAGTGATCATGACATTCAAGGAGTATCAACCAAAAAAGCGGAAAGATCATTGCGTTGTGAACCATGGAACGTTTACGATACCGATACCAATACTAAACTGAATGAACCAAATTCTTCGGTTCACTGAACAACAAAAATGTCCATCTCCTCTAACGCGTGACGAAGAGCAAGTGTATTTTCTCCCCTCGCATTGGCAACATTAACAAAAGCTCCTCTCTTTTACACATATAAACCACATATACAGTATGCACGAATCATGAAAGCGCGTGTTCATTTTCTTTCACATTTAGCACCGGATCACACCAAAGTGCTAGAGAAGTGCTCTCAAATTCTCTGAGTTGGACGCAGGTATTTTCACCGTAGTGTACACGCCGGTGTACACTCTGGTGTACGGTACGCTTAAGAAAAGTGTGGGACTCGCATATTCAGCAATAATACGATTTATCGTTGCATTTTGTTTTTCCCTACTGCAATAAATATTCTCATAGCAAAGCCAGCTCTACTCTCAATAAATTAATAAAAGCCAGTGCGCGCGCCACTTCTGCTCTCATTAGTTTCACCTCTTTAATTGAAAACGCATAATGACGAAATATTTAAAGAGAGCTTTTTTATTCCACTACGTGTCAGAATTGAATAATTTCGCATCGTGTGTAGTTCTGCGGTCGCCAGATATAAACACGATCATCTGTCAGAAAATGAAATTCCATCAACATTATAAAGCCAAAGCTCTGCATTCTTATCAGTTCATTTAGGAGACTAAAATAGATCCCAAAGGTATATTTTTTGCTATTGATGAAAAGTTAGCACCAGTATTAATTCCTATTTCACCATGCGCAGTTCTGTGGTCGGAAAATTTTTGTACACAATTCACACAATCAAACTAATGAAAACGGTTATCGATATTCGGAAGTTCGAAGGATGCGCGTCAGTTCTATTCGTATTCACGTCACACAGTTATTTCTCTGATATTAACCAACCGTCTTTTTGTACTTTAATATTGATGACGAAAAATCGTAGAAGTTAAACGATTGCTAACAATATCGGCATTAGCGAACATTTGTTAATTTTAGGATAACCGCAATTTACTGTTTCGCCAAGACGATTAAAGAATTAATCAATGGCGATTAAAGAGGCACTCAATTGCGTAAATCTTCGATTGCAGAATTTTAATATTTAGACCCGTCTTTAACCTAATTATGGCCGTTCGCTGGATTGTAGATTGGAATCCTGTCTCTTGTGAATACTATTCTATATTCACTGTCGGGATGTCTATCTCTCTATCTACTTTTGATGGATGTGAATAAAAAACAGAAAGTTAAAGTTCTTTTTAATCTACCATTTATAACCTTCCTGACAAAGGGCATAGAAACTGAAGAAATTTTCTATTGCCAAATCTAATTAAATCTAATTCAATATCTAATATTAGTAGGAGCTAGGTATGAGCAGTTCATAACTAGTTAGGCTTTACTGATTTCATCTTTTGCACAAAAGTAGTGCATTTACTTTTCATCATCGGTGACTGGCTCACGCAGAAAAGTTTGTCAGACATCCTCTGTATAACGATTTTTGGTGATACAATGGACACAAATCCAAAGAAACTTAGATCGGGAAGGGATTTTATGTTTGATACAGATCTAATTACTGCTGGAATTAACTATTAATTAAGTATTATGAATTTTGAATTTTGAAAAGTAAAAATTTCATTATGAGACGCTTTAAAACTGGTCAATTTAAAAAAATATATTGTACAAAAATAGAAAAAGGATAACCCCTTTTCTGTTTCTATAGATGTAAGTTTGATGGGAAGGAAAACCGTTTTGAAAAAAATCTAAAATGACGTACAATGTGTCAAGCTACAACAAAACAAAAGTCATCTTCCCATTTACACGATGTCGTCCGAAGTTAAACTCTGATAAATACAAATGCTATAGGGGAGACCGGGGCTAGTTGGCTGAGTTTCGCTTTCGGAGTTTCTGTACGCTTTCTGGTTAGACATTTCGATAAACGCTTTCCTCTGTCATGAAGGTTCACCTTCTGAGCACATGTGTGATTTTTTTTTCATTCCTGTATGAAAATCAGGAAAATAGTTATTACCAATCACATACAGGGGAAAAAAGCGGCCAACCAACCACTGAGTCAGGGTAGGTTGGCCGAGTTTTAAAAAATATATGAAACACATCAATTGTATCAATAAACGTTTTCATTAGTTAAAAAAGTCTGTATGCATCATTTTTATTATGTAAGTACGTGAAAAATTTCCCCTTTTTGGATTTTGAGTCTTTTTAACTATTCTGGAATTAGTTTCGACCGCATTAGTGAACTTTTTTCAGTTACCTTTCTGCCTTTTCCTCCATCAGTCTTCACGCTTACGCTTACCCCGGTAACCAGTAAGCACTAATAATGGCAGTGTAGTAGTCATTAATGAGCACCAAAAATGTTCATAGATCTATATCTGCCAACTGAAAGCTCACCACTTAATCACTAATCAATGGTCACTTAATCAGAATTCAGCTTTCTAGATGCACAAAGCAAAGTCCTGGCATTACATTCCTTTTGTGGAATTTGGCCTTTTTGTTTCAACAGACTTCGCAGCCGATTCTCAGTGTACAGAATCATTGCATGACTAGTACTATGGATCCTACTGACACTAAGAATCCTTCCAGGTCGGGGCTCGAACATACGACAACTGGCTTGTAAGACCAGCGTTCTATGCATTGATCCGCCAACCCGGGACGCTGGATGTACACTAGTCATAAATAAGCATTTTATATAAATAGCCGTATATTTTGCCAAAGTCGACCCTAATTCAATCTCAAGAGCGATTAAAATGCCAATTAGCGATTATATGCTGTCATAATGCGGCATTAGCATTTGCTCACTGGTTACCTGGGTAGTTTCATTTTTTACTCCTCCAATGCTGCTGTTATTAGAGAATTTAAAATTTTGGATTAATTCCAGATTCACGACCTCGACGCTCCTCCGAATCAGCCTTGGGGAGAGGTCTCTTATTTCCAGGATGGCTTACATCTGCAGCAGATTCTATACTGACGGACGAGTTTTGTTCGGGGTTGGGTCAATTTGCGATAAATCCTGTCAGGAACTCTAAATGCTAAAAGTTTTGATGGTATTTGATGCATAAAATATTGGAATCATATTTTCTATCGACGATTTCCAACTTTTAATGATTCTTATCTCTTATTTCTATTTGTCAATGATTTTAAATTATTTCCATTTCTTATTTCTCATGTATATTTTTCCTTATGATCATCAATATAAAACATAGAATCCAATTCCGTCCAAAAAAGGATAACATTTTACGAAAATCCAAGTGCACTTTACTCTAATCCAAAATTACAACTCGACCAACCAACCCCGCACAAAACTCGGCCAACCTGCCCCAATGAATGTTTTCGAGAACAATCACGATTAACAAAAATAGAAATGAATACCCTTTCCAATGGTACCATGTTTTTGGAAACCATATATAAATTGATCCACGTTACACGTATTACTTTACAAAAAAACGTACTCCTGCATAAACGACAACACAGAAACACCTAAAATTAATTCTTTGGGAGCAATCCTCAAGCGATGATTGATTTATTTTAGGTTACACTACAAACCCAAATATAACAACAAATGGAATTAGCTAACCGGTTATTAACATATCATAACTTGCTGCTTAATATTGAAGTACTTAGTAGCTACAGCACATTTTTTTAAATAACATGCTTTTGATTCTATCGATATATTCACAGGCACGTACTCAGAAGGGGGCACAAGGGGCCCGGACCCCTCCCGAAATCGAAGTAAAGTAATTTCCATTTCTTGGTTTTAATCACTATTTCCGGAATTAGGAACAGAAATGAGTTTTTGACCATCAACTAACAAGATCTGCTAATTAGAATATTTTACCAACCAGTTTTAGATAACCAAATATTTTTCGAAGCTCAAAAGTCAGTTTTCACAGTGATTACAATCAATGTCAAAATTAAAGTATTAGTACTGACCAAACATATAACAGTTTTAGCAAAATTCTGCGAATGAAAAAGATGTCCTGCCGCTGGATGCCGCACTTGCATACTCAGGTTTAAACAGATGAACGCGAGTACACTTCGGAAGCATGTTCGCCTATGCTGATGTTGACGGTATCTGTTAGTTACTGTTGACGAAGTCTAGTTCCATTATTATACGCCAGAGAACAGAATGAATAACCGAAAATAGACTGAAATCGGCACGAGTACTCCGAAGCGGCCTAGGTAGCAGCGGTGCCAGATTTTTCTCGCATCGCCAGACACCAACTAACCAGATCTTTTGCCAATTTTTTCAAATTTTACCAGATTTTACAAACTTTCACATTTTGTCAGATTTCTTGGTTCTTTCCCGGTTGTCTATACGATAGGTGGTGAGACCTTTATTTTTTGCTAGCTCAAAATGTAGCCCGGTCAAAATTTCCTTGTATATAGTAGACCCAGACAAGTATATAGTAGACCCAGACATTTTTGAGTCAGAGGCAGATTTTTGTAAAAATAACCTGGCAACTCTGCTAGGGAGGCTAAATTAAGCGGAATGGTTATGAAGTCGGTTCTTTGGGTTTGTCGGTTCTTTGGGTTCTTTGGGCTTGTCACTTTTTGTGGACTAGCTCGAAAAAAGAAAAACACCTTCGACAGCACGTATAAGTATGCATTATTGGAGCGATTAAAAATCGGGTTTTCAAGACAATGAACAAGAGCATAGTGTTAATTTTTGGAATTCTGACCGCTGCTTCCGGAACCGGAAGCCGGATTCGGTTGAAACAGAATACATGTCTATGAAACCTTTCATTAGAATCCATTCTTACACTTGTGTAAATCGTCCTAGTCATCTCTAAGAAATTTGTGTAAATTCCATCTCTAAGAAATTTGTGTAAATTGTGAATTTTCTGTAGTTGCATCGTGACTGCCAATGACGATTTAGAATTTTTATACTCATCATCATGTATATCCAGAACAGAGATGCAAAGTAAAAATTTCAAATATATTTATGCAGGGTTGAAAAAGTCTGATGCACGGAATTGGTATAGCGAAAAAAGGCCCGCAGTTATTTCTTAAGTCTGTAAATCTTTACAAACGTCTTCAAAATAGGTGATTTTCCAAAGTCTTCAAAAAAGTCTGCGACTGAAACATGTCTACAGCTTATTTCATAAATCTGCTGATTTACAAACACATCTGCAGGTCTGGCATCTCTGATCCAGATACGGAAGTTGACTCGATGAAATTAAATAGGATCATGTGGGATTATAAGGCACTTCATTTGAATATAAATTTGTTAAAATCGTTTCGACAAATAATCAACAAATTTTGCAAGCTAGAAGAGCTTGAATAGTTTCAAAATATTTGCTTCTTTTTACATCGTGACTTGACAGAAAACACCCTCGAAACTAAAGGTTTTAATACTCATCATTCAGTTTTTCCGGAACTAGAATTAAAATGTAAAAAATCGATTCCTTCCCTTTGACACATAGAACTTCTTGCTTCAATCCCGCATTGTCCAATCCAAAATATGTGAGTACATATTTGCTTAAATTGCTAATTACTTGCACTCACTCTTCAAAAAATAAACAAAAAATACTAAAAGCACAATAATCATCAGTTCGATGCATTATTTCTTATTTGTGGGCCTCTCCCGAAACGAAATCCTGGGTACGGGCCTGGATATTCAATAATGTTGGTATCACAGATGAGTTTAAATTTAATCCCCAACGTAAATCTAGCATTAATTACGATAGTTTGAAAGTTTTCTGTGCTCTGTTTAGTAAGGTTTCATCAATTAAAACAAATTACCACATTAATAATATTTTTTTCAGCATTCCAAAAATGAGTTGTGCTTAAAAGCACTCAACAGATGAAACGACTAGACTTCCAGTTTGGGAAACATTGTGATATTTACACGTCATCACGAACCTGCCGATCGAAAGTACAATCAAAACTGGAAAATCATGTAACGAAGCATTAGTCATTGCACTGCTGTTGCAACGATGTCACGGAAGCTCATGCAAAAGCAAACACCATTCATGCGAAACAGAACTAAAAATATAAAGTGCTGAATAGATGTGTAGTAACAGGCTGAAGAACTTGAAAAGAAACAAATTGGATTAAACTGTCTGTATATAGTGTATGGAACGAAAGCTGTTCTTCGGTGTGTGTGTGTTCAGATGTACAATATGAAGGTACCTTTGGGCCATCGCCGCGATTCGAATCTTCACTACTGGTGAACGTGCTGCTCGTGTCGATGCCGGAATCCTTAGTGGCAGAATCTTGGCTGCCCTGTCGTTCCGACTCCCACCGGCCCCAATCGTCGGTATCCTGCCCATCGAATCTCACCGTTTTCTTTCTCCGCTCGGTGAACCGTCGGCTGTCCGCCGGTTCATCCCAGTACGGATCCGGCTGTTCGTTGACAGCAGAACTGGAATGATACCGACTATTCTGCTGTATATACTGATATTGGCTATTATGGGGTTGATGGGATTGCGGCACTGACTGGTGACTATGCTGATGATGACTACTACTGTGTTGATGATTATTGTTATCGTACGCCGAAGAAGTAATGGTGGTATCGGCAACCACTACCTGTGGTAGTGGTTGCAGACTGTGCGAGTGCGTCTGCTGACTTTGATACCGATTGTGGTTCGTTCGGTTGTAACTATTTCTTTGCTGTACATCCAGCTTTCTCGATCGATACTCTGGAACGCTTGGATTCAATCGGGAGTGATTATCAAAATACTGTCTTTGGTGCCCGGCTGCAAGAAGGGTTCAAAGCGAACAACGCTCAACATCAAGTTTCTCTAGTTAGCTAGTTAGCAGATATATCAACTCAAGCGAAATACGCTACAAACGAGGGAACATAAGCAAAATACATAAAAATACGATAACAGAACGGTACAATGGGGAACAAAACCAGAATCCCTAGTTTTACCTGTTCGATACGTTTAACTCTTATTCAATTGACTTTGATTTCTATTAAAACAAATCAGGGAATATTCAACTACAGCTCGCCCTTCTCACCGTGTCAATTTGATTGACGTTTTTTTAAACATTTTCATGGAAGTCGCACTATTATTGCATACTGAAAATTTGCCAATGATTATCAACCAAATAATTACAGTTCCTAATTCGATAATGAAAATAAAACTCGATACAAATCGAAAGTTACCTACTCCAACTTAACGATTGTAAAAATAGAAAGATATGAGACTACAAGCACTGAAACACAATTCTACTAGAATATCGTAATGCAATAAAATTAGTTTTGTCAATTAACTCCAATTTCAATTGCAATTGTGGTCATTATCAATTTCAGAATTTTTGAAGCATTCCGGTCACTTCGTTAGTATAAGTGTATGACAAAATCAACACGATTTAAAGTCCTGATGTAATATGAAGGAAACTATTTTTAAAGGCAATAGATAATTAGAAGCGTGTTGTTAGACCAAAATGAGAAACACGCGTAAGCAAGTGAATACATTTATTCTTTCAAAATGTTCAAAATTATAAGTAAGTAACTATTAGGCAATAGACTGAATAGTGCCTCCGTTGAATCGAAAAATCTAACATAGTTAATTTCTAAACGAAATTTCATCAAACAAACACTATTTACGAAGCTGTGTTCGGTTTCGCACTTAGCAACGGGGATGTGAGCAACTCTGATATAAAAACCATGTTCGAAACTGACTTGATTTTCAGTTCAACAACGTTGAAACAAGGTTCGAAGCTACCTTCAAACAAACGGTTTGACAGCAGTTAGGGTGTAAACTGGGTTAGGTTTAGCATCAAGCGAAAACAACATAAGCATGTTCATCTTGCACATACCAATTGTCATGAGCAACTATAAATGACTACTATTGATGACTAGAAAGTCGTGACTTTGTTTCGATCGGCACGTCAGTCGAATCTACTAATTTGCAGGCGTTTTGGACCCATAAGTATGTTTCCAATTCCATTTGTCTCTGTTCACTTCATTGTGAACAAACAGGGTCATTGTATCAACAGTCATTTCGTTAGAAGAACCACTATGTTTTCTTGCGGATTACTCGACTTTTATTCGACAAATCGTGATAAAATCGAATGCAATATAATGTACATACATTAGCATAACCTTTTCAATTTTTCACAGTTATGCTCCAAGTTAATGAATTCTTTGTTTTTTCGCATTTTCGCTCTAATGACGGTTTAAAATTTTAAACACATCTCACACTGTTGTTCCTGCACCGGAAGTGAGATTCACTATCTTGTATTTCCGGAACCGGTAGCCGGATCGTGATAAAATTTAACATCAACTTATGGAAACATAATACTTTTCATTTAAATTTGAGCTTGTGAAGATCCATCGCGCCGTTTCTGATAAATTGGAGCGATATCCGGTTTGGAGCACACGAGCATTCTTCCGGAACCAGGAACTAGGAACGATGATCCGGTATACCCAAAATCAAAGTATTTGACCATTAACTAACCATACCTGCCTGATTGAATAGATATACGGCTATTTGAATGTGTTTAGCTTGATTTTTCCGCGTTATGTACCAAACAACGCTACTGAAAATGACATTTTTATACTTATCAGCCTGTTATTCCGGAACCGAAAGTCGTATCCGGATGAAATTTGGTAGGGTTCTATGGGGTTGTAAGACCATTTATTTGAACCTAAGCTTGTGAAAATTGGATGAGCGGTTTCTGAGAAAACCGAGTGCACTTCCTTAGTTCATTTTGCACAAATTACCCCGTAACTTCGGAACCGAAAGTCGGATCCAGACGAAATTCAACAGCAAGCCATCCCAAGTAGCAAACATTGTTCTAGCATTGTATTTCGCACTCAACGATTGTGCGATTGAAAAAATGCAGTTTGCTTGCATGAAGTTTCTTGTTTGATATGTTTCGTAGAAGTGATATTTGTTAAGTAGAAACCGAAAATGAAACTACGCAAAAGAACTTATTGTAGAATCAGTCAAATAAACCGATGTGGAACTTAATCCTTGTAGGTTTTTGATTTGGTTTCACAAGCAGTAATATGAATGATTTCCACATTTGTTACAAAAACATGTAAAATCATTTGTTACACATATCTAACATGAATAACCGTTCTGTAGCAATTGTGAAACAAGCCAATTTTAACAAGTTTTAATTGTTACTTGGGATGACACTAAGGGGCATTTAATTAGAATCCAAGTTGAAGAAAATCGGTGAAGTGATCTCTGCGAAAATCGAGATTTTTTTTTCACATTTTCCACAGTTCGATCCGGGAAAAATTCAGCATTCGTCATTGTCTTCATCGTCATCGTCTGGGAAATCTTCACTAAACCATTCTCGGGAGAGCCATTTTTGATATTATATACGTTTTTATTTCGATTATAGAGGATTTACTTTTGTGCTTATTTTCTGCTTGGGACAGAAAACCTTTCTGACACTACAAGAAGGGAATTGAGATTTAAACACAGGTTGGTATATGTTCCCTATGTTCAACTAACGTGTTGTAAAAGTGTTACAAAAGTGAGATTTTCTACAGAATTATAGATTATTTCGATGAAAAATAATGATTTAGTAATCTGTTGTACTATTTTATAGTTTATTTCTAAGAGCCGCCTATGAATAATATTTTACTAGCCACAAACAAAACAAAATATACATAGCAACACTTCCGGTGAATCTCTCAACGGGTGACCACGTTGTATCATGTTAGTGCAGTGAAAATTCGAGTATTTCGCGAGAAAGAAAGAATTTTTATCCGTACTTTGGCGACTCGACGTAGCCACACAGCGGGATTTTTCGCTTGTTGTCCAGTGGAAAGAAAGTCCATTGGACTATAAACGAAAATAATTGCCAATATAGCCTAAGCTGCTGTGTCATCAATCGACGTCATCTCAAGTAAGATGACGCCAACCAGAAGAAAGAAGAAGAAGAATACACAGCAAAAACTATATGTAATTTATAGGTAACGCATATCCACATGTGACACAATTCGTAAAATCGTAATTCGTCAAAATGGCTTAAATCTGCATCAGCTGCGTAAAATTACATGTTTCAGTACTTAGAAATACATCAAAATCCAAGAAAAATGTGTTAAATCAGTTGTAAAAATGTCATTTTTTATCTTGGATGTATGACGATCTCAGAAGGTATAAATTTACACGCTTTTTTCTAACACGAGGGCTAAAATAAGAAGAGCAAAACCCGACTGTGACCGAGTTTTGCACCGAAAATTGATATATCTAAGAAAACTACCAGAACAAAAGTGAGTCCAAAATGCCATCAAACGTGTAGATATGCATTATACATCAAATGATTTATCCAAATTAAACCTAATTTGGACAAACAAATTTGTAAAGTGTTCCAAGGAAAAAGGATTTATAAATCACGCTTTGCACAAAAAAGTGTCGAACTTTATTTTCTGAGGATCTACCGAAACCAAAAGTTCCTAAAACGGACAAATTCATACGAAATACGTGAAAACTCAGGGCCATACAACGTCTTTTAAGAAAAATTTGCATGTGCATCATCATAATGACTCCCTACCCTGCACATAAGATCAGAAAGTTTCCCTGGTTGCGAAATGGCGTTCATCGAATTAACCCTGCTCGTTTCATACATTATTTTCAGATAAATATTATCTTGTTTATTGGGAATATAATGTTTTTAATTGAATATGGTCTTAAAAAATTCTCATGTAAATGTGCAATATTTTAATATATTAAATTGATTGCACAATTGTGATATCAATAGACAGGTTAAGTGAGCTTCACTGTACATGAAGTAGAAATCTATCAACGTTATTATTCGATCAGTTTTATTAGTAGTTGAGAGAGTTTGCGATTACATTCGTCTGCGATATAGACTTTCCGGCATATTCTACGTAATATGCTTTCCGGTAGAGACAAACTTTGTTCATATAATAATGTACGCAGACTATAGAAGGGCAGTGTAGATCAGATCAGGCGCGATACTGTTCTATTACGGTATTGCGATACTGTTCTATTACTGTATTACGGTACTGTGGTATTACGGTACTACAGTACTAGGTACTTCGATAGCACATTAAGTTTACGTTATATTCGTCGTGATTGTCGTAGTCGTAATTCGATGCCGTCCAAGTGTTGTCCTAGTTCGTTAAAATATATTAGTCAGTTAATCAAGAATGAACGCGTACCACTTCATTACATCACATCCGAAGTGTTCCGCGGTGTCCCCATCCGTGCGAAAGCCGCGCCATGGCTTAATGTATTGGAAGTGTCCGCAGTGTCCCAATCTGCACGAAAGCCGTCCCAGGCTTAAGTTGGAAGCCGTCCCAGACTTCATATTTCCGTACAATTTAAACACAACGTAGGGTTCAGATGAGCCTCGTCATAATCGTGTGGTGAGCGCCATCAATATATATATTACAAATTTCCAATTTAACGTTTCGCAAGATATTCAAAATTAATAGTTTGAAGTCCCTTTAAGCCGAATTGTTTAAAAAAATAACATAAACCACACTAGGAATTCGAACATTAACGTAGTAAAAATGATCGGGACTCGGAAATTTTGATCCCAAGCCCGCCCCGACGCTTCGGGTAATAAAAATGAAAATTTTTCGGGTTCAAGTCGGGTACGAGCAACAATTGTTTAACGGGCACTAATCGGGATAGGATTTAAGAAATTGCATTTAAAGATTCAGATTTAGCTACCCCAAGAAGAACGGGATCGGGTAAACATTTTTTTTATTCAATCTGGTACGGGTCGGGTTCTACTATAAGAAAAAAAACAATTTTTGGTTCTGGTCAGGAACGGATGAATATTTTTTTTAATTTGATACGGATCGAGGTCACGTTCAAGAACTTGTATCCCTGACAATCTCTAGAGCGTAGTACTGTTCAATTATATTACTTGCTCATATGGGTTTCATCACATCCAGAGTAGTTCTATTGGCAGAACGAATAAGAGAAAGTTACGATTTTACATGACGTGTATGGTTCCAAAGAATGAAAATGGTCTCACGTAGAAAAGTACAAAAAAGATTAAAGCTGAAGGAGTCTTTTATACACCATTCATGAGCAAAAATTGCACAGATTGGTGACGTTCGAATGTATGTTTCGAACACAAATAAACACTTTTTTGTGTGTGAACTTACATATCTATAGGACGCAACAGTTCAAGTATAATAGTGCAGTTATGTTTGCGAAAACTTAAATTGACTACATGAAATGAAATACCTATTAGGATTTAAATTTACTGTAACAGCATGGAATCACTTCAACGTGCATAGCAACCACAAAACCATACAGCAGTTAGTATATCCAACATTTGAACAAAGAAAATCTCGAATTTTCCCATTTCAAAAGATTCCAGATTAAACACTCTATCAGTTAAACCGCTGTTCAATTCCAGAATAATTATTTAATATTACATAACAAAACTGTATATCTTGCTTCGTTTGAAGCTGTCTGAAGCTTAGTGTCATTTGTCTCCATGATAAGCGAAACTGTTTGAATCTTCCCTAAGATTTGCGTACTTGAAAAGCTCACACGAAACGCGACACTCTCTTTTATGTAAGCGAGTGAACACATGATGATGTCTCAGATTCTTCTTTCAATACTCTTTCTGCTTCCAGAAAATCTTCTCCAAAAATATATCCTAGACTAATGTATTAGAATTGAATTTCGCTACTTTACCCAGTTACTACGGAAAACCTATATTGATTTGTAAGTTTTGTAAGACCACATTACAAAAATAGCATAAAAAACTTCCTAAAGTCACCTGAAAAAAAAAACTGAGTAACTGAAATGATAAAAATTGTCATCATTTTCGAAATATGATTTTGACTCGTGGGTTATCAAAATATTTACACTGCTATTGTATTTCTAGGTAATTATGTTAACGGGAAATTAAATTCAATAATATAGTTTACTCTAAAAATCAATGTGATAACACTGTCTACAGTAGAGGAAAATTGTGTGTGAGTTTGAAAAAAATGAGTAGGTACACTGAAAAATGACAGAGAGTGCACATTACTGGAATGTCAGAGATACTGGTACGAGCAGAAAGGAAAAGACAATCAAAGAGCAAAATGAAACATAGAATTAAGGGAGAACCTTAATAGGGAAGATGTACACAGCGCATTACGAGTTACTCATGCTGATGCCAGTTTAAACAAAATAATAAAATTTTATCAGAAGTTTTGCCAGAAATGGCTTGGATACCAACGAATTATCCTTTATTTCAGCGCGCCAATGCTTGTCTCTTACAAATCATTTGAACGTTGGTGAAATTCTACGGAAAAACTGTACAGACAATCAAAACTAAATATTAAACAAAATTATCGCAAAGTGGAAAACGACGACCACACACACACATCAAACCGTTTTTTGCAAGTGATGGCATTGATATTTAAAAATGAATAGTTTGGTGTACGAAAATAAGAAGAATTAGTGCAAGAGTAGTGAAATTAGAAATAAAAAAATCTCTGATTTTATTTGGCACACCGTGAGAAAACCCAAAGAAATTGTTTCTGCTTAAAAAGGGGTTGTTGTTTTCACTGGGAACATTCAATTTTTTACGAGTAAAACAATTCAGTCACTGATCTTTGATTCCATTCCCACAGAATCAGATTTATGTAATTTGCAAATTTTATGGTTATGCAAATGACTAGAAGAGTTTCGCTGAGTATTAAAAACTAAACATCTTACTCTCTGATTCGATCTAGCTCTAGCAACTAGCGTAGACACGGGAGAAGAGCGTGTACATAACCTTCTTTACAGTCGAAACGTCATGACGCAGTACGGAAAGATTCTTTTCGTCGAAAGGCTTGTGTTAGATTGTTTCCCTGGTATTTGGAATGACATGCAAGTGTTACGTATATATTCCTTCATTCGGCTACTGCTTCGTACGTGAATTTTGGTGATAGTACGGTATATCCATGTAAATCACTGGTAACTTGCGAAAATCAAGTGTTTACATGTGAATTACGTGAACAACCTACGATAAACCCTGCGACGAAACTGCAAAGAAGTCACCTTGACCCACAGATAAGGACTTCTCATCACCAAAAACTATGTTCATATCAACGTAAATTGCAATGTGACAAGCGAACATAAACAGTTTTCATCTACTAAAGTTTGAACTGTAACTATTGTAAAACACGACTAATCCGCTACAATCAGCATTGATTGGTACGTTTCAAGAAGTACTAAAGAGAAAAATCGTGCAAAGCACTTCCGGCAATTCCAAATCAGCAACAACGTCGGTGAACAAATGGACGAAAATGTGATTTGTTAACCACCGCTCCCCCAATCCTCGCTGCATACTAATGCGAACGCAGTGCCGAGTGAGGCAACCGCCTCGGGCTCCAAAATTCATGGGGCGCCAAAACATGATAGAATTGGTTAAAAATTGTTGTACAATTAGTTCATGAGAATATTAACTTCTCCGGGAAAACTTTTTAAATTTAATAATGAGTTTACGATTAGTATAATACTGCGATAAAACTCTAATGAAATGCAACCGTAATCATTATCATTGATATACATGAAAATGCAATTCTACAGTCATTTAGAATACCGATCCGCCATTCAGCTACGACCGTAACAATTATTTTTCATGAGCAAAAATTACATTTTCTTAAAGGTATTGGGAAGACTCTGCATCTTCCCTGAAAGGGATTATCATTCCCGAAAATTAACTATTGGGAGATCCAAATTTAATTAAATGTGCAAGTGCGTAAATATCTGTACAAATATTCAGTGCACTGATATCACACGTTTAAACGTAAGAGAACTCTTCGAATTGTATACAGGAATGCGAAAAAATACGGAAGAAACAATGAAAAAAGTGGTCAGGTCGCATCGATTCGAATAGAGAATACTTCATATTTGAGCTACACACTTAGAAATATTTACATCTTAATAGATGCACATAAAAGGAGCGTCACGATTCACTTACATTCACAATTCAAAGCATGTAAATATAAGTCATACAATTAACTTCACAGTTAATTTCGCTAAAGCTTACATCGATACAAACGCAAAATTTATTTTTACATGTTAGGAGATGTAATATTTTGTCATCAACGAAGAAATTACGGTATGCTTGAATTTACGTCAAGCGTAAATTTCATTTTTTTTTCAAGAGTGTAGTTGGTGGTCGATACTTCAATAAATAACGAACAATGTATAATTTTGCATGTTTACCAAGCCGTACTCATAACTTCCCCAAACAGAGACGACAATTTCGTATAAGTTAAATCTCTTTGCATTTCGCATAGAATGGACGGACTATTTAAACTGAGCTTTTTCACACAATTGAAATTAGTCTTACATTCTGTGCGATTCGTTTGTGTTGTGGAAATGGATTCTATGCTCGTCAAACTTCTGTGCATTTTTATGCGCCGTTCGCCTTGCATGAGAGGTAATGATTTTTGCTGGAGTTCTGCTGATTTTTTCCACTTGAGATGCTGAATGACCTCCACCATCGAGTGTTGGATGATTCTTATCAGGGGTGACATTAGGCATTGGGTTCCGAGAGTTTTTTTAATGCCAAATGTCTTAGGATTGTCTAAAACATCGATATCTAGTGTCATCTCAAAAAAAAAATGAATCGAGAATTTTAAGATTCCCGAGATCGTGAGTTAATTTTTGATACAAAATATCTTAAAATTGACTTAAACGTCGAGATAATACCAGATAGCGACGATTTTTGCAGTTCTTAAGTATTTGGCATTAACAAAATTTCGATTTCAGATTCCCTAAGTGGATTTTTTTAAAGCATTTGAGATGACAGTAGATCTCGACGCTTCATGCAATTCTTACACATTTGCCCTAAAAAATACTTCGATTTTTAAAAGCACAAAATTCACAGTTCTAGAGTCGAGTTTTTTTTTCAAAAAAATAAACTTTAAAATTTTAGATCTCGATTTACAAAAAAAAATTAAAGTTCAGATCCCAATGTTTTACATTCTTTTAAGATATTTGGCATAAAAAAATGTTCGTTTCAGAAAATTCAAAATGTTCGTTTCAGAAATTTCAAACAGTCGATTAAAAAAATGCTTTATTATGAGATTTTAAATCTCGAAATTTCAGGCAATTCTAAGATATCTGGCATAAATTTTTTCCGATTTTTATGATTTCATACAGCTGTAATAAATATCTCTTTCAACAAGTAATATCATAGTTTTTGGACAACATTCAGAAAATACTTACAAGTTTGACCCCCCTATCAGAAAATTTGAAAAGAATATCGGTAGACTTCAACTCTAACATGGCATATCCACTTAAATCAAAATTAAAACCCTTTGGCTTGGATTTAGTGTTCAGTAGTACTAACTACCAGTTGAAAACTTTACTAGGATCTACTAGAGATCCTACTGACAAATTGAAAAAATCTGGGGTATACAAAATTTCATGTTCTCATTGTGATAAATTATACAGGGTGATTTTTTAAGAGCTTGAGAACTTTTTTAAACAATAAAACGCATAAAATTTGCAAAATCTCATCGGTTCTTTATTTTAAACGTTAGATTGGTACATGACATTTACTTTTTGAAGATAATTTCATTTAAATGTTGACCGCGGCTGCGTCTTAGGTGGTCCATTCGGAAAATCCGCTTTTTTATCGACAAATTTTGTTCAGCGATGAGGCTCATTTCTGGTTGAATGGCTACGTAAATAAGCAAAATTGCCGCATTTGGAGTGAAGAGCAACCAGAAGCCGTTCAAGAACTGCCCATGCATCCCGAAAAATGCACTGTTTGGTGTGGTTTGTACGCTGGTGGAATCATTGGACCGTATTTTTTCAAAGATGCTGTTGGACGGAACGTTACAGTGAATGGCGATCGCTATCGTTCGATGCTAACAAACTTTTTGTTGCCAAAAATGGAAGAACTGAACTTGGTTGACATGTGGTTTCAACAAGATGGCGCTACATGCCACACAGCTCGCGATTCTATGGCCATTTTGAGGGAAAACTTCGGAGAACAATTCATCTCAAGAAATGGACCGGTAAATTGGCCACCAAGATCATGCGATTTGACGCCTTTAGACTATTTTTTGTGGGGCTACGTCAAATCTAAAGTCTACAGAAATAAGCCAGTAACTATTCCAGCTTTGGAAGACAACATTTCCGAAGAAATTCGGGCTATTCCGGCCGAAATGCTCGAAAAAGTTGCCCAAAATTGGACTTTCCGAATGGACCACCTAAGACGCAGCCGCGGTCAACATTTAAATGAAATTATCTTCAAAAAGTAAATGTCATGTACCAATCTAACGTTTAAAATAAAGAACCGATGAGATTTTGCAAATTTTATGCGTTTTATTGTTTAAAAAAGTTCTCAAGCTCTTAAAAAATCACCCTGTACATTGGACAAACAAAGAGATCATTAGATATCCGTTTCAAGGAACACATAGCGGAAATAGGGAAAGCATCCAAGGTTTTGGTACGGGGATTATCACACCATTTCAAGTCGAAAGTAGCCTTTTCCGAAAACCATGATTTCACTACAAATGACATAAAAATCTTAAGACAAATTTCCAACCCATGGAAATTGGATTCGGCAGAAAGTCTAGAAATTTTCAAACATAATTCCACTTCTTTACTAAACAGAGACCAAGGAAATAGGTCTTTCTGGCTCTTTAAGTTACTACCTACACACAGGGGACAGACAAACATAGAAAACACTTAACCTCTCCCTACCCTAAACAAATTAGATAATTTTTCGAGGTATTTATACCATATAAAAGGAACAACATTGCAGCATTCTTTCAACAATTTAAAAAACCGCTAATACACTGAAGATTGACACAAATTGTATTCGAAATACGTATATGTGATGTGACGTTTATTATACATAATTTATAGTGATGTGAGATACATAGTGAATTTGTATAGTGACGTGATATACTTATAACAGAATTAAATGGTAATATTAAAAAAATTATCCTTGCAAATCTTTAGATTTCTTATGAAGTGCAGCAGACATTTTTTGTTGCAGACTTTTGCAACCCTGTCTGGAGACATTTGATATTTTTACCTGGCATCTCTGCTGAGACCCCAGTATAGACTGTAAAGTTATGGTACTCAATCATTCATACGAAAGTAGATTGATAAATAAATGTTGTTGTTCTATGTGACCAGCCAGCTTGTTACGTTTTAGCTTTGATTTTTTTTAAATTGAAATATTTTTTATTGAAATCTATTGATCATCTTTTTAAATTGATCACTTAGTATATCCGTCAAGCATATCATTGACCGATAAACGACTCATCACGAACCATACTTTACAAAACATGCCTCAATTAAAGGTCATTAACTGTTCAGAATAAAGCCAAATTTTAAATACCATTAAAGATCAGACGAATGACTTTCAAAATTACCGCATAGAAATTCGCAATGATTCCAACAGACAATTAACTAGCGACATAGACTTTGCACATACCTTCCAAAAGGACCTTCCAGTCCGATGATAATAAGGCACATGCATCCTTCAGCGTGAAATAAAAGACAATCCATACCACTCCAACCAAGTACCGATGTACTTACGTTTACAGCGCTATATCGATTCAAAAACTTCGTAGTCTATCCACGTCTAGGACTGAGCCTCGATACTCGATACAACAGTGGGTGACCGCAAGTGCCCTGGCCGGTAAAACCATACAAGTACTTGTTATTTTTATCAGCATCCGTTACAAAAAAAAACTGACATACTTCTGCTACTTTTTTTCATTATTACTTCTTCGTTCTTTCGGAGAAGCTTCCCGGTGATAGGACCATTATCGAATAAAGATCTACTTTCGAGGCCTATTTTTAGCAGTCGCCGTGAAAGCGATAAGTTGTATGTACTCATTCTCGAGAATCATACTATCAGAATCATATTGTATCAAATCGAATTGCTTGTATATAACTATGTATATAGAAAGAGGGTTTCCTACCTTCGGCTCGATTCGCCCGTGCAAAATGCAGTAATATGTGCAACGAACTTCACAGAAAGATATAACCTTCACAGACAATCAGTAACAAGCAGTAAAGTTAAAGGGCCAATAGTTGTTGCCTTGCCGTTTGTTACCTACTGGGGTGTCATTTAGTAATAGTAGTAAAATTCTCAAACTCTATGTTTGCCTTTTGTTGGAAGAATTACATCTGAATATTTCATCGACCAGCTTGAACAGCATTAAGTACTTCACGATAGCATTATTACAATTTTTCAACTGTCCTACAGTTTCGAAAGTTTCGGAAGTAATGAGGCAAAATTTCTACATTACTCAGAAATTATTGACCAACTAACTTCCCATTGACTTTAGTTACTTCCGTCTTCTGCTTCCAGAAATTGCAATAGCTATAGAATATTATTTTAATTAACTTTTGACTTTGCAATCGTGTTTCTATCGATGCTATATTTACGAGAAATAAAGTAAATCATCGTGAGATGATGGAGACACAATGGTTCCGTGTACTACGAATTACTTAAGTAATTTATTAATATTTTATCAGGCTATTTTTTGTTGAATACTGATAGAAAGTTAAACTAAGCTCAAGGCGTCTTTACGAAACAAATTACGAATCAGATTAAACAACCTTTTTTAACCCTCCTAGTGTCTAATGATGCCTTTCTCATATTACTTATATTTTCAAAAATGTCACTAGAAGATTCTGTCAAGAATTTTTTTCTAATCTTGAATAAAATAAGAAACCTTCTTTGTGTATAAACTAACATAACCTTTTCAATTTGTAAACAGTTATGTCAAGTTAACAAGAATTTTTCTTTATTTTGCTTCGTCACACTGAATGATTAAACACACTTTACCCTATAGTTCTGGAACCGGAAGTCGGACCCGGATAAAATTAAGCAGCAACCATTTCATTTGAGCCTAAATTTGTGGAAATTGATCAAATGATCTCTGCGAAAATTGCGAGTCTCGTTTTAGAGTTTCTGACTACTATTTCCGGTACTTCTGGAACTAGGTACTGGGAACCGGTATAGCCGCAGTCAGTTCGTTTAGTATGTAACTGAAATTTATATTGGATCAGTTTTGAGCCGCATCTAGAAGAGTTTTATCCTTTTTACCTTTCTCTCATAGACAGGCTATGCAATCACTTTGAAAACCGACTTTCGAACGAGTGTCATATACCTTTTGACTCAGTGCGTTGAGTACGCCAAATGTCTGTGTGGGTATGTGTGTGTATGTGTGTATGTGTGTATGTGTGTATGTAACGTTTTTTGCACTAATTTTTCTCGGAGATGGCTGTACCGATTGTCACAAACTTAGATTCAAAATAAAGGTCTTGTGGTCCCAATTCCAGAATATTATTAGGATCCGACTTCCGGTTCCGGAGCTATGAAGTAAAATGTACAAAAATTGTGAAAATAAGTGCACCAACTTTTTTCGGAGATATCTAAACCGATTTTCACAAATTTAGATTCAAATGAAAGCTCTTCAAGTTCCACACTAAATTCCTGAGTTTCATTTGGATCTGACTTCCAGCTTGAGAGTTATGGGGTAAAATGTGCAAAAAATAAAATATCTGTTCTTACTTTTCTCATAGATGGCGCGACTGATTTTCACAAACTTAGGTTCAAATGAAATATCCCGTGGTCCCATACGGAATTACTGAGTTTCAACCGGATCCAACCTCCGGATCCGGAAATATAGCGTAAATTGTGTTAAAAATTTTATACCATCACTGAAAATCAAATCTTCTCCAATTGATAGATTTTGTCAGTAGACGGCCAAAGAAACCGATTTCGGTTTTATTCCTCCAAGAATTAAAGAAAATTATTTTGAAGAATACCACAGTATTATATATGAGAGTATGATTGATATGAGAAAGGCATCACCATTAGATGGATTAAAACAGGTTTTTGAATCCCTTTTACCCTTCGAAAGCACAATGAAATTCAAAAGCAACCTATGGGACTATGAGATTTTTTATTTGGATCAGGGTCATGTCGCCGAAAGCCATTTCGCCGAAAGCCGTTTCGCCAAAAGTCATTTCGCCGAAAGGGTCATTTCGCCGAATGTCATTTCGCCGAATGGGCCACTTCGCCGAATGTCATTTCGCCGAAAGCCATTTCGCCGAAAGGGTCATTTCGCCGATTCCTACAAATGTCTTATAATCGTAATGGGGATCGATTAAAAATAAAGACAAATTAAAGATAATAACGTTAACGTCCGTTTTGTTGACCTACAATTGTACTTCTTGAATAAAGATTGATTCATTAACCTCAGAACGGAGTTCCCAAAGAAACTTGTTGACTACTAATCATCAAAGCAATTCCATAGGTATCTACCAAGCAAATGTATGTGGTATTTTCCGTTTACTAAATAAAAAAATATTTAATGCGGCTTCGCCACATCGATTTGATTCGTGTGCTGTCCGACCTCGCTACCGCTCATTCGGACCTAACTAAAGCAGAGAAACTTAGCTTTGAGTAGACCGGGCAAACGAGGCGGTTACAGGTTTGTATGCAAGAGGCCGCCGCTTCCGACGGCGGGTCGGCGGCCAACTCAGCCGGCGTCGCCTCGGCGGCTTTATGCCGCCGAGCCATCTTGGCTTCGGTTATGTGGCTGCGCCACATCAGTTATACAGGAGGCATAAAACATAATTTGACGTATTCGAAATTTCCCTTTCGGCGAAATGACCCTTTCGGCGAAACGACTTTCGGCGAAATGACCTACTCGGCGAAACGACTTTCGGCGAAACGACTTTCGGCGAAATGGCTTTCGGCGCAATGGCCCGCTCCCGTTTTATTTTATGAGTGATATTATTTGACACATACTCACACACATACATTGCTCAGCTTGATGAACTGTGTCAAATGGTAAAGAACCCTTAGCTCACCGGACCAATTTACAGAAGTCAATTTTTCAAGTGATTGCATAAACTTACTATATGAGAAAGGCAATAAGTGTACTTTTAAAGAAAAGCATCGTTATAATGATTTTGCAATAATACTAACAAGTAGGTACAAATTGAATAAAAGATTTACAGATTTACATATTTTTCACGCTATACAAAATTGAACAAAGCACGCTGCGAGCGGATCAAAGCCGGTGATGCTTTCTTTTTCCGACCGACGCGTACCAGTTTTGCATCGTCATTTTGAATGACGATTTGAATGGTTTGATACTCATAGCCCTATAGTTTCGGAGCCGCAAGTCGGATCTGGATAAAATTGTACAGTATTTTTTAAGACAATAAAAGCTTTAATTTTAATCATGATTTGAAAAAATCTATTATACCGTTGCTGAGAAATCAAAGTGAGTTCCAATTTTGGAGTTTTTCTTCACTATTATCGGTGCTTATGGAAGCGGAAACCGGGGACTAATAGTCCAACAGTAGTTTTATATATTCACTAACTAACATGATCTGCCAACTAGATTAACTTAACAGTAAGATTTATCAAAATTTGCAACTCGTTTCGCCATCGCTTGTGAAAATATTATCATGAAATGGAAAATTTCCACTAATCGCACTATAATACCGGAACCGGAAATCCGGATGTGAATCAACTTTTCAGGGACTTTTTGAAAAATTTCATGTCTATATATTTGTTTCTTTGTTTGTGAAAATCGGTTAAGAAATTTCCGAGAAAGTTGAGTGCGTAGTTTTTTATTTAAAATTTGTACATATTTCCTTGTTATTCCGGAACCGGAAGTCGGATCCAAAGGAAATTCAGAAACTTTGTATGGTGCCATAAGATCTTTTATTTGAATCTTAGTTTGTGAAAATCAGTTCAGCCATCTCTGAGAAACGTGAGTGACTATTTTTTTCTTTTATTTTGTGCATATCATCGTCTAATTCGGGAACCGGAAGTCGGATCAGGATAAAATTTATTAGCAGTCTATGAAACTAGAAGACCTTTCATTTGAGTTTGTAAAAATCGGTTAAGCCATCTCTGAGAAATTGAGTGACATTATTTGTCACATACACACATACACACATGCATACACACACAGACATTTTGTGATCTCGACAAACTGATTCGAATGGTATATGACACTCGGTTGTGAAGTCGGTTTTCACAGCGATTGCATAGCCTTTTTATATGAGAAAGGCAAAAATGGAGATTTGTCTGCTATATTGTAGGACCAAGATTACAATTTTTACTGCCACTAATATACAATATCCGATGTCATTGTGTTAGTGAAGAAACTGGTATATTCAAGCGACAAAAGAGACATAACAAAAGTGCTACATATCAGTACCCAACTCAGTATTTGACAAGACGTCAAATAACTGGAAATTGTGTGAAGAGTTCTGTCTGGCGAAATGACAACAATGAAGCGAAACAGAAAAATGAACTTCCCATCAACCGAACAAAATGTGAACATTACGTTCTTTACAATGCTATGCCTTTCTGAGTACCAACTGTTTCGTTTGACGCAAACACTGGAAGAAAAATGTCAGCAATTAAAGAACAGACACGAGTCCGTACTATTTCATCATGACAATGCACGGCCCTAAGTGGATTTCTTCTGTATGGTTGTCGATACCTCACCTTATACATTGACTCTGATTACAGATACTCCGAATAAACAATCTTTGGTCAAAAATTACTTTTTCTAGTGATTAGAGGATGTTAGATAGAATTTCATTTAATTTGAAAGCGAATTTATGGCTGCTATGATACAATAAAATCCTTAACTTTGAAGAATTTCAAAAACCATTTTGCGTGAGTGAGCATCTTTACAACCTAACTAAACACGAGAGAATTTGTACGAAACCCTAAGTATTCTATTGGCCAGAGCTAATAAAAGTCATTTTCATTGACTCAAAATAGACGAAAATGACGAAAAATTACTGTCACTCTCAGCTTTGCTTGCAAACTATGAGAAATCCATGTCCAGTCAATGACATAAGCGGGAGAGTAGTTTCAAAATTGTGTTTTGCCTTTCTCATATAGAAAGGTTATGCAATCACTGTGAAAACCGACTTTTGAACCGAGGCCCGGAGGGCCGAGTGTCATATACCATTCGACTCAGTTCGTCGAGTACGCAAAATGTCTGTGTGTGTATGTGTGTGTATGTGTGTGTATGTGTGTGTATGTGCGTATGTGTGTATGTAACGTTTTTTTGCACTAACTTTTCTCGGAGGTGGCTGAACCGATTTTCACAAACTTAGATTCAAATGAAAGGACTTGTGGTCCCATACAAAATTCCTGAATATTATTTGGATCCGACTTCCGGTTCTGGAATTATGGGGTAAAATGTGCAAAAAATTGTGAAAATAAGTGCACTAACTTTTCTCATAGATGGCGCGACCGATTTTCACAAACTTAGGTTCAAATGAAAGGTCCTGTGGTCCCATGTATAATTCCTGAATTTCATGCGGATCCGACTTCCGGATCCGGAAATTGTATACCTTCACTTAAAATGGGGAAAAACCTTAAAACAATTTCTAAATCGACCTCAAATCTTTTTCAATTGATAGTTTTTATCAGTAGACGGTCAAACAAACCGATTTCGGTTATTCTTTTAACAATCGAAGAAAATTATTTTGAAGAATACCACTGTATTATATATGATAGTATGATTGATATGAGAAAGGCATCATTACACCACTAGGTGGATTAAAATAGGTTTTTTTCTTTCATTTGACCTTTCAGTCATTTGAAGTTTTTAGTGAAAATCCCATAGTATGCAGTGACGATATTCGACCGAAGCTGACAGAAAAAGGTTTCACAATAACTTTTACCTGTTGGTGCTCGAATTTGCAGTAGTTTTGGTTTCCAAAGAGGTAATTGCTGTAATTACTTCGATTTGTCATATTTTAATCACTATTTATACCCAAGCGTCAGATTTTCAATACATCAATTAAAGAATGAGAATTGAAATTCTGCTGATGCTCCCTGAAGACGTTAGTTTGGTTTCGTCTTGTCCTGTGCAGTGAAACTTCATTCAATTCAATTGAAACTGAATGTGGAACACATTGACGATCTCTCTAATGCAGTAATCTTCACTCTCTGACACACACAATGTTTGCTGACGGCCCGAACGGGCAGCATTCAGTTCATCACTCGTTTCTCTTCAATCGCGGCTCAGTTTAACCACCGTCAGTTGATCTCTTGAAGTAACAAAATATCTCTTTCAATAGTGTGAGAGCGTCCTTCAAATGAGGTTCATGTAAACATTCGAATTGGTTCAAGATAATAGATGAAAGACAAACCAAATAGCTGAAATATCAATCACAGAATACACATAAATGAATTTTTTCCTCCTTCAGTTTTCATTTTTAATAATTTACTCCATTTATAATTAACTTGAAACTGAGCAAGCAAAACTTCAAATGACCTGGTACGATTATTCAACTGACGATAAATTCTGGGAGCTTCACTTGAAAATGGCAGCAAAAGTCAAATGAATTAGTAGGGATATGCTGACGGTCAGTGGCCATAAATTTCATTTTCATCTTATATTATTCGATTGAAAATGAAATTTTACCGCACTGCTAGAGGAAAGAGTGGCGTTGGCAATTATTCTCTCTCATTTTTTCAATGAGAAACGAAAATGCTTCGTCTCTCTTCGTTTGTTCTGGTGTCGGTCATTTACGAATGAGACAGTAAAATATTGAAAATGAGGCTGTTGTATTGTCTTTCATTGAGAATGCGTGTCAATTTTAAGCTCTGCTATTGGCTATAAATTAAATCACGTAATACCGCTTGTAGTATGATTACACTACCTACCAAGATAAACGTTCTGTCATAGATTGTACAAAAGAACTTTCGATTCCTATAGACAACAGAAATGGAAGCTATAGCTCTCATTTGATAGAAATATTAGACTTGTTCTATGACTTTAATAATCAATATCCAACTGTATCCAGTCCCCATCACTATTCTTCGGTGTTATTAAAATTTCAAAAACTAAACTGTCTTGTCAGTTGAATAAATATTATGTAAACATAACTAAACCGTACCATTAACTATATTAACACAGCTCAATTATCCATTAATAATCTGCAAAAACCGCGAGCCCGCATAATGTATTACTCCAAACAATTTACTATTTTTAGGGGACAAACCACATCACTAGAGCTTCATTTAAGCATCGCTATGAAGAATTCGTTTTCGACGTATGCAATAAGTTACAGGCACCGATACTGTTCGTTCAAAATTTGCCAAGAATACTCATACAAATCATTACTGGAAGCATGCAGATACTTTCGTACGGTACAACTAGATTTTTTCCGACCGCATAAGTTCCAAGCGCTACTGACCACCACAGTTCGACGAAAAGAACAATTCGACTAAACAAAAATTTTAAAAAAGAGTAAACGAATTTATTGTGAGCTCTTTAGCCCATCGTTATAATTCGGATAATGAATTGAAACATTCGCCCCGTTTGGATTGAGTTTAGACATAAATAAAATGCATCTAGATCTTTTCCAATGTAAGATTGGAGTAATTTAGCAACCCGTGACAACAAAAGCGCCGTCTGGTGCAAAATAGGTGTGTAAATGCTCCTAAAATGCATGTATAAAGTTACCTGCGCATTTAACACAACTACAGTAGCCAATGGAAGAAAAGTACATCCGTTTCTCACTAGTAGCGCTGTCAGTGTTTTCATACGGTGGGAAATCTAGGTTTACTTGATTTTTGGTTTGGATCAACATTTACTTTGATTTGTTTTCAAAATGCCAAGAAACGCTAAAATTCCAGAGAATATAAAACAGTTTATAATATAACATCGTTGAAACGGAAAAGGCTACAGTGAAATGGCTGAGATCCTTCTACTTCGCAAAAATACCGTAGCAAAAATTGTACAAAGGTTCAAAAAGTATGATGTGGCACTCTTATCGTCGACAAGGTCACATAAAGAAAACTACTCCGGGGAGAGACAGAGGTATTTTGAAGAAGGTAAACCAAACCGACGATTATTTGCGCCTAAATTGACTAGGCAACCGGAAGATAAGCACGATATCAAAGTGTCACCACCAAAGCTAATAACACATGGATCAATAAGTCCTGAGACTAAAGCAGAGATGGCGCACGTAGTAAACCAGTAACCACGTCTTTCTAGAGTACTAACCTTTGCTTGAAACGGGTCAAAATTTTAAGTCGATCCGACCAGAAACAGCTGAGTTATCGAGGTTGGAGTAAAGTCGTTTTGTAGTTTGTTTAAAAAATGGAAAAACCGAGTTTCGTGTTTTGATAAAACATTGTTTTTTAATGGGTAAACACACCGTGCAAGCGAAACAATGAATTGAAAAATGTTATCCGGACTCTTGTCCATCAAAAGCGATTTGTCGGTGGTTCGCCGAGTTTAAACGTGGTCGTACCGACACAAATGACGCGGATCGCTCGGGTAGACCTGTGGAAGCCATTACACCGGAAAATGTGAGTGAAGTGACAAAAATTATAATGAAAGATCGTAAAGTGAAGCTCCGTGAGATTGCTGAGATGACACAGATATCATATGGAAGTGTATATACTATTTTTCATGAAAAATTGAGCATGAAAAAGGTTTTTTCCAAGTGGGTGCCGCGATTGCTTTCGATGGAACAAAAACAGCAACGAGTCGATGATTCAGAAAGCAGTTTATCGCTATTTACTCGCAACAAAAAAGATTTCTTGCGTCGTTACGTGACCATGGACGAAACATGGATATATCACTACACTCCAGAGTCGAAGCGGCAGTCATCTGAGTGGCGCACAGCTGGCGGAAGCCGTCCGAAGCGTCCGAAAACGCAGCAGTCTGCTGGCAAAGTCATGGCGTCAGTTTTTTGGGATACGCATGGCGTGATTTTCATTGACTACCTCGAAAAAGGTAAATCGATCAACAGTGATTATTATATTGACTTAGGAAATCTCAAAAAAACGATCGCACATGCAGAGAAAAAAAATCCTTTTTCATCAAGACAATGCACCCTGCCACAAGCCGATGAAAACAATGGCGAAATTGAACGAATTGGGCTTTGATCTGTTTCCCCACCCCCCATCAAGGAGAACGTGCCATTTGAGCCAATTTGTTCTGATTCCACCCCCCATACTCGCCAGATTTAGCCCCCAGTGATTACTGGCTTTTTGCTGATCTTAAAAAATGCTCCAGGGAAAAAGATTTCGCTCAAATGGGGAGGTCATCGCTGAAACTGAAGCTTATTTTGAAGCGAAAGAAAATTTTTTTATAAACATGGTATTGAAAAATTGGAAAAACGTTGGAACCATTGTATCACCCTAAAAGGTGATTATGTTGATGAATAAAAAAAAAATTTGAAAAAAAATATTTTGTTTCCATTGTTAGTCTCGGGACTTATTGATCCATGTGTTAAAGTCATTTTCACTGACTCAAAATAGACGAAAATGACGAAAAATAAATGTCACTCTCAATTCCGCTTGCAAATTTTGAGAATGAGATCCATGTCCAGTCAACGATAAGAGCGGAATAGTAGGTTCAAAATTGTATTTATTCCTTTGTATGTCATTCCAGTCATCTTCGGTTTTCAATGCAAATCATATTCTGTGCAGTATCGATTTTATTTTTCAGCCGAAACTGCGAAAATAGAAAATAACAGAAAACGATTCTCAACGATTTTTACCCGTTGCGTTGGTGCTTTTTTGTTGTTTCAATTATTGAGGTTTTAGCACCTCATTGTCATTCACCTCTTCGGACCAGAAAATCTTTCTGATTCTATGTGCGGGGTTGGGAATCGAACCTGGTAGTGCTTGTATCTGCCGTATTATTGGTTTCCAAAGATGTTCTGGAGAGTAATTACTTAGATTTACCATATTTTAGACACTCTGTATAGTCAAACTGAATAGATTTTCATTGTATCGAAGTAAGAAAGAGAATTTAAATTCCATTCATTCTTCATGCAGACGTTTTCTTTTTTTGGTATCGCCTTGACGTAGAGGAATGAGTGACGTTGGCATTGATACTCTCTTTTGCTGCAATGAGAGGCGAAAACGCTTCGTCTCTTTTCGTTTGTGATGGATGCGATAACTTACGAATGAAACAGTAAAACAACGAATATGAGACTGTTGAATTGGATTCTTTCATGGAAAATTCGAGGCAATTTTAAGCTCTAGTCACCACAAACAGTACGGAATCGGCTGCACGAACATCATTTAAAGGGTACAGTTGAACTAGAGACGCCGTGGCTGTCAGCAAAAAATAATAAAAAAGGTTGAAATGAGCACAAGATCATATCTTGTGGATAATGTACGACTGGAAAACAACGAAACTAAAATATGATATCTAATGGTATCACACGCAAATTGAGTGGGCCAGAAGAAAGCTTTGATTTAAAGTAATATCGGTACTTTAGAAACTTGTATTTAATATATAATTAATATATTTTCAAGAAGTATCTTCGTTTGGAGTTCAATGGTTTTGTTAGGGTTCGGTGAGTTCAAGTTCATCGATGGAACAATGACAAGGGAAGTTTGTGTGGACAGACTGAAACGAAATCTACCAACAAATGTGCGAAAATTGATGGTAGGTCGTAGATACACATTTCAGTAAGATGGAGATCCAAAGCATATCTCGAAGTTGGTATGAAATTGATTCAAAGATCGCAAAATGAACATTGTGGAATAGCCGGTACAATCCCCAGATCATAATCCGTTAGAACATCTGTGGTCTATCCAGAAGATAATGGTCCAGCAGCGTCAGTCTAAAAGTGTTCGAGAATTAAGGCAGGTTATTACCAGTGAATGGAGTAAAATCGACTCGGTTACAACTGCAAAGCTTTTGGAATCTATGGCACAACGATGTGGATCTATTATGGAGGCAAAAAGCGAGCTTAAGAAATATTGAACATTGAGTGGATGTACTTTTGCACAAATTTTAAATAAAAATCATCAATTGCTTCCAGAGATATAAAGGGTTACAAAGGTAATTTTTTATTTTCTATTGCACTTTACATAGCAAGAAATTTAAATGTATTACTATTGGTGGATATACTTTCTTCTTTTTGTATTACTTCTAAAAATACTATCTATAATTTGAATTTTTTCGTGCTAATCACCTTGTAGTTCTGAAACCAGAACTCGGATCCGGACGAAATTCGGAAATTTTAGGTTCTATCATTTAAAGCAGATTTAGTCAAAATCGGTTTAGCTATCTCCGAAAAAAGTAAGTGCGCATATTTTTCCTTGATTTGCAGTTGATTCTCCGAGCCATGATTTCAAAGTCGGTTTTCACAGTAAACTCTCTGTATGAGAAAGTGGTCAGAATTTGTAAAATCGCTCTAAAAAAATCAATATACCCATTTTTTGTTGAAGTATTAATAATTTGGTTCTATTTGAGCATTAGAATGAATTTCTAGTTGAACGTTGAAAAAAAAATTCTGAAAGTTATAAAATGAAATTTTTTAAAATTTGTCAACACTGGGGGTCATACCATGCCGGGAAACTTCTCGTCTTAGGTTTTGAATTAATTGCTGGTCCACTAATTTCTCAACATATTTAGATTCAACGATTATTTATGGTGTTATGACATATTTTCCCGTGTTTTTTTTTTAATCAAGAACATTGCAAAAAAAATATATTATTTTCAAGAATTGTATAGAAAAAATTATATTTTTTTTTTGTAATTTTAATACAATAAGTTTAAATTGTATTATCTACGATCTGTGATAGTTTCAAATATATTTGTTTGTTAAAGAATGGCATGACTTTGTTGAAAATTTGACAAAAATTTTCGTTTTACAACTATCTGAATTCAGAATGTTTTTTTCAGAAATTCATTTTAGTGATCACATAGAACCAAATTAACAATACTTGAATTTAAAATTAGAATATGATTTTTTTGGGCGATTTTACGAATTCTGACTCAGAGATAAATAAATCAAATCATATCAGCTTAGAGACAAATCAGTCTTCAGCTCAGCTACGCCATCGCACGGCATCACATTGAACATATCATGTCCATTGTATGGATGCACAGTGTTGCTTTTTTGGCTTTTCTCTCATCTGTTTATATGAAAGACATTCAATGCGGCCAGCCTGAGGGCGCCATACTCGGAAAAAAGGTTTGTCGCTTATGATTTGTTCGTAGCATGTGAGAGCTGGATATCTTGATAGTATGCTGCTTTATCGAATAAAAAATTTAATGCTTTTCAAGAATGAGAAAACTAACCGAAAAATATGGAAACTTCTTTTTGGACACCGTAAACAGTTTACAAGACACAACAATTTAATGAGTATGCATTAAAAATCAATTGAACTTCTCCTCGGTGTCGAATAATTTGTTAGTAATATTGAAGACGTGTGCAGCTTTTCATATAAATCGGAATAGGTCGAGAAAGCTAAATGAATTGTTATCTATATCTGGAATTACTCATTGAAAGTGTGTGGAGAATTGTCAAGTCCCAACCCGCGCGCAAACCAATGCATGATTACAAGCAGCTGACACGAAAAATTCGAGAAATTGGGTGGCTTCTGATTATCGACTAGTTTAAAGTGATTGCGTTGTATTATTGTGTCTTTTCATAAAAAAAAACTTTAGTATTAAAAAAAATCTTGTGCGTTTTTGGCATTAAAATGCCTAACTCTTCACTATACGTAGCCGGGTGTCAATAAAAAATTATAAAACTAGCTGCGTTAGATTTTTTGTCATAATTTTTTTTTTGTAACTCTGTGTTCTGTGGATGGATTTTCATAATTTAACTACCAATCGATTCGGAAACATTTAACTTGATCATGTATGGCAACGTCGTTTCAGAATTTCGATAGCATACAATTGAAAAATTGGTTTGAATCGACCTATGTTTCCACTAACCAATCATATCAGAACAAATGTTGTGATTCTATCGATTTTTCGGTATAGGAAGTATTTACGTCATACAAGAACCCTTTTGCATCGCATGAACATTCGCACAAATGGGAATCTATAAATATGTTCCATTTTACAATTTTGACTTTAATGGGCACCCGTCCTAATGCTCAATTGTTTGAACTACATATTTTTTAGATTGTCACTAGTCAAACTAATGTTTTAAATACATACATGCGGCCCGGGCTGCCCGGCAAATAGCTCTATGCCTATATTTTTTCTCTATAAACATTAGATTAGGTTGAAATTGCGCTGTCTTTTAACAGAAATCTCAATTTACGAACGGAAGCTGAAGATTGCAAAAAAATATATTATTATAAATGCTTCTTGAATGCAATTGACGGTGATATATTAGTAACGTTTGTGTTTCATTGCCTATTGTTAAAATTTAGTGTGTTTATTTGTCTATTTTTCAAATTTGAATCTGTTAATGAGAGAGTTTCAAAATTGCAATTCTAATGTCATTATGTTCAGTCGTGTCTCATACACAAGCCTGTAATTTTTTCCTGATATAATCTGTATAATATGCAAAATAATAACCTTTCATCGTTGAATCAATGAAAAAAATCGTATTAGTTTCTGGTAATAAATTTTAAGTATATCATTTACATTTGCTCCTGCTTCGTGCTGAGTAAAATGATTGCCTTTCAAAGCAAAAATTTTATAATAACAAACCTCTGTTAAAAATTCACTTGGATTTAATATTAAGAAACATCTGGTAAATATTCACTTAGATAATCTTCAGGTGAATTTTATGAAGATATTCACAGTACTTCTTAATACTGAATAGAAGTATCACATATAACATCTTTTTAGAAAAATTCGTATTATTAACATTAACAAGTTACAGCATGTTAACAAAACGGAAGCGACATTCAGGATAGGAATCCCAATTAAGAAATGTCCTAAAAAGTTCCAAAATTGCAATTGAAGCCCAATGCTTTAGTGGCTGAACTTTCAAATGTTGAAGCCTAAATGAATTACTTCTAGCATTGCATAATTTAAACATATGTTCTAAAATCATAAAGGATACTCTCGAGCCAGTTATATTTCAACATGAGCAGCTCCAGAATGTATTAATATTTCGAGTCGCATCTCGTTTTACTAGATTCAAAGTCCAAACAATCTAAGAAACAAAATCAGCAAGAAACTTTACGAAGGGAAAATAAAACTGAACAATTCTACGGAAGACCAACTCATAACGACAAGTGCAACTTGACCAAGTAATAAGTGTTCTACGTCACGAAACATTGAAAAACAAGTTTGCGAAACTCACATTAGCGCAAATAGGATCACTACCGACATCGTTATCCAAAGTTACATAAATTGATCACACTATTAGCTTTCCGTTGGCCGCGTCGTGGCCACCAGGCGGGATTGTCCTGGTCGGTTTGAAAGATGAAACCAGATTAATTGTTGCAGATTGTTTTGTTCCTGGCAAACAGTCTCCCTTCCTTCGGCTGGGCCGATTGCTTGCTGTCCTTGCTATCCAGCGGAAGAACACGGACCGGACCGGTACAAACGAATGTAGTAAATCAATAAACAACACTTGTAAGTTACGTTTTGCCCGTTTCATATGATATCGTGGCTATTTTTAGCACGTTCAGTACACTCACACTGCTGTACGCAAAGTTTCCGCAGTTAAATATAGACCGAGAGCATCACCAGAGAGCGGAGAGACTTTGGCGGTTCGGGTCCATCGAATCAAGAACTACGCACCAGTTTATGGCAAAAGCACTAATAGAGATCACATTCCCTGCAGCATTGTTTTGTGACTATTTGGCTGAGAAGGAGAACTATTTTTCAATTTCACAAAGTCGAAAAAAAATCACTGGAATTAACGAAGAACTAGCGCCACTAGATTTTTTATCATTCCACAATATTCTTTTTCCGTACTGGGCTATGGAAAATCGAAACAACGCCCGGTGTTTACGTACCCAAAGCGATTGCGAAAAATTAAGCTATCTACCACAGTCCTCCCGTGATACATTTTCCATAGGAAGGAGATTTACAATCCGAGTGGCAACTACTCTAGTCAACAATGACAATCCGCACAGCAGTTAATTCCTTTGCACTACTGTGATTCCTAAATCCTGTGTTAGAGATAATCCGATTTTTTGCACAATTTTACTTCCAACCGTTCCTCACGAGCTTTTCGTTTTTCAGTAACTGTCTCGTTTAGCTGGCAGGAGCTAACTAAATATGCGAAGGAAAATTTACATGAGCTGCCCTTTCTCCGTCTGGACACTCAGTACATGTGGAAAAGGCTTTTCCTTTCGCTCATTTTCTCTCTCTCTCTCTCGCTGTTTCCTGTAACCAGTCTCAGCCTTCGAAGTGTTCTCGGTACTGTGTCTCGAACGGTAATGCGTCCCACGCCGGGGATATTATGTGAGCAATCCCCGAGAACTCAGCCAAGTACACGCAAATGTACACGTGAGACACTCACGTGCCGTCTGCTGGTTTGCAAAGAACACAAGACTAGTTCGCTTTTTTCCAGAGAAGGAAAATTTGTGTGATACAATCACCATTGTGTGTTTCGAGGCTATCATCATTGCGTATTTTTGGGGAGTTCGACTGGAGTTCTTACTTCAGCAACATTATTAACGAAAGCATTTTCCTCCGACAAAAAAATAAATCGATGATAACATCAATTAAACATTTAAACACATGCCATACATGCGAATTTTCTAACCAAAGTACAGACTCCAAGCCAAAAACGGGTTCATTTCTGGAATGCAGCTTTTCCACAAAAGTGTGGAAAATCCGTCTCGCGTTTCAAAACACTCCCGGGATCGGATGATTCTCGATCGGAACCCAGGATTTGGTGGCAAACGGAACGATAATTTCAAAACTCAGCAAAATGCATTGCTTAAGCCGATTAGGCGAAACCCGAACGTTTACATCCGTGATGAGCCTGAAAAAGTCAAGAAACTAAGTGCAACAAGCTGTACAACTAACAAACTTTGACTGCGTGGTTATGGATTATGAGACAAATGTCAAACAGTTTCCTGATCTTGAATTTCATACCACATTACAACACGGCAAGCTGTTGAGTTGGCGACTTCCACTAAAACTAACTTGGTTACTTGGTTTGACAGACTCTTTGCACCTTTTAAAGTGGTTTGAAGAGAAAAATTTTCATACCCCTAGGAACGATTATCAAACAATTTTACGTCATCGAGTATCAGCAAAAAGGCAACTTCCTTCCATCTTAAATCGCACGAGCTCTGTAGCTTTTTGAGCCGATTTGGCATCTTGCCACTATTGTAAGGTGGATCAGGAATGCGAGAACAAAAATCATAAGAAAGTGATTGGGCATTGCGAAGTGACTGGGACTGGTAATGCTGTTCAGAACTTAATTTGTTCCCATTAAACGTACAGCACACAAGACTAGTGGTAATCTTCTTACGAACGAACGTGAGGTGATCGATAGGTGAAAGCAGTACTATGACGAGCATCTGAATGGTGAAGCACAAGATACAGAGAACGGCACAGGAATCAATCTGGGTGCACGCTCAGCCGACGACAGATTCCCAGCACCTGATCTGTCGGAGATAAGTGAGGAGATCGGCAAGCTAAGGAACAACAAAGCCGCAGGCAATGACCAGTTACCAGGCGAGCTACTCAAACCTGGAGGATAGGCACTGGCTAGAGCGCTGCACTGGATGATTTCTAAGATTTGGGAGGAGGAAATTCTACATGTGAACACGCCGGTGAACACTCTGGTGTATCGCAAAATCAACAAAATAAATCAATTTATCAGTTCGGGTTTACATCTCATCCAAGTCAGTCGATAAAACAAAACCGCTTACGTTGGAAACAGAAGAAACCAAGTACAGTATTGGGTAGTGAACAATAGACCTCGAAAATGAGTGAGCCAAACGAACAAAAGCTACCGCCGACACGAAAGAATACAATTGTTGTTGACTTCAGGCAGTGAAAAATTCGACCTTCGATACGAGAACTTGGAGGTTTGCTTAAGGAGCAAATGCAGCTGGACATTAAACGTGTGCATTTACTTCAATGCAATAAGACGAATAATATTGTTTATATCCATTTTTATAAAGAGTTGGATGCAATTCAATTCGCTTAAGACAATAACAATGTGCACTATGTGGAACACGAGAACATTAGGTACAACATTCCAGTATATATGGATGATAGTGCTATAGAAGTGCGTGTGCATGATCTTCACTCAAGCGTCACCGATTATTATATTCGCAAAACTATGTCCCAATACGAAGAGATTCTCTCTATCGAAAAAGAAAAGTGGAAGAATTTTTTCCCCGGTATTCTAAATGGCGTACGTGTATTACGCATACACTTGAAGAAGCCTATACCTTCTTATGTGATTTTCGGTCAAGATACAAGAATTCCGTGCAAATCACTTGTTACCTATGACGATCAGATGGCCACATGTCAGTATTGTCAAAAAGCTGTTCACTACGGTAAGCCATGTGATAAACTGGACAAGGAGACAACTACACCAAAGGACAACAGTGCTTCCGTCACACCAACCCAAAGCAACCCCAGTACACCTGTGACAGTCACCAACAACAGTGAACCATCCCCTTCAACGAAACCATCCAACGTATCCCCTATAGAACAAAGTGCATTAGCTGCAGTTGTCCACTTACCATCCAACCAACCAGCAACTGCAAACAATGTACAACAAGGCTCATCTCCAGTAACTAGCAATGAAACCAACAACAATACCATCGATGTGGCAATGGATGACGAGACGAACCACGAACGAAGTGCCCCTCAATCCTCGCAGGAGGGAAATGGAAGCTCCTCTCCCCTAGAAAAAGGGTGACAACGAGATCCAACTCAAAAAAAAAATCTATTAAAAAAACCGGCTCAATCGGCCACGTAAAGCTTGTACGCAAATAGGCCTGAATAAAAAATATCTTTTAAAAAAAAATCAATTTATCGTTGAATTTTCATTTTCCTCCAAATTTTTTCATAGCAAGGCCAGATCTACTCTCTAGTAATTGAAGTTCACTAAGGTGTTCGCTCAGCATCACGCGCCAGTGATCACTTGGGTGTATTTAGGCGAGAGCACGTGAGATCGATTCGTGCGAATCACGAATTGCAACTCACTCGGTCCATGGCTCACATAACTCGGTCCATGGCTGCAGCCACTCAAGACACGGATGCTTCGGAGATCACCCTCCACTTGATCGATCCACCTTACTCGCTGCGCGCCTCTTCTTCTTGTACCAGTCGGGTTTGATTCAAGAACCGTTTTCACTGGGCTGTCGTCCGACATCCTTATGACATGCTCAGCCCATCGTAGACGTCCGATTTCAGCTGTCCGTACGATGGATGGATCTCCTAGCAACTGTTGCGGTGTATGAATCACGAATTGCAACAGTTGCTAGGAGATCCATCCATCGTACGGACAGCTGAAATCGGACGTCTACGATGGGCTGAGCATGTCATAAGGATGTCGGACGACAGCCCAGTGAAAACGGTTCTTGAATCAAACCCGACTGGTACAAGAAGAAGAGGCGCGCAGCGAGTAAGGTGGATCGATCAAGTGGAGGGTGATCTCCGAAGCATCCGTGTCTTGAGTGGCTGCAGCCATGGACCGAGTTATGTGAAGACGTATTCCTGATACAGCAAAGGACACCCCAGGACTATAGCTGTTAGGTAAGGTAGGTAAGTAAACGTAAAGTTAGAGAATACTAGTATAACAAGCCCGACCGATCGTATTTTGATGTGATTGAAAGACACTTTTTTGGTCAAGTTATTTTGTAATCTGTTGTAATGCGAGTTATAGCTTACAGATGGAGTTATTTAGGCTGCTCGATAACGACTGCTGAGGTATGACAAAATTCAAGAAAATCAGTTCAAGGGGAACACTACACTAATGATTTCTTCCATAATTCTTCATTTGCCTAATCTATAATCTAGACCAGTCTTAATATGTATTGTAACACAAAAATGCATATCTTGGCAGGATTTATTATCAACATGTCGATTTGTAACAGCTAGTCAACTTTGAAAACTTGAAACAGGTTTCCTCGATACCACTTTATACTACCTTCTAAAAGCAAAGTCCTGACATAACATTCCTTTTGTTGAGTTTGGTCTATCTGTTTCAACAGACTTCACAGCCGATTCTTATCCGATCCTACTGATACTAAAGCTGTGGATCATCTCTCGAATTATTCTAATTCGAATTATTCTAACTTTTAGTTGAAGTTGACAATCGAGCAATTATTTCGCCGTTGCCGAAAACAATCCTGCTCGAAAGCATAAATATTTTTAACAAATCGATAGTTGTTTTCTGACACTGAAAAAAAAAACTTTCGAAAAATTCTATTTTCAGATCTGTTGTGAAAATTACTAGCCATAGAGAATATCTCAATAAAAAGTTTGTAAACATTATCAAACATAGTCAGTTTTTCTCGAAGATTTTCGTACGTTCTCTGTACTGCAATTATAATACCCCAGGTAACCAGTAAGCACTAATAATGGCATTAAAATAGCTTTTATGAGCACCAAAAATGCTTATAGCTGTGCAATCTGAAAGCTCATCTGTTGTAAATCAATCAGAATTCAGCTGTCATAGTGCACACCAGCCATAAATAGGCACTATTTGTTAATAGTCGTATATTTTTCCAAAGTCGGCCTTAATTTAGTCTCAAGTGCGATTGAAATACCAATTAGGAACTATTTGCTGCCATAATACGGCATTAGTATGTGCTTATTGGTTACCGGGGACCTCTCAATATCAATTTATTTGCAGTGCAAAATAAATCCAAATAACTTCCCATTCATCAATTATTGAAATGGGCAGCAGTTTTGGTAAAATTTAACTACTCGATCAAAAATAACTGCTCGACTACAAAATTTTAACTATAAGATAAAATAATTTGCGAAATGGTCCACGGCCTAAACAGAATCCTTCCAAGTCGGGGCTCGAACATACGACAACTGGCTTGTAAGACCAGCGCCCTATGCATTGATCCACCAACAAGAGCAGATATACTATCTACCACAAGAAGGTGTACTCAAAAACTACCCGATCGTTTTTCAAATAAAAATTCTCAATGTTGCATGGATGCTTCTCTAGGGAACACCGTTGAATTTTTGTATTCTAAAATATTAGTTTGTCATGGAAAAATAACAGTCTAAATAAGGCCGCCAAAGATGGTGATGATCTCCGACTTCAAAGTACTGAACTTTCTACGTTTTACCCGGAAGTAAATGTTTCATATCAAATCACAATATTAAACTATTCAACAAGTACGATTTAAAATGGTCATATGGATGCAGTGGCGTACCGAGAAAATTTGGCGCCCGGGGCAAAATAAGAGTGGTTAGTGAGCAAAAAAAAACACTCCATCTCTGGAAAGATTATTGGTCGATAAAAAAAAGAAAAAAAAAGGTCCCAAGGATTAGTTGCCGCCCCGTAAAAACGTTGCGCCCGGGGTGAATGCCCCCTTCGCCCCTCCCCTTTAGATACGCCACTGTATGGATGTTCGTCACTTGAATTGTCCAATGAATGAAACCCCAGACTACATTTCATACTCTTGATGAGATGATAACCAAAAACACAGAAGGAAGTAGTGTCCTTCATGCAATGCGACAATAAATCAGCTGACTATTGTTTAGAACTCGATCTCAGCATTTGTCCAAAATGAGTACCGCGTACGCTTCGCACTTCTAAGATCCCAAAATGACCCAAGCTGCGGCGGCGAAATACATGCAAAAGTCGAAACAGTTTGTGAGTAAGTGGGTGAATCGGTGAAAAATTTCGATGACTTTCCAAATCGCGGTTCGGTCGGTGTATTGTCGGAAAAAGACGAAAATGTGATTTGTGATCTGTTTTTAAAGAATCCGACAATAGCTTTGCGCAATGGTACTTCAAAATTGACCAAAAAAGGTTCGAATATATCGTACACATATAGACATTTGGATGACAATTGGATTCTCCAGAAGGACAACGACCCGAAACATCGAAGCAAGGCCTGTCGCTTATGGAAGGAGCAAAATGGTGTCGTGACCTTGGACTCAAATTAAAGCTCAAATAAAGATGAAGTTTGGGAAGAACCGAATACTCAATTTGAAACAGCTTGTTCGCCGAATTCACAAAATTTGGAAATCGTTTTCAGAAGAACACGCGCAAAATCTCGCTCAAAGTATGGTCGAAGGTGTCAAGCCATTATTAACGATGAAGAGGATTGGACTTGCTATTAATATATTTGCATGTAAGTTTCAGATCTAATAAAATAATATTCAAAAGAATTTTCGTGTTGAGTCTTTTCATTTTTTTCATAACATTGACCACGCACTTATGCAACAGACTGAATATCTAAACTTCAGCTAAACACTACTGCTGACACGTCCTGTTTGAAAATTATTTCGACTTTTTTCAATGCACAGTACTTCTCATCTGGTCCGCTGCGTTCGAGGGATTGAAATCCTTAGGCATGAAAGTGACCTCATTATCCTTGTACCACTTCGAAACATCTTTCGAGTAATGACAATAAATGATGTGTAAGTAGACTCTTTCGGAAACACTCCTTTATGTTTAACTGTCCATTGATCGTCTCGGTTGTCACAAATTGAGTGCAACGCTTTCTACATAAACAAATTGCTTGCCAAATCGTGCATTTTTTTGGCAAACGTTGACATCTTCTGCATTGTCACGTCTTCAGAGGCATCAAACTAGTGCAGTAGCAGTAAAAACCAGAAGTCCTGAAAGCTGCCAGAAGCTCATTGCAATTCAGAGTCTTTTAATATTTGTGTCACGTTTTTTCGCGTTTTCTACGAAAATTTGTCTCAACTGCAGTTATTTATTCTTCTTGATTCCTCCGAAAAGTTTGAACCGCTCCACAATGATGTCACCCCATATAAAAGTTAGAAAACCCCCAAATATTTCGGTTTTCTAATGTATATATATAAGAAGTGCTGCTATTTTGGCATATTTATTTTTTCCAGCATAACTCTGAAATAACTCAACATATTCCTATCAAATTTAACAAATATGCTTGAAAATTTCCATTCCATTTCAAAAACTTGCTAGATAGATTAAAGAGTTCATAATTACCATTAACAACGACGAAATAGTGCATGTAAGAATCATTATTTAAGGACAAATTTGCTCAAAATAATGAAATTATGCAAGTTCTGGAAAACATTTACATTCAAAATTTGTTAAAAAACACCCAACATGATCAACACGTTTAAGTTTAGCACATATTCTGATTTTTGTGTGGTGCAGAAATGTGCAGGATGGCACTAAGATTTTTGAAAAGTAGAGGAAAAATGCTCAAAATTGAAATACTAAAGAAGAGTAACAGTCGATAGTAACTACCTATTTGGAACCTTAGAAAAGAAAAAATTCGAAACGAACTCATCTAATTTTATCTTACCCTTAAAGTTAATAGATCAAACAGTGACAGCTGATCTCACTCTAATTTATGGTTTTCGTATATGAGATGACTACTGGAATTTAGATGAATTCCGTTACCCTTTTGTCGTGAATACGACTTACTTTACTATGGCGCGCCTTTTCAATATTTACCCTCTGAGAGAGTGATAAGTTTTTGATCGTGAATATCTCTTGTTGTTCAGTTGTATAAAATAATCACAAAAAATTCAAAATCAAAGTTCTCTGAAATATTTGGTATCAACGAGTATTAAAGAAGAAAACTCATGGCATTTGATATATTTCCTTCATTCTAGCCGGTTGGCTCAGGCCCAGAGCTCAGTTCAGTATTCAATCATTTGTGGAACATTCGCAGAACCAGTTTCGCTTCAAACAGGAGCGATTTCGTCATCCTGCTGCTGGTCGTTTGCATTGGAGAAAAATACAACGAACAGTGAACAACGATGGGGAACATTATGCAAAGCAGCCCTTCTAATGGATCTAAATGTTATCTAAAGAACTATTAGAATTAATTATCTATTGAAATATGCAAATCGAAAGTGAATATAATCAGTTTAGAGATGGTTTACATTTTGATAGATTCTAAATTCGCATTTTTGTCGTGAATACGTCTCACGTTACTATTGGGCGCCTATTCATAATTTACCATATGGTTGATTGATAAGTTTTTGATCGTGAATATCTCGTATTTTATTTAACGTATCAACATATTTTTTCTCTAAGTCATCGGAGATAAGATCAGCAGCTTGGAATATATTTTTCAGTTGTACGACATGACCACAAATAACCCGATTTTGATGCTAAGTTCATTGCGTAGTTTAGTCCAATTCTATAAATTCTGCGTAGGTCCTAAATCCAATTCTAGAATTCAGTTCCAAAATTTAGTTTTAGATTCCACGGACAGATTTCTTTCCTAAATCCAGCTCTGAAATTCAATACCTCGTTCAGAATCCAGCGCCAGAATCGAGTTCCAGAAGTCTGGAACTGAAATCGAATTTCAGAACTTGATTATAAACCAGGATTTTGATTCTAGATCTGGACCCGGAAATTTCGGAAATATATTCTAGACTTGGATTTGAATTGTGAAACAGAATGCTGAAGTTGAAACTGAGGTTCTGTTCAGAACTTCTTCACAAAATCGGAGTTCAAATTTAGAGCCAGATTTCTGAACCTGAGTTCTGAACCAGAGACCAAAGTTCAGGGCCGGAAATCGGATCCAGAATTCAGTTCTTAAATGCATTCCGGAATCCAGGTTTATAATTCAGTTCCAGAATGCTGATCTAGAGTTTGGTTCCAAAATACAGTTCCATAATTCTATAAATTTAACTGAATTCAAGATTTAGATGATTTTTGAACTTTGTTCCGGATCATGATTCTAGAACTGAGTTTCGGAGCTGGATTTTGGATCCGAATTTGAAAACTTAATTCTGGATCAGAATTCTGTTGCAAACCAGCAGCCGGATCCAAACTTCGGTGTTCAGTCTCGAACCAGAATCCTCATCTCGAATCAAGTTCCAGAACACAAATTCAGTGATCAGATAAACAATCCATATCTAGCCTTCTGTTTCAGAATGCAGTTCCAGAGTTCAGATTTATAATTCAGTTCCAGAATACAGTATCAAAATTGAGTTTAAGAATTCGGTTCAAGCATTCGGCTCAAAAATTCAGCTCCAGAATTCCAGGTCCAGAGTTAAGATTCTTCAACATCAAAAAACCAGAACCATCCATTTGATTCGTATTCGCATTTTTGGTATTCAAAACAAAACACGACTTCCCACTAAACTTCGATTTTATTCATTTTTTTCTTTATCGTTTAAATTACGATTCGATTTTTCATTACCCTTATAATTCCAAGCGAAGTTACTAATTTCATTTTGTGACTATCGACATTTATGAAACATGTAATGTTCAGGGAAGGAATCCCCTGCACAGGAAAGACCGGATGTAGTCTGTTTTTCTCTCGAAATAGAAACATCCTTTCAACCAGGAGTAGCGCGCTAATTAGCGAATAAACATAGTTCAACTGCATTAATGTGAGGAACCAAAAATAGAAAACAGTTTCCAGAAAGAGTGAAATTAAATTACTGAAGGAAAGCTGGGTGGCACCTAGAAGACTGTTGCATAGAGCTCTATGAGTCTGAATGAGTGATCTTTTCGATGTTTATGTGAATAACAAAACATTGCAGTGAGGATTGGAGTTTAGTTGGGATGAGGTGTCAAGGTGTACAAACCACATTCTCCATCTGTATAGATTTTACTAGACAGTCAGTTGTTATGGATGCGATTCTTTATATTCTTCCAATTCTGCACGAGACACAACTGCAAATGCGTTTACATCTAACAGAAAATATTCGCTTTCTTACAAAAAAAAAGTCCCTCGAAACAGCAGTACATAAAAACTTTCCATGTCTTCTACTTGAAGTCATCAATTAAAGTCAATATGATCAAGCCTAAAATTCCTAACACGATTTTCAAATACTAAATAGTAGTATAATAGATATAAATTGTACATCCCTAGTGGTGTAACTCGTGAGTGCCAGCTGTGACAATCAGTTTGCGGATTTGCTCCTGCCTGTGGTTTGCTCATCCTCTTCCTTTCTCTCGTAACGCTACTGTACAAGGAGCTCAAACACCCTCATCAAAGCGTATAAAATGTAAGCAAGTCTTCTAAGCACGCACAGTTCGCCACATTTATACATTGGATTTTATTTCTACGACGAGCGAAACTGATTAATTTGATCGATACCGCAGTAACGGTTATGCAACACCGCACTTACCGGAATGAATATTACATCGAAATCAAACTGAGAAAATCGCAACTCTCTCACATTGATTTCAGCATCCCTTATCCAAGGTCATTGTTAAACATTCATTAGCCTTGCGCTCCTCTGTGTAACGACACCTCACCAATACCGCGTTGTCAGAGAAAAATGGTTTGTCAATGAATGTGTATTCCAACGTTTATGCTCATCTGCTTTGCCCGCCCCACAGGCACTGTATTGCGCGAGCTCCAGCAGAATTAAGGCAACAAATCACCACGCGTTCCCATCGAATTGCACTCGAAAGTCCAACACACGTACCAACGGTTCAGATGGTCAGCAGACTACACAATCTTTTTTTTTTTTTCTTTTGCTGCTGTTACTGCAATATGTGCTCTTGTCTTTCTTTCCTGTCGAACCTTGTAAAACATAAAAGAGAACAAGTTTTCGATAACAACGAACTGATCGGGATGACGATAAAAACGTAACCAACAGCAGCGTGCCATCCGGTGCAGCAACCTGAGCAGCATCACTACGATGATGGTAAAAATAATAACGTCAATGAAGAAATTTATAACAACACATAATTTATGAACGATACCCACAAAAGATACTGCAGTGTGATAGCCACTATTTCATACACAAACGGGTCCGCACAGATCCGGTTTTAGATTCAAAACAAAAAAAAACATCATTGAAAAATTTCGACGTTACTCTTTGCGACAACGTGCATGTTTAGATGACCCAAACAAAGCAGTGGTCCCATTTGCGGTTGTTGGCCGGAAAATTTATATGAAAATTGTTCCATTATCCAGTGCATTGCAGTTAATAAGTAACTCCATGTTCATCAACCAAAACAGTATCAGTGATTCCAGGACACCATAACAGAGTTCTATATATTAATATTTGTTAGAATTCATTTCATTTTTCTTTTGTTTGTCTGTCTTTTGTCTGTCTATTTTCTCCATGCTTGACTACTGCCTGTCTTCTGTAGGTCTCTGCCTTCAGTTCGTCTTTTGTCTGTCTTTTATCTGTATTTTGTCTGTCTTCTGTCTGTCTTGTGTCTGTCTTTTGTCTGTCTTTTGTCTGTCTTCTATCTGTCTTCTGTCTGTCTTCTGTCTGTCTTCTGTCTGTCTTCTGTCTGTCTTCTGTCTGTCTTCTGTCTGTCTTCTGTCTGTCTTCTGTCTGTTTTCTGTCTGTCTTCTGTTTGTCTTCTGTCTGTCTTCTGTCTGTCTTCTGTCTGTCTTCTGTCTGTCTTCTGTCTGTCTTCTGTCTGTTTTCTGTCTGTCTTCTGTCTGTCTTCTGTCTGTCTTCTGTCTGTCTTCTGTCTGTCTTCTGTCTGTCTTCTGTCTGTCTTCTGTCTGTCTTCTGTCTGTCTTCTGTCTGTCTTCTGTCTGTCTTCTGTCTGTCTTCTGTCTGTCTTCTGTCTGTCTTCTGTCTGTCTTCTGTCTGTCTTCTGTCTGTCTTCTGTCTGTCTTCTGTCTGTCTTCTGTCTGTCTTCTGTCTGTCTTCTGTCTGTCTTCTGTCTGTCTTCTGTCTGTCTTCTGTCTGTCTTCTGTCTGTCTTCTGTCTGTCTTCTGTCTGTCTTCTGTCTGTCTTCTGTCTGTCTTCTGTCTGTCTTCTGTCTGTCTTCTGTCTGTCTTCTGTCTGTCTTCTGTCTGTCTTCTGTCTGTCTTCTGTCTTTCTTATGTCTTCCGTCGTTTCTTCCATCTTTATTCTTTATGCCATCTATCTTTATTTTGTCTGTATTCTGTCAGTCTTCTGTCTGTCTCTTGTCTGTCTTCTGCCTGTCATTTGTTTTTATTTTACTGTCTTCTGTATGTTTGCCTTCTGTTTGCCAGTCTTCTATCTTGTTTTACGTGTTTCCAAAAACAAGGAACAACTAGCTTTTTAGAATTTCTTAATTGCTCTTATCAACTGTAAATACAATTGACCAACTGACTAAGTCGAACCTTCATTCTGTGATTATTCAAAGTTCTAAGGAGTAATTTGTTTTAATTTTAGAATTCTGCTTATCCAGATTATGAAACCGAAAATCCATAACTTCAAAATTAATTCCATTTATGACAATTCCATACCAATAATTTTATCTTGAGCTCGAATAAGGAGTGTATCGAAAATAAGCTATCCACATTCATTTGTGTTGTACGCATTTTTTTGTAATGTTTTTTATGCTCAGATTACTGGGCAATCGTGAAGAGGGCCTTCAAGAAGACTGGTAAGGCAGCTGGGAACATGCAGGAGTTCAAACAATATTTAGCTCAAGCGTCCAAAAAAATGCGATGCAACACTGGACAAGTGTCGCAACTTGATGAAGAGCGTTCGATCAAAAGTTCGAAAATTCGTGAATTAATTTTCATCCGGTTTTCATTATGCTCAAGTTTAACCGCGTACAATAAAAGATCAATTCTTAGTTTGAATAAAATATCGTTTTTTATCATAATTTGAAAGAAAAATTTGTGGATAGTTTATTTTCGATACACTCCTTAAAGGATTCGACCTGCCAAAATACATGTCAACATACTTCAAACATCTCCTAAACCGATATATCTAAGCCGGTTTTTTCGTAAAATTCGTTTATCGGAGCATTAATAAAAACATTTTCCCGCACTTTAAAACTAACGTAAAACCACTGCAATGATAAATGTTTGTTCATGTAACAATGGATGGAACCAAAAGCTTCGACTTAGAAACACTGGAAATTACCCAACAGTTCATTTTTTTTGCGTATAGGGTTAGTGTACCAATAGTCATCTAAAAAGATTTGCATGTTATTTTGCGGATTACTCGACTTTTGCTCAACAAATTACGATAAAATCGAATACAATGTCTTCACTTCGAATACAATGCCACGGGAAACTTGAAGCGAATGGACCTATTTTCACCTTTCCCATAGAGGTAATGGATCGAGTAGAGACTGCAGATCTCACTGTAGTTTATGGACAGTAATTCAAATCATGGAAATAATCAGAAAAAAATCTATGAATTCAAGTAATTGAAAAATCATGTACTGTACTATCAAATAAATTAAAAAAAAGAGACTTATTGAAAATAGACCAGAAACACCTAATCAATAGGATTCAATGCATCATTTTTCCTTCTTTCATACACTCCTTCATTCACAGAAATGATTTATCTAACTCTTTTAACTCGTCTGTCTACCGTTAAGTAAATGTCGTATGAAAAAATTACTCCTACACACGGTTTTGAACCCCCCACCACTTGACATAATTCGTTCAGGTAAAATTAGGGATTAAGAATAAAATATTTCAAATCAGAGATTAGTGAAGAAAAGTACAGAATAAAACTTAAGAGAAACTAAATAGCATTTGTACAGATAGGCTAAATGACAGCAAACAGTTCACTGACCTTCATACTCCGGTGTTGAGCGGATATCTTCGTCGGAGCTACTGAAGGATCGTTGCTGCGGAAGATAAGGACCACTGCCCATCGGGCGCTTATGTTTCTTCGTTGGTTCGGCAGAAAGCACCATCCCACTGCTGCTTCCACTACCGTAGCTTGGTGCTGCCGACTGCATCGATTCTGCGTAGTGCTGCTGCTGTCGAGGATGAACCAAGTGAGGATGTGCGCGCATTAAGTCTTCGATTTCTCCCTAAGAAAAGAAATGTGAAAAAACAACGACAGAGAATTAGAACTCTGTAAGATATCGACCGTCGATTGTAATACCTGGTAGTAGCTAGGATCATCTTGACCATATCCGCTCATCCCTGCGTTGCCGCTTGGTCGAGTGATCTGCACTTGGGGTGTCATGTGCGACTGATGATGTCCATAGGGCATCGATTGTACTGGCGGCTGTGGAAGCCCAGCATGTGTCGAATACTGCCCGTATGAACTCTGATGCTGAATAGCTTGGGGGTGCATCCGTGGCATCGGTAGGCGCGCCTGCGGTTGTCCGGTAGATATGTCCACTCCACTGTCCGACTGGGACATCCGGCGTGGCGATGGATCTTGTTGCGAGTATTGACGCCGCAGTTGACTGCCCGAACGCTGCATGGGATCGTTCTCTTTCTCGGCAGCACTTCGTGCCCGTTCCAATTTTGGTCGTTTGTCGGAAGGATCGAGTGGATCGAGCGATGGATGGGGAAGATTCTAGAAAATGACCAGACAACGATTCACGATCCTGATCTGACAGAAAAGTCATAAACCGACGAGGTAGTCTACAGCAGGCAATATTTTGTAGCTTTTTGCAATATTAGTTATACACCTAAGGGTTTTGTTTTTAATTCAACTACACTAATTTGAGATCTACAACTCACAAAAGTCCACAATCCTAACCATGTAGTGGATATACAACAACATATTTCAGTAACTGCACTACACTGATGATGATCATGAGTAGTAGCCGAAATACGTACATGTGTGCATACATTCTGGCAAACGTGTAGGACGTGCATAGTGGCAGTGATCAAATTAGTGTAAAGGAATTTAAAAAAAATAAAAAAAAACATTTTAAACAACAATATATTGCCTATAGCCTGCTACCTCGTCGGATTGGGGCTCATATCGTAAGAATTACCCTTGAATCGCCATCGATCCGACGAGCGATCCCATCGGGACTGGTACTTTTGTTTATCCATTGGCCTGTTTTGGATAACAGTTCTTGCTTCTTTCGGCATACGATGCACACCCATATCACCTGTTCAGGAAGAAAAAAAAATATTTTGAAGCACAAAAACTTTTGAAAAGATTACATTTAGTCATTTAATTATTTTTCTTCAGTGATCCGACATACAATTTGTATATCGATTAGCAATAACCAAGCGCTGTTTCTATCTCATGCCTTCCCGTGAGTCTAGAATTACATTTGATCAACAGAACGGCGTCGACTGGATGCTAGTTTCTTCTGCGTTAACAAAAGTCGTTATGTCGTTTTCGGTCGAGAAAGCTAAAACTGACCCAGGGTAGCTTCATCAAATAAATAGTTTTCGCGAAATTGAGTAGGGTTCGCAAATAGGCTGTTCACAATGCTGTTTTCTATAAGCTGATCTATTTTAGATTTACGACTTAAACTTAGAAATCGCAACCCTGAGATCTAGTTCTACTTTTCGAGTACAAAATTGAAACAGATTTGAAGTTGTTTAACGATTGAAAATTGCATGTTACACTGCCCTTTTCGCTGTTAATGGATGAAGAACACAACTCATGATCAGCCGAACGTTTACTGTTAGATTCAATTATGCAGGCAAAAATCGCAAGTTTGAATAAATTAATGGAATTCGTACGTTTTTTTTTTTAACTTGATAGTATGCCATTTTAATTTAAAAAAAACCCTGATTTAATCCACCTAGTGGTGTAATGGTGCCTTTCTCATATCAATCATACTATCGTATATAATACTATGGTATTCTTTAAAATAATTTTCTTCGATTGTTAATAGAATAACCGAAATCGGTTTGTTTGACCGTCTACCGATAAAAACTATCAATTGGAGAAGATTTGAGGTCGATGTAGAAATTTTTCTACACGGGCAAAATTTCGATTCTAGAAATGAGCAAAACGAGTCATGATTTGTGGAAAATAATATATTTTCATGTTATGATAATACACCATGATTAAAATTCCTCGGATCATGATCCATTCGGACTGATTTCGATGAAATTTAAACGTAATGCACTTGAAGTTGTTGGGTATAACTTCAGGAGTGTTTCTGCTACGATGGTAATTTTTGAAACATAAATTCCGGCGTTATGTGTGATTTTTGCAGCGATGGTCATTTTTGCAATATAAATTCAGTGAAAAGCACGACAAATTTCTTTTAAAATTAAAATATTCTGTTTTTGAAAAACGACGACGCAAGAGATAACGTGTTTACTTGCGTTCATTACTTCAGTTTTGATTTTGTGTTTCAGAAAAACGAACGAAATGAAAAAACACGAGTGAATCAAGCCTCTTAAAAAGAAACTTTATGTCGAATTCTTGCAAAAAAATCGTCTTATTCATAATATTTAGGTGCATCAATACAGCTTGTGTTGTTATATCTATGAAACAAATTAATCAAAGTGGTCGAAAAAATTATTTTTCTGATTTTCGTTAGATGGTGTTCCAAATTCACAATCGAATTAAACGCTATTTCTCGGAATATTATTCTAGCAACAACGATCACATCAAATATGTAAGAATACACTCGAACAAAATGTAACATTGATGTTTGTCAAATGAAAAATGTCTCTTATGATGTCAATTTTCGGTTCATTATCTTTATTTTTATGTTATGTTGGTAAAACAACACGATTATTAAATAACATACTTCAGGATCAAGTAAACATTCTCAGTAGGTCTTGCTTTTCAATGTCTGCTTTACCATTAATCTATTAATCTATCACATCACTTGAGGCAGAGGGTTCAATGTGATATCCGGGTAGAAAATTAGAGTTACGAGCTTTGAAAGAACTGCATTCTTTAAGCAACGCATTTTCGAACCATGATTAATTTTCATGGGAGAAGAGTTATTTCTCATGATTTCATGCTAAGTTAAAATGATTGGTTTCATGATTTTCTAATCATAACAGCAGTAACGGATTTCTCCCGTGTACGGTTTTTCGTCCTTTTCAGTGATGGTATAAAATTTATAACACACTTTACCCTATATTTCCGGATCCAAAAGTCGTATTCGGATGAAATTTAAGAATTACGTATGGTACCACAGAACCTTTCATTTAAACCTAAGTTGGTGAAAATCGGTCGCGTCATCTTTGACAAAAGCTAGAAAACATATTTTCATTTTTTTGCATATTTTACCCCATAATTCCGGAACTGAAAGTCGGATTCAAATAATATTCAGGAATTTTATATGAGACTACGAGACCTTTCGTTTGAATCTAAGTTTGTGAAAATCGGTTCAGCAATCTCCGAGAAAAGTTAGTGCAAAAAAACGTTATATACACACATACGCACATACACACACAGACATTTTGCGTACTCGTCGAACTGAGTCGAATGGTATATGACACTCGGCGCTCCGGGCCTCGGTTCAAAAATTGGTTTTCATAGTGATTGCATAACCTTTTTATATGAGGAAGGCGAAAATAATCAAGCAATCGAAGGGAGTATCAATTTCTGAAGTAAATATTGAAAAGATAAAGGGAAGTGCAATCGAGGAAAATATACTTAATAATCGACTACTCATAACTACCACTCCTTCTTTGTATGAAATCCATTGTTTCAAAAGTATCCTTTGCTTTTAAACTGATACCAAATCAAACCACCGTGATATTCGCTGAACGCTTTTAAAGAATCTCAATCTGCTGAACATTTTTCAACTATTATTAAGTGAAATTTTACCCATTTCATTTGTGGAACAGCAATACCGAGGTGAACTTTTTCTTACCCATTTTCCCAATTGCACATGTACTCATTTTGTGACAGCAAGAACAGATACAAAATCTTAATTTATCGAAAACCCGTTGCAAGCCGTCAAAACCGTTCAAAATCTGCGAATTCGTAGAAAAGAAGTAATATTTTGTATCTTCGCGTTGAGATCATCAAGCTAGAGTTTTATTTTTGACAAGCGCAAATAACAGATTCTCTTTGTTCACTTTCTCTTTCGAATATTACAGAATAGTACTGTATTTTTCGATATTTTTTTCAGCTCAGATTGAGAAATAATAGTTTTAGCTATTATTCTGTGCAATATAGAAGAATTGTCAAGGGGGTTAGGATATAAATGATGAAAAAAATCATAACTTTTCGCGTTTCTTTTACAGAATTATCGTTCAACAAAATAAATTCACATGTTTTGCTTAATAAAAAGCATCATTCGAACAACATGTTATAATTTTTTCGTGGAAAAATATTGAGGAACAAGTCGGTAAAGAGGTTTTTTTGAGGACGCTTCATAAAAATCATGATTTGCGATGTCCACTGTACCTCAACGCAGACTAATCCGAAGTCAATAAATCAAAGCAGCATAGATAGAGTAGATGTGTTTATAGATCCCAACGTTTCTGTTGGATTTTTTAATTTTTTGTTACCTTTTGGTGATTGTTTTAAGTCAGAACTACGATTTTTCACGAAAACATCCGCCATTTTGTATTTGTAAAACCTCCTCAAAGTAATAAACAACGAAAAAAAAAACGTTGGGGAGTGGCATTTTACATGTGGAAAGTGTGTGCAATATTTGAAATAAATTCGTGCAGTAGTTTTTGACCGACGATGGACACGGACTTTCAAAACCTGCTTTCAAGAATAACGAGTTCAAAGGTTTTTGTCTATAAAATCGAAGGAAACAATTTATTACTCTAGGGAGACCGTAGGGTCTAACATTTTGAAAACATTATACTTTTTCTTTTGTATTTTGTTATAATGAAACATTTCAAGAATATTTGTCAAGTTTTATGGTCAATTGAAGCCGAAATCTTGGGCCTGTGCGTCGAGCTCTTTCTTCTTCACAGTATGATATAAGCAAAGATAAAGGCCCATAACTTACTGAGTTTTGATCCGATATACTTGAATATTTAACAGAATTTTCATGAAATGTTTTACTATAAGAAAATATAAAAAAAACCTTTTTTAATCCACCTAGTGGTGTAATGATGACTTTCTCATATTACTTATGTATTTTATTACTAGAAGATTCTGTCAAGATTTTTTTTTCAAATTTGAATAACATCAAAAAATTTCTTTGTTGTAAACTACCATCACCTTTTCAATTTGTAATCAGTTATGTCAAGTTAGGGCATGTTCAGGAGTGTTCTAGTGCTAGATGCATTATTTATGTCAGTTTTAAAATTTAAATCTATAAATTATAACAAAATAACTTGCCAGCCCCAACAGCGTTTTATCTGTTTCAAATATATAAAAAATAGAACGGCAGTGTATACCAGTTCTAAATTTGACAGTAGAACTGCTCGAAAAAATAAAACTAAAACGGCTTGCTGGGGATAAGCTTGTTTCAGTTTCTGTTATATTATAGACCACCCATATGAATCCTGCAGCTGTTGAATTTGCTCTTAATATAGATTTGAATGTGGCAACCCTGCACGCTATACAAAACTGAACAAAGCACGCTAGGTGGGTGCGTTTTCTTCTTCTTCTTCCGTATCAGCGCGTACCGTTGCGCATCGATTTTGCAAAATTTGGTAGGACAGTTTAAAAGTTTTGATACTCATTGCCCTATAATTTCGGAACCGGAAGTCGGATCTAGATGAAATTGCCCAGTGTCTTTAAAAACACTTTAAAGAATCATGACTTGTGAAAATCGATTTAACCGTTGCTGAGAAATCGAAGTGAGTTCCGTTTTTGAAGCTTTTCTTTACTATTATCGGTGCGTTCGGAAGCGGAAACCGGGCAAATTGAATGCGCATTTTCTCATATATTTGCACATATTGCCTTGTAATTCCGGAACCGGAAGTTGGATCGAGATAAAATTCAATAGAAATCTATTGGACCGTAAGACCTTTCATTTGAATCCGAGTTTGTGGAAATCGGTTCAGTAGTCTTTGAGAAAATCGAGTTACATTATTTGTCACATACACACATACATACATACATACACACACACAGACATTTGCTCAGTTCGTCGAGCTGAGTCGAATGGTATATGACATTCGGCCCTCCGGGCCTCGGTTCAAAATTCGGTTTTCACAGTGATTGTATAACCTTTCTATATAAGAAAGGCAAAAAGTGATTTTTCAAAAGTGTTAGACCCTACCCGCCCCTTAATCCACTTACAAGTGAGTTAAAAAAATTATTTTGCATACAATGCGTCTTTAAAAAAGTTGTAGATCATGTTTAAACAAGAAAACATGTCTAAGACATGAACGCTTTAGAGGCATTAGTGTCGTTATATGATGCATTGTTTATTAGAGACCTCCAAAATCAAGTTTTTTTCAGTGAATTAAAAGATCACTCTACAAAAATTTGACTTATTTTAAAGTTACTTCATTCGATAGATATAATGTCAGAGAACATAATTACAAACATCCAAAATCAAACTTCAAGTACTTCCGAAGATATTGATCTTGGAATTTACTCGCGCTCAGCCATTCCTTTAAAGCACCTAAACTTTGAAGCCCGTTTTCTCGAAACCGCCTATTCTCACAGTGAACACGAACATCAAAAAATGTTTGTTTTTCTTCTACACTAGAACCTTAATTTACACGACTTTTCTACGCGTTTTCCCAGACGACCAGTATGCTATAATAATGTCTGTAAAATTGCCTTATAAGAGCACCGAAAATTCTCATAGCTCTATATTTACAATCTGAAAGCTCATCTGTTATAAATCAATTCGATTTCAGCTTTCTAAATGCACACACACACTGAATAAGAATTACCTATGAATAGCCGTATTTTTAGCCAAACTGGACCCTAAGTTCTTGCTCAATCCGTGTAGAAGTTTTTGCTCATCCGAAACTTCCTTGAAACATAGGCCTTATTGTCTACCAACGTAACCGATGACATTAGTAAGTTTCTTGTTTGTGGTCCATACCCGTGGTATCACATTCAACTAATGGGATCATTTTGGATAAATTATGAGGACATGCTGGTTCACCCAAAAGCTGCCTGGAGTAAAGGCCTTAAGGCCTTACCAGCATAAGAAAGTGAATTAAAAGTATTCTTGTACACAGTCCATGCTCACATGCAATTAGCATGCTAATTATAAATGTTCTAGG